>NC_088332.1:29415000-30615000 GCF_036884655.1 Musa acuminata AAA Group | reverse complement strand
TATGAAATGTTAGGTTTTTTGTTGTTCCATAACTCATAAGGAGTCTTGGAAAGTAGTGGTTTTACTAGAACCCTATTCATAACATAGCATGCCATATTTATGGCTTCGGCCCAAAAATATTTGGATAGGCTATGTTCGTTTAACATGGTTTTGACTATTTCTTGTAAGTTTCTATTCTTTCTTTCTACTACTCCATTTTGTTGAGGATTTCTTAGAGTAGAGAAGTTGTGGTTGTATCCATTAGATTTATAAAATTCTTGGAAATCATGGTTTTGAAATTCACCACCGTGATTACTTCGAATTGATGAAAGCATAAAACCCTTTTTATTTTGAACAAGTTTACAAAACTTAAAGAAATACCTAAAGCATTCACTTTTGTGTGCCAAAAAATAAGTCCATGTGTATCTACTATAATCATCTACGATGACAAATACATATTTACTACCTCCTAGGCTTGATGTATCAATTGGTCTGAATAAGTCCATATGGATCAATTGTAAAGGTCTAGAGGTGCTTATTTGGTTCTTAGGTTTGAAGCTACTTTTTATTTATTTTCCTAGTTGACATGCATCACACATATTATTTTTGACGAACTTGATACGAGGAATTCTTCTTACAAGTTCTTTAGATGAAATTTGAGAGATTAGTTTCATGCTAGCATGACCTAATCTCCTATGCCAAAGCCAAGCATCATCAGTCAAAACTGAAAAAGACATTTCATTACAAAGACCAATCTCAATAGTGTATACATTATTTTGTTTTAGGGCAATCATATATGTGTTTTTGTGTGGTTTTTCAATAATACAAGCATTAGATTCAAATCTAACGATATATCCTTTATCACATAATTGACTAATGCTCAAAAGGTTATGCTTTAAACCATCAACGAACAATACATCTTCAGTAAGAAGGTTGGATTTGTTACCTATGGTTCCTTTGTCAATGATTTTACCCTTGTTGTTGTCTCCGAAGGTGACATATCCTCCGTCTAGGCTAGTGAGCTTAGAGAAATGAGATGGATCTCCTGTCATATGCCTTGAGCATCCACTATCAAGGTTCCATCTCTTGCTCTTAGCTTGTGATGGTATATTTTTCTATAAAAAAGGATGTTTTTTAGGACCCATTTGACCTTGGATGCCTCAAAAATTGATCTATATATCTTATCATGTTGCATTGAGTCATTTGAGGTTCTTTTAGGAACCCAAATCAATCTATTTGGACTACATCTTTTAAGTGGACATTTATAGGCAATATGTCCGAGTTTATAACAAAAGTTGCATTTGGTGTGAGGTGAAACATGCAAGGTCAGCCCTTTAACAAAGGTGGTTAGATTTTGGTGAGAGCTACTCACAAATCTAATTCTACTTCTCCTATGAACATGACCCTTATTGGTAAGGATCATGTTCAAAGACTTGCTACCAACCTCAAATTTTTCTAAGATTTCTTTGAGTAGCAAGTTTTTCTTTTTAAGTATTTCTAGTTCATTATATTTCATATAAGGAGTTAAACTACTATTATGCTCAACCTTTAATCTATCGAAATTACTAATAAGAGAAGCATGCTCCTTTTTTAACAATTTATATTTTTTACCAATTGATTTACATTCATTAAATAAATCATGAAAAGCATTTAATAGTTCATCAAAAGATAAATTTGCATCAAATGAACTTGTTACCTCATCTTCAATGGCCATTAGTGCATAGTGAGCAACTTGCTCGGTGTTGGTAGGCTCATCTTCTTCGGATACACTTGAGTAGTCCCATGTTGCTCTGAAAGCCTTCTTCTTTGGTTGCCTCTTCTTGGCTAGGGGACATTCGCTCTTGTAATATCCTGGCTTCTTGCATTTGTAGCATATAACTTGATCATTCTTGGGTTCAAATTTATTTTTAATATCATTTTTAAATTTATTCCTTTTTATGAATTTTTTTAATTTTCTTGTTAAGAGTGTCAAATCTTCATCAAAGTTTTCATCACTTGAGTTTTCTTTCAAGTGGTCTTCTTGGGTTCTTAGTGTCATATCCTTCCTGTTCTTTGGAAGGGTGTCTTCAAGCTCTTCATGAGCTTTACAAGTCATTTCATAGGTCATTAATGGCCCAATTAGTTCTTTGAGACAAAAATTATTTAGATCTTTGGCCTCTTAAATGTCCATTACTTTAGGGTCCCAACTCTTTAGAACGGATCTTAAAATTTTATTAACAAGTTCAAAATCTGAAAAACTTTTACCAAGTCCTTTTATACCATTGACGACATCCTAAATCGGGTGTACATGTCTCCAATGGTCTCACTCGGTTTCTTCCGAAACAACTCATAAGTGTGCACTAAAAGATTAATTTTTGACTCCTTCAATCTACTAGTGCCTTCATGAGTCACTTCGAGTGTACGCCAAATATCAAAAGTCATTTCACAAATTGACACTTGATTAAACTCGTTTTTATATAATATATAAAATAAGGCATTCATAGCCTTGGCATTTAAAGTGAAAGCCTTCTTCTCCAACTCATTCCAATCGTTCATTGGAAGAGAAGATTTTTGAAAACCATTTTCGACAATGTTCTATAGCTCAAAATCCATTGAAATTAGGAAGATCTTCATTCTAGTCTTCCAATATGTGTAATCCATCTCATTGAACATGGGCGGACGTGTAATTGAATGAACTCTTGGTTGCCGACAAATACCATCTCTCTTGGGTTTTAAACCAAATGAGAGTGAACCTTACTTTGATACCAATTGTTAGGATCAAGAGCGACACTAAGAGGCGGGGTGAATTAGTGCAGCGGAAAACTTTCACGATTTCAGAAAATTGTTCGTTCTATTTAAAACCGATTTCAATGAAAATGGTTTCGATTCAATCTATTTCGGAGATAAGTTGAACTTGAAAACTTTTGTAAATGTGCAAGAGAAGATTAAGGAGATTTGCAGTAAAGTAAATTATATAAATGAAAAGCAAACCAGAATTTAGAGTGGTTCGGTCAAGGTGACCTACATCCACTTTCGGATTCCTCCTCCGACGAGGTCTCCGGCATCCACTAAAGGCATTCCTTCAATTGGTAAAGACTAAACACCTCTTTATAGCACTTTCTCCTTTTGCCGGGTTTAGGAGAAAACCCTTATAAGTCTCACACCTCTTTTGAATGATCTCAAAATATAGAAAGGGAGGAGGAGGACTCTAGCACTTGTTTACAATACTTTTACACCCCAATAACTCAAGATTATAATCACACTTCGGTACCTTTTCATGTTGAAAAGGGTGGGATATTTATAGGCCCCAATGGCTTTCAAAAATGAAGCCAAAAAGTGTCTCATCCCGGATTTCTATGGTACTAGTGGTACCACCCCTAATAGAGCTTGGGGACCTAGCTTTGGTGGTACCATCCCTTGATAGGGGCGGTACCACTACTGGCAGCAATAATTGCTGGTGGTACCACCACCCAATCTATGTAGTACCACTGTCCATACCACCTAGGGTGCTGCTTTCTAGGTGGTTCCATCGTCGGCCAGGAATTCAGTATCCTGGTTGTGCCTTGACTCTGGCCCAAACCGGCCCAACTTTGAGCCCAGTTGGCCCCTAACAAAGTTGATGAGATTACCTCCCAAATCAACTCTAATTATCATTCTAACTATGATTAAGGCAAGCATGGTCCGGTATGTTGATTTTTCACTCGGCGATCTTTCGGTGAACTTTTCGGTGAGTCTTCCGGTAAGCTTCCGACGAACTCCCGACCAACTCTCGGCTAGTCTTCTGCCGTGCTTCTGACGATCTTCCGACGAGCTTTCGGTGAGTCTTCCAATGTGCTTCCAGTGATCTCACGATGAACTCTCAACGAGCTCTCGGTATATCGTTCGAATCTTCGACTCCGGCCCATCATCTGCTTTACACCTGACTACTATCGTAGTTAATCCTGGACACTTATCTCAACACATAGATTAGATCAAATAATTTATTAATTGATTTCATCATCAAAATCTGAGATTCAACAGTATTACCATTATTTTAGGATCCTAACTCTTTG
The DNA here is from genome assembly GCF_036884655.1 of Musa acuminata AAA Group. NCBI lineage: Eukaryota > Viridiplantae > Streptophyta > Magnoliopsida > Zingiberales > Musaceae > Musa > Musa acuminata. The sequence goes on along the minus strand of NC_088332.1, from coordinate 30,610,990 downwards.
GAAGGGATCTCATGATTTTATTAACAAGTTCAAAATTTAAAAAATATTTGCCAAGTGCTTTTAGACAATTGATGACATCCATAAAATGGGTGTATATGTTTCCAATAGTCTCACTTGGTTCCATTCAAAATAACTCAAAATCATGTATTAAAATATTACCTTTAGAATCTCTAACCCTACTTGTGCCTTCATATGTGATTAAAAGAGTGTGTCAAATATCAAAAGTCATTTCGCAAGTCAAAATCCGATTGAATTCATTTTTGTCTAAGGTGCAAAATAGAGCATTCATAGCTCTAGCATTTAAAGAAAAAGTCTTCTTTTCCAAATCATTCCAATGGTTCATCGGAAGAGAAGACATTCGAAAACCACTTTCGATAATATTATATAAATTGAGATTCAACGAAAATAAGAAAACTCTCATTCGAATTTTCCAATATGTGTACTATGTCCCATTGAACATGGGAGGACGAATGATAGAAAAGCCCTCTTGAAAACCTAAAAGAGCCATTTATCTTGGGTGTTAAACAAAATGAGAAATGAATGTGGCTTTGATACTAATTATTAGGAACAAGTTGGCACTAAGAGGGGGGGGGTTTGAATTAGTGTAGTGGTAAAATTATCGATTTCGAAAATCTTTCATTTTGATTAAATCCATTTCGAAAATTCTTAATTTTGAAAGTGAAGTAAGGAGGAAGTTTGCTATGAAAGTAATTTTCTTAAAATAAATACAAACCAGATTTTATAGTGGTTCGGTCGTCGTGACTTATATCCACTTCCGATTCCTCCTCTATTGAGGCCACCGGCATCCACTATCGGTCTTCCTTTAATAGGCGAAGATCAACCACATTTTTATAACTATATTCTTCTTTTGATAGGCTCAGGAGAGAACATTTACAAGTTTCACACCTCTCTTAGAATGAACTCTAAACTCTAAGAGGTGGAGGGGAACACTCAACACTTTTCAAGCTTTTTCAATTTAATGCCTTGTATCTAAAATAACTCGGTCCAAAATCTGCTCGTGAAGACCCTATCACGATCACTTATAATAGATCTCAACTTCCCATGTAATTTTATAATATTCTCCATAAAGATTTGAGCAATACTAGAAGTAGTGTAGGGATTATGAATATCGCAAAAGTGAGTATACTGTGTAAGGCGATCCACCATGAAAAAAATTGTATCTTTTTCTTGTGATGAGGGTGAAGGGAAATCTTGGGGGTGACATCACATGCACAGCAGAAGAAGAGAAAACAAGATCCCTAATTCCTAAAGATATGTTCATCATCGTGCGAAGATTGGTGTGCAAAAGTCCGTTAACCAGAAAACTATGTATGAGATAAATTATTTTGCCTAGGGAGATTGTATATCCCTGAATCCCTACAGATCTCTAAGAGAGGGTGAAGGAGGTCAGGCGCCCTCCTCTAGTAGTGATCCACACAGTAGGGCTGCGATGATGCTCTTCAAGACTCTAGGCCTGCTCTGAGATGGAGAGGGGGGGAGAATAGGAGAGGAAGCAAAAAGCTCTAGCCTATGAACTATTGAATCTCTCCTATTTATAGAGGTCCCCTGTCAACTTAACTCTAATGGATCCTCCCCTATTGGGTATTGGATCTCTATCTAACTACCCAATCCTCTTAGATTAGTGGATCTCTATCCAATAATCTCTCAAGGGCTTTTATTGGATCTCATCCATAGGATCCAATAATTTACGAGCTTATTGGATATCCAATAAGATAGGAGCTCCAACGAATATCTCACACCCGAACCTCTACTCATCGCAATGCCTATCATTTGTGTGTGACCCTCTGTGCCCAATATCGAGCTGGCCGTGAGTCATACCTATCAGAACTCCTTCTGGCTCAGTGAATTATCTCCATAATAATTCACTCGACTCATCGACTACAGACATACTAGGCCACTACGTCATAATCTCTAGACAATATAAGGGAATCCAATCCATTGGACCTGTCTATCATCAGTTATCGGGTACCTATAGTCCCTCATCCATCTAATATCCCAGAGAACTCTCTCTCTCTCTCTCTCAATCTGAATGACCTTGGCTAGGGATTTTTTTGAGCAAAAACACATGAGACATTCCTCTCATGATACTGAGAGTGGATGATCCTCTATCGACACTCAATGACCCTCGTAAGGTTGATTACTACTCCCGATGACCAACTATACTAGATCTTGATATCTAAACCTATAAGTCTGGTATCAAAGAGTGGAGCACTCATGCAGGACATCCTTGATGTCTCAAGTCTAAGGACCAGATACACCATTGAGACTATGGAATCGCTGTCTGATAATAAGATATCATCAACCATTTAGCATTCCGTAAGCGGATCAATTAGTGAACTCATTATCCAATGAGTACCTGTACTGTATCCCTAGTGTCCCTACACGAGCAGCTATGAGACCAACTGCATCCATCATATGGATGGGTATATAGCACACCGATCTGTCCAGTTATCTCAATGTCCTTCTCGAGTAACATATGATTGGGATTATTCAGGATCTGTGTCTAAAGATGAATCAGTCTCATTATCGTAATCTCATCATGATCTGATTCCCATTGCACAGATCCTAGGACATCACAATTTATATATGCATATATACAACAAGCAATATAAAGTGATAAATGCTATAATATAATAAGCAAAAAGGTTGCATGTCAAGTCACACATGTCATGATTCACGTGATTGGCTTGCAGGGCACATATTACTAGCAATCTCCCACTTGACCTAAAGCCAATCACCTATATGTCTAATCCCCATCAGACCCCTATGATGCTCAAAGATAATCAAAGACAATAGCTTTGTCAGTGGATCTACAGTGTTATCTTCGGATGGAACTCTTTCCATTACTACTTCTCCTCGAGTCACGATCTCTTTGATCAAGTGGAACCTCCTCAAAACATGCTTAGATTTCTATTGAGACCTGGATTCCTTCGCTTGAGCAATCACCTCGTTGTTATCGTAATATATGGGAATCGACTCCTCTCTACTTAGCACGACTGCTAGATCTATGATGAACTTCTTCATCCAGACTCCCTCTATTGCTCCCTCTGTTGTGGTAATGTACTCCGCCTTTGTGGTTGAGTCAGTTGTGGTATCTTGCTTGGAACTCTTCTAGCACATTGCGCCTCTATTCAAGGTGTACACATATCCTGAATTTGACTTGTTATCATCGACATCAGACTGAAAACTTGAGTCCATGTAGCCTTCAACCCTAAGGCTACTACCTCCATATACTAGTAAAAGATCCTTAGTCATTTTCAAGTACTTCAGGGTACACTTTACTGATTTCCAGTTTTCTAAGCCTCAATCCGCCTGATACCTGCTCGTGACACTCATAGCATGCGCTATATCAGGCCTGGTACATAGCATGACATACATGATAGGCCTTATTGCTGAGGCATAGGGTATCCTATCCATGTTCACCTTTTCTTCAGGAGTCTTTGGGGACATACTCATAGAAAGCGATATCCCATGTCTCATCGGTATGAGACCTCTCCTAGAATTTTCCATGCTAAACCTTTTGATAATGGTATCTATGTACCTGGACTAGGACAAGCCAAGCATCATCTTGGATCTATCTCTAGAGATCTAAATCCTCAAGATATATAATGCTTCCCCTAAGTCCTTCATGGAGAAGTGTCTAAATAACCAAGCCTTTATTGTGGATAGCATTCCTACATCATTCCCAATGATCAGGATATCATCCACATATAATACCAAGAAGATGATAGCGCTCCCACTTACTTTCCTGTGCATATAAGGCTCATCTTTATTCTTAACGAAGTCATAAGATCTGATTGCCTCATCAAATCTTATGTTCCAACTTCAAGAAGCTTGCTTTAGTCTATAAATGGATCTAGGCAACCTACACACCTTATCTGAGCAGTCCTTGGACATAAAAATCTCGAGCTATATCATATACACCTCCTCCTCGAGGTTGCTATATCATATACACGTCCATTTGTCAGATCTCATAATCATAGTGTGTTGCAATAGCAAATGAAATTCGAATAGGTTTTAGCACAGCTATGGGTGAGAAGGTTTCGTTATAGTCAACATATTGTCTTTGATGATACCCCTTAGCCACTAGCCTTGCTTTATAGGTCTCTACCTTTCCATCTACTCCGATCTTTGTCTTAAAGATCCACTTGCAATCGATGGGTACAATATCCTCGGGCGCATCAACTAGGTTCCAAACCTTGTTCGAGTACATGGAATCCATCTCAGAATTCATAGCTTCTTGTCACTTCCTGGAGTCTATACTCATAATAGCCTCCTCGTAGGTCTGAGGATCAATATCCTCAACATCCTCTCCTCTAATATGTTACACATATCTCTCAAGGGGATGGGATACTTAGTCGAACCTACGTAAAGTTGGAACTTGTTGCTTAGGTTTGTGAATAGACTCGGACTACAGAGTGGTGCTTGAGCTACGTTCTCCAACTTCGCTCAACTCTATCATGCTCCCATTGTCTCCGCCAAGAATGTGTTCCTACTCAAGGAACACCGCTCTCTTAGCCACAAAGACCTTTTGGTCCTCAAGGTGATAGAAATAATACCCATAAGTTTCCTTAGGGTATCCCATAAACTTGTACCGCTCCATCCTTGATTCCAACTTATTGGGGTTGTGTCTTTTAACATGGGCAGTGCGACCCCAAATCTTAACAACCTTAAGATTAGGCTTCTGTTAGGACTCTAGCTAGGAGAGTCCTAATTGAGAGGGACATACATGTAAAACCTACCTAAGCCGACCCCTATTAAGAGGTGAAGAGGCCGGCTAGGGTTAGGAGGTTGTTTCTTAGAGAAGAATTAAAAGTTGTAAAAGAATAGAAGTCTTGAGTATGAGTCCTATTAGGAGTTGGCTAGAAGTAGGAGTCTTGAGTAGGAGTCCTATTATGAGTTAGGGTTTAGAAGCCCTATAAACAACCATGTATTCTTCCTCTTTTGATAAGTAATAGATGAATCTTTTCTGCAGCCTTTGAGCAGCAACTTGGAGAGAGGAACCCCTATAGAGTTCCAAGGAGGTCGATCCCCTAAAGAGATCAACCCTTAGTTTAGAATCTGCAAGGGTTCTAACACCTGGTATCAGAGCAGCATTCTTGGCATCTCGCTTGTCACGTCCCGACAAAATATCGACAATATTTAAAATTTTCATCATAACTAACCCAGGTTCCAAACACACATTTGAGGTCACTAAGAAAACATTCAGATCAAAATTTCACCTCTATAGTCTACAAATTCATAACCCTGTGCAGTTCATAAACATACCGCACATCACTCAATAATTCATACAATCTGAACTCAACTCATCAAAATATTAACCACAACATAAATTCACAAGTGGGGAAATCTATGCAGTCACCAAATCAACGATTACCATAAGTTCATATCATTACATGAATTTAACTTAACATTCCAAAATCCTATACATGAGGGATCCTTTAACTTACACAAAATCCAAAGGTTTAGATTCATCGTCACATTTCATTAGATGCAGAGTAGCTTATACAACAAACACATATATGCTAACAAAGATCTGCCCAAAATCTTCTAAACTTTCCACTGCCTCAGCCCAATCTTAACATTTAAGCAAGCGATATGCTATCCTGAAAAATTTATCAACAAACGGGGTGAGCATAAAGAGCTCAGCAAGTGACTAACATATCCATATCAAAATAGTACAATTTCCAAAGAGATACAGTTTCAAAATACAAGGCAGAATATACGATTTCGTAGACATAATATCATTAGGAGCAAAAACACAATTGTCCTTTCAATCATACATATTTGGTTCATAACAGATAGGGCATAGAGTAATTGGAGCATATCAGAAGCAAAGGAAACATAACAGAGATTATCAATGGCATATAAAATGTTCCGAAGCATATCAACGGCATATGGAACATTTTTAAGCAAAATCATCAGTGAATGAAGCCTTTCAGAGCATATCAAAAACAAATATCGTACAGAAGCTCAAACGTTGTCCTTGACGTTGTAATCATATCATTCTTATCCAGAGCATGAACAGAAACAACTCACCAAAACTCTGGATGTCATATCAAACATATAGAAGGTGTAGTGGGATATCAGTCAGAATGTGATTCATCCATTTCTGAATGACCACCTGACAAAAGTCTCCCACGTCTGGGAGCTCCATCCACCCACGTCTAGGTGAAGTCAGAGGGGGCCGGCAGAGCATCGCAGGCTCTAAGCACATACCCTTTACCATTTCTGGCAAAGGTCCAGAATATCCCACATAGCGGGACCCCACATAGCGGGCAATAAGCGCATACCCTTTTACCATTTATGGCAAAGGTCCAGACAATCCCACACACCAGAGTACAAGAGGGCAGTTTTAACAATAAGTAGCATATATTGGAAGCACACGCAGAACAACAAAACGTACATGTGCCTTTTCGAAACAATACGAAACAAAGAACATATCTCTCACAAACGTATTCAGATTTGGAATGAAATGAAAACAAGAGTGTACAGGGATTCCAAGCAATCATATTTAGCTCAATTCCAATAAGAAGGTTAGACGAATTCAAATATCCAAAGGAATGGAACAGAATACGCGAAATCGACCAAAGCTCGATTTCGGACAGAATTCCAGTGGCACATCAAACAAATACTTCAGAATATCAATTATGCTCCAATACCCGTAAGAAAGCTATGGTCGAACCATATATCAATCTATATTCTGATGGAACAAATTTCATATGAAACAGGGTTCCCAACACGGAGTTACCTTTGATTTGGTAACACAAGGTCAAAAACACAATCACTGTTTTATAGAATTTATAGGGTCGGATTCAACAGATAATAGGGTAGGCAATTGAATTCCAAAATTTTCAAACTATATGTCCAAAGAAAGATTTTCAAGTCTAGTTTCAAATAAAATCAGTTTGGTACAAATCAGAATTTTCAACAGGGAGTTATAGGCATTTAAGTATCGATAGGTCAGAAATCTTGAACCCTATTTTACAGCGTCTATAGGCTCATTTGAAACAGATGTTTGGGTAAGTATTCGGTGTCCAAAATCTACAAAATCAGTGTCAAATGGAAGATAATAGAGTCTAATTTCAAAAAAATTAGTTCCTGCCTGAATTCACATTTTGTACTAAAACTTATAGCTGATACAGTGTATAAGAGTCAGTTTACCGAAAAAACTTCAGAATCCATGGTTCTATGTCCAAAGAGAGACATATCAGTTTCTAAATAGAAATCCATCAATTTATTTTGAATCAACATAAAAACAGAGACTAAAACCTCTGTAGGATGGGGTTAGAACACTTGCCTTTGAGAATTTTGGCCCGAAGTGAAAAGATTAAAGCAAGAACCCTAAAAACCCCAATTTTCTTCTTCTTCTTCTTCTTCTTCTTCTTCTTCTTCTTCTTCTTCTTCTTCTTCTTCTTCTTCTTCTTTCTTTCTTTCTTTCTTTCCCTGATCACCCACGAGCTGCCTTCTCTGCTTCCTTAAGAACGAAGGCAGAGAGGCTTAAACCGTGGAATTTGTCATTTTGTGTGTTTTGCAGTTTAGTCCTTGTTTTTATCATATTCACGATTAGGTCCTTAGGGTTTACATATAGGTCCCCAGATTCTTTCTTCTTTTTTTTTTTGAACAGATCTCCCAAATCTTACAAATAAATTACCTCTAATTCATACTCTATTTCTTTTGTCAATTTAAAATAAATACTTACATTATCACCAGAAATTTATACGAAAATTCAGAAATGAGGGGTGTTACACTCTCCCCCCCTTAAAAGAAAAATTTAGTCCTCTAAATTTATCGTACCTCTATCGATGAAAAGACGGGGGTACACCTTCTTCATTTCCTCCTCTAGCTCCCAAGTTGCCTCCTCTCCAGAATGATGTCTCCAAATTACTTGAACCAGCGGGATGACCTGATTCCTTAGGACTTTTTCTTTCTTATCAACAATCTGAATAGGCTCTTCCACATAAGATAAATCTTTATCAATCTCCACCAGCTCATACTTGATGATGTGAGAAGGGTCATATATATACTTCCTAATCATCGAGACATGAAATATATCATGGACATGGCACAATGCTGGTGGCATGGCAATCCTGTAAGCGACAGAACCAACCATCTCAAGTACCTCAAAAGGTCCAATAAATCTTGGGCTTAATTTTCCTTTCTTCCCAAACCTTATAATGCCTTTGGAAGGGGAGACTTTTAAGAATACAAAATCTCCGATTTCAAACTCAATGTCTCGTCTTCTATTGTCGGCATAACTCTTTTGACGACTCTGAGCAGTTTTTAACCTTTTCCTTATAACTTGAATTTTCTCGGTAGTTTCTTGTACCTTGTCTGGTGCTAACAGCTTCCTGTCACCAACTTCCTCCCAACATATAGGTGTTATGCACTTTCGCCCATATAAAGCTTCATAAGGAGCCATCTGAATACTTGAATGATAACTATTATTATAAGTGAACTCAACAAGTGAAATATCATTATCCCATTCACCTTTCCAATCCATAACATAGGCTCTAAGCAAATCCTCAAGTGTTTGAATTGTTCTTTCTGACTGACCATCAGTCTGAGGATGATATGCAGTACTAAACTTAACTTTAGTGCCCATCGACTCCTGCAATCTTCTCTAGAATCTAGAGAGAAATCTGGAGTCTCTATCAGAGATAATCTCCTTTGGAATACCATGAAGTCTTACTATTTCATTAACATATAAATCTGCAAGTCTATCAAGCGAATAAGTCATATTAATCGGTAGGAAATGCGCAGATTTTGTTAACCTATCAATGATAACCCAAATAGCATCATGCTTCCTCGAGGTTCTGGGTAGTCCCGAAACAAAATCCATAGTAATACATTCCCATTTCCATTCAGGAATAACTAAAGGTTGCAACAACCCTCCAGGTCTTTGGTGTTCTACTTTAATTTGCTGACAAGTCAAACATTTTGAAACATACATTGTAATTTCCTTCTTCATGCCTTCCCACCAATAATGACCTTGAAGATCTCTATACATCTTAGTGCTCCCAAGGTGTAGAGTGTACTTTGAAGTATGACTTTCATTTAGGATTTGATTCTTGATATCTGGTTCATTTGGTACACATACTCTCTCCCCAAATCTCAATAGGCCATCCTTTGAAACTTGAAACTGTGGCTTCAATTCCTTTTCTACTTCACTCCTCAAGTAAATTAAATGTGGATCTCGTAATTGTCCTTCCTTAATTTGTTGAATAAGATCAGATTGCACTTGAATGGAGGCCATCAATATCATCGAGTCTTGCTCTTTCCTCAAAGCTTTCAAATCAAAATTTTCTTCTAATAACTTCCATTGCTTCACGACCAGACTAGCCATAAAACTTGTAGATTTCCTACTAAGTGCATCAGCTACAACATTTGCCTTGCCTGGGTGATAACGGATGACACAATCATAATCCTTCAGAAGTTCTATCCATCTTTGTTGCCTCATGTTTAACTCTTTCTGAGTGAAAATATATTTTAAACTCTTGTGATCAGTGAAGATTTCAAACTGTCGACCATACAAATAATGTCTCCAAATCTTTAGAGAAAAAATAATTGCTGCTAATTCCAAATCATGAGTTGGATAATTCAATTCATAACCTTTAAGTTGCCTAGAAGCATAAGCAATTACTCTCCCTTCCTGCATCAAAACACATCCTAGGCCCTTTCTTGAAGCATCAGTATAAACTACAAATCCCTCACTACCACTTGGAATAGTGAGAATAGGGGCACTAGTCAATCTTCTTTTTAACTCTTGAAAGCTTTGCTCACAATCATCACCCCATACAAATTTCATATTCTTCTTAGTGAGTTTGGTGAGAGGTTGAGCAATTCGAGAAAATCCCTCCACAAATCTCCTGTAATAACCTGCCATGCCTAAGAAACTTCTAACCTCTGTTACATTTGTTGGTACTTCCCATTCAACTACAGCTTCTATTTTCCTTGGATCAACAGATATACCCTTCCCTGAAATCACATGGCCTAAGAAAGCAACTTCATTCAACCAAAATTCACATTTGCTGAACTTCGCATACAACTTCTTTTCTCTTAGTATGGACAATACATCTCTCAAGTGTTCCTCATGCTCCTGATTACTCTTTGAATACACCAATATGTCATCAATAAATACGATTACACAGATATCCAAGAGCGGTTGAAATATCCTATTCATTAGTTCCATAAAAGCTGCAGGGGCATTTGTCAAACCAAAAGGCATCACTAAGAATTCATAATGACCATATCGAGTTCTGAAAGCTATTTTTGAAATATCCTCCTCCTTGATCTTCAACTGATAGTAACCTGACCTCAGGTCAATCTTAGAGAATACTTGTGCACCCTGCAGTTGATCAAACAAATCATCAATTCTAGGTATGGGATATTTGTTTTTGATGGTCACCTGATTCAACTGTCTATAATCAATACAAAGCCTCAATGTTCCATCCTTCTTCTTCACTAATAGTACCGGAGCACCCCATGGGGATACATTGGGTCGTATGAAACCCTTATCTAATAATTCTTGTATTTGCTTCTTTAACTCCTCTAGCTCGAGTGGTGCCATTCTGTAGGGAGGCTTAGATATTGGGGTTGTACTGGGGACTATATCAATAGCAAATTCACCCTCTCTATCTAGAGGTAAACCAGGCAAGTCATCTGGGAATACATCAGGGAATTCTTTGACCACTACAATTTCATGTAGGTGGGTTTCCTGATTTGAATGCTCCTTTACACACACCATATAACAAAAACAACCTTTCTGCATAAGACGATAAACTTGAAGTGCTGATATCAAGCAAGGAGGCAAATCATGCCTAATGCCCTCAAAGAAAAATATAGGCTGATCTGGTATGCAGAAAGTAATTATTTTTTTGTAACAATCAATACTAGCGTGATGAGAAGATAACCAATCCATGCCAAGTATAATATCAAAGCCCTGGATCTCTAGGAGAATCAAATCAGCAAGGAGTTCGCGGTCTCCAATAGAGATCAAACAAGATGGGTAGACCAAGTTTGTTGCCAATGAATCTCCAACAGCAGTTGTTACATATAACATATAATCCAGGGGTTTAGGTAGAATATCCAAGTGACAAGCAAAGTATTGTGAAACAAAAGATAAGTTGGAGCCAGGATCAAACAAAACTTTTGCATTTCTTTTAGAAACATGAAGAATACCTTCCACCACTGATTTAGAAGCTTTAGAATCTTGTTCAGTGATAGCGTACACTCTAGCATGGGCTGAGGGTCTAGGAGACAGTGGCTCTTTCTTCCTGTTCAGTGGGCAATCTCTTAATTGATGATCTAGCTTTCCACAACCAAAACATGCTCCAGTCACCCGAAAACACTGACTTGTTTCATGATTTAATCCACATTTTGCACATGACTGAGTCCTCCACAATGGTTTCCTTTTCTCAAATCCAGATGTCTTAAACCTCTTGTTACTATCTTCATATTCATTTTCTCTCCTGCTTTTGCTAGTAAATTTGTCCCTTTTGTTCTTGCCAATGATTTCTTGAATTTCCTCCATGTCTCTTTCAATTTTCAAAGCTCTTTCTACCGTATCAGCATATGTTTGTAATTTGAAAGCTGACATTCGGCTTCTTATTGCTGGCCGTAATCCCCTTTCAAACCTTCTTGCTTTTCTAGATTCATCATCAGTCATATGTGTGGCAAACCTGGAGAGCTCAGCAAATTTAGATTCATACTTTGTAACCGTCATACTTCCCTGGATAAGATTCAAGAACTCCAATTCTTTTTGCTCTCTCATACAATCTGGAAAATATTTTTCGTTAAACTTTTCTTGGAATAACTTCCATGTCATTGGCTCATGTTTGATTTCAGACATCCTCTTAATCATTCTCCACCAGTGTTCAGCTTCTCCTTCCAGCATAAAGGTGGCAAGAAAAACCTTTCGATCATCAGGGTAATTTAAAGCATCAAATATTTTCTCTATATGCATCATCCATCATTCTACCACCATTGGATCAGACTCACCACTAAAACTGGGAGGACTAAGCTTCTTAAACTGTCCAATTCCCAACCCCATCTGGTTTGATGCCTCTGTTCCATCATTACTTCCTTGTTGGACAGGTTGTTGTTGTTGTTGCATCACTTGTGCCATAGTCTCCAAAGTCCGCATGATACCACTCAATTGATCAGCAGTAGATGCAGAGTAGCTTATACAACAAACACATATATGCTAACAAAGATCTGCCCAAAATCTTCTAAACTTTCCACTGCCTCAGCCCAATCTTAACATTTAAGCAAGCGATATGCTATCCTGAAAAATTTATCAACAAACGGGGTGAGCATAAAGAGCTCAGCAAGTGACTAATATATCCATATCAAAATAGTACAATTTCCAAAGAGATACAGTTTCAAAATACAAGGCCGAATATACGATTTCGTAGACATAATATCATTAGGAGCAAAAACACAATTGTCCTTTCAATCATACATATTTGGTTCATAACAGATAGGGCATAGAGTAATTGGAGCATATCAGAAGCAAAGGAAACATAACAGAGCTTATCAATGGCATATAAAATGTTCTGAAGCATATCAACGGCATATGGAACATTTTTAAGCAAAATCATCAGTGAATGAAGCCTTTCAGAGCATATCAAAAACAAATATCGTACAGAAGCTCAAACGTCGTCCTTGACGTTGCAATCATATCATTCTTATCCAGAGCATGAACAGAAACAACTCACCAAAACTCTGGATGTCATATCAAACATATAGAAGGTGTAGTGGGATCTCAGTCAGAATGTGATTCATCCATTTCTGAATGACCACCTGACAAAAGTCTCCCACGTTTGGGAGCTCCATCCACCCACATCTAGGTGAAGTCAGAGGGGGCCGGCAGAGCATCGCAGGCTCTAAGCACATACCCTTTACCATTTCTGGCAAAGGTCCAGAATATCCCACATAGCGGGCAATAAGCGCATACCCTTTTATCATTTCTAGCAAAGGTCCAGACAATCCCACACACCAGAGTACAAGAGGGCAGTTTCAACAATAAGTAGCATATATTGGAAGCACACGCGGAACAACAAAACGTACATGTGCCTTTTCGAAACAATACGAAACAAAGAACAGATCTCTCACAAACGTATTCAGATTTGGAATGAAATGAAAACAAGAGTGTACAGGGATTCCAAGCAATCATATTTAGCTCAATTCCAATAAGAAGGTTAGACGAATTCAAATATCCAAAGGAATGGAACAGAATACGCGAAATCGACCAAAGCTCGATTTCGGACAGAATTCCAGTGGCACATCAAACAAATACTTCAGAATATCAATTATGCTCCAATACCCGTAAGAAAGCTATGGTCGAACCATATATCAATCTATATTCTGATGGAACAAATTTCATATGAAACAGGGTTCCCAACACGGAGTTACCTTTGATTTGGTAACACAAGGTCAAAAACACAATCACTGTTTTACAGAATTTATAGAGTCGGATTCAACAGATAATAGGGTAGGCAATTGAATTCCAAAATTTTCAAACTATATGTCGAAAGAAATATTTTCAAGTCTAGTTTCAAATAAAATCAGTTTGGTACAAATCAGAATTTTCAACAGGGAGTTATAGGCATTTTAGTATCGATAGGTCAGAAATCTTGAACCCTGTTTTACAGCGTCTATAGGCTCATTTGAAACAGATGTTTGGGTAAGTATTCGGTGTCCAAAATCTACAAAATCAGTGTCAAATGGAAGATAATAGAGTCTAATTTCAAACAAATTAGTTCCTGCCTGAATTCACATTTTGTACTAAAACTTATAGCTGATACAGTGTATAAGGGTCAGTTTACCGAAAAAACTTCAGAATCCATGGTTCTATGTCCAAAGAGAGACATATCAGTTTCTAAATAGAAATCCATCAATTTATTTTGAATCAACATAAAAACAGAGACTAAAACTTCTGTAGGATGGGGTTAGAATACTTGCCTTTGAGAATTTTGGCCCGAAGTGAAAAGATTAAAGTAAGAACCCTAAAAACCCCAATTTTCTTCTTCTTCTTCTTCTTCTTCTTCTTCTTCTTCTTTCTTTCTTTCTTTCCCTGATCACCCACGAGCTGCCTTCTCTGCTTCCTTAAGAACGAAGGCAGAGATGCTTAAACGGTGGAATTTGTCATTTTGTGTGTTTTGCAGTTTAGTCCTTGTTTTTATCATATTCACGATTAGGTCCTTAGGGTTTACATATAGGTCCCCAGATTCTTTCTTTTTTTTTTTTTGTGAACAGATCTCCCAAATCTTACAAATAAATTACCTCTAATTCATACTCTATTTCTTTTGTCAATTTAAAATAAATACTTACATTATCACCAGAAATTTATACGAAAATTCAGAAATGAGGGGTGTTACATCGCTGGCCTTCCATAGCCATCCATCAGCCCTCCACAACCACCCAAAGCAATTCTCACAATTGCTTAAAAGATCGTCGCCAAATTCCACTATCATCTCCACCACCATGGATCATCCTTTGATATCCCCGTGAATTGCAACAGATTTTGGTTTCCTACCTTACTGCTACTACAATTGAGTTATCCTTATTCGAAAATTAAAAAAAAAAATTATTCCTATATTACTGCATAAACTTTTCGTCACAAAGTTTTCATCTCTACGACGAAAGATACATTGCAGAATTCCAACCGTATAGCACAGCCTCTTTGATCTTGCTACTATATTTTTTCTATCCAAATTTTTACAAAATTTTTATTACGGCTTTGAGACTTCCTAACAGCAGATTTCCCTTTAGTTTTTTGAAAAAATTCTCAATATAAACTATTGATCTTTTACGTCTAATATGCTATACTTGAAAATCTGTACTATAAAATTTTAGCCATATAGCACTATTTGTTTGATCTTGATATTATGTTTTTTCTGTCCAAATCTCTACAAAATTTTTATGATAGCTTTGACACTTCCTAACAGTGGATTTTCCTTTAGTTTCGTTAAAAAATTCTCAATATAAACTACTGATCTTTTACGTTCAATCTGCTACACTTGAAAATATGTACTGTAGAAAATTTCAGCCGCATATTGTTGCCTTAACCCATCTATTTGTAATCTTTTTTAAATAAAATTTTTTATATACTTCATAGATCATCTTAGCTTCCATTAAGATTGATCTATTGAGGAATTCATCACTAAAAATGATTTTGTGTTGCTGTAAATTTTCGTCATAGACCGTTGAAATTTTTCGACGAGAATTCTACTATCACAACTTGCACCAATTTTCTTGCTATTACTGCTGAATTTTTCTTGATTAAATTGGACATCCTTGCTATTATATAAACTGAGATGTTTTTGTCAATTCTCTCCTCAAATATCTTAAATTTTTGGTAGAGATTTCGTTAAGAAACCATTGTTTCTTCGACGGCAATTCTGCTCTTACTAGACAACACAATTCTGCAGCAAACTTCCATTGATTTCTATTAAACCTTTACTACCATCTATCATAGATCTAAAACTTTCATCCATAGTCATAAAACTTCACCAAACCACACTCTCAAACTGCACCCAAAATAGCCATAAAATAAGCCTAAACCGTAGCCTACATCTACCAATCCACCAACCCTTTCAACCATCACTTTTCTCAACCTATACATGCCTTTAACCCGTCAACAAAAGAGAGATCTTAACATCACAGATTTGGAGACATATACTATGGTATCTAAGGAGGCAATCAATGTTAAATTCGAAGCCTTAGAGGCGCAAATATAGGATAAGATTCAGACTCTCTTAACCGAACTCAGTTTGGGCCGACCACTAAGCCCGAAGAAATCACATCAAGGAGAGATCTCTAACCAATCGCACCAAGCCTAAAGAGACGACTTCCAAGGAAGGGGAGGCTCTATGACTGACCCCAACTATCCACGCATGAGGGTGGACTTCCCTAGATGGGAAGAAGGAGACCCGATTGGTTGGATCTCGCGCGCGGAGTGATATTTTTAGTACCACAAAACCGCGGACGCATCTATGGTGAAAATTACTGCTATACATCTTGAGGGGGATGTTATACAGTGGTTTGACTACTTTGAACACAATCATGGAGTCCTCTCATTGTGACAATTCAAAGAAGGACTGCTAATCCGCTTCAAACCAACCGATTACGAGAATATTAATGGACAACTAGCAAAGATTCGACAAACCTCCACCATTCAAGAGTACCAAACCAGGTTTGAAAGGTTATCTAATCAAATTCATGATTGGTCTCGAAAATAGCTATTGGAGATCTTCATTGAGGGCTTGAAGCTGGAGATCTATGGAGAAGTTAAAGTGTGACAACCGTACACGCTTATGGCAGCCATCTCTTTCGCACGACATCAAGAGGAGCGATTGAACCATGAAACTCAGAGGACTAGGGTCGCTCCTCGACTAGCAATACTGAAGACCTTAGCCCCCCCTACTGTCGACCAAGTCCCTGCACCAAAGAGGTTGACAAGAGAAGAGCTTCAGGAGCGATATGTGAAGGGGTCATGTTGGCATTGCGACGAGCCGTGGAGCCATGAGCATCACTATAGTAAAGGGAGACTTCTTATGATTGAACCAGTAGAAGAAGAGGTCATTGAACATCCAAAAGAGAGCTTTGAACATGAAGAAGATGCAGAAGAAGAGCCACAACTGACCAAAGTTACGGTACATGCACTAGCCGGCTACTCAAACCCACAAACGATGAAAGTTGGAGGCCCTCTCAAATAATAACCAATTACTATTTTCATCGACACGGGCAGTACTAATAACTTCCTAAACAGTAAGGTTGCTGTTTGGATGGCCTTACCTATCGAGAATTGTAGCAAGTTTGATGTTAAGGTCGCCGACGGATGGATTTTGAAGTATGATCGTAGGCGCCTGCGAGTGAAACTGTTGCTGCAGGACCAAGAGATAATTGCATATTTCTTCCTCCTCCCTCTTGATGCTCATGAGTCCATGCTTAGAATTAAATGGTTGACGACATTAGGTGATATTTCTTGGAATTTTATGCAACTAATTATAAAATTTTACAGTAAGGAGAAACAGGTGGGCAACGTAACGATGATTTGCTCACAACAAATGGAGAAGGTTTTGCATAAAGCATGCAACGGCTTTTTGGTACAACTTGAGCATCAAACTAATGGAGAGCCAATAGAATTTGAAGATCCAAACCTACTTTCTTTGCTTGCTGAATTTTCAGATATATTTGACGAACCGCACAACCTACCTCTTACCCGTCAGCATGATCATTATATAACGGTTCTTCTAGGCAAACCTCCATAAAATACTCAGCCATATCATTATCTACATCTCTAGAAGGATGAAATAGAAAGGATTGTAAAAGAGATACTTGAAACATGAGTTACTCGGCCAAGTTGCAGCCTCTACTCTTCACCGGTGCTACTTGTACACAAGAAGGACGGAACATGGCGAATATGCATTGATTACCGAGCTCTCAATGGTATAACCATCAAGGATAAATACTCCATAAAATACTTGGCCATATCAGTATCTAGATCTCCAGAAGGATGAAATAGAAATGATTGTAAAAGAGGTGCTCAAAATAGGAGTTATTCGGCCAAGTTGCAACCTCTACTCTTCATCGGTGCTACTTGTACACAAGAAGGACGGAACATGGTGAATATGCGTTGATTACCGAGCTCTCAGTGGCATAACAATTAAGGATAAATACTCTATTCCAGTAGTAGATAAATTACTAGATGAAAGGGAGTACAAATATTCACAAAGCTAGACCTTCGATCCGGGTATCATCAAATACGAGTATGCGAAGAAGACATACCGAAAACCGCCTTTCGAACACACAACAGCCACTATGAATTTTTGCTTTCTTCAACAAAAGATGGAATATCTTGGGCATATCATATCAGAGGAAGGTGTGATGGTGGACCCCTCCAAAATAGAAGCAATGCAGAACTGGCCACCCGAGGAACATAAAATTGTTACATGGCTTTCTCGGTTTAATAGGCTACAATCGCAAGTTCATGAAAAACTATGGAAAGATCAGTGCATCACTCACTTCTTTACTGAAAAATGATACCTTCCAATGGTTGGACAAAGCCTTTGCTACCTTCGACAAACTTAAGGCAGCCATGATGATGATGCTAGTGCCAACGCTACCAGATTTCAACTGACCCTTCATCATTGAGGCTAATGCATCTGGAGTCGGAATTAGAGATGTTCTCATGCAAGATGGTTGACCACTCACATACATTAGCAAGGCATTGTCTCCCTCCCATCAAAATGTGTTAACATATGATAAGGAGATGCTTGTCATTGTGCACGCAATAACGAGGTAGAGATCGTACTTGATCAGGCGATGCTTTCAAATCAAGACCAATCATAAAAGCCTAAAATATTTCTTGGAGCAGAAGATATCTTCCCCTAAGCAGAAAAAATGGATAATAAAGCTTCTTGGATATGATTATGAAATAACCTACAAAAAGAGAAAAGAGAATGTTGTTGCAGATGCGCTTTCATAGCTATCTAAGCAAGCTTAATTTTTGGCCATTTCAATTTCGACTAGTGATTTCCTTAAGGATATTAAGAGGGAATGACAGGAAGATCTGGAGACCAGTAAGATCATAAAAAAATTAAAGGAAGCACCAAGCTCCGTGACTCATTATAATTGGGACTCAAAAGAATTACACTATAAGGGACGCATTGTGCTTGTGACAAATTCTACTTGCATCTTCACGAGCAGATTTTGGACAAAGTTTTTCCATATGCAGGGTACTAAATTGAAAATGAGTATGGCATATCACCCACAAACCGATGGCTAGATGAAAGTTGTAAATTAGTGCTTGGAGATAGCCCAAAGGCACCCACCAAATATGACTACCCAAGAAGAACTCTAAACCCAGCTAAGTGCCATTATTGATCGACGGATCGTGACTCAACGACGATGACCCACTATTGAAGTGCTAATATAGTGGGTGAACCTACCAACTAAAGATACCACTTGGGAGAACTATGACGACTTGAAGATCAAATTCCCAGAATTCATGAATCGTTAGCCTCGAGGACAAGGCTGATTTGAAGAGGACGGGTCTGTTAGGACTCTAGCTAGGAGAGTCTTAATTGAGAGGGACATTCATGTAAAACCTACCTAAGCCAACCCCTATTAAGAGGTGAAGAGGTCGGCTAGGGTTTGTAGGTTGTTTCTTAGAGAAGAATTAGGAGTTGTAAAGGAATAGGAGTCTTGAGTAGGAGTCCTATTAGGAGTTGGTTACAAGTAGGAGTCTTGAGTAGGAGTCATATTAGGAGTTAGGGTTTAGAAGCCCTATAAATAGTCATGTATTCCTCCTCATTTGATAAGCAATAGATGAATCTTTTCTGCAGCCTTTAAGCAGCAATTTGGTGGGAGGAACCCCTATAGAGTTCCAAGGAGGTCGATCTCCTAAAGAGATCAACCCCAAGTTTATAATATGCAAGGGTTCTAATAGCTTCTTCCCTTTCGATATCTCATATGGTGTAGATACTACCGGCTTAGTTGGAACTTTATTCAGAAGGTAAGCTGCAGTCTCTAGGACATATCCCTAGAATGAGATAGGTAGGTTAGTAAAATTCATCATGGATCGTACCATGTCTAACATGTTGAATCTTGGATTTTGATGGTGAAATAAATTGGTAAATTATTTAACCTAATCTATATGTTGTGGTAAGTGTACAGGATTAACTACGATAGTGATAAGGCGTAAAACAGATGATGGGCCAAAGTCAAAGATTTAGATGATATACCGGGAGCTCAAAAAGAGCTCATCTGAAGATCGCTAAGAGCTCGTCGGAAGATCGCCGAGAGTTCATCACTGAAAGCTCATTAGGAGATTGCCAAGAGTTCATCAGAAGATCGCTGAAAGCTCATCAGGAGATCACCGAGAGTACATCGGAAGATCATCAAAAGTTCGTCGGGAGTTTACCGGAAGCATGCCGAAAGACTCGTTGAGAAGTTCGCCGGAGGATCCCCGAGGGAAAGATCGACATATCGAACTAATTACTTGCCTTAATCATAGTTAGAACCATAAATTGAGTTTGGATTGGGAAGTGATTCTACTAGCTCAGTTAGGGGGCAATTGGGCCCTTCATAGGGCTGAATTGGGCCTGATTGGATAGCCCATTCAGCATCTGAATTTATGGCCGACGGTGGCACCGCCTGGTGACCGAGTCTCCCATGTGGTATGGGCGGTGGTTCCGCCGACAGTTAATGCTGCTAGAGGTGGTACCACCGGCAGTTAATGCTGCCAACGGTGGTACCACCCCTATCAAGCGATGGTACCGCCAGAGCTCAGTCTTCGAGCTTTGTTAGGCGGTCTTACTGCCCAAATTAGGCAGTGGTACCACCTAGTGTTAGGTGTCAAGCGGTGGTACCACCCAGTAATGGCAATGGTATCACCAGAGCTCAGTCTCCGAGTTCTGTCAAGTAGTCGTACTACCCAGATTGGGCAGTGGTACCGCCTAGTGTCAGGTGTCCAGCGGTGGTATCGCTAGTACCCCAGAAATCCGGGATGAGACACTTTTTAGCTCCATTTTAAGGGTAACAAAGTGCTATTATATGTGTAATACCCCACCCTTTTCTTCATGAAAGGGTAACAAAGTGTTATTATATGTGTAAAAAATTCTAAGTGTTTGGGTGTGAAATGTGTTGTAAAAGTGAGAAGAGTTCTACTCCCTCTCTTAGCCTTGTAACCATCCAAAAAAGAGAAGTGAGACTTGTAAGGGTTATCTCCTAAACCCGACAACAGGAGAAAGAGCTGTAAAAGGTGGCTGGTCTTCGCCTATTGAAGGAAGGCCTTTAGTGGACACCGGTGACCTCAACGGAGAAGGAATCCGAAGTGGATGCAGGTCTCATTGACCGAATCACTCTAAATTCCGGTTTGCTTTTCCATTTGTGCAATTTAATTTACTGCAAACCTCCTTGAGTTTCTCCTTACATTCTTATGAAAGTTTTAAGTTCAACACCTTTTTGAAACGATTTGAATCGAGACGAACTTTATATGAAATCGAAGAATTTTCCATTGCACTAATTCACCCCCCTCTTAGTGCCACTTTTGATCATAACAATTGGTATCAGAGTAAGGTTCACTCTCATTTGGTTTAAAACCCAAGAGAGATAACATTTGTCGATAACCAAGAGAGTCATTCAATTTTACGTCTGCCCATGTTCAATGGGATGGATTACACATATTAGAAGACTAGAATGAGAATTTCCTAATTTCAATGGATTTTGAATTATGTAATATTGTAGAAAATAGGTTTCAAAAGTCTTCTCTTCTAATGAATGATTGGAATGAGTTGGAGAAGAAGACTTTCACTTTAAATGCCAAGGCTATGAATGCCTTGTTTTGTGCTTTATATAAAAACGAGTTCAATCGTGTGTCTATTTGTGAAATAGCTTTTGATATTTGGCACAAACTCAAAGTGACTCATGAAGGCACCAGTAGAGTGAAGGAGTTGAAAATTAATCTTTTAGTGCACACTTATAAATTATTTCGGATGAAACCGAGTGAGACCATTGGAGACATATACACCCGATTTACAGATGTCGTCAATGGTCTAAAAGGACTTAGTAAAAGTTTCTTAGATTTTGAATTTGTTAATAAAATTTTAAGATCCCTTCCAAAGAGTTAGGACCCTAAAGTAACGACCATTCAAGAGGCCAAGGACTTAAATAACATTCCTCTCGAAGAACTAATCTGGTCACTAATAACTTATGAGATGACTTGTAATGCTCATAAAGAGCTTGAGAATAACCTTCTAAAGAATAGGAAGGATATGGCACTAAGAACTCAAGAAGACTACTTGAAAGAAAATTAACGTGATGAGGACTTTGATGATGACTTGGCTCTCTTGACAAGAAAGTTTAAAAAATTCATAAAAAAGAATAAATTTAAAAATGACACTAAAAATAAATTTCAACCCAAGAAAGATCAAGTAATATGTTACGAATGCAAGAAGTCAGGACATTACAAGAGCAAATGTCCTCTAGCCAAGGAGAAGCAACCAAAGAAGAAGAAGGCTCTTAAAGCAACATGGGATGACTCAAGTACATCTGAAGAAGAGGAGCCAACTAACACTGAGCAAGCTGTGCACTATATGCTAATGGCTATTACAGACGAGAAATATTTACCATCACAAGCTAGGAGCAAGAGATGGTACCTTGATAGTGGATACTCAAGGCAAATGATCGGAGATCCATCTCAATTCTTTAAGCTCACTAGCCTAGATGAAGGATATGTCATATTCGGAGATAACAATAAGGGTAAAATCATTGGCAAAGGAACCATAGGTAACAAATCCAACCTTTTTATTAAAGATGTGTTGTTGGTGGATGGTTTAAAGCATAACCTTTTGAGCATTAGTCAATTGTGTGATATAGGATACATTGTTAGATTTGAATCTAATGCTTGTATTATAGAAAAACTACATAACAACACATCTATGATTGCCCTAAAATAGAATAATGTATACACTATCAACATTGATGATCTTTGTAATGAAATATAGTTTTTGGTTTTAAATATGATACTTGGCTTTGGCATAGTAGATTAGGTCATACTAGCATAAAACTAATCTCTCAAATCTCATCTAAAGAACTTGTAAGAAGAATTCCTCACATTAAGTTCATTAAAGACAATGTGTGTGATGCATGTCAACTAGGAAAATAAATAAAAGGTAGTTTCAAACCAAAAAACTAAATAAGAACCTCTAGACCATTACAAATGATCCATATGAACTTGTTCGGACCAATTCCTACATCAATCCTACGTGGTAGCAAATACGCCTTTGTTATCGTGGATGATTATAGTAGATACACATGGACTTACTTTTTGGCACACAAAAGTGATTGTTTTAGGTATTTCTCTAAGTTTTGTAAACTTGTTCAAAACGAAAAGGGTTTTATGATTTCAATTCGAAGTGATCGCGGTGGTGAATTTCAAAATCGTGATTTCCAAGACTTTTGTGAATCTAATGGATACAGCCATAATTTCTTTACTTTGAGAAATCCTCAACAAAATGGGATAGTAGAAAGGAAAAATAGAAACTTACAAGAAATAGCAAGAACCAAGTTAAAGGAACATAGGCTAGCCAAATATTTTTGGGCCGAAGCTATAAATATGACATGCTATGTTACGAATAGGGTTCTAGTAAGACCACTACTTTTCATAACTCCTTATGAGTTGTGGAATAACAAAAAATCCAATGTTTCATACTTTAAAGTTTTTGGGTGTAAATGTTTTATTTGGAATGAAAAAGATACCTTAGGAAAGTTTGATGTAAAATTCGATGAAGGAATTTCTCTATCTAGCAACTTGGATGTATCTTCTTCTGAACCTTCTTTGCCAAAGGAATGGAAGTATGTAGATCCTCATCCTAAGGAGCTAATTATAGAAGACACATCGAAAGGGGTTCAAACTCGTTCTTCTCTTAAGATTTTTTGTGCCAATGCTGCTTTTCTCTCCCAAATTAAACCTAAATGCATTGACAAAGCTATGAAAGATGATTCACAGGTCATCGTAATGCAAGAAAAATTGAATCAATTGGAGAGAAATGAAGTGTGGAAGCTTGTTCCTAGACCAAATGACCATTTAGTTATTGGTACTAAATGGGTCTTTAGAACAAGCAAGATAAATTTGGTATCATAGTTTGAAACAAGGCTAGATTAGTGGCCAAATGTTTCAACCAAGAAGAAGGTATCGATTATGAAGAAACTTTCGCTCCTATGGCAAGTTTAGAAGTCATAAAGATGCTCCTTGCCTATGCTAGTAGTAATAATTTTAAGTTATTTCAAATGGATGTTAAGAGTGCTTTTCTTAATGGCTTTATTTTCGAAGAAGTTTATGTTGAACAACCTCCTAGATTTGAGAATGATAATCTCCCTAATCATATGTTTAAATTGACTAAATTTTTCTATGGATTGAAACAAGCCCCAAGGGCTTAGTATGAGAGTCTTAGCTCATTTCTTATTCAAAGTAATTTCTCTAAAGGCAAGGTCGATACTATATTATTTATTAAAAATTTTAAAAATAATTTTCTTATTATTCAAATCTATATTGATGATATTATTTTTGGTTCTACAAATGAATCATTATGTGAATCGTTTGCCAAAAGCATGAGTTAAGAATTTGAAATGAGTCTAATGGGTGAACTAACTTTTTTTTTAGGCTTACAAATCAAACAACTTAGTGATAGTATTTTTCTTAGCCAAACAAAATATGTATTAGACTTGCTAAAATGATTTAACATGGATAGTTCAAAGGCTATCAACACTCCTATGAGTACCTCCACCAAGTTAGACATTGACAAAAGTAGAGAAAGCTTTGATCAAAAAGCTTATAGGGGTATAATAGGTAGTTTACTATACCTCACCGCAACTAGATCGGATATCATATTTAGCGTAGGACTTTATGCTAGGTTTCAATCTAATCCTAAACTATCTCATCTTAAAGTAGTTAAAAGAATACTTAGATATCTTAAAGGAACTACAAATCTAGGATTATGATACCCAAAATCCAAAAACTTTGAATTGATTGATTATGTTGATGCAGATTTTGCTGGATGCAAATTAGATAGAGAAAGCACATTCGGAACGTGTCAATTTTTAGGACACACACTTGTCTCTTGGTCCTCCAAGAAACAAAACTCGATTGGACTATCCATAACCAAAGCCGAATACATTGCGGCTAGTGCATGTTGTGCACAAATTGTATGGATGAAAAATACATTAGAAGATATAAAATTTATCTTAAGAATATTCCTATAAAATGTGACAATACAAGTACAATATGTTTAACAAAAAATCCTATTCAACACTCTAGAACTAAACAAATTGACATTAGGCAACACTTTATATGACATCTTGTTATTAATCATGATATAATCTTAGAGTTTATTGATATGAAACATCAATTGGCCGATATCTTTACAAAACCCTTAAATGAAGAATAATTTGATTTCATTAGAAGGGAATTAGGGATGTTAAATTGTCCGAATGCATGAATTTGTTAAATTTCATTCTCGGACCTTCTTGATTTTCTATTTTATAAGATTACTCGCTTGAATCATGAACTTATAGTATGCGTAATGAGCCATATGCATTTTTCCGTATGAGTTTTATATGATGTTTGTGTACAAATTTTATATGATAAATCATGAACTTGTGGTGTACATTTTTCCATACGAGTTTTATATGATGTTTGAGTACAAATCTTCTCCTCTTATGATGCGAATTTTACATGATGATATGTATGTAAAAGTGTGAGTACTTCACAATGATAAAAATCTTGCAAGTTGAATCACCTAATGTCAGCACCACACCACACCACAATGCGAGCAATGCTCACTACCTATAGGCGGTGGCACCGCCCAGCTGGTGGTAGCACCGCTAGTTGTCACGGGTGGTAGGCAGTAGCACCGCCCAACTGGCAGTGCCACCGCCCGCAACCTGCCCTTTATAAACAACAAGTTAGGGCCGGCAATAGAATCGACCCCAACCCATTCTGCACTTCTCCAAATAGCACCAAACTTCTTGAATCTCTTGCTCTCCCTCTAGCAACTCAAAAATCCCCACTTCCTCCTAAAACAAGAATAAATCTCCAACATCCTTTTGGAGATCACTAAAAAGAAAAACTACTAAGGTAAATCTCTAACCAAATTGATTCCCCCTTTGTATTACTTATTTTTGCTCCTTATTTGTCTTCATAATTGTAGTCTCCATGAGTTCTAGAAGATCCTCTAGGGACAAAGGGAAGAGGAGATTAGATGAAAATTATTACTCTTTACTTTTCGATTCTAATCAACATGCCCTTAAATTTTTATCCATAGAGTCTAGGAATATTCATAAGGGTAAATATGTTGATTTAGAGGAATTAAGTGATTTATAACCCATTCAATGGTTTGCTAATCTAGACATTCTCCCAATCCTTCAAATAAGTGAACCCATCTACCCTAGGCTTGTTAGGCTATTTTATAATAATTTACATGTAGGTGAAAATGAAAGGATATCCACCTATCTCTTAGGTCATCATATACCCATTACAAATAGCATAATTTGCAACCTCATAGGAATTACAGAAAAAGAAAGAGGTTGTTATTTAGAGGACAATAGGATGAAGAATCAGTTGGGACTACTTATATTGATACCTTAGGAACGATTTTTTGTAATCCTAACTTAACTATTCTTCCAAAAAGCTATGAATATTTACTACCTTTAAATACCAAAATACTTCATCACATCCTAAGAAATATTATTCTCCCAAAACAATATCATCATGATGAAGTAAGGCAAATGAAATTAGATACTATGTATTGGATTATGAAGGGACATAACAATTGTTTTGGTTACCTAATCCAATAAAATATGATTGAACTATCGAAAAAGGATATGATGCTTTCATATGGTGGCCTGATCACAAGACTAATCCATGCTTATGACATAGCTATTCCACCTGACAAAGAAGTTATAAAACTAGATAGATTTAATGTCATAAATAGAAACCTACTTCGACGGTTGAGGTGTACTTTCAGAAATAGAATATGGACTAGATTGCCTAGAAGTACTAATCCCCTCCCACCTAGACCAGAACCTGAAACACTAATTTTTAGGGGTAATCAATCTACTCCAACTGGTACCTTTGAGGCAACACCTCCAGTAGAGCAAGCACCTCCCTCATCTATCGACGAAATAGGGACTCTACTGGATCGATTTAAATAACGTCAAGATCAACTTGAATAATGCCAAGATCAAATTTTAATTGAGTTGCAGTAGATTCATCAACAACTCAATACCTTGTTTAGACATTTTGAATTTCCACCTGAACAGTTATGTATGTCTTTTTGTTGATGACAAAGGGGGAGAAGTGGACGAAATCCCTCTCCTTTATTCTGCTTACTTTGATGTTATAATCCTATGTTATTTACCTTGATGTTGTAAGCTTAAAATGCTGCTTATTTTAATGTTAAAATTTTGTGCTTTAATGCTAAAAATTTCTATGATGTTGTGATCTCTTTAAATGATGAGCATGTTATCATACAATGATGCAATATCATGCTTACTTTGATGCTGAAAATTTCTATGATGATTATGATCTCTATTGAATATTGAGAATTATTAATCATACATGATGCAATATTGGATTCTTAACTTTTGAGTGCTACAATACACTAATGATATTACCTCATGTAAGTAGTTATGAAAGGCTATGTTGAAACATTTTATCATGCATTAAGTGATTATACATTTAAATATCTTGATGACTTGAAATTATAATGATGCATAATATTTCTAATTTCGATCAAAGCTTGAATTCAAGGTTGTGAATTCAAGTTTATATTTTCTCAAGTATGGCATATAGATAGGGGGAGTTAAGGTTAACTCCTTCACCAATTAGTTATCATCATCAAAAAGGGGGAGATTATTGAATCTCGAATTTTGATGATGAAATCAATTGATAAATTATTTGACCTAATCTATGTGTTGAGATAAGTGTATAGGATTAACTACGATAGCGATAAGCCATAAAGCAGATGATGGGCCGGAGTCAAAGATTCGGACGATATACCGGGAGCTCGCCGAGAGCTCGTCTAAAGATCGCCAAGAGCTCATCGGAAGATTGTCAAGAGTTCATCGCTGAAAGCTTATCAGGAGATCGTCGAGAGTTTGTTGGAAGATCGCTGAAAGCTCATCGGGAGATCGCTGAGAGTTCGTCGAAAGATCGCTGAAAGTTCGTCGGGAGTTCGCTAGAAGCGTGCTTGAAGACTCGCCGAGAAGTTCGCTAGAGGATCGCCGAGGGAAAAATCGACATATCGGACTAATTGCTTGCCTTAATTGTAGTTAGAATCATAAATTGAGTTAGGATTGGGAGGTGATCCTACTAACTCAGTTAGGGGCCAACTGGGCCATTTACAGGGCTGAATTGGGTCGGATTGGATAGCCCATTCAGCATATGAATTCATGGCCGGTGGTGGCACCGCTTGGTGACCCAGTCTCCCACCACTGCCTAGACTGGGCGATGGTACTGCCAATAGTAAATGCTGCTAGTGGTGGTACCACCCCAATCAGGCGGTGGTACCACTAGAGCTCGGTCTCCGAGCTTTGTCAGGTGGTCGTACTGCCTAGACTGGGTGGTGGTACCGCCCAATGTCAGGTGTCAGGTGATGGTAACACCCAGTAATGGCGGTGGTACCACCAATACCCCAGAAATCCGGGATGATATACATTTTGGCTCTATTTTTTAAGCCATAAGGGCCTATAAAAACCTACCATTTTCTGCATGAAAGGGTAACAAAGTGCTATTATATATATGAAAAATTCTAAGTGTTTGGGGTATGAAAAGTGTTGTAAAAGTGAGAAGAGTTCTCCTCCTCCCTCTCTTAACCTTGTAACCATCCAAGAAAGAGGAGTGAGACTTGTAAGGGTTATCTCCTAAACTCGACAAAAAGAGAAAGAGCTGTAAAATGTGGTTGGTCTTCGCCTATTGAAGGAAGGCCTTGTTAGGGTCGGAGCGGCACTAAGAGGGGGGGGGGGGGGGGTGAATTAGTGCAGCGGATTAAAATTTTGATTTCGACAAATCTTTTGATACGATAAAAACCGAACTTGAAAAGCTTAACTTGAACGCGTGTTCGTAAAGGTGTGCAGCAAAGGTAATGAGGAAACAAAGCACGTAAGAAGGTTTTCAGTAATATAAATAGCAATAAGAAAATGCAAACCAGAGATCATGCCAATTTTAAAGTGGTTCGGTCAAATGACCTACATCCACTTGCGAGGCCCTCTTCGATGAGGCTCCCACCTTCCACTAGCAAATCTCTTGAATGGGAAGGACAAATACCCCTCTTACAACCTTTTACAAGCAGTTCACACTCTTACAAATTTTCAGCAAGAAAGAAGGAGGTGAACACTCTAGCAAATTGAAAACAAGACTTGCTAAGACTTTTCTAAGACCTTTCTCTCAATCAATTGCTTCTCAAAAAGTTGTGATCTCAGCTGAGAATTGAGGGGTATCTATAGGCCTCAAGAGGATTCAAATTTGGGCTCCAAAATTTAAATTCTCTTTGGTTCCCGATGCTGGCGATGCCACCGCCTATCAGTGGCGATGCCACCGCCTGTCAGTGGCGATGCCACCGCTTGTCAGTGTCTGACACTGACAGTGTACTAGCGATGCCACCGCTTGGCTCTCGGGTGCTGGGCGGTGCAACCGCCTGGCTCTCGGGTGCTGTGCGGTGCCACCGCCCAGTCTGGCGGTGCCACCGCCAGATCCTTCGGTTCACTGGTTGGGCTTTAAGTTCAGCCCAAATCAAGTCTAATTTTGGGCCAATTGGCCCCTAACCAAGATATAGGATTATCTTTTAATCCTAATCCTAATTACATGTGAACTACATAACTAAAAACATCCCAAGCAAGTTTTCAACCGCGAATGTCGAGTCTTGTTCCGGCGAGCTTTCCGACGAACTTCCGGCAGACTTCCGATATACCCTCGGATTTCTTCCGACGGACTCCCAACAGGCTCCCGATCTTGTGACGACTTTAACAAGTAGCCGAGCCTTCTCGGTGATCTTCGCGAACCTCCGACGATCTCTTCGGTGAACTTCCAAAAATTTCGACAAGTTCCTGATTTCTTCTCGGTTGGTTCCGACAGCATCTCCGACGATTCTTCAGACTCTTAAACGTCCATCGAACTTGACTTCGGTATTCTTGCTTTATGTTTTCTGGTTATCGTAGTTAATCCTCACACTTAACTCAATAATATGGATTAGATCAATTAATCCATCAATTGATTTTATCATCAAAATCCGAGATTCAACAATCTCCCCCTTTTTGATGTTGACAATCAATTGATGACAGAGTTAAACATAACTCCCCCTATCTATATGCCATATTATGAGAAGATAAAAATACTTGAATTTCATCCCATTGAATTCAAGCATAAACCGATAAGTTCTAACCTTTGAACTTATCGTTATTCTCATTAAGCATAAGTAAATACGAAACTTCGATGAAAATCATTTTCAAGTCGAATGATAAGGGACGATTTTTACTATGACAGGAGATAAAGATTTTCAACATGAATTTCATGATATAGATATAAGACATGCTTTCAATATGATCAATCCATCTTGCGATATTCTCAAAGATTTTGCAAGGCATATAAGACATTCGTGTCACACAAGCTTTTGCAATTCATATAAGTCATGCTATCAAAATGGTACAAGTCATCACTTTTCTCCCCCTTTGTCAGTAACAAAAAGGAGATGAGACTTTGAAGCACACAATTTGTGAACATAAAATCATTAGAGAAAGAATTCAGCATTAAGATTAATCATTCAAATTTGCTAAAAATATTTATCCAGAATTCATCTTAAAAAAATCAGCATTCATCCAGAAAAAAAATTAGCATTCATTCAGAAAAAAAATCAGCATATAACCAGAATTTTAAAAATACATTTAAAAAGAATGTTCAATTTTGGTTCAAAAGATGACAAGCTTCAAACTTGATATTAAGAGTAAATGGAACAGAATATAAAGATACATTAATTAATCCATAGTGCTGATATATAACATCTATTTTTTGATTCATTTGTCGTAGTTCCTTCAAAATTTCAATTTGTTGGAGTTGAATTTATTCTTACTGCGATTTGAGTTGGTCTTGTTAGAAATAATCCAATACATGGTGCTTATCTCTATTTGACTCATTTCATCAAGATGAAATTGCTTATGGAATAGTATGCTTGTTATGATATGATGAAGAATTTTAGAATTAAATGGTAGTAAGTGTTCGCAACTCTTGGGTATTATTCCGAGGTCCGAGTTTGCAAAAATAGTTTCGACAGCTTCGGTGTAAGTTGCTCCGATTATATTAACATCCCATTTACCTCTAAAATAGCAACCCCTATCTTTTTCAGTGATTCCAATTAGTTCACAAATAGTACTATCAAAAATCCTAATTTGTGTTCCCAAAAGGTAAGTACTTAGGCTATCGTTATCTACCCATAAGTTTGTATAAAAGAGCCTAACTAACCTAGGATAAATTGGTTTATCTATTTGTAGGAGAGGTAGGGCCTCTAGATGAGCAAACCAACTAATGGGTTCTAAGTTTTCTAGTTCATCGAGATCAATGTGTTTACCCTTATGGATACATCTTGTTTCGAATTTTGGAAACCTAAGGGCCACTTCTTTGGATCTAAAAAGATCGTGGTCATATGAATCTCCTTCAATCCTTTTCCCTTTTGATCCCTTAGGAGCCATTATCTAGACAAGATGATAGATCAAAAAAAAAAATGAAATTATAATGAGTAGGTAAAACAATGAGAAGAGGAAGGAAAGATTTTACCATATAGAGTGTTTCTTGGAGGATGGAGAGCTTGGACCAATAAGAATCCCTCTCCAAGACTTCTAGAGGTTAGAATGAGAGTTAGAAAGTTTTTGGGAGAGTTTGAGCGAGGCCTTCACGGGTTGGGGGCGGTGTCACCGTCGGCCCTAACCCTTCGGTATTTAAAGGGTGTCTCGGGCGGTGCCACCACCTGGCGCCCGAGCGCTCAGTGTTGGGAAATCTTGGGGGCGACATCACATGCGCAGCAGAAGAACAAGAAAATAAAATCCCCGATTCCCAAAGAGATGTTCGTCGTCGTGCGAAGATTGGTGCGCAAAATCCGTGAAACTTAAAACTGCGTATAGAGTAGATTGTGTTACCTAGGGAGATCATATATCCTTGTTTCCTTATAGATCCTTAGGAGAGGGTGAAGGAGGTCAAGCATCCTCCTCTCTAACGGTGATCCACATAGCAGGGTTGCGATGATGCTCCTCAAAACTCCAGGCCTGCTCTAAGGTGGAGTGGGAGAGGAGAATAGGAAAGGAAAGCAAAGGCTCTTGTTGAATCTCAGATTTTGATGATGAAGTCAATTGTCATTTGTTATCTAATCTATATGTTGAGATAAGTGTGCAGGATTAACTACGATGAAAGTGAGATATGCAGCAGGAGTTGCGCCGGAGTCAAGACAATGATCACGTTGGGAGTTCGAGAGTTCGACGGAAGTTCGGACAGTCGTTGGAAGTTCTGCGGGAACAAATCCGAGAAGTCCATAAGCTTGCCAAAGAAGCTCGTCGGAACTCGCCAAGTGAATCGTCGCAAGTCCAGGAGTTTGCCGGAAGTCCGCAGGAGCATCACCGAGGGTTCATCGGATGATCGACGGAAGTTCGCCGGAAGAAGCGATTGACACACCGGAGTAAGTTGTAGTAAATGTCTTAGAAAAATCCTAGTTAGCACATTGATTAAGTTGGAAATGGGAGGTGATCCCATTAACGTAATCTTGGGGCAATTGGGCCCTTGAAAAACCCAAATTGGGCCGAATGGATCAACCCATTCGGACCCTGATTTCTGCCAGGCGGTTGAACCGCCCAAGGCAGGAGGTTGCACCACCTGGGCTCAGTCTCCGAGCGAGATTGGGAGGTGCAACCGCTCCAGCCAGGCAGTGGCACCGCTTGGGGCTCAGTCTCCGAGCGAGACTGGGCGGTGCAACCTCCCCTGACAGGAGGTGGCACCGCTTGAGCTCAATCTTTGAGCTCTGCCAGGCGGAGCAACCGCATCAGTCAGGAGGTGCAACCGCCTGAGCTCGGTCTTCGAGCTCTGTCAGGAGGTACAACTGCCCCTGACAGGAGGTAGCACCGCCCAGAGGCTCAGTCTTCGAGCTCTGCCAAGCGGTGCAACCGCTCTAGGCAGGAGGTGCAACCGCCTGATCCCGGAATTCCGGGAATTGACAGTTTTGAGCTCCAAATTTGAACTGGGTTGGGGCCTATAAATACCCCACCCATTCAGCACTGAAAGCACAGAACTTACACCGAAATCTTAATCTTTTTCTGTGATTCTTAGAGCTCAAAATTGTTGTAAAGGCCAAAAGTTCTTCTCCCTCTGTTCTTCCAAGTTCTGAGTTGTAAAGAGAGGAGAGAAAATTCTGTAAAAGGAGTGAAACTGTAAAAGGGTGGTTGGCCTTCGCCTATTGAAGGAAGGCCTCTAGTTGACATCGGTGACCTCGTTGGTGGAGGAAGCCAAAAGTGGAGTAGGTCAAGATTGACCGAACCACTCTAAATCTCGGTTTGCATTTACTTTGAGCATATTATCTTTACTGCAAACCTCCTCTAAAGCTTACTGCTTTCTGCGCATATACGATCGGGTTTCAAGCTTTGCACTTTCTGAATCAGCGTTTAGACGTAAATTTGTTTTTCGTACGATCATCATATTTCAGTTTGCGTTTACGTTTTGATTTCTATCTTAACTGTAAACTGCCTTTATATCCTTGCCTAAGCTGCATCTCGCCTAATCAAAGTGATTTACGAATCAGCATTTAGACATAAATCAGTTTCTTCGTACAAACGTCGTATTTCAGTTTGCGCTTATATTCTGGTTTTCATCATAACTGCAAACTGCCTTCATAGATTGACTTTGACGTCATCTCGCTTGATCTTAAGTTAAAGTAATCTTAGAATCGGCTTTCACACCGAAATTGGTTTCATCGTTCGAACGTTTTTTATCGTCGAAAGATTTCCGCTGCACTAATTCACCCCCCCCCCCCCCTCTTAGTGCTCTTGATCCTAACAATTGGTATCAGAGCGGGGTTAACTCTCTAACAGATTAAAACCCAAGAGAGATGGCATACGCTGGAAACCAAGAGGGCCATTCTATTACACGTCCACCCATGTTCAGTGGGACGGACTACACCTATTGGAAGACCCGAATGAGGATCTTTCTTATTTCTATGGATTTTGAACTTTGGAATATTGTCGAAAACGGATTTTCGAAGCCTTCTCTTCCAGTGATCGATTGGAATGAATTGGAGAAGGCTTTCACTCTTAATGCAAAGGCTATGAATGTCTTATTTTGTGCACTTGATAAAAACGAGTTTAATTGTGTTTCGACTTATGAAACCGCATTTGATATTTGGCACACACTCGAAGTGACTCACGAAGGCACAAGTAGAGTGAAAGAGTCAAAAATCAATCTTCTGTTACACTCTTTCGAACTTTTCCAGATGAAACCGAGTGAAACCATTGGCGACATGTTTACCCGTTTCACGGATGTCGTCAACGGTCTAAAAGGACTCGGAAAAAGTTTTTCGGATTTTGAGCTCATAAATAAGATTCTAAGATCCCTTCCTAAGAGTTGGGATCCTAAAGTCACTGTTATTCAAGAGGCAAAAGATCTAAGCAACTTCCCTCTTGAAGAACTAATCGGGTCATTAATGACCTACGAGATGACTTGCAAAGCTCATGAAGAGCAAGAAGACATCATTCCAAAGAACAGGAAGGATATGGCACTTAAAACTTCAGAAGATCACTTGAGAGAAAACTCAAGTGATGAGGACTGTGATGATGACTTAGCACTTCTAACAAGAAAATTTAAAAAATTCATTAAAAGAAACAAGTTTAAGAATGAAACAAAAAATAAATTTGAACTCAAGAAGGACCAAGTTATTTGCTAAGAGTGCAAGAAGCCGGGACACTACAAGAGTGATTGTCCCCAAGTCAAGAAGAGAACATCAAAGAAGAAGGCACTCAAAGCAACATGGGATGAATCGAGCGCATCCGAAGAAGAGGAGTCCAACACCGAGCAAGTTGCTCATTACGCCTTAATGGCATCGGAGAGGAGGTAACAAATTTAATAGATGCAGATTTATCATTTGATGAATTATTAAATGCCTTCCATGACTTATTTGATGAATGCAAGACTATTAGTAGAAAATATAAATTGCTAAAAAAGGAGCATGATAGTCTTACTTGTAATTTTGATAAGTTAAAAACTGAATATCATGATAGTTTAAGTTCATGCACAAAATGTCATGATCTAGAAACTCTCCAAAAGGAAAACTTGCTACTTAAGGACACCTTGAAGAAATTCGAGGTTGGTAGCAAGTCACTGAACATGATCCTTGCAAACAAGGGTCACGTTCCCAAAAGAAGTGGAATCGGATTTGTGAGAAGTCCTCACTAAAATCCAACCACCTTCATAAAAGGCCCCATCTTACATATTCGACACCAAAGCAAATGCAACTTTTGTTGCAAACTTTGACACAAAACGCATTATTGTCCATTCAAGAAAATTAGTCCGAATAAATTAATTTGGGTTCCTAAAGGAACCATGATAAATTCTATGCAACATGATAAACAATGTAGATCTATTTTTGAGGCACCCAAAAGCAAATGGGTACCTAAAAATCATCCTTTCCTGTAAAGACATAAAAAATTATAAGCTGGAGCAAGAAATAATATTCTGCTCCTTGGATTCTCGATATTCATGACCCAAGATCCAAAAATAACTCGCAATGCTCTCTGGCCTAAATAACAGATAAAGATTAGAAATCACAAATGCGATTTAGATACAATCCTATTTGATTTTTCAGAATTAGAAACGCATGATTCTCAATTCACATATCCTCTGGATTTTTGAACCCATCAGTTTCATCCATTCATAACTTTCGAATCCAACTCTATATAATGAACTAACTAAGTTTGTCATGAACTTGCAAGGCTTACCAACTTGAACAAACTGTCACAAACATGTGTAAGACATTGAGAGTATGCACGTTAAAAGATCTATCTTGATCGTGCAAAAGTAAAGTTGATTGCTCTGAATGAAAATTCTTCTCAAGACAAAAACTCTCAAATCAGATCACATTGCGATCAGAACAAGTGCTCACCGCCTGCAGGTGGTGGCACCGCCCCAGCTGGAGGTAGCACCTCCGGCTGTCACGTGTTGCAAGCGGTTGCACCGCCCCAACCAGAGGTGCAACCGCCCGCAACTCTGCCCTTTTTAACCCAAGCTAGGGCCGGCGATGAAACCGACCCCAACTCACTCCCTTCCCCTCTTTACTCTTCCAAAGCTCCTCCATCCCCATTTCTCCCCTCATAGCATCTCAAATACCCCTCATTTCGGAGCAAAACATCAACAAACCTTCCCTCTCTTGAAGATCTCACTAAGGTATTCTCTAAGAAGCCCTTAAATTCTGTCTTTGATTCATTTACTCTTGCTCATCACTATTCTTCTAAACAGCAGTAGTTATGGGATCTAGAAGATCCTCAAGGAACAAAGGAAAGAGGAGATTACTAGAAGATTTTGATCTCACCCTTTTCGATTTAAAATACCATGCTGAAAAGTTTTCCTCTTTCGAATTTAGGAGTGTCAATAAGGGAAAATATGTAGATTTAAATGAACTAAGAGACTTAGAGACAATCCAATGGTTTGCAAACTTAGATCTACTCCCTATTTTGTAAATTAATGAACTCATCTATCTAAGACTTGTTAGATTGCTTTACAACAACATACAAATAGATGAAGAAAAAAGAATGTCTACCTATCTTTTAGGACAACACATCTCCATTACGGATAAATTCATTTGCGACATGATAGGCATTCCCATAAAAAGTAGAGGACTTTACTTTAGAGGATCATGGGATGATGAAACTGTTGGAACAACATATGTTGAAGCCTTAGGAACAATTTTTGCCAATCCCAACTTAGCATTTGTTCCTAAAAGTTGTGAACATCTACTACCTCTAAACACTAAGGTACTTCATCATATCCTAACTAGCATCATTCTCCCTAAACAATACCATCATGATGAAGTAAGCCAATTAGAATTAGGAACTATGTATTTGATCATGAAAGGACATGACATCTGTCTTGGTTATCTTATCCAACAAAACATGTTAGAACTATCTAAGAAAGACATGATGTTCCCATATGGTGGTATAATCACTAGAATAATGAAAGCCTACGATATTCTAATACCACCGGAAGAAGAAGTAATAAAAGTAGATAGGTTTAGCATAATAAATAAAAATCTACTTCATCGATTAAGATGTTTTTTATAGAAATGGTAACTGGGTTAGAATGCCTAGAAGAACCGATCCCCCTCAACCTGAACCAGAACCAGAAACACCAGTCTTTAGGGGTACCCAATCTCCTTCGATCTGTCCCTTTGAGGAAACACATCCATTTGAGCAAACTCATACATCATCTGTCGAAGATATTGAGATTCGGATAGACCGATTCGAACAAAGACAAGAATGGCTTGAACATCGACAAGATTAAATCCTATCTGAGTTGCAGCAAATTCATCGACAATTTGACTCTTTATTTAGGCACTTTAATTTTTCACCTCATGAATGAGCTTGTATGAACACAATCATCTGTTGTTATTGTAAACTCCTTATGTTACTCACCATGATGGGCTTTGCCTTGATCCTTGATATGGTTACCTGATATATTTTGTGAGCATATGTAGAGTTACAAACATCTCTCATTGTTTATCTCGGATTTTATATTGAAACTAAATGTTTTGAAAACCTTGTGCCTTGATTTCCATGATAAATATAATTTAAGAAAGTGATATACCAATGTAGTTGATAAGTCATGACATTGCCATGATATTGATACTAAACATCAACTAGCTGATATTTTTACAAAACCTCTAAGTGAAGAGCAATTTGATTTCATAAGAAGAGAATTAGGAATGTTGATGTGTCCGAATACATAAACTAGTTAAAATTATTTTTTGGACTTTATTAAATGCTCAAATCACTTGATTGCCATTACATACCTAAATAACATGTTGGAAATTATGTGTTGAATACAAAAATGTTTTGTCTTCATGATTGTATTTGAAAATCTATAGCATAGTCTTGTCCGAATGCATGAAAGAGTTCATTTCATTTTCGGATTCGCTTAACAATTGGAATGCTAAAAATCGAATTTTCTCATACATTCTTATGAAAAATATTTCTTCTGAAATGAATTTGATGAAATAATTCCTGCTTATGAATTCCATCTTGAAATATGGATGATAGTATTTTTACTTGCAAAAAGCTGTTTCACACACATATCTTGACTCAAAGTAAACTCACAAATAGCTGGTATCACAAATGGCTTTCCTCCTTCATGCAAAAAAAATTATAACAAAAAAGAGGAAGAAGTATTCAACGCAATCTACGTATCATGCCTTCCTTTATATGCTTGATAATTTGCTGGTATCACAACTACCATGCTTTTTGTTGATGACAAAGGGGGAGAAATATATGAATTGATGCTATAAACACTGATGCTATGATTGTGCCATGCTTGCATCACCAAGAGATATATGAACAGATGCCATACATTAATTTGCATTATGCCTTGAGTTGATATCTTACCATGTGAAGAAATGCAATACTTGCTAAAATATTTGAAATGTGTACATTATGTAATGACATCAAAATCTTACTTCACAGCTTTACATGTTGATATCTTACTATATGATGAATTGCTACTATTACCAGCTTTGAAAATGAATGTCAAGCCTTGACATCATCTTCAGAGAGATACATCATGATGGGAATTATGATGGGAGTATTGATAAGTTCAAATGATTTTAACTTATCAATATGTCTCTTGAATTCTTAGGTTTTGAATTCAAGAATGACTTATCTCAAGTATGGCATATAGACAGGGGGAGTTAAGGTTAGCTCCATTATCAATTGATTGTCATCATCAAAAAGGGGGAGATTGTTGAATCTCGGATTTTGATGATGAAGTCAATTGTCATTTGTTATCTAATCTATATGTTGAGATAAGTGTGCAGGATTAACTACGATGAAAGTGAGACATGCAGCAGGAGTTGCGCCGGAGTCAAGACAATGATCACGTTGGGAGTTCGAGAGTTCGACGGAAGTTCGGACAGTCGTCGGAAGTTCTGCGGGAACAAATCCGAGAAGTCCATAAGCTTGCCAAAGAAGCTCGTCGGAACTCGCCAAGTGAATCATCGCAAGTCCAGGAGTTTACCGGAAGACCGCAGGAGCATCACCGAGGGTTCATCGGATGATCGACGGAAGTTCGTCGGAAGCTCGCCGGAAGAAGCGATTGACGCACCAGAGCAAGTTGCAGTAAATGTCTTAGAAAAATCATAGTTAGCACATTGATTAAGTTGGAAATGGGAGGTGATCCCATTAACTTAATCTTGGGGCAATTGGGCCCCTGAAAAACCCAAATTAGGCCGAATGGATCAACCCATTCGGACCCTGATTTCTGCCAGGCGATTGAACCGCCCAAGGCAGGAGGTTGCACCGCCTGGGCTCAGTCTCCGAGCAAGACTGGGAGGTGCAACCGCTCCAGCCAAGCGATGACACCGCCTGGGGATTAGTCTCCGAGCGAGACTGGGCGGTGCAACCTCCCCAGACAGGAGGTGGCACCGCTTGAGCTCAGTCTTCGAGCTCTGCCAGGCGGTGCAACCGCCTCAGTCAGGAGGTGCAACCGCCTGAGCTCGATCTTCGAGCTCTGTCAGGAGGTGCAACCGCCCCTGACAGGAGGTAGCACCGCCCAGAGGCTCAGTCTTCGAGCTCTGCTAGGCGGTGCAACCGCTCCAGTCAGGAGGTGCAACCGCCTGATCCCGGAATTCCGGGAATTGACAATTTTGAGCTCCAAATTTGAACTAGGTTGGGGCCTATAAATACCCCACCCATTCAGCACTGAAAGCACAGAACTTACACTGAAATCTTGATCTTTTTCTGTGATTCTTAGAGCTCAAAATTGTTGTAAAGGCCAAAAGTTCTTCTCCC
This sequence comes from Musa acuminata AAA Group, assembly GCF_036884655.1. NCBI lineage: Eukaryota > Viridiplantae > Streptophyta > Magnoliopsida > Zingiberales > Musaceae > Musa > Musa acuminata. The sequence continues at coordinate 30,571,387 of NC_088332.1, read as the reverse complement.
TCTGTTCTTCCAAGTTCTGAGTTGTAAAAAGAGGATAGAAAATTCTGTAAGGGTTGTCTCCTAAGCCCGTCAAAAGGAGTGAAACTGTAAAAGGGTGGTTGGCCTTTGCCTATTGAAGGAAGGCCTCTAGTTGACGTCGGTGACCTCGTCGATGGAAGAAGCCAAAAGTGGAGTAGGTCAAGATTGACCGAACCACTCTAAATCTCGGTTTGCATTTACTTTGAGCATATTATCTTTACTACAAACCTCCTCTAAAGCTTACTGCTTTCTGAGCATATACGATCGAGTTTCAACCTTTGCACTTTCCGAATCAGCGTTTAGACGTAAATCTATTTTTCGTACGATCATCATATTTCAGTTTGCGTTTACATTTGGTTTATATCTTAACTGTAAACTACCTTTATATCCTTACCTAAGCTGCATCTCGCCTAATTAAAGTGATTTACGAATCAGCATTTAGACGTAAATCAGTTTCTTCGTACGAACGTCGTATTTCAGTTTGCGCTTATATTCTGGTTTTCATCATAACTGCAAACTGCCTTCATAGATTGACTTTGACGTCATCTCGCTTGATCTTAAGTTAAAGTAATCTTAGAATCGGCTTTCACACCGAAATCGTTTTCATCGTTCGAACGTTTTTTATCGTCGAAAGATTTCCACTGCACTAATTCACCCCCCCCTCTTAGTGCTCTTGATCCTAACAGCTCTAGCCTATGAGGCTCTGAATCCCTCCTATTTATAGAGGTCCCCTGTCAAACCCTAATGGGTCCTCCCCTAGTGGGTATTGGATCTGCATCCAATAAGACAAGGGCTCCGTTAGATATCTCATATCCGAACCTCTACTCATCGCAATGCCTACCATATGTGTGTGACCCTCTAGGCCCAATATCGAGCTGGCTATGAGTCATACCTGTCAAAACTCCTTCTAACTCAGTGAATTATTATCTCTGTAATAATTCACTCGACTCATCGACCACGAACGTACTAGGCCACTACGCCATAGTCCACAAGCGATACAAGGGAATCCAATCCATTGGACCTGTCTGTCCTCAGTTATCGTGTACCTATAGTCCCTCATCCATCTAATATCCCAGAGACCATATATCGAGCATGGTGCTGTCAGACCCATACGGTTTCTACTCGAGTCTCGCTCTAATCGGATTCCCCCAGAGAACTCTTTCTCTCTCAACCTGAATGACCCTGGCCAAGGATTTGTTTGAGCAAGAACACATGGGATATTCCTCTCATAACGCTGAGAGTAGATGATCCTCTATCGACACTCAATAGCCCTCGTAAGGTCGACTACCACTCCCAATGACCAACTGTACTAGATCTGGGACAGCCAAACCTATAAGTCTGGTATCAAAGAGTGGAGCACTCATACAGGACATCCTTGGTGTCTCAAGTCTAAGGACCAGATACACCACTAGGACTCTAGAATCGTTGTCTGACAATAAGGCAATATCAACCATCTAGCATTCCGTAAGCGGATCAATCAGTGAACTCATTCTCCAATGAGCACCTGTACTATATCCCTAGTATCCCTACACGAGCAGCTATGAGACCAGTTGCATCCATCATATGGACGGGTATACAGCATACCAGTCTGTCTGGTTATCACGATGTCCCTCTCGAGTAACCTATGACCGGGATTATTTAGGATATGTGTTTAAAGGTGAATCGATCTCATTATCGTGATCTCATCACGATTCGATTCCCATTGCACAAATCCAAGGACATCACAATATATATATGCATATATGCAATAGTTATAAAGTAATATACTCCAAAATATAATAAGCAAAAAGATTCTGTATCAAGTCACACGTGCCATCACTCACGTGATTGGCTTACTGGGCACCTATGACTAGCAATCTCCCACTTGACCCAAAGCCAATCACCTATGTGTCTGATCCCCATCAGACCCTTGATTAGACCCTTGTGACACTCAAAGACAAAATGAGACAACGGCTTTGTCAGTGGATCTGCAATGTTATCTTCGGATGGAACTCTTTCCACTACTACATCTCCTCGGGTTACAATCTCTCTGATAAGCTGGAACCTCCTCAGAACACTTCTGATGAGACTCGGGTTCCCTTATTTGAGTAATCGCCCCATAGTTGTCGCAATATAAGGAAGTCGATTTCTCGCTATCCGGAACGACTCCCAAATCTGTGATGAACATCTTCAACCAGACTCCCTCCTTTGCTGCATCTGATGCAGTAATATACTCCGCCTCTGTGGTCGAGTCAGCAGTAGTATCTTGCTTGGAACTCTTCCAGCACACTGCTCCTCCATTTAAGGTGTACACATACCCTGAATTCGACTTGCTATCATCGACATCAGACTAAAAACTTGAGTCTGTGTAGCCTTCAACCTTAAGGCTACTACCTCCATATACTAGTAAAAGATCCTTAGTCCTTCTCAAGTACTTAAGGATATACTTTACTGCTTTCCAGTGCTCCAAGCCTGGATCCGCCTAATATCTGCTCGTGACACTCAGAGCATGCGCTATATCAGGCCTAGTACATAGCATGGCATACATGATAGACCCTATTGCTGAGGCATAAGGTATCATATCCATGTTCGCCCTTTCTTTTGGAGTCTTTGGGAACATACTCATAGAAAGCGATATCCCATGTGTCAATGGTATGAGACCTCTCTTGGAATTTTCCATGCCAAACCATTTCACAATAGTTTCTATGTACCTGGACTAGGACAAGCCAAGCATCCTCTTGGATCTATCTCTATAGATTCTAATCCCCAAGGTATAGGATGCTTCCCCTAAGTCCTTCATGGAGAAATGTCTAGATAACCAAGCCTTTATTGTGGATAGCATTCCTACGTCATTCCCAATGATCAGGATGTCATCTACATATAACACCAAAAAGGTGATAATGCTCCCACTTACCTTCCTGTACCTACAAAGCTCATCTTCGTTCTTAACGAAGTCATAAGATCTTATTGCCTCATCAAATCTTATGTTCTAACTTCGGGAAGCTTGCTTTAGTCCATAAATGGATCTAAGCAACCTACACACCTTATCTGGGCAGTTCTTGGACACGAATCCCTCAGGTTGCATCATATACACCTACTCCTTGAGGTTCCCATTGAGGAATGAGATTTTCACATCCATCTACCAGATCTCATAATCATAGTGTGCTGCAATAGCCAATAGAATTCTGATGGATTTTAGCATTGCTACGGGTGAGAAGGTTTCGTCGTAGTCAACACCTTGCTTTTGACGATACCCGTTAGCCACTAGCCTTGCTTTATAGGTCTCCACCTTTCCATCTACTCCGATCTTTTTCTTAAAGATCCACTTGCAACCGATGGGTACAATACCTTCGGGCGCATCAACTAGGTTCCAAACCTTGTTGGAGTACATAGAATCCATCTCAGAATTCATGGCTTCTTGCCACTTCCCAGAGTCTATACTCATAATAGCCTCCTCGTAGGTCTGAGGATCAATATCCTCAACATCTTCTCCTCTAATATGTGCCACATATCTCTCAAGAGGATGGGATACTCTATCAGACCTACGTAAAGTTGAAACTTGTGTATTAGGTACCTGAACAGACTCGGGCTGTAGAGTGGTGCTTGAGCTTGGTTCTCCAACCTCGCTCACCTCTATCATGCTCCCACTATCTTCGCCAAGAATGTGTTCCTTCTCAAGGAACACTGCTCTCTTAGCTACAAAGACCTTTTGGTCCTCGAGATGATAGAAATAATACCCACAAGTTTCCTTGGGGTATCCCACAAATTTGCATCGCTCTGTCCTTGATTCTAACTTATCGGGGTTGTGTCTTTTAACGTGGGCAGGGCAGCCCCAAATCTTAACAACCTTAAGATCAGGCTTCTTCCATTTCCATATCTCATATGGTGTAGACACTACCGACTTAGTTGGAACTCTATTCAGAAGGTAAGCTACGGTCTCTAGGGCATATCCGTAGAATAAAATGGGTAGGTCAGCGAAACTCATCATGGACCGTACCATGTCTAATAGCGTACGATTCATCCTTCCAGAGACACCATTGAGCTGAGGTGTATAAGAAGGTGTCCATTGGGATAATATCCCATGGTTCTTGAGGAACTGAGTAAACTCTGTACTTAAGTACTCACCTCCTCGATCTGATCGAAGAGTTTTGATACTTTTTCCAGTCTGGTTCTCCACCTCATTCGTATACTCTCTGAATTTCTCAAAGGCCTTAGACTTGTACTTCATTAAGTATACATATCCATACCTTGAGAAATCATCAGTAAAGGTAATGAAGTAGGAGTAACCACCAATGGCATGAGTTGACATGGGTCCACATACATCACTATGTATGAGTTCCAACAACTCAATGGCTCTCTCTCCAGTTCCACTAAATGGAGAGTTGGTCAGTTTTCCACGAAGGCAAGGCTCGCAAGTTGCATATGACACATAGTCGAATGGATCTGGATATCTATCATTTAGCAACTTTTGAATCATTCCCTCATGGATGTGACCTAGCCTACAATGCCATAGGTATACACTGTTCACCTCATATCGTTTCCTCTTATACACTTACATTCATGATAGGTGGAGTAGTGTCTAGCATAAACAAACCTTTATGCAATATTCCTCTCGCCAATCTCCCCTTGGCTTTGCTAGAATTTACAATAAATTGTAGATGTGATAAGCAATACTGGTATCCAATACCAATGCACTATCACAAAAATCTGACAATTGGAGATTGATCATGAATGTATCTGAAGCTTCTTCAAGCTTCTATTTCGCCCTTTCTGCAAGGTACTCTACAGTTCCTCTTCCGGTGCCCATCTTTACCACAGTGGAAGCATTGGCCTTTGTCCTTTGTTGGGTCTTTCTTAGCAACCTTTGCTTTACCTGGTCTGCCCTTGCCCTTTCCCTTCTTAAGGGACCTTTCTGCTTTCTTTTTCTTTCTGGTCTCACCAGTGTAGGGACCTTTCTGTCCTTGCCCTTTCCAATCCATTGGACCTGTCTGTCCTCAGTTACCGTGTACCTATAGTCCCTCATCCATCTAATATCCCAGAGACCGTATATCGAGCATGGTGCTGTCAGACCCATACGGTTTCTACTCGAGTCTCGCTCTAATCGGATTCTCTCAGAGAACTCTTTCTCTCTCAACCCAAATGACTTTGGCTAGAGATTTGTCTGAGCAAGAACACATGGGATATTCCTCTCATGACGCCGAGAGTAGATGATCCTCTATCGACACTCAATAGCCCTCATAAGGTCGACTACCACTCCCAATGACCAGTTGTACTAGATCTGGGACAGCCAAACCTATAAGTCTGGTATCAAAGAGTGGAGCACTCATATAGGACATCCTTGGTGCCTCAAGTCTAAGGACCATATATATCACTAGGACTACGGAATCGCTGTCGAACAATAAGGCATCATCAATCATCCAGCATTCCGTAAGCGGATCAATCAGTGAACTCATTCTCCAATGAGCACTTGTACTATATCCCTAGTGTCCCTACACGAGCAGCTATGAGACCAGCTGCATCCATCATATGGACGGGTATACAGCACATCAATATGTCCGGTTATCACAATGTCCCTCTCGAGTAACCTATGACCGGGATTATTTAGGATATGTGTTTAAAGGTGAATCGATCTTATTATCATGATCTCATTACGATTCGATTCCCATTGCACAAATCCAAGGACATCACAATATATATATATATGCATATATGCAATAGTTATAAAGTGATATACGCCAAAATATAATAAGCAAAAAGATTCTGTATCAAGTCACACGTGCCATCACTCACGTGATTGGCTTGTTGGGTACCTATGACTAGCACTCAGGCGGTGCTATCGCCGGTTCTGGCGGTGCCACCGCTGGCGTGCTGCGGAAGAAGAAAAAAAATCCTTTCTTCCCCCTTTTGTTTTTCAGAGGTGTTTGACTCAAGATAGGTTAAGATAATGATTCGATTTTAATATGTCATTTTGAATTGAAGGAGAATGATGAAGTCAAATCCATAGAAGAACAAAAAAGGATGAGACATTTTTTGGAAAATATATTCAAACAAGCTTATTTTCAGGGACAATTTAACATGCCTAGTTTCCTTCTAATGAATTCAAATTGGTCTTCATTTAAGGCTTTTGTAAAAATATCTACCAATTGATGCTTTATGTCAATAAATTCTAAAACAACATTATTGTTAAGGACATGATCGCGTATGAAATGATGCCTAATATCGATATGCTTAGTTCTAGAGTGCTGAATTGGATTTTTGGTAAGACATATTGCACTAGTATTATCACATTTTATGGGAACGTTTTTGAAGTGAATTCCATAGTCTTCTAATGTATTTTTCATCCAAATAACTTGTGCACAGCATGCACTTGCAGCAATGTATTCGGCTTCCGCCGTAGATAGTGCAACTGAATTTTGTTTCTTGGAAGTCCAAGAAACAAGTGCATGTCCTAAAAATTGGCATGTTCCGGATGTACTTTTTCTATCTATCCTGCATCCACCAAAATCAGCATCTGCATAAGCTATTAAATCGAATTTTTCAGATTTTGGATACCACAATCCTAAATTTGGAGTTCCTTTAAGATACCTAAATATTCTTTTAACACTCTTAAGATGAGATAATTTAGGATTAGATTGAAACCTAGTGCAAAGTCTTACACTAAACATAATATCCGGTCTAGTCGCGGTGAGATAGAGTAGACTACCTATCATTCCCCTATATGTTTTTTGATCGAAATTTTCACTATTTTTATCCATATCTAACTTAGTCGAAGTACTCATAGGGGTGTTTATTGCTTTTGAATTATCCATGTTAAATCGTTTTAACAATTCTAATGTATATTTAGATTAGTTAAGAAATATACCATCACTAAGTTGTTGATTTGTAATCATAAAAAGAAAGTTAATTCACCCATTAAACTCATTTCAAATTCATGACTCATACATTTGGTAAATGATTCACATAGTGATTCATCCGAAGAGCCAAAAATAATATCATCAATATAAATTTGCACAATAAGAAAATTATTTTCAAAATATTTGATAAACAATGTAGTATCAACCTTGCCTTTGGTAAAATTATTTAAAATAAGAAAGGAACTAAGCCTTTCATACCAAGCTCTAGGAGCTTGTTTCAAGCCATAGAGAGCCTTAGTCAATTTGAATACATGATTAGGAAGAAGAGAATTTTCAAATCCGGGAGGTTGTTCACCATATACTTCTTCAGAAATAAAACCATTCAAGAAGGCACTTTTGACATCCATTTGAAACAGTTTAAAATTATTACTACTAGCATAGGCAAGGAGCATCCTAATGGCTTCTAATCTTGCCACAGGAGCCAAGGTTTCTTTGTAGTCGATACCTTCTTCTTGGTTGAAACCTTTGGCCATTGATCTAACCTTGTTTCTAACCACGATACCATTTTCGTCTTGCTTGTTTCTAAAGACCCATTTAGTACCAATGACTAAATGGTCACTAGGTCTAGGAACAAGCTTCCATACCTTATTCCTCTCAAATTGATTTAATTCCTCTTGCATTGCAATAACCCAAAAATCATCTTTTAAGGCCTCGTCAATGCATTTAGGTTCGATTTGAGAAAGGAAGGCGGTGTTAGCACAAAAATTCTTGAAAGAGGAATGAGTTTGAACCCCTTTTGATGTATCTTCTATAATTAGCTCCTTTGGATGAGCATCTATATACTTCCATTCCTTGGGTAAGGAAATTTCGGAAGAAGGTGCATCCAAGTTGCTATTTTGAGGAGGGGGTTCATTTAAATTCAAATTATCAAATCCAAGATCACCATAAAAATTATTTTTCTTTAAATCAGAAATTTCATTAAAAACTACATGAATAAACTCTTCTATTACTAAGGTTCTTTTGTTAAAAACCCGAAAAGCCTTAGAAACGGAAGAGTAACCAAGAAAGATGCCTTCATCGGATTTAGCATCAAATTTTCTTAAGGCATCCCTTTCATTCAAAATAAAGCATTTACAATCGAAAACTTTAAAATAGGAAACATTTGGTTTTTTGTTATTCCATAATTTATAGGGAGTTTTTGATAGGGACGGTCTTATAAGAACCCTATTCATGATGTAGCAAGCCGTATTCACGGCTTCGGCCTAAAAATACTTGGGTAGACTATGTTCATTTAACATCGTTCTTGTCATTTCTTGTAGGTTTCTATTTTTTCTTTCAACTACTCTATTTTGTTGAGGATTTCTCGGAGTGGAGAAGTTGTGATTGTATCCATTAGCTTCACAAAAATTTTGAAAGTCAAGGTTTTGAAATTCGCCACCGTGATCACTCCGAATTGATGAAATCATGAAGCCTTTTTCATTTTGAGTGAGTTTACAAAATTTAGAGAAACACTTGAAACAATCACTTTTGTGAGCTAAGAAATAGGTCCAAGTGTATCTAGTATAGTCATCCACAATTACAAACGCATATTTGCTTCCTCCTAGACTTGTCGTGTCAATTGGTCCAAATAAGTCCAAATGAATCAATTGTAATGGTCTAGTGGTGCTAATTTGAATTTTTGGTTTGAAACTAGTTTTTATTTGTTTACCTAGTTGACATGCATCGCATACTTTGTCCTTAATAAACTTCATATTTGGAATTCCTCGTACTAATTCTCTAGATAAGATCTTAGATATTAGTTTCATGCTTGCATGGCCTAGTCTCTTATGCCAAAGCCAAGCATCATCATTTAAAGCGGAGAAGCACATTTCATTACTTAGTTCATCAAGGTTGATGGTGTAGACATTATTTTGTTTTAATGCAATCATAGTTATGTTATAGTTTGGTTTTTCAATAATACACACATTTGATTCAAATCTAACAATATAACCTTTATCGCATAATTGACTAACACTCAAGAGATTATGTTTTAATCCAACAACTAGTAAGACATCATTAATAGAAAATTTTAATTTGTTACCTATGGTTCCCTTGCCAATGATTTTGCCTTGGTTGTTGTCTCCGAAGGTGACGTACCCTTCATCTTTACTAGTGAGCATAGAGAAATGAGATGGATCTCTAGTCATATGTCTTGAGCATCCACTATCGAGATACTATCTCTTGCTCCTAGCTTGTGATGGTGTATGTTTCTACAAGAAGGGATTATTTTTAGGTACCCATTTTCTTTTGGGTGCCTTAAAAACTGATCTGACTTGTTCATCATATTGCATAGAATTGATCATAGTTCCTTTGGGAACCCAAATTAGTTTATTTAGACTAATTTTCTTGAATAAACATTTATAAGTTTTATGTCCATATTTGCAACAAAAGTTACAATTGCTTTGGTGCCGAACATGTAAGACAAGGCCTTTAATGAAGGTGGTTGGATTTTGGTAAGGACTTCTCACAAATCCGATTCCATTTCTTTTAGGAACGTGACCCTTATTTGTAAGGATCATGTTCAAAGACTTACTACCAACCTCGAATTTCTTCAAGGTGTCCTTAAGTAGCAAGTTCTCCTTTTGGAGAGTTTTTAGATCATGGCATTTTATACATGGAGCTAAACTATTATGATATTCAGTCTTTAATTTATCAAAATTACAAGTGAGACCATCATGCTCCTTTTTTAGCAATTTGTATTTTCTACTAATTGTCTTACATTCATCAAATAACTCATGGAAGGCATTTAATAATTCATGATATGGTAAATCTGCATCAATTAAATCTATTACCTCTTCTCTGATGGCCATTAGGGCGTAATAAGCAACTTGCTCGGTGTTGGACTCCTCTTCTTCGGATGCACTTGAATCATCCCACGTTGCCTTGAGCGCCTTCTTCTTTGATGTTCTCTTTTTGGCTTGGGGACAATCGTTCTTGTAGTGTCCTGGTTTTTTGCACTCATAGCAAATAACTTGGTCCTTCTTCTGTTCAAATTTATTTTTTATATTATTTTTAAATTTGTTCTTTCTTAAAAAATTTTTAAATTTTTGAGTCAAAAGTGCAATGTCATTGTCACCGTCCTCATCACTTGATGTTCCTTTCAAGTGATCTTCTTGTGATGTGAGTGTCATATCCTTCCTGTTCTTTGGAAGGGGGTTCTTGTCATGCCCCGCTGAATTTTTCTTCTTTTTTTTGTATTATAATTCAATAACAATTCATTCCAGGATCCGTTCACACATTTGAGGATACTGAGAAAACATTCAGGTCATTCATATCTATAATTTTTCAATTCATAAAACCTGTGTAGTTTATAATCATACTATAATATCACTTAATGATTCACAAAATCCAAAGCCAACTCAACTAAACTATAACTACATCATAAATCCATAAGCGTAGCAATCTATACAATCACAAAACCAACATGTATTACATGTTTATATCATTATACAGTTTAAACTTTAACATTCCTAAAATCCCAACGCAAGAGGTACTTTCCAAATATTTACAAGATACATCAATCTAGATTTGTCGTTGATACACACAAAAGAACTTATACAATATCAACTTATTAATTACGAAAGATTTGCCCCAAAACCTTCTAGCTTTCCACTGCCTCGACCCAATTCTAGCTTTTCAGTGCATAACAAGCTACCCTGAAAAATTTATATAGCAACGGGGTGAACATAAAGAGCTCAGCAAGCGACTAACATATCCATGGCGATAGGAGAAGTTCAAGCAGGCTTAGTATCAAGATAACAAAAGCAGAAATACAAGTGTTCATTTGAAGTCATCTCATTTGATATAAAATCACAAAGGTTTACCTCGTTCAAAAACAGGCATTAGACATAACAATAGGAGAAAGGAAATTGGAGCATATCATTGGCATAAGGAGCATATCGATGACATATGATAATTTCAAGGCATAACAAAGACATAAGGAGCATTTTGGATATCTATGGCATATGAAACAGTTCGGAACATATCAATGGTGAATGAAATGCTTCAGAACGTATTAATGACATATGGAAATATTTCGGAAGCATAAGAAGTATTTCAGAACATATCAAAGAACAAATATGAAATAGAAGCTCAAACGTTGTACTCTAGCATAGTGCATGTGAGGATTAACTCAGTGGTGGCTCCACGCCGTGATGAGTTCTCGACTCCATCCACGGGTAGCCCTTTCCTACTCGAGCCCTCTCACCCTGCCCAAGTGCTAGGTCGGCTCTAAATTTTATATCAAACAGATTGAAGGTGAAGTGGGATCATAACATAATATGGTCCATCCATTTTTGGATGACCACCAAGCATAAGTCTCCCACGTTTGGGAGCTCCATCCACCCACGTCTGAGTGAAGTCAATGGGGCCGACAGAGCAATCGCGGGCTCTAAGCATAACTCCATTTACCATTTCTAGCAAAGGTTCACAATATCCCACAAGACCCCAGAGTACAAAAAGGGTAGTATGAACAATAACATTGACACATATCAGAAGCACATGCGGAACAACGAAGATATGCATGTGCCTTTATCAAACAAGGAAATGCAAACAAAGCATTACATAATAAATTTCAGATATAAAATAATTTCAGGATGAACAATACAAGAACTTCAAAGGACTAATATAAAGCTTAATTGAAGAAGAATTGAACAAAAATCATATTTCCAATAGGATGAAAATTGAATAGGCAAAACCCAATAAAGTTTTCAATTATGACAGAATTTGAATGGTACATTTTCTGAATTGTTTGAGTGACCAAGCATGCTCCAAATCACTAAAAATAGGTGTCATTAGAAATCTGGTTCAATCTATTTCAGATGAACTCAAATTTATAATTTTTTGAGTTCTTAACAAGAAGTTACAACAAATAGAGTAAAGGAAGGTCGGAATTGATCATCCCTGTTTTGCAGACTTGATAGAATCGATTTAAACAGAAGTTTCAGAAGGCAAACATACTTCAAAATTTTCAACTAGGTGTCAAAAGAAAGTTAGCGAATCTAGTTTCCAAAGAACTAAGCTTTGTATAATTCATAATTTTCTCTAGAGAGTTATGAGCAATTTAGTAACAGAAGGTCAGAAATTTCAGTCCCTATTTTGTAGAATCTGTAGGGTTAATTGAAATAGAAGTCTTAGTAGGCATTTAAACTCCAAATCATTCAATATTAGTGTTAAAATAAAGATATTTGAGTCTACTTGTAAATGGAATAGGTTTTGCCTAAATCAGAGTTTAGTGCTAAAAGTTAGATCCAAAACAATGTATAGAAGTCAGATTACCAAAAAATTTCAGATTCATGGCTTTGTATCAAAAGGAAAGAACGGTTTGGTACTAAGCTGAAATCTTTTGCATTATGAAGAATTAAAAGGAAAACAGAGATTAGGAATTTTGTAGGAAGAGGTTAGAACACTTGCCTTAAGCAAATTTGATTCCCAAATGGGGGGAGTTGATGCAAAACGTCAATCAAAGCTTCTTCTTCAATTCCTCTTCTTCTTCTTCTTCTTCCCTTCTCTTCTCTTCTTAAACTCATGTTGGCTGCAGTATCTGAAGGTTACATTTAATTTCTCCTTTAATCTCTTATTTAATTACTTTTGGTTAACACAAGAGTTGCAAAGTTGCAAGGTGGCAAGCATGCATGAAAAATGCTAGGTGTCATCCTTAGAGCAAATTTAGGTGGCACCATTAGGTTAGCTAGTGACACATGTCCACTAATATTTTTTTTTTTAAACTTAAATCTGAATATTAAATAAATTATATCAAACTTCTAATATTTACTCTTAGGTCCCTAGCCATAAATATTTAATTATTTAATATAAAATAATTATTAAATAATCCTTATTTTTTACAAACAAACCTTTTACTAAATTTTCAAAAATGGGGGATGTTACAGTTCTCGAGCTCGTCATGAGCTTGACATGTCATTTCGTAGGTCATTAGAGACCCAATAAGTTCTTCAAGAGGGAATGTTTTAAGGTCTTTGGCCTCTTGAATGGCCGTAACTTTTGGATCCCAACTTTTAGGGAGAGATCTTAAAATTTTAGTTACTAGTTCAAAGTTAGTAAAATCTTTACCAAGAGCTTTGAGTCCATTGATGACATCCGTGAACCGGGCGTACATGTCTCCGATGGACTCACTTGGTTCATTCGGAAAAGTTCGTAAGAGTGCACAAGGATGTTGATTTTGGACTCTTTCACTCGGCTAGTGCCTTCATGAGTGACCTCAAGAGTTCTCCAAATATCAAAAGCCGAATCACAAATTGAAACACGATTAAATTCATTTTTGTCTAGTGCACAAAACAAGGCATTCATAGCCTTTGTGTTTAAAGCAAAAACCTTCTTCTCTGATTCATTCCATTCGCTCATCGGAAGAGAAGATTTTTGAAATCCGTTTTCGACAATAGTCCAAAGCTCGAATTCCATGGAAATGAGGAAGATCCTCATACGAGCCTTCCAATAAGTATAATCCGACCCATTAAACATGGGTGGACGTGTGATAGAATGACCCTCATGTATGCGGAGTAAGCCATCTCTCTTGGGTATCAAACCAAATATAAGAGTGAGCCTGGCTCTGATAACAATTGTTAGGATCGGAGCGGCACTAAGAGGCGGGGGGGGTGAATTAGTGCAGCGGATTAAAATTTTGGTTTCGACAAATCTTTTGATATGGATTAGATTAACTTGAACGCATGTTCGTAAAGGTGTGCAGCAAAGGTAATGAGGAAATAAAGCACGTAAGAAGGTTTGCAGTAATGTAAATAGCAATAAGAAAATGTAAACCAGAGATCACGCTAATTTTAAAGTGGTTCGGTCAAATGATCTACATCCACTTGCGAGGCCCTCTTCGATGAGGCTCCCACCTTCCACTAGCAAATCTCTTGAAGGGGAAGGACAAATACCACTCTTATAACCTTTTACAAGTGGTTCACACTCTTACAAATTTTCAGCAAGAAAGAAGGAGGTGAACACTCTAGCAAATTGAAAACAAGACTTGCTAAGACTTTTCTAAGACCTTTCTCTCAATCAATTGCTTCTCAAAAAGTTGTGATCTCAACTGAGAATTGAGGGGTATTTATAGGCCTCAAGAGGATTCAAATTTGGGCTCCAAAATTTGAATTCTCTTTGGTTCCCGATGCTAGCGGTGCCACCGCTTGTCAGTGTCTGACACTGACAGTGTATTGGCGGTGCCACCGCCCAGCCAACCGGTGCCACCGCCTAGCTCTCAGGTGCTGGGCGGTGCCACCGCCCAGCCAGGCGATGCCACCGCCAGATCCTTCGGTTCACTGGTTGGGCTTTAAGTTCAGCCCAAACCAAGTCTAATTTTGGGCCCAATTGGCCCCTAACCAGGATATAGGATTATCTTTTAATCCTAATCCTAATTACATGTGAACTATGTAACTAAAAACATCCCAAGCAAGTTTTCAACCGCGAACGTCGAGTCTTGTTCCGGCGCGCTTTCCGACGAACTTCCGACGGACTTCCGATATGCCCTCGGATTTCTTCCGACGGACTCCCAGTAGGCTCCCGATCTTATGACGACTTCAACGAGTAGCCGAGCCTTCTCGGTGATCTGCGCGAACCTCCGACGATCTCTTTGGCGAACTTCTGAAAATTCCGACAAGTTCTTGATTTCTTCTCGGTTGGTTCCGGCAACATCTTCGACGATTCTTCGGACTCTTAAATGTCCATCGAACTTGACTCCGGTATTCTTGCTTTATGTTTTCTGGTTATCGTAGTTAATCATGCACACTTAACTCAATAATATGGATTAGATCAATTAACCCATCAATTGATTTTATCATCAAAATCCGAGATTCAATAGGCCTTTAGTGGATGTCGGTGACCTCGATGGAGGAGGAATCCAAAGCGGATGTAGGTCTCATTGACCGAACCATTCTAAATTCTTATTTGCTTTTCCTTTTGTGCAATTTACTTTACTGCAAACCTCCTTGAGCTTCTCCTTACATTCTTACGAAAGTTTTAAGTTCAACACTATTAGGATCCTTTTATTTTCCTTTTATTTTCTGCGTATTTATTAAGTCTGTTTAGTTCAGATAAAGTCGGAACTCTATAAATAGGGATGTAACTGCTTCTTTTCAATCATCTATGAAAAATACTATTCTGTCTTTTGACAAACCCTAGGAGGGCCGATCCCCTCGAAGCGATCAAGGAGTCCGATCCCCTCGAAGTGATCATCCCCTTTCTCTTCTTCTTTTTTACGATAAGACTTTAGGGTCTTATCATTTGGTATCAGAGCGACGATCCTTGGCGTTCTTGCTACAACGTAACAAAACAAAAAAACAAAAAAAAAAGGAGAAAAGGGTTGTTACCTCGGCGACCACCGATAATTCCCTGCTTCCCTTCTTCCCCACTACCGCCCCTGCTCTCCGGCAGGCCGCGCCCTCCCTTGCTGCCTCCTTTCCACCACCGGCACTGCTTCCCGGTCGATCGACCAATGTCGCCGCTGCCCCCCCAGCCGGCGACCTCTCCTCCTCGCGTTCCCATCTCGCTCGAGCGAGAAGGATCACTAGCGCTGTCTCCCTGCTAACGGACTACCCCTTCGTCATTGATACTCTCAGCGATGCTGCCCTAACTTCTCTACCACCGTGCCCCCCGTCGAGTCGCAGCTACAGCCACCGGTTGCCCCCCTCCTCACGGCGACCGAAACAAGGCAACTCATTGCTGTTGCCCTTGTTTCCAGCCGCGCCTCCTCCAACACTCCTCTTCCCCTCAAGCGCCATCACCGCCCAGCCGACCCATCACCGCTGTGGGCCACCGTGCGATGATCGCCGCTCGCCTCCCAACCGCTGCTGCTCCACCTCGCTCTGCATCTAACCGAAACAGAGCACACTTGCTCTGCCCTTGTTTT
This sequence comes from Musa acuminata AAA Group, assembly GCF_036884655.1. NCBI lineage: Eukaryota > Viridiplantae > Streptophyta > Magnoliopsida > Zingiberales > Musaceae > Musa > Musa acuminata. The sequence continues at coordinate 30,555,634 of NC_088332.1, read as the reverse complement.
CAGCCGCGCCACAGCCGCATGGGGTCCCTTGCTACTATCGGCTGTCGCCACCGTCACTACTACTGCCAGCTACTATGCAGATGCCCTTGACTAAACATCAGAAACAAGAACTGGAGATTACCGACTTACAATCGTATGCAATGGCTACCGATAACTCAGTGAAGGCACAAATGGAAGCATTGGAAACCAGAATTGAAAATCGACTACAAGAAACTCTTCATGATTTCAAAAAGAGCTTGTTGGAGCACTTTAGCGGGTTTCAACAAGATGGAAGCTCAAGTTTTTTGCTGAACAGATCGAGAGATACAGGAAAAGGGCCCCAGGATGGTGACACACACTACCCACGTATTAGGGTAGAATTTCCACGATGGGAAGATGGGGATCCGACCAGTTGGATCTCTAGGGCGGAAAATTTTTTTCGTTTTCATAGAACCCCAGAAGAATCCAAGGTAGAAGTGGCCTCAATCTAGCTCGATGGAGATACAATCCAGTGGTATGATTGGTACGAAACTTGCCATGGAATTCCTTCGTGGGAGCAGTTTAAAAGAGGACTTCTTGTTCGCTTTGGCCCATCCGAATATGAGAATGTTGATGGCCAACTCGCCAAAATTCGTCAAACTTCTACAGTGTTGGAATATCAAAATAGATTTGAAAGATTGTCCAACCAAGCTAGAGATTGGTTAGAATAACAACTTCTGGGTACATTTATTGAAGGGCTTATTCCTGAGATCTAGTGCGAGGTTAAGGCTCGTCAACCCTGCACTATGATGGCTGCTATTTCATTTGCATGCCTACATGAAGAAAAAATCAATGTGGAATACCATCGAAACAGAGGTGCCAATAAACAGGTGATTAGCAGGCAACCTACCTCATCTACTCCTAGTCGAAACCATAACACTAGTAGACTAACCCGAGAGGAACTCAAAGAAAGGTTAGTGAAGGGTTTGTGCTGGCATTGCGATGAAAAGTGGAGTAAGGAGCATCGATACAAACAAGGAAGACTTTTGATGATTGAACCGATCGAGGATGAAGTAGAAGTATCAGATTCCGATCATGAAGAAGTGGAAACTAATGATGATTTTGAAGCCGTCACACATACAGTGCATGCATTGGCTGGCTACTCTAATCCACAAACTATAAAAATTGGGGGAACTCTAAAACACCAGTCTGTCACTGTTTTGATTGATACGAGTAGCACTAATAATTTTATGGATAGAAAAGTTGTAGCCCGATTAGCTTACCACATCGAATGTTGTGACAAATTTGAAGTCAAGGTCGCCGATGGACGGATTTTAACCTATGACAACAAGTGCTCAAAGATAAAACTAATTTTGAAGGTCAAGAATTATTTATGGATTTCTTTTTATTACCCTTGGAAGACTATGAAGTGGTGCTCGGAATTGAATGGCTATCAACCCTAGGTGATGTCTCCTGGAAATTTTCTAAACTGATTATGAAGTTCTTTATTAATGGATGACAGGTGACTCTCAAAGGAAGACGTGGAGGTAAGGTTACAACTATCACTAGCCATCGGATGGAGCGGGACCTTCGGAAGACACACACCGGATATTTGGTGCAATTGCATAACATTGAAAAGGAAATGACAGTGAACATTCTGGTTGGAAATATTGAATCATTGCTAACAGAGTTTGCGGATATATTTGCATAGCCACACAGACTTCCACCTCTTAGATGTCATGATCATCGGATCCCACTATTACCCAAGAAGGTACCAACCAATGTCCGACCCTATAGATATCCACATTTCCAAAAGGCAGAGGTAGAGAGGATTGTCACAGAGATGCTCAAAACAGGAGTTATACGAGCTGGTGTTAGCCCATATTCTTCCGTAGTCTTACTAGTCAAAAAGAAGGATGGCTCATGGCGGATGTGTGTCGACTATCAAGCACTTAACAACATTATAGTGAAAGATAAATATCCTATTCCAGTAGTGGATGAACTATTGGACGAATTGGGAGGAGCTCAGGTCTTCACTAAACTAGACCTACGATCGGGCTATCATCAAATCAGAGTACATGAAAGGGATGTTTAGAAAACTACCTTCAGGACACATAATGGCCATTATGAGTTTCTAGTAATGCCTTTTGGGTTAACCAATGCGCCCTCTACCTTCCAGAGTTTAATGAATGATATATTTCAGGCTCATTTCCGTAAGTTTATTTTGGTTTTCTTTGATGATATTTTAATATACAATCATTCCCTAGAAAGTCATTTATTACATTTACGAATTGTCTTTAATATTCTTCGTGAGCATGGTCTTTTTGTCAAGAAATCCAAGTGCAGTTTTGGGCAACCTAAGGTTGAGTACCTTGACCATATCATATCTCAAAAGGGTGTTGTAGTTGATCCTTCAAAAATCTAAGTGATGACGGACTGGCCAATTCCAAAGTCAATCAAAGTTTTAAGGGGGTTCTTGGGACTAACAGGCTATTATCGAAAGTTTGTGAAGAATTATGGCAAAATTAGTGCCCCCTTGACGTCGCTTCTAAAGAAAAATGCATTCAAATGGTCAGAAGAGGCAACTCAGGCATTTCAATTCTTGAAAACTACAATGACTACTACACCCATGCTGGCTTTACCTGATTTTAATAAGATGTTTGTGATTGAATCTGATGCTTCTGGAGCTGGAATAGGGGCTATATTAATGCAGGAATGTCGGCCTATCGCTTATGCAAGTAAGGCTCTTTCCCCTTCCCATTTGAGTTTATCTATTTATAACAAGGAGATGCTAGCCATAATACATGCAGTCACAAAATGGAGACCCTACCTAATTGGTCGACGGTTTCAAATACGCACTAATCACAAAAACCTCAAATATTTTCTAGAGCAAAAGATTTCTTCTCCAGAGCAACAAAAATGGGTCACAAAGCTACTATGATTCGATTATGAGATCATTTATAAAAAGAGGAGTGAGAATTTAGTAGTAGATGCCCTCTCACGCCTTCTAGAACAAGCTGAACTAGTAGCTATTTCTATTCCTATTTGCGAGACTTTGGAAGTTATCAGAAGGGAATGGGCAAATAATCCTGAGATCCAAAACATCATTAAAAAATTAGAAGAAGCCCTAGGTTCTGTCTCAAATTATAGTTGGGATTCGGTGGACTTGCACTATAAAGGCCGAATAGTGGTTGCCCCACATTCTTCTTGTCAGGCAATAATTCTGAAGGAGTTCCATTCATCACAAATTGCTGGTCACTTGGGATTTCTCCGCACTTATAAGTGAGTTCGACAACTTTTTTATGGAAAGGTATGAAAAATTTTATCAAGAAATTTATTACTGAATGTGATGTTTGCCAACATCACAAAAGTGAGACAATAGCCACCCCAGGCTTACTACAACCCCTCCCTATTCCTGATGCTACTTGGACCGACATATCTATGGATTTCATTGATAGTCAGTCTCCCATCATCTCAAGGAAAGAGTACTATACTTGTAGTCGTGGATAGACTTACAAAATATACTCATTTCTGTGCTTTATGACATCCTTATACTGCTGCAAGTGTTGCTCGTATTTTTGTGGAAAACATAGCTAAATTGCATGGGAGTCCCCGTTCCATTGTTAGTGATAGAGACAAGAAATTTACTAGCTCCTTCTGGACAGAACTTTTTCATTTACAAGGTACTCAGTTGAATATGAGCACTGCTTATCATCCGCAAACAGATGGGCAAACTGAAGTGGTAAACAGGTGCCTAGAAAATTACCTCTGATGCTTTACTAGCGACAAGCCGAAGGAATGGGTCAAATGGCTTCCTTGGGCAGAGTGGTGGTATAATACCTCTTACCATTCTTCTATTAAAATGACTCCATTTGAAGTAGTTTATGGCCAACCCCCACCAACAATTACAAAGTATATACCCGGTTCTTCTAAAGTTGATCAAGTGGACAAGGAATTGATGGATAGAAATAAGATTATTCATCTTTTAAAGGATAACCTCACAGTCGCACAAGCAAGAATGAAACAACAAGCTGATAAACACCGAAGTGAACGAGAATTTACTATGGGTGATTGGGTTTTCCTTCGTCTTCAACCCTACAAGCAAACTTCCATAAAGGTCCGATCTTCCATGAAGCTATCTCCTCGACTTTTTGGGCCTTATAAGGTATTAGAACGCATTGGACCAGTGGCCTACCGCTTGGATTTGCCTACTAGCTCTAAAATATATCCAATCTTTCATGTTGCATGCCTTAAAAGGAAATTGGGTGAAGATGCAATAATGTAGTGCCATTTGTCGGACACTTCAACTACTGGGGAAGTTCAAGCTCAACCACAAGTTATACTTGATCGACGAGTTGCAATGTACCGCAGACATCCTATAACTGAAGTGCTGGTGCAATTGGGTCAACTTACCAAAGGAAGAAGCCACTTGGTAGTCCTACAACATGCTAAAGGAGAAGTTTCTAGAATTTGTTGCTGCTCAGCCTTGAGGACAAGGCTGAATTAAAGGAGGCGGGATTGTTAGGATCCTTTTATTTTCTGTGCTTTTCTTTTATTTTCTGCGTATTTATTAAGTCTATTTAATTTAGCTAAAGTCGGAACTCTATAAATAGGGATGTAACTGCTTCTTTTCGATCATCTATGAAAAATACTATTCTGTCTTTTGACAAACCCTAGGAGGGTCGATCCCCTCGAAGTGATCAAGGAGGGCCGATCCTCTCGAAGCGATCAAGGAGGCCGATCCCCTCGAAGTGATCATCCCCTTTCTCTTCTTCTTTTTTACAATAAGACTTTAGAGTCTTATCAAACACCTTTCTGAAACGATTTGAATCGAGATGAACTTTATATGAAATCGAAGAATTTTTCGATGCACTAATTCACCCCCCCTCTTAGTGCCGCTCTTGATCCTAACATAACAGCATATGATTTGTCCTTTTAGATACACCATTCAGTTGAGATGTATAAGGAGGTGTCCATTGGGATAAAATTTCATGGTCCTTGAGGAACTGGGTAAACTCTATACTTAAGTACTCATCTCTTCGATATGATCGAATAGTCTTGATACTCTTTCTAGTATGATTCTCCACTTCATTTTTATACTCTCTGAATTTCTCAAAGTCTCGAACTTATACTTCATTAAGTACACATGTCCATACCTTGAGAAATCATCAGTAAAGGTAATGAAGTAGGAGTAATCACCAATGACATGAGTTGATATGGGTCCATATACATCACTATGTATGAGTTCCAATAGCTTAGTGGCTCTTTCTCCAGTTCCACTAAATGGAGAGTTGGTTAGTTTTCCATGAAGGCAAGCCTTGCAAGTTGTATATGACTCATAGTTGAATGGATCTAGATATTCATCCTTTAGCAACTTTTGAATCCTTCCTTCATAGATGTGACCTAGCCTACAATGTCATAGGTATGTACTATTCACTTCATCTCGTTTCCTCTTAGACATACTTACATTTATGATATGTCGAGTAGTGTCTAACATAAACAAACCATTATGTAATATTTATCTCATCAATCTCCTCAGCTTTGCCAAAATCTACAAGAAATTACAGATGTGATAAGCAATACCAATATCCAATACTAATGCACTATCATAAAAATCTGACAACTGGAGACTGATCATGAATGTACTTAAAGCTTCTCCAAGCTTTTGTTTTGCCCTTTCTGTAAGGTACTCTTTGTAGTTCCTCTTCCAGTGCCCATCTTTTCCATAGTGGAAGCACTAGCTTTTGTCCTTTGTTGGGTCTTTCTTAACAACCTTTGCTTTACCTGATCTGCCCTTGCCCTTGCCCTTCTTAAGAAACTTTTCTACTTTCCTTTTCTTTCTGGTCTCATTAGTGTAGAGAACTAGCTTCTCTTTCTTGATAGTGCTCTCTGCCTCCCTCAACATATTGAGAAGCTCTGGGAGAGTCACCCTAAGCTTATTCATATTAAAATTCAATATGAACTATGAAAAGGAATCTAGTAGGGACTGAAGCACAAGATCCACATATAGGTTATCCTCTAGGACCATTCCTAGACCTATAAGTTTCTATATCTACTCAATCATCTTTAGGACATGGTTATGAACTAGTGTCCTCTCAGTCATCCTATCATAGAATAGGCTCTTGGATATCTTATATCGTTGAGTCTTTTCCTGTTCCTCAAATAGTTTACTGACATGTAGGAGAATGGATTTGGCATCCATCTTTTCATGTTGTCTCTGTAACTCAGGAGTCATGGAGCCCAACATGTAACGCTGAGCAAGAGTGGAGTCATCAATGTACTTCACGTAGCTAACGATCTCATCCTCACTTGCCCCTTCCTCAAGCGTAGGCATCACTGTATCAAGGTCATATGTGATTTTCTCTGTCGTGAGAATAATTCTCAAGTTGCGGATCCAATCCATATAATTTGGACCGGTGAGGCGATTGACATCAACTATGCCATGTAAGGGATTTGAAAGCGATATTTTTTAAAAATAAAGATGCAGTAGAAATAAATAACATACAGATTTTATAAAAAATAAATAATCAAAATATGGACTTCTATCTTAATATGCCCACTATTTTACTAGCGAGTCACGTGACACCCTCAACACATGAAACGGAAGTCTCCAGCAGACTTCTTGTGGGGATCAGGATCCAATCAACATTTTAGTATAACCTCGAGGGACTCGACCAATCACACTAAGCCCAAAAGGTAGGCAACTCTTGCTGATTACAACTCCTTATGATTCCCGTCCTATTCGGCCTCCGAATCACCATGGTCTCGAGGGTCTCGACCAACCATGATGTTCGATTAAGTCAACACCATCGTTATAAGATGAGTCTGATTCGATGATATACCCTCGAGGGACTCGACCAAGCATACAATGTCTTCAGGTCACCGGTAACATCTCTATGTCATAGACAAGATAGCGAATCACGATATAGGTGAGCCTCGAATGACTCGACCAACTCAGCCTATATCGAGAATCGATCCCTACCTATAACGTTGGAAGGCCACGTGGGTCAATCTAATTGTCCCACGTTTACCGACTTAATATTGTGTAGAGAGGTTTTTTTATTTGATCTCCTAATATGACATGTCACACACATATATATTTAATATATATATCTACATCGCATACAAATATATATATATATATATATAAACAATCATGCATCATATGAGCAATTACACCAGATAATCATAGACCATAGCCTAATGTGATTAAACCCGAGCTAATGAGCTTAATCACCCACATCAAGATCTATGTGTGCAGTGGTACAAATCCATGCCCTGTGATTATCTATCTCGTCCTCATCGGTTCTGTCGGCATCTTGACGCATCTCCATGCATTACGATCGTCCGTCTCGTGGGTCTCGTTATTGCATCCATGCTCCTACTACGCCTCCTCATATGATTACAACTTAATCAAAGGCACATAGGCTCAATAATAAATGAGAAATAAAATGGAGGCTCGCAGACCCCAATAATAATAATCACAAGTACACACATCACACGGTTTATGATCATCCGCCCATATTTCATACATCACATGTATACAACATCATCATGTAGGACTACTAGATAATAATAAAAATAATAATCAATTAAATATTTTAATTAATTAATATTTTTTAAAATCAGAAATATGTAGGGAATTTATTGAATTCTTAGGGGTATTTTCATAATTTAGACAAAGGATAGAAATTAAAATTTCTCAAATTTTCAAGGGCAAAATTGACTTTTTCCCAAGATTACCCTAAGCCCCCTTCTCTATCGCTTGCTGCGGCCATCGTCATCCCGCCGGTGGTGACCTGTGCGGTGGGGGTGCGCGGGTGCGCCGCCCCTGCTCGCGGGCGTTGTGCCCACGGGCGACGCCTCACTAAGGTTGGGCGCACCCGCGGGCAAGCACCCTTGCGGGCGGTTCTGCCCGCGGGGGCTGCTCCTGCAGTCACCGCCCCAGCGGGGCTACACCTACAATCGTCGCCCCCACGGGGCTACTCCTACAATCGTCGCCCCCACGGGGCTACTCCCGCAACTACCGCCCCCGCGAGGGCTGCTCCCTCAACCACCGCCTTCGCAGGTCACTCGCCCTCGGGAGAGCACCGTTGGCTGCCTGCGGGCGAGTGCCGCCTGCGGCACTCGCGGGTGCCGCCACTTGCGCGCCGCAAGCGATTGTGCCTACCGGCGACCGGCCGCCTGCGGTTGCAACTGCACGCAACAACAGTTGCTGCAGACGAGCAGCAAGCGTTCGGGCATCGCCCTTGAGGCTGCCGCTGCAGGCAGCCTGCCTGCATAAAGATGGCAACAGGGGTGCCTTCTTCGAGCACAGGAAGGGCAGCAACAGTTGCTACCCATTCACGTCTTTTGCGTAAACAATTTTGACGTCAAAAAACATTACACAAGCACAACAAATACAGTTCAAAAATAATTTTCACATGAACAATCTAGTCTGATGCCACCATAGGGAAATCTTTGTTAGGATCAAGAGCGGCACTAAGAGGGGGTGAATTAGTGCTGCGAAAAAATTACCGGTTTCAAAATTCTTTGTTTTGATTAAATTTGATTCCGACAAAAATCGTTTCTTAAATATTTTAACTTGAAAGCATATGAGCGCATAGAGAAAGCAGTAAGAAGGTAAAGCAGCTTGTAATAAAGGTAAATTGCTCAAGACAAAATGCAAACCAAAACTTTTAGAGTGGTTCGGTCGTTGTGACCTACATCAACTTTCGGATTCCTCCACCGTCAAGGTCACCGGCGTCCACTAATGGCCTTCCTTCAATAGGCGAAGACCAACCACCTTTTACAGTGCTTTCTCCTTTTCATGGGTTTAGGAGATAACCCTTACAAGTTTCACACCTATTTTGAATGGTCTTAACACTTAGAAAGGGAGGAGGAGGACTCTAGCACTTTTACAACACTTTAACACTCTAAAAATTTAAGATTATGCCAATACGTTCGTACCCTTTCATGCAGAAAAGGGTGGGGTATTTATAAGCCCTAGTGGCTTCAAAATTGGAACTAAAAAGTGTCACATCCCTAGATTTCGGGGTACTAGCGGTACCACTACCATTATTGGGTGATACCACCGCTTGACACCTAACACTGGGCGGTACCACTGCCTATTCTGGGTGGTACGATCGCTTGACATAGCTCAGAGACCGAGCTCTGGCGGTACCACCACCTGACACAAGCAGTACCACTATTGACGGTATTAACTATCGGTGGTACCACTGCCCAGACCACCTAGGAGACTAGGTCACCAAGCGATGCCACCGTCGGCCATGTATTAAGGTGCTGAATGGGCTGTTCAATTAGGCCCAATTCAGCCCTGTTAAGGGACCAGTTGGCCCCTAACTAAGTTAGTGGGATTACCTCCTAATCCTAACTTAATTTATAGTCTAACTATAATAATTAAGACAATTGTCAAAGTATTCTTGTTCCGGTACGTCAATTGTTCTTCCTGCGAGTTTCCGGCGATCTTCTGACGAACTTCCGACGATCTCTCAATAATGTTTCGGTGAACTCCCGGTAAGCTCCTAGATTTTACGATGATCTTCTTGGCAAGTTCCAATGACATTCTTTAGCAAGCTCCTGGACTACTAGGTTAGTTCCAATAAAACTACTAATGAATGTTCGGACTTCTGACGAACTCTCGAACTCCCAACAAAGTCTCGATCTTGACTCCGGCACAATACCTACTTTATGTTTTACTGCTATCATAGTTAATCCTTGACACTTTTCTCAACATATAGAATAATTTACCAATTAATTTCATCATCAAAATCCTAGATTCTATAATCTCCCCCTTTTTTATGATGACAATCAATTGATGATGGAGTTAACCTTAACTCCCCATATCTATATGCCATACTTGAGCAAATATATTTTTGAATTCAAGGCCTCTGAATTCAAGTATCAAGCCGATAAGTTAAGTTCATTTAAACTTATCAATCATCATGATACTTATCATGATTTACTAATTCTAAATACGATACCATATATTTGTCAAAATGATGTCAAGGCATGACATCCATTTTCAAGTCCAATGATAATCAATCATCATTTACGAATTTTGAATATATAATTTAACAAGATGACAATTCTTGATAAAGGATAACAATTCACTAATCCATGACAAGATATCAATTGGAAATAGCAAGTTGAGATTATGATATCTGAACATAGTGAAAGACATTTATCAAGCATTCATGAGACATTAATCAAGCATCTACCATACAATACATTTTACACATTTATCAATCATTCATGAGACATTTATCAAGCATCTACGATACAATACACATTGTTTCAAATGTCAAGTTGTCATCAATTTGTCATATTTCTCCTCTTTTGTCATCAATAAAAAGGAGAATAATTCAACAATACAAGTGTCGTAAAAATTCAAGCAAGTTTCACAATCAATGAATCTAAGCAATAAATGAAGGCAAGCAAAACTTTGCGTGATAATTTCTCTTTGAATAAGCTAACATTTTAGTTCTTCTTTAGTTATGCAAGTCTCTTTCTTCCTTTATAAGAAGAACAAGAAAAGGAAGAAGGGCAAGAAAAGAATCTAGAGAGACCCAAATTCATGAAAGGATTCGAACCAAGTCAAATTCAAAACAGTAAATGAGTTTAATTAAATCATGCTTTAATTTTAACAATGAAAAGGATCAAGAGTATCAAACATAAATCAAATCTGTTACAAACTCAATCAAATCACCATTCTTGCAAGTCATCATTATAGACTTCTTCTTTCATGAGAAGAGTAAGGAAGAGTTTATGAGAAACGATAAAAAGAAATCCATGAATAAAACTTCATAAAATCCATTTCTCAATAAGAATTCATAACAGTGAAATTCATGAAAGATGCATTTATCAATAAGTTCAATGGGTGAAGGGACTAAATGTGTCAAACATCATTACACGATGGAGCAAGGGTATGGAGTAAACTTAATACAACATAAATTCATGAAAGCTCCATTCATGAAATACATAAAGATAGTCCGAAAAAGAAATATAACAACTCATGCAATCGGACAGTTTAACATGCCCATCTCTCTTCTAATGAAATCAAATTGTTCTTCATTTAAAGGTTTTTGTAACGATATCAGCCAATTGATGTTTCGTATCAATAAATTCTAAGATTACATCATGATTATTAACATGATCTTGGATAAAGTGATACATAATGCCAATATGTTTAGTTCTAAAGTGTTGAATATGATTTTTTGTTAAACATATTGCACTTGTGTTATCACATTTTATGAAAATATTCTTAAGATAAATTATATAATTTTCTAATGTATTTTTCATCCATACGACTTGTGCACAACATGCACTAGTAGCCATGTATTCAGCTTCGGTCATAGATAGTACAACCGAGTTTTATTTCCTAAAAGACCAAGAGACAAGTGCATGACCTAAGAATTGACATGTTCTGGATGTACTTTTTCTATCTAATCTATATCCACCAAAATTCGCATCAGCATAAATAATTAATTTAAAGTTTTTAAATTTTAGGTACTATAATCCTAGATTAGTGGTTCCTTTAAGATATCTAAAGATTCTTTTAACTGCTTTAAGATTAGATAGCTTAGGATTAGATTGAAACCTAGCACAAATTCCTATGCTAAACATGATATTCAGTCTTGTTGGGGTGAGGTATAGTAAACTACCTATCATACCTCTATAAGCTTTTTGATCAAAGCGTTCTCCACTTTCATCAATGTCCAACTTAGTGAAGGTATTCATAGGAGTATTGATAGCCTTTAAACTATCTATATTAAATCGTTTTAGCAAGTCTAATGCATATTTTGTTTGACTAAGAAAAGTACCATTATTAAGTTATTTGATTTGCAAACCTAAAAAGAAGGTTAGTTCCCCCATTAGGCTCATTTCAAATTATAGGCTCATACTCTTGGCAAATGATTTGCATAAAGATTCATTTGTAGAACCAAAGATAATATCATCAACATATATTTGAACAATAAGAAAATTATTTTCAAAATTTTTAATAAATAATGTGGTATCAAACTTTCCTTTAGAGAAATGATTTTGAATAAGAAAGGAGCTAAATCTCTCATACCAAGCCCTTGGGGCTTGTTTCAATCCATAGAGAGCTTTAGTCAATTTAAACACATGATTAGGGAAATTATAATTCTCAAATCCGGGAGGTTGTTCAACATATACTTCTTTGGAAATAAAGCCATTAAGAAAAGTACTTTTAACATTCATTTGATATAACATAAAATTATTACTACTAGCATAGGCAAGGAGTATCTTTATGGCTTCTAATAGTGCCACAAGAGCGAAGGTTTCTTCATAATCATTGCCTTCTTCTTGGTTGAAATCCTTGGCCACTAATCAAGCCTTGTTTCTAATCACAATACCAAATTCATCTTGCTTGTTTCTAAAGGCTCATTTAGTACCAATAACTAAATGGTCATTTGGCCTCAAAATAAGCTTCGACATCTCATTTCTTTCAAATTGGTTCAACTCATCTTGCATTGCGATAACCGATGAATCATCTTTCAATGCCTCGTCAATGCATCTAGGCTTAGTTTGAGAAAGAAATGCATTATTTGTGTTAGGATCAAGAGCACTAAGAGGGGGGGGGGGGTGAATTAGTGCAGCGGAAAACCTTCTATGATAAAAACTGCATTCGTTCGTTAAAAGTGATTTCGGTAAGAAAGCCGATTCGTAAATCACTTTAACTTTTGTTTAAGCGAGATACAGCAAAGATATAAATGCAGTTTGCAGTTATGATTCAAATCCGATAGTAGGCGCAAACTGAAATATGATATTCGCACGAAGAAACTGATTTACGTCTAAATGCTGATTCGTAAATCACTTGATTAGGCGAGATGCAGTTTAAGCAAGGATATAAAGGCAGTTTGCAGTTATGATAGAAATCAAAACGTAAACGCAAACTGAAATATGATGATCGTACGAAAAAACAGATTTACGTCTAAACACTGATTCGGAAAGTGCAAAGCTTGAAACCCGATCGTATATGCGCAGAAAGCAGTAAGCTTTAGAGGAGGTTTGTAGTACAGATAATATGCTCAAAGTAAATGCAAACCGAGATTTAGAGTGGTTCGATCAATCTTGACCTACTCCACTTTTGGCTTCCTCCACCGACGAGGTCACCGACGTCAACTAGAGGCCTTCCTTCAATAGGCGAAGGCCAACCACCCTTTTACAGTTTCACTCCTTTTGACGGGCTTAGGAGATAACCCTTACAGAATCTTCTCTCCTCTCTTTACAGCTCTGAACTTGGAAGAAAAGATGGAGAAGAACTTTTGGCCTTTACAACAATTTTGAGCTCTAAAAATCACAGATTAAGATCAGGATTTTGGTGTTAGTTCTTGCTCTTTCAGTGCTGAATGGGTGGGGTATTTATAGGCCCCAACCTTGTTCAAATTTGGAGTTCAAAACTGTCAATTCTCGGAATTCCGGGATCAGGAGGTTGCACCTCCTAACTGGAGCGTTGCACCGCCTGGCAGAGCTCGAAGAATGAGCCTCTGGGCGGTGCCACCTCCTGTCAAGGGCGGTTGCACCTCCTGCCAGAGCTCGAAGACCAAGCTCAGGCGGTGCAACCTCCTGACTGAGGTGGTTGCACCGCTCAGCCAGTGCTCGGAGACCGAGCCCAAGCGGTGCCACCTCCTATCAGGGGAGGTTGCACCGCCCAGTCTCGCTCGGAGACTGAGCCCAAGCAGTGCCACCTCCTAGCTGGGGCAGTTGCACCGCCCAGTCTCGCTCGGAGACTTAGCCCAGGCGGTGCTACCTCCTGGCTTGGGCGGTTGCACCTCCCGGCAGAAATCAAGGTCCGAATGGGTTGATCCATTCGGCCCAATTTGGGTTTTTCAGGGGCCCAATTGCCCCAAGATTAAGTTAATGAGATCACCTCCCATTTCCAACTTAATGATTGTGCTAACTACGATTTTTCCTAAGATATTTACTGCAACTTGCTCCGGTGCGTCAATCGCTTCTTCCGGCGAGCTTCCGGTGAACTTCCGTTGATCATCCGATGAACCCTCAGTGATGCTCCTGCGGACTTCCGGCAAACTCCTGGACTTGCGACGATCCATTTGGCGAGTTCTGACGAGCTTCTTTGGCAAGCTCATGGACTTCTCGGATTTGTTCCCGCAGAACCTCCGACGATTGTCCGAACTTCCGTCAAACTCTCGAACTCCCAACGTGATCATTGTCTTGACTCCGGCGCAACTCCTGCTGCATGTCTTTCTTCCATTGTAGTTAATCCTGCACACTTAAAACAAAACTTCGATCGAGACAATTAATCCTAAGCAATTAACCAAGTTGTCCGGCATGTCATTGGTCCCTCGACGCTTCGTCCGATTCTTCGACGCATCGTCCTCTCCTGCAGCCTATTTCCCAATCGGTCAATTGACTCCGCAACTCCGATATCCTTGGCATAATACCCGCTCTTTTTGGCCCGATGCCCGAGTCCACGGCCCGAAGCCTTCTGTCGATACGTCGACCGATCCACCGGCCCGATGTCCAATCTTCTGACATGTTCCTTCGACACAATATGATTTTCCTGCTTTAATTGTCTCATCCCGATCGAAGCATCCTACATCACTCAAAACACAGATTAAATCATAAACATATATCAAGTGGTTTCATCATCAAAATACGAGATTAAACAATCTCCCCCTTTTTGATGATGACCACTACTTGATGACGGAGTTAACCTTAACTCCCGGAGTTTAAATAAACTCCCCCTATCAATATGCCATATTGATAGAATCTTGAATTCAAACTGAATTCAAGTCATTGCAATATTCATCATGAATACTTGCAACACGTCATCATGAACTTATGCATAAACTTATGCATAACATGTCATGTCATCAACATACTTCTCCCCCTTTGTCATCAACAAAAAGGAGAAGTACCACAATCAAGTGTTTGTGATATTGGTTCAACTCATTGCATGAAAAACATAATATCAAGTTTTATCATCATGCAAGTTTGCTATTATCAAATATCAACATGTAAAATTGCGATGTAAGCTTTTTATATCATAACGCAAACATTTCAAGTGTTTATCAATTGTAGCATTTCATCACATGGTAAGATATCAACGCGTAAAATTACGATACAAGTTCTTGATATCTTAATGCATGATGCAAACATGGCATAATGCAAATTTGGCAATCATAGCATCAATTCATATATCTCTTGATGATGCAAGCATTGCAAATATGGCAATCATATTAATTCATATATCTCTTGATGATGCAAGCATGGCATAATCATAGCATCAGTGTTCATAGCATCAATTCATATATTTCTCTCCCTTTGTCATCAACAAAAAGGAGAACGATATAAGCAAATTTTAAGCATAAGTGCTAGGATATCAATTATACAAACATCTTGTCATAACTAGGTTCATATCATTTTCCAACAGTGAGTGATAGGATATCAATTATACAAACATCTCAAAGAAAACATGACATGGAGATAGCTTTGAAAACTTCTTCCTTTTTATCTGTTATTATCTTTTTGCATGAAGGAGGAAGACTATTTGTGATACATGCTATTTGTGAGTTTACTTCGAGTGAAGTTAAAATCGATGAGAGATTAAATCATGCTTCATTTTTACAAGGATCAAGATATGTATGTGAAACAAATCCTTGCAAGTAAAAACACTTTCATCCATATTCATCAAATCCATTTCTCAAAAAATATTTTTCACATGATATGTGTATGAGAGATGTATTTGCTAGTTGATTACATATGTCAAAAATCAATGATATGAACTAAACTTGATATGACATATGCTTGTTAAGTTCGGAAGAGAGTAATGTATCAAGAAAATCTGATTGTTAGGATCAAGAAAATCCAAAAATGAAATTTGACTCTTTCTTGCATTCGGACAAGGTTTTGCTATAGATATTCAATTACAATCATGAAGGTAAGGCATGCTCATCATCATGCTAGTACGATGGCAAGTTTACAATTTTAAGACACGCAAGCTAGTAATTTTGAGATGTTCAAGAAAGTAATTCCTTTTCTTTTGAGAAGTGTAATTATTTTCTTTCTCCTTTTTTTTTGAATTATATGAGCTAGCAAATTAGCTTTCAAGCATGTTTTGCACCCCCTTTGTCATTGTCAAAAAGAAGGGAAGACCCTTTACGTTGATTTCTAAATTATGATAAAGGTAAATAGCATTGATGAAAATTCAAGTCTTGAATGTCAAAACAATTATTTTATCATGAATATTTCATCATTGCATGCATCATTATCATCATATATATTTTTAAAACATATAAACTCATTCTTATATGATTCCAAATCATTATTCCTATTATTTCAATCATTGTTTCAATCATCTTTATAGCTTATCATGCACAATATGTCAAACCATCTAACATGATACAAACATTTATTTTCAAAGTATTTATCACTATTTTCATGTATGATAATAAAGTGTTCATGATACCGAACATTAAATCAATATTTTTTAAGTATTTATCACTTCATTTTGATCATGATACCAAACATTCATCATTTAGAGCATTCATGACATTAAATCAACATTTATAATACTTCATTTTAGCAACAACTCATAGCATTTTAAATCATGATTCACATCATATGCAATACATCACATCATAATTAAAAAGCTCAAGTATTGCGTGCATCATTGCAAATCATAAATGTTTCATATCATGATGGTATCAATTTTGTTAAATTATATCCTACCATGCATGATCATAACTTTTCATTTGTATACATCAAAATAAATTAATAAATATTTCATGTATTCATATCATCACATAAGGAATATCAAAAAGAAAATAATTGGGTGATGAGATAAACCTTTCATGAATACAAAGAATCATATCATGAATACAAGGAATACAGGTCACAATTATTGAAGAGAAAAATCATCATTCATTTTCAATTCATTCAATTTGACAAATCATGATCATGATTTTGATAAAACTCATTTCAAATTTAAATCATCAAAATCATTTTTATGGCTCACAAAATTTATAACATAAATAGATTCATGATTTCATTGATAATATATTTTTCCCCCTTTTTTTAAGTGTTTCATCTTAAGTGGTCGATTTCATGTTAGCATGCCTTTTCATTTATGTCAAATCAAAACATGCATCAATTTTTAAAGCCACTGTTATTATCATGAAAATCGATAATCCATAATTATTAAGAATCATCATACATAATTTCAAAAATATATACTCATTAATCATAACTTCAAATTAAACATGATTTAATATACTCAAAATCGAGAAATAACAATGGACATCAACATGATACACATTATTACTTCTTAACCATGATTTCATATTTTTAATCAAAATCATTTTGTTTGTTTATCATAAAATATGCAATATTATCATTTTCGAAATTACTAGCATGATCATAATATTTTTTTAAACATTAATTCTAAACTAAAAAAGAAAATACATCATGAAAGCATCAAGTAATTTCAAAATAAATTAGGGGGATTTCGATTACCTCATCATTGAAAGCAGTTAAGGCGTAGTTTGCCACCTCTCCTTTCTTGATTTTCTCCTCGTCTTCGGAGGAGCTCGATTCATCCCACTTTGTGTTCTTCTTCTTTGGCCTCTTCCTTCGTTCAAGTTTATTGTTTATTTTAGATTTTTCTTTTATAAACTTATTAAGATTTAGTGTTCGAAGCTCAAGTTCATCATTGTTCTCATCACTTGAGTTATCGTTCAAGTGGTATTCATTTGTCCGGAGTTCCAAATCCTTCCTGTTCTTTGGAAGGTGATTTTGTTCATCATGTTCATCATGTGCATTGTGCACCATTTCATATGTTATCAACGAACCAATTAGTTCTTCAAGTGGTAAGTTATTTAGGTTTTTAGCTTCTTGTATTGCAGTTACTTTTGAATCCCACTTCTTAGAAAGAGAATGCAAAATCTTGTTTACGAGTTCAAAATCCGAAAAATATTTTCCAAGAGCTCTTAAACTATTGACGACATCCGTGAAACGGGTGTACATGTCACCTATATTCTCACTTGGTTGCATTCGAAAAAGCTCAAAATCATGCAACAAAATGTTAACTTTCGAGTCTTTGACTCTACTAGTTCCCTCGTGCGTGATTTCAAGTGTTCACCAAATGTCAAAAGTCGTTTCGCACGTAGAAATCCGATTGAACTCATTTTATTCCAAAGCACAAAATAAGGCATTCATAGCCTTTGCGTTTAAAGAAAAATACTTCTTCTCCAAATCCGACCATTCGTTCATCGGTTTAGAGGGAAGTTGAAAACCATTTTCAACGATATTCCATAAATCCAAATTCATAGAAATCAAGAAAACTCTCATTCGAGTTTTCCAATAAGTGTAGTCCAATCCGTTAAACAACGGTGGACGAAAGACCGATAAGCCCTCTTGAAAGCCATGAAGAGCCATTTCTCTCGGGTGTAAATCCGAAATGAAAATACCAGGCTCTGATACCAATTGTTAGGATCAAGAGCACCAAGAGGGAGGGCGGGTGAATTAGTGCAGCGGAAAACCTTCTACGATAAAAACTGCGTTCGTTCGTTAAAAGTGATTTCGGTAAGAAAGTCGATTCGTAAATCACTTTAACTTTTGTCTAAGCGAGATGCAGCAAAGATATAAATGCAATTTGCAGTTATGATTCAAATACGATAGTAGGCGCAAACTGAAATATGATATTCACACGAAGAAACTGATTTACGTCTAAATGCTGATTCGTAAATCACTTGATTAGGCGAGATGCAGTTTAAGCAAGGATATAAAGGCAGTTTGCAGTTATGATAGAAATCAAAACGTAAACGCAAACAGAAATATGATGATCATACGAAAAAATAGATTTACGTCTAAATGCTGATTCGGAAAGTGCAAAGCTTGAAACCCGATCGTATATGCGCAGAAAGCAGTAAACTTTAGAGGAGGTTTGCTGTAAAGATAATATGCTCAAAGTAAATGCAAACCAAGATTTAGAGTGGTTCGGTGAATCTTGACCTACTCCACTTTTGGCTTCCTCCACCGACGAGGTCACCGACGTCAACTAGAGGCCTTCCATCAATAGGCGAAGGCCAACCACCCTTTTACAGTTTCACTCCTTTTGACGGGCTTAGGAGACAACCCTTACAGAATCTTCTCTCCTCTCTTTATAGCTCAGAACTTGGAAGAAAAGAGGGAGAAGAACTTTTGTCCTTTACAACAATTTTGAGCTCTAAAAATCACAGAACAAGATCAGGATTTCGGTGTTAGTTCTTGCTCTTTCAGTGCTGAATGGATGGGCTATTTATAGGCCCCAACCCAGTTCAAATTTAGAGCTCAAAACTGTCGATTCCCGGAATTCCGGGATCAAGCGGTTGCATCTCCTGATTGGAGCGGTTGCACCGCCTGGTAGAGCTCGAAGACTGAGCCTCTAGGCGGTGCCACCTCCTGTCAGGGGCGATTGTACCTCCTGCCAGAGCTCAAAGACCGAGCTCATGCGGGCAACCGCTCAGCCAGTGCTCGAAGACCGAGCCCAGGCAGTGCCACCTCCTGTCAGGGGAGGTTGCACCGCCCAGTCTCGCTCGGAGACTGAGCCCAAGCGGTGCCACCTCCTGGCTGGGGCGGTTGCACTGCCCAGTCTCGCTCGGAGACTTAGCCCAGGCGGTGCTACCTCCTGGCTTAGGCGTGTAACATCCCTCATTTCCGAATTTTCGTATAAATTTCTGGTGATAATGTAAGCATTTATTTTAAATTGACAAAAGAAATAGAGTATGAATCAGAGGTAATTTATTTGTAAGATTTGGGAGATCTGTTCAAAAAAAAAAAAAAAAAAGAATCTGGGGACCTATATGTAAACCCTAAGGACCTAATCATGAATATGATAAAAACAAGGACTAAACTGCAAAACACACAAAATGACAAATTCCACCATTTAAGCCTCTCTGCCTTCGTTCTTAAGGAAGCAGAGAAGGCAGCTCGTGGGTGACTAGGGAAAGAAAGAAAGAAAGAAGAATAAGAAGAAGAAGAAGAAGAAGAAGAAGAAGAAGAAAAAAATTGGGGTTTTTAGGGTTCTTGCTTTAATCTTTTCACTTCGGGCCAAAATTCTCAAAGGCAAGTGTTCTAATCCCATCCTATAGAAGTTTTAGTCTCTGTTTTTATGTTGATTCAAAATAAATTGATGGATTTCTATTTAGAAACTGATATGTCTCTCTTTGGACATAGAACCATGGATTCTGAAGTTTTTACGGTAAACTGACCCCTATACACTATATCAGCTATAAGTTTTAGTACAAAATGTGAATTCAGGCAAGAACCTATTTTGTTTGAAATTAGAATCTATTATCTTCCATTTGACACTGATTTTGTAGATTTTGGACACCGAATACTTACCCAAACATCTGTTTCAAATGAGCCTATAGACGCTGTAAAACAGGGCTCAAGATTTCTGACCTGTCGATACTAAAATGCCTATAACTCCCTGTTGAAAATTCTGATTTGTACCAAACTGATTTTATTTGAAACTATACTTGAAAATATTTCTTTCGACATATAGTTTGAAAATTTTGGAATTCAATTGCCTACCCTATTATCTGTTGAATCCGACCCTATAAATTCTGCAAAACAGTGATTGTGTTTTTGACCTTGTGTTACCAAATCAAAGGTAACTCCGTGTTGGGAACCCTGTTTCATATGAAATTTGTTCCATCAGAATATAGATTGATATATGGTTCGACCATAGCTTTCTTATGGGTATTGGAGCATAATTGATATTCTGAAGTATTTGTTTGATGTGCCACTGGAATTCTGTCCGAAATCGAGCTTTGGTCGATTTCGCGTATTCTGTTCCATTCCTTTGGATATTTGAATTTGTCTAACCTTCTTATTGGAATTGAGCTAAATATGATTGCTTGGAATCCCTATACACTCTTGTTTTCATTTCATTCCAAATCTGAATACGTTTGTGAGAGATTTGTTCTTTGTTTCGTATTGTTTCGAAAAGGCACATGTACGTTTTGTTGTTCCGCGTGTGCTTCCAATATATGCTACTTATTGTTGAAACTGCCCTTTTGTACTCTAGTGTGTGGGATTGTCTGGACCTTTGCCAGAAATGGTAAAGGGTATACGCTTATTGCCCGCTATGTGGGGTCCCGCTATGTGGGATATTCTGGACCTTTGCCAGAAATGGTAAAGGGTATGTGCTTAGAGCCTGCGATGCTTTGCCGGTCCCTCTGACTTCACCTAGATGTGGGTGGATGGAGCTCCCAAACGTGGGAGACTTTTGTCAGGTGGTCATTCAGAAATGGATGAATCACATTCTGACTGAGATCCCACTACACCTTCTATATGTTTGATATGACATCCTGAGTTTTGGTGAGTTGTTTCTGTTCATGCTCTGGATAAGAATGATATGATTGCAACGTCAAGGACGACGTTTGAGCTTCTGTACGATATTTTTTTTGATATGCTCTGAAATGCTTCATTCACTGATGATTTTGCTTCGAAATATTCCATATGTCGTTGATATGCTTCGGAACATTTTATATGCCATTGATAAGCTCTGTTATGTTTCCTTTGTTTCTAATATGCTCCAATTACTCTATGCCCTATCTGTTATGAACCAAATATGTAAGATTGAAAGGACAATTGTGTTTCTGCGCCTAATGATATTATGTCTACGAAATCGTACATTCTGCCTTGTATTTTGAAACTGTATCTCTTTGGAAATTGTACTATTTTGATATGGATATGTTAGTCACTTGCTGAGCTCTTTATGCTCACTCCGTTTGTTGATAAATTTTTCAGGATAGCGTATCGCTTGCTTAAATGTTAAGATTGGGCTGAGGCAGTGAAAAGTTTAGAAGATTTTGGGCAGATCTTTGTTAGCATATATGTGTTTGTTGTATAAGCTACTCTGCATCTAATGAAATGTGACGATGAATCTAAACCTGTGGATTTTGTGTAAGTTAAAGGATCCCTCATGTATAGGATTTTGGAATGTTAAGTTAAATTCATGTAATGATATGAGCTTATGGTAATCGTTGATTTGGTGACTGCATAGACTTCCCCACTTGTGAATTTATGTGTGGTTATTATTTTGATGAGTTGAGTTCAGATTATATGAATTATCGAGTGATGTGTGGTATGTTTATGAACTGCACAGGGTTATGAATTTGTAGACTATAGAGGTGAAATTTTGATCTCAATGTTTTCTTAGTGACCTCAAATGTGTGTTTGGATCCTGGGTTAGTTATGATGAAAATTTTAAATATTGTCGATATTTTGTCGGGACGTGACAGAGGTGGTATCAGAGCATTATTTGAGAATCACTAAGAATATTATCTTTATTTGAGGTTTATTGACTATCATTAGAGATTGATCAAAGAAAATGTTCTTTTGATGTTTTAGGAGGCGAGGATGACGAGATCATCTGGTTCTCCTGTTGCATCTACTGCTGATCAATTGAGTGGTATTATGCGGACTTTGGAGACTATGGCACAAGTGATGCAACAACAACAACAACCTGTCCAACAAGGAAGTAATGATGGAACAAAGACATCAAACCAGATGGGGTTGGGAATTGGACAGTTTAAGAAGCTTAGTCCTCCCAGTTTTAGTGGTGAGTCTGATCCAATGGTGGCAGAACGATGGATGATGCAGATAGAGAAAATATTTGATGCTTTAAATTACCCTGATGATCGAAAGGTTTTTCTTGCCACCTTTATGCTGGAAGGAGAAGCTGAACACTGGTGGAGGATGATTAAGAGGATGTCTGAAATCAAACATGAGCCAATGACATGGAAGTTATTCCAAGAAAAGTTTAACGAAAAATATTTTCCAGATTGTATGAGAGAGCAAAAAGAATTGGAGTTCTTGAATCTTATCCAGGGAAGTATGACGGTTACAAAGTATGAATCTAAATTTACTGAGCTCTCCAGGTTTGCCACACATATGACTGATGATGAATCTAGAAAGGCAAGAAGGTTTGAAAGGGGATTACGGCCAGCAATAAGAAGCTGAATGTCAGCTTTAAAATTACAAACATATGCTGATACGGTAGAAAGAGCTTTGAAAATTGAAAGAGACATGGAGGAAATTCAAGAAATCATTGGCAAGAACAAAAAGGACAAATTTACTAGCAAAAGCAGGAGAGAAAATGAATATGAAGATAGTAACAAGAGGTTTAAGACATCTGGATTTGAGAAAAGGAAACCATTGTGGAGGACTCAGTCATGTGCAAAATGTGGATTAAATCATGAAACAAGTTAGTGTTTTCGGGTGACTGGAGCATGTTTTGGTTGTGGAAAGCTAGATCATCAATTAAGAGATTGCCCACTGAACAGGAAGAAAGAGCCACTGTCTCCTAGACCCTCAGCCCATGCTAGAGTGTACGCTATCACTGAACAAGATTCTAAAGCTTCTAAATCAGTGGTGGAAGGTATTCTTCATGTTTCTAAAAGAAATGCAAAAGTTTTGTTTGATCCTGGCTCCAACTTATCTTTTGTTTCACAATACTTTGCTTGTCACTTGGATATTCTACCTAAACCCCTGGATTATATGTTATATGTAACAACTGCTGTTGGAGATTCATTGGCAACAAACTTGGTCTACCCATCTTGTTTGATCTCTATTGGAGACCACGAACTCCTTGCTGATTTGATTCTCCTAGAGATCCAGGGTTTTGATATTATACTTGGCATGGATTGGATTACCTTCTCATCACGCTAGTATTGATTGTTACAAAAAAATAATTAATTTCTGCATACCAGATCAGCCTATATTTTTCTTTGAGGGCATTAAGCATGATTTGCCTCCTTGCTTGATATCAGCACTTCAAGTTTATCGTCTTATGCAGAAAGGTTGTTTTTGTTATATGGTGTGTGTAAAGGAGCATTCAAATCAGGAAACCCACCTAGATGAAATCTCAGTGGTCAAAGAATTCCCTGATGTATTCCCAAATGACTTGCCTGGTTTACCTCTAGATAGAGAGGGCGAATTTGCTATTGATCTAGTCCCCAGTACAACCCCAATATCTAAGCCTCCCTACAGAATGGCACCACTCGAGCTCGAAGAGTTAAAGAAGCAAATACAAGAATTATTAGATAAGGGTTTCATACGACCCAGTGTATCCCCATGGGGTGCTCCGGTACTATTAGTGAAGAAGAAGGATGGAACATTGAGGCTTTGTATTGATTATAGACAGTTGAATCAGGTGACCATCAAAAACAAATATCTCATACCTAGAATTGATGATTTGTTTGATCAACTGCAGGGTGCACAAGTATTCTCTAAGATTGACCTGAGGTCAGGTTACTATCAGTTGAAGATCAAGGAGGAGGATATTTCAAAAACAGCTTTCAGAACTCGATATGGTCATTATGAATTCTTAGTGATGCCTTTTGGTTTGACAAATGCCCCTGCAGCTTTTATGGAACTAATGAATAGGATATTTCAACCGCTCTTGGATATCTGTGTAATCGTATTTATTGATGACATATTGGTGTATTCAAAGAGTAATCAGGAGCATGAGGAACACTTGAGAGATGTATTGTCCATACTAAGAGAAAAGAAGTTGTATGCGAAGTTCAGCAAATGTGAATTTTGGTTGAATGAAGTTGCTTTCTTAGGCCATGTGATTTCAGGGAAGGATATATCTGTTGATCCAAGGAAAATAGAAGCTGTAGTTGAATGGGAAGTACCAACAAATGTAACAGAGGTTAGAAGTTTCTTGGGCATGGCAGGTTATTACAGGAGATTTGTGGAGGGATTTTCTCGAATTGCTCAACCTCTCACCAAACTCACTAAGAAGAATATGAAATTTGTATGGGGTGATGACTGTGAGCAAAGCTTTCAAGAGTTAAAAAGAAGATTGACTAGTGCCCCTATTCTCACTATTCCAAGTGGTAGTGAGGGATTTGTAGTATATACTGATGCTTCAAAAAAGGGCCTAGGATGTGTTTTGATGCAGGAAGGGAGAGTAATTGCTTATGCTTCTAGGCAACTTAAAGGTTATGAATTGAATTATCCAACTCATGATTTGGAATTAGCAGCAATTATTTTTGCTCTAAAGATTTGGAGACATTATTTGTATGGTCGACAGTTTGAAATCTTCACTGATCACAAGAGTTTAAAATATATTTTCACTCAGAAAGAGTTAAACATGAGGCAGCGAAGATGGATAGAACTTCTGAAGGATTATGATTGTGCCATCCGTTATCACCCGGGCAAGGCCAATGTTATAGCTGATGCACTTAGTAGGAAATCTACAAGTTTTATGGCTAGTCTGGTCGTGAAGCAATGGAAGTTATTAGAAGAAAATTTTGATTTGAAAGCTTTGAGGAAAGAGCAAGACTCGATGATATTGATGGCCTCCATTCAAGTGCAATCTGATCTTATTCAACAAATTAAGGAAGGACAATTACGAGATCCATATTTAATCTACTTGAGGAATGAAGTAGAAAAGGAATTGAAGCCACCATTTCAAGTTTCAAAGGATGGCCTATTGAGATTTGGGGAGAGAGTATGTGTACCAAATGAACCAGATATCAAGAATCAAATCCTAAATGAAAGTCATACTTCAAAGTACACCCTACACCCTGGGAGCACTAAGATGTATAGAGATCTTCAAGGTCATTATTGGTGGGAAGGCATGAAGAAGGAAATTGCAATGTATGTTTCAAAATGTTTGACTTGTCAGCAAATTAAAGTAGAACACCAAAGACCTGGAGGGTTGTTGCAACCTTTAGTTATTCCTGAATGGAAATGGGAATGTATTACTATGGATTTTGTTTCGGGACTATCCAAAACCTCGAGGAAGCATGATGCTATTTGGGTTATCATTGATAGGTTAACAAAATCTGCGCATTTCCTACCGATTAATATGACTTATTCGCTTGATAGACTTGCAGATTTATATGTTAATGAAATAGTAAGACTTCATGGTATTCCAAAGGAGATTATCTCTGATAGAGACTCCAGATTTCTCTCTAGATTCTGGAGAAGATTGCAGGAGTCGATGGGCACTAAAGTTAAGTTTAGTACTGCATATCATCCTCAGACTGATGGTCAATCAGAAAGAACAATTCAAACACTTGAGGATTTGCTTAGAGCCTATGTTATGGATTGGAAAGGTGAATGGGATAATGATATTTCACTTGTTGAGTTCACGTATAATAATAGTTATCATTCAAGTATTCAGATGGCTCCTTATGAAGCTTTATATGGGCGAAAGTGCATAACACCTATATGTTGGGAGGAAGTTGGTGACAGAAAGCTGTTAGCACCGGACAAGGTACAAGAAACTACCGAGAAAATTCAAGTTATAAGAAAAAGGCTAAAAACTGCTCAGAGTCGTCAAAAGAGTTATGCCGACAATAGAAGGCGAGATATTGAGTTTGAAATCGGAGATTTTGTATTCTTAAAAGTCTCCCCTTCCAAAGGCATTATAAGGTTTGGGAAGAAAGGAAAATTAAGCCCAAGATTTATTGGACCTTTTGAGGTTCTTGAGAGGGTTGGTTCTGTCGCTTACAGGATTGCCTTGCCACCAGCATTGTGCCATATCCATGATATATTTCATGTCTCGATGATTAGGAAGTATATATATGACCCTTCTCACATCATCAAGTATGAGCTGGTGGAGATTGATAAAGATTTATCTTATGTGGAAGAGCCTATTCAGATTGTTGATAAGAAAGAAAAAGTCCTAAGGAATCGGGTCATCCCGCTGGTTCAAGTAATTTGGAGACATCATTCTGGAGAGGAGACAACTTGGGAGCTAGAGGAGGAAATGAAGAAGGTGTACCCCCGTCTTTTCATCGATAGAGGTACGATAAATTTAGAGGACTAAAATTTTCTTTTAAGGGGGGGAGGGTGTAACATCCCTCATTTCCGAATTTTCGTATAAATTTCTGGTGATAATGTAAGCATTTATTTTAAATTGACAAAAGAAATAGAGTATGAATCAGAGGTAATTTATTTATAAGATTTGGGAGATCTGTTCAAAAAAAAAAAAAAAGAAAGAATCTGGGGACCTATATGTAAACCCTAAGGACCTAATCGTGAATATGATAAAAACAAGGACTAAACTGCAAAACACACAAAATGACAAATTCCACCGTTTAAGCCTCTCTGCCTTCGTTCTTAAGGAAGCAGAGAAGGCAGCTCGTGGGTGATCAGGGAAAGAAAGAAAGAAAGAAGAAGAAGAAGAAGAAAAAAAAATTGGGGTTTTTAGGGTTCTTGCTTTAATCTTTTCACTTCGGGCCAAAATTCTCAAAGGCAAGTGTTCTAACCCCATCCTATAGAAGTTTTAGTCTCTGTTTTTATATTGATTCAAAATAAATTGATGGATTTCTATTTAGAAACTGATATGTCTCTCTTTGGACATAGAACCATGGATTCTGAAGTTTTTACGGTAAACTGACCCCTATACACTATATCAGCTATAAGTTTTAGTACAAAATGTGAATTCAGGCAGGAACTATTTTGTTTGAAATTAGACTCTATTATCTTCCATTTGACACTGATTTTGTAGATTTTGGACACCGAATACTTACCCAAACATCTGTTTCAAATGAGCCTATAGACGCTGTAAAACAGGGTTCAAGATTTCTGACCTATCGATACTAAAATGCCTATAACTCCCTGTTGAAAATTCTGATTTGTACCAAACTGATTTTATTTGAAACTAGACTTGAAAATCTTTCTTTCGACATATAGGTTGAAAATTTTGGAATTCAATTGCCTACCCTATTATCTGTTGAATCCGACCCTATAAATTCTGCAAAACAGTGATTGTGTTTTTGACCTTGTGTTACCAAATCAAAGGTAACTCCGTGTTGGGAACCCTGTTTCATATGAAATTTGTTCCATCAGAATATAGATTGATATATGGTTCGACCATAGCTTTCTTACGGGTATTGGAGCATAATTGATATTCTGAAGTATTTGTTTGATGTGCCACTGGAATTCTGTCCGAAATCGAGCTTTGGTCGATTTCGCGTATTCTGTTCCATTCCTTTGGATATTTGAATTCGTCTAACCTTCTTATTGGAATTGAGCTGAATATGATTGCTTGGAATCCCTGTACACTCTTGTTTTCATTTCATTCCAAATCTGAATACGTTTGTGAGAGATTTGTTCTTTGTTTCGTATTGTTTCGAAAAGGCACATGTACGTTTTGTTGTTCCGCGTGTGCTTCCAATATATGCTACTTATTGTTGAAACTGCCCTCTTGTACTCTGATGTGTGGGATTGTCTGGACCTTTGCCAGAAATGGTAAAGGGTATGCGCTTATTGCCCGCTATGTGGGGTCCCGCTATGTGGGATATTCTGGACCTTTGCCAGAAATGGTAAAGGGTATGCGCTTATTGCCCGCTATGTGGGGTCCCGCTATGTGGGATATTCTGGACCTTTGTCAGAAATGGTAAAGGGTATGTGCTTAGAGCCTGCGATGCTCTGCCGGCCCCTCTGACTTCACCTAGACGTGGGTGGATGGAGCTCCCAGACGTGGGAGACTTTTGTCAGGTGGTCATTCAGAAATGGATGAATCACATTCTGACTGAGATCCCACTACACCTTCTATATGTTTGATATGACATCCAGAGTTTTGGTGAGTTGTTTTTGTTCATGCTCTGGATAAGAATGATATGATTGCAACGTCAAGGACGACGTTTGAGCTTCTGTACGATATTTGTTTTTGATATGCTCTGAAATGCTTCATTCACTGATGATTTTGCTTCGAAATGTTCCATATGTCGTTGATATGCTTCGGAACATTTTATATGCCATTGATAAGCTCTGTTATGATTCATTTGTTTCTGATATGCTCCAATTACTCTATGCCCTATCTGTTATGAACCAAATATGTAAGATTGAAAGGACAATTGTGTTTCTGCTCCTAATGATATTATGTCTACGAAATCGTACATTCTGCCTTGTATTTTGAAACTGTATCTCTTTGGAAATTGTACTATTTTGATATGGATATGTTAGTCACTTGCTGAGCTCTTTATGCTCACCCCGTTTGTTGATAAATTTTTCAGGATAGCGTATCGCTTGCTTAAATGTTAAGATTGGGCTGAGGTAGTGGAAAGTTTAGAAGATTTTGGGCAGATCTTTGTTAGCATATATGTGTTTGTTGTATAAGCTACTCTGCATCTAATAAAATGTGACGATGAATCTAAACCTGTGGATTTTGTGTAAGTTAAAGGATCCCTCATGTATAGGATTTTGGAATGTTAAGTTAAATTCATGTAATGATATGAGCTTATGGTAATCGTTGATTTGGTGACTGCATAGACTTCCCCACTTGTGAATTTATGTGTGGTTATTATTTTGATGAGTTGAGTTCAGATTATATGAATTATCGAGTGATGTGTGGTATGTTTATGAACTGCACAGGGTTATGAATTTGTAGACTATAGAGGTGAAATTTTGATCTGAATGTTTTCTTAGTGACCTCAAATGTATGTTTGGATCCTGGGTTAGTTATGATGAAAATTTTAAATATTGTCGATATTTTGTCGGGACGTGACAAGGCGGTTGCACCTCCCGGCAGAAATCAGGGTCTGAATGGGTTGATCCATTCGGCCCAATTTGAGTTTTTCAGGGGCCCAATTGCCCCAAGATTAAGTTAATGGGATCACCTCCCATTTCCAACTTAATCATTGTGCTAACTATGATTTTTCCTAAGACATTTACTGCAACTTGCTCCGGTGCGTCAATCGCTTCTTCCGACGAGCTTCCGGCGAACTTCCGTCGATCATCCGATGAACCCTCGATGATGCTCCTGCGGACTTCCAGCAAACTCCTGTACTTGCGATGATCCACTTGGCGAGTTCCGACGAGCTTCTTTGGCAAGCTCATGGACTTCTCATATTTGTTCCCGCAGAACCTCCGACGACTGTCCAAACTTCCGTCGAACTCTCGAACTGTCACACCCCTCAAAATATCGACAATATTTAAAATTTTCATCACAACAAATCCAAGATCCAAACACACATTTGAGGTCACTAAGAAAACATTCAGATCAAAAATTTCACCTCTATAGTCTACAAATTCATAACCCTGTGCAGTTCATAAACATCCCACACATCACTCGATAATTCAAACAAACTGAACTTAACTCATCAAAATAATAACCAAAACATAATTTCACAAGTGGGGAAGTCTATGCAGTCACCAAACCAACGATTACCATAAGTTCGTATCATTACATGAATTTAACTTAACATTCCAAAATCCTAAACATGAGGGATCCTTTAACTTACACAAAATCCACAGGTTTAGATTCATCGTCAACATTTCATTAGATGCAGAGTGGCTTATACAACAAATACATATATGCTAACATAGATCTGCCCAAAATCTTCTAACTTTCCACTACCTCAGCCCAATCTTAACATTTAAGCAAGCGATACGCTATCCTGAAAAATTTATCAACAAACGGGGTGAGCATATAGAGCTCAGCAAGTGACTAACATATCCATATCAAAACCGGACAATTTCCAAAGAGATAAAGTTTCATAATACGAGGCAGAATATACGAATTCGTAGACATAATATCATTAGGTGCAGAATCACAATTGTCCTTTCAATCATACATATTTGGTTCATAACATACGGGGCATAGAGTAATTGGAGCATATCAGTAACAAAGGAAACATATCGAAGCTTATCAATAGCATATAAAATGTTCCGAAGCATATCAACGGCATATGGAACATTTCAAGGCAAAAATCATCAGTGAATGAAGCATTTTAGAGCATATCAAAAACAAATACCGTACAGAAGCTCAAACGTCGCCCTTGACGTTGCAATCATATCATTCTTATCCAGAGCATGAATAGAAACAACTCACCAAAACTCTGGATGTCATATCAAACATATAGAAGGTGTAGTGGGATCTCAGTCAGAATGTGATTCATCCATTTCTGAATGACCACCTGACAAAAGTCTCCCACGTCTGGGAGCACCATCCACCCACGTCTAGGTGAAGTCAGAGGGGGCCGGCAGAGCATCGCGGGCTCTAAGCACATACCCTTTACCATTTCTGGCAAAGGTCCAGAATATCCCACAGAGCGGGCAATAAGTACATACCCTTTACCATTTCTGGCAAAGGTCCAGACAATCCCACACACCAGAGTACAAGAGGGCAGTTTTAACAATAAGTAGCATATATCGGAAGCACACGCGGAACAACAAAACGTACATGTGCCTTTTCTAGACAATATGATGCAAGGAACAAATCTCTCACAAATGTATTCATATTAGGAATGAAATGGAAGCAAGAGTATACAGGGAATCCAAGCAATCATATTTAGCTCAATTCAAATAAGAAGGTTAGAAGAATTCAATATCCAAAGGAATGAAACAGAATACGCGAAATCGACCAAAGCTCGATTTCTGCCAGAATTCCAATGGCACATAGAACAAATACTTCAGATTATCAATTATACTCCAATACCCTTAATAAAGCTGTCATTAAAAGATATATCAACCTATTTTCTGTTGAAACAAGTTTCGTATGAATCAGAGTTTCCCACAAGGAGTTACCTTTGATTTGGTAACATAAGGTCAATGACACAATCACTGTTTTGCAGAATACATAGGGTCGGATTCAACAGATAATAGGGTAGGCATTTGAATTCCAAAATTTTCAAACTATATGTCAAAAGAAATGTCTGCAAGTCTAGTTTCGGACGAAGTCAGTTTGGTATAAATCAGAATTTTCAACAGAGAGTTATAGGCATTGTAGTATCGAAAGGTCAGAAATCTTGATCCCTGTTTTGCAGCATCTATAGGCTCATTTGAAACAGATGATTGGGTAAGTATTCGGTGTCCAAAATCTACAAAATTAGTGTAAAAAGAAAGTTATAAGAGTCTAATTTCAAACAAAATAGTTCCTGCCTGAATTCACATTTTGTACTAAAAATTATAGCTGAAACAGTGTATAGGGGTCAGTTTACCGAAAAAATTTCAGAATCCATGGTTCTATGTCCAAAGAGAGACATATCAGTTTCTAGATAGAAATCCTTCAGTTTATTTTGAAACAACATAAAAACAGAGACTAATTTTCTGTAGGATGGGGTTAGAAATACTTGCCTTTGGGAATTTTGACCCTAAGTGAAAGGATTTGGGCAAGAACCCTTAAAGCCCCAAATTTTTTTTCTTCTTCTTCTTCTTCTTCTTCTCCTTCTTCTTCTTCTTCTTTCTTTCTTTCCCTGATCATCCACGCAGCTGCCTTCTCTGCTTCCTTAAGAACGAAGGCAGAGAGGCTTAAGCGAAGGAATTTGTCATTTTGTGCGTTTTGCAGTTTAGTCCTTGTTTTTATCATATTCACGATTAGGTCCTTAGGGTTTACATATAGGTCCTCAGATTCTTTCTTTTTTTTTTTGAACAGATCTCCCAAATCTTAAAAATAAGTTACCTCTGATTCATACTCTATTTCTTTTTTCAATTTAAAATAGATGCTTACATTATCACCAGAAATTTATACGAAAATTCGGAAATGAGGGATGTTACACGAACTCCCAACGTGATCATTGTCTTGACTCCGGTGCAACTCCTGCTGCATGTCTTTCTTCCATCGTAGTTAATCCTACACACTTAAAACAAAACTTCGATCGAGACAATTAATCCTAAGCAATTAACCAAGGTGTCCGGCATGTCATTGGTCCCTCGACGCTTCGTCCGATTCTTCGGTGCATCGTCCTCTCCTGCAGCCTATTGCCCAATCGGCCAATTGACTCTGCAACTCCGATATCCTTGGCACAATACCCGCTCTTTTTGGCTCGATGCCCGAGTCCACGGCCCGAAGCCTTCTGTCGATACGTCTACCGATCCACCGGCCCGACGTCCAATCTTCTGACATGTTCCTTCGACACAACATGATTTTCCTGCTTTAATTGTCTCATCCTAATCGAAGCATCATGCGTCACTCAAAATGCAGATTAAATCATAAACATATATCAAGTGGTTTCATCATCAAAATATGAGATTCAACAATTTGCACAAAGATTCTTTAGAGAAGAATCAGTTTGAACCCCTTTTGATGTGTCTCCTATGATTAGCTCCTTAGGATGAGCATCAACATACTTCCATTCTTTGGATAAGGATTGTTCGGAAGAAGATGCATCCAAGTTGCTAGATGGAGAAATAGTTTCATTTAAATTCAAAGCATCAAAATTAAGATCATCATCAAAATCATTATTTTTAACTCTGGAAACTTCATTAAAAACAACATGAATACACTCTTAGTGTCATATCCTTCCTGTTCTTTAAAAGGTTATTCTCAAGCTCTTCATGAGCATTACAAGTCATCTCATAGGTCATTAGTGACCCGATTAGTTCTTCGAGAGGAAAGTTATTTAAATCTTTGGCCTCTTAAATGACTGTTACTTTAGGGTCCCAACTCTTTGGAAGGGATCTTAAGATTTTATTAACAAGTTCAAAATTTGAGAAACTTTTGACGACATTCGTAAATCGGGTGTACATGTCTCCAATGGTCTCACTCGGTTTCATCCAAAACAACTCATAAGTATAGACTAAAATATTAATTTTCGACTCCTTTACTCTACTAGTGTCTTGGTGAGTAACTTTGAGTGTGTGCTAAATATCAAAAGTCGTTTCACAAATAGACACTCGATTGAACTCGTTTTTATCTAAAGCACAAAACAAGGCATTCATAGCCTTGGAGTTTAAAGTGAAAGTCTTCTTTTCTAACTCATTCCAATCATTCAATGGAAGAGAAGACTTTTCAAAGCCATTTTCTATAAGATTCCATAACTCAAAATCCATTGAAATTAGAAAGATCCTCATTCTAGTTTTTCAATATGTGTAATCGTCTCATTGAACATGGGCGGACGTGTGATTGAATGACCCTGTTGGTTGCCGGATAATGCTATCTCTCTTAGGTTTCAAACCAAATGAGAGTGACCTTGCTCTGATACCAATTGTTAGGATCAAGAGTGGCATTAAGAGGGGGGGTGAATTAGTGCAGCGGAAAAATTACCGGTTTCAAAAGTCTTCGTTTTGATTAAACCCGATTCCGACAAAAATCATTTCGTAAAGATTTTAACTTAAAAGTGTATAGGAGTATAGAGAAAGTAGTAAGAAGGTAAAGCAGCTTACAATAAAGGGAAATTTCTCTAGACAAAATGCAAATAAGAATTTTTAGAGTGGTTCGGTTGTTATGACCTATATCCACTTTCGGATTCCTAATCCGTCGAGGTCACCGGCGTCCACTAATGGCCTTCCTTCAATAGGCGAATACCAATCACCTTTTACAATGCTTTCTCCTTTTCACAGGTTTAGGAGATAACCCTTACAAGTCTCATACCTCTCTTGAATGATCTCAACACTTAGAAAGGGAGGAAGAGGACTCTAGCACATTTACAACACTTTAACACTCTAAAAATTCAAGATTATGCCAACACTTTCTCATGCCCTTTCATGCAGAAAAGTGTGGAGTATTTATAGACCCCAATGACTTCAAAATTATAGCAAAAAATTATCACATCCTCAGATTTTGGGGTACTAGTGATACCACCGCTATTATTGGGCGATACCACCGCCTTACACTTGACACTGGGCGGTACCACTGCCAAGTCTGGGTGGTACAATCACCTAATAGAGCTTGAAGACTAAGCTTTGGTAGTACCACCACTTGATAGGGGCAGTACCACCACTAGCAACATTAACTACAGGCGGCACCACTGCCCAGACCACTTGGGACACTGGGTCACCAGACGATGCCACCGTCGATCATGTTTTCAGGTGCTGAATGGGCTGTTCAATCCAGCCCAATTTAGCCCTGTTAAGAGCCTAGTTGGCCCCTAATTAAGTTAGTGAGATTATCTCTCAATCCTAACCTAATTTATGGTCTAAATATAATAATTAAGACATTTGACAAAGTATTCTTGTTTCAGTACGTCAATTATTCTTCCAACGAGCTTCCGGTGATCTTCCGGCAAACTTCCGATGATCTCTCGACAATGTTCCAGCGGACTCCTGGCAAGCTCCTGAACTTTATGATGATCTTCTTGGCGAGTTCTGATGAGCTTCTTTAGCAAGCTCTTGGACTTCTCGGTTAGTTCCAACAGAACTACCGATGAATGTCTGAACTTCCGACGAACTCTCGAACTCCCAACGAAGTCTCGATCTTGACTCTAACACAATACCTGCTTTATGTCTTACTGTTATCGTAGTTAATCCCGCACACTTTTCTCAACATATAGATTAGATCAAACAATTTACCAATTGATTTCGTCATTAAAATATGAGATTCAACAATCTTAGGGATGACATCATATGTGTAGTAGAAGAACAGAAAACAAGATCCCCAATTCCCAAAGATATGTTCGTCATCGTGCGAAGATTAGTGTGCAAAAATCCGTAAAACAAAAAACCATGTGTGAGATAGATTATGTTACCTAAGGAGATCGTATATCCCTGAATCCCTATAGATCTCTAGGAGAGGGTAAAGGAGGTCAAGTGCCCTCCTCTCTAGTTGTGATCCATACAGCAGGGCTACGACAAAGCTCCTCAAGACTCCAGGCCTACTCTGAGGTAGAGAGGGGGAGGAGAATAGGAGAGAAAGCAAAAAGCTCTAGCTTATGAACTATTGAATCTCTCTTATTTATAGAGGTCCCTTGTCAATTTAACCCTAATAGATCCTCCCCTATTGGGTATTGAATCTCCATCCAACTACCCAAGCCTCTTAGATTAGTGAATCTCTATCCAATAATCTCTCATGGGCTTTTATTCGATCTTATCCATAGGATCCAATAATTCAGGGGCTTATTGGATATCCAATAAGATAGGGGCTCCGACGGATATCTCATATCCGAACCTCTACTCATCACAATGCCTAACTTATGTGTGTGACCCTCAAGGCCCAATATCAAGTTGATCAAGAGTCATACCTATCAGAACTCCTTTTGGCTCAATAAATTATTATCTCCATAATAATTCACTCGACTCATCGACTATAGACGTATTAGGCCACTACGTCGCAGTCCCTAGATAATATAGGGGAATTCAATCCATTAGACCTGTTTGTCCTCAGTTACCGTATACCTATAGTCACTCATCCATCTAATATCATAGAGGCCATATACTGGGTATAGTGCTGTCAGAGAGTGGAGCACTCATATAAGACATCTTTGGTGTCTCAAGTCTAAGGACTAGATACACCACTAGGACTACGAAATCATTGTTTGACAATAAGGTATCATCAACCATTCAGCATTCCATAAGCAGCTCAATCAATGAACTCATTCTCCAATGAGCACTTGTACTGTATCCCTAGTGTCCCCGTACGAGCAGCTATGAGACCTGCTACATCCTTCATATGAATGGGTATACAGCACACTAGTCTGTCCGGTTATTTTAATGTCCTTCTCGAGTAACCTATGACCGAGATTATTTAGGATATGTGTTTAAAGGTGAATCGGTCTCATTATCATGATCTCATCATGATCCGATTCCTATTGCATAGTTCCAAAGACATCACAAAATATATATGCATATATGCAACAAGCAATATAAAGTGACAAATATCAAAATATAATAAGCAAAAATACTGTGTGTCAAGTCACACGTGCCATCACTCACGTGATTGGCTTGTAGGGCACATATGACTAGTAGAGGGAAGCCCTTCGATAAAGTCCATTAATATATCAGTTCATATTGAGTTTGGGATGGTTAAAGGTTGCAGCTTTCTAGGACTTGCTATTTGTTAGGATCAAAAGCACTAAGAGGGAGGGGGGGGGGGTGAATTAGTGCAGCGGAAAACTTTCAACGATTAAAAAGGTGTTCGTACGATAAAAGCGATTTCGATAGAAAAGTCGATTCGTAAATCTCTTTAACTTGTAATCAAGCGAGATGTAGTTAAAGGAAATCTATGAAGGCAGTTTGTAGTTATGATGAAAGTTAAAATGTAAGCGCAAACTGAAATATGATGTTCGTACGATAAAATTGATTTACATCTAAACGCCGATTCGAAAAATACTGAACTTTAAAACACGATCGTAAATGTACAGAAGGCAGTACACTATTGAGGAGATTTGCAGTAAGGATAAGATGCTCAAAGTAAATGCAAACCGAGATTTAGAGTGGTTCGATCAATCTTGACCTACATCCACTTTTGGCTTCCTCCACCGACGAGGTCACCGACGTCTACTAGAGGCCTTCCTTCAATAGGCGAAGGCCAACCACCCTTTTACAGTTTCACTCCTTTTGACGGGTTTAGGAGACAACCCTTACAGAATTTTCTCTCCTCTCTTTAAAGATCAGAACTTGGAAGAAAAGAGGGAGAAGAACTTTTGGCCTTTACAACAATTTTGAGCTCTAAAAATCATAGAATAAGATCAGGATTTCGGTGTGTTTTTGGTGCTCTTTCAGTGCTGAAAGGGTGGGGTATTTATAGGCTCCAACCCAATTTGAATTTCAAGCTCAAAACTGTCAATTCCCAAAATTTCGGGATCTGGCGGTTGCACCTCCTGACTGAGGCGGTTGCACCGCCTGGTAGAGCTCGAAGCTTGAGCCTCTAGGCGATGCCACCTCATGTCAGGGGCGGTTGCACCACCTGCCAGAGCTCGAAGATCGAGATCAGGCGGTGCCACCACTTGACTGAGGCGGTTGCACCTCCTACCAGAGCTCGAAGACCGAGCTCAGGCGGTGCCACCTCCTGGCTGGGGCGGTTCGACCGCCTAGCAGAAATCAGGGTCCGAATGGGTTGATCCATTCGGCCCAATTTGGGTTTTTCAAGGGCCCAATTGCCCCAAGATTAAGTTAATGGGATCGCCTCCCATTTCCAACTTAATCATTGTGCTAACTACGATATTTCCTAAGACATTTACTACAACTTGCTCCGGTGCGTCAATCGCTTCTTCCGGCGAGCTTTCGGCGAACTTCCGTCGATCATCCGATGAACCCTCGATGATGCTCCTGCGGACTTCCGGCAAACTCCTGGACTTGCGATGATCCACTTGGCGAGTTCCGACGAGCTTCTTTGGCAAGCTCATGGACTTCTCGGATTTGTTCCCGTAGAACCTCCGACGACTGTCTGAACTTCCGTCGAACTCTCGAACTCCCAACGTGATCATTGTCTTGATTCCGGCGCAACTCCTGCTGCATATCTTACTTTCATCATAGTTAATCCTACACACTTATCTCAACATATAGATTAGATAACAAATGACAATTGACTTCATCATCAAAATCTGAGATTTAACAATCTCCCCCTTTTTTATGATGACAATCAATTGATAATGGAGTTAACCTTAACTCCCCCTGTCTATATGCCATACTTGAGATAAGTCATTCTTGAATTCAAAACCTTTGAATTCAAGAGACATATTGATAAGTTAAAATCATTTAAACTTATCAATACTCCCATCATGATTCCCATCATGATGTTTCTCTCTGAAGATGATATCAAGGCTTGACATTCATTTTCAAATTTTACATTACAAGTTTGAATGATGGTAATAGTAGCAATTCATCATATTGTAAGATGTCAACATGTAAAACTGCGAAGTAAGATTTTGATATCATTACATGATGCACACATTTCAAATGCTTTAGCAATTATTGCATTTCATCACATGGTAAGATATCAATACGTAAAATTACGATGCAAGTTTTTTGTTTGATATCTTGACACAATACAAACAAGGCATAGCATAGCATTAATACTCATATATTTCTCCCCCTTTGTCATCAACAAAAAGTGTGGTAATTGTGATACCAGGAGAATAATATAAGCAAATTTTGAGCATAAGTGTGATAATTGTTCATGCCTTTACTAGGTTCATGATATTTTCTAATAGTGAGTGATAGGAAATCAATTATACAAGCATATAAAGGAAAGCATGATATGTAGATCGCTTTGAGTACTTCTTTCTTTTTATTTGTTATAATATTTTTGCATGAAGGAGGAAGGCTATTTGTGAGTTTACTTTGAGTGAAGTTAAAATCGATGAGAGATTAAATCATGCTTCATTTTTACAAGGATCAAGATATGTATGTGAAACAAATCTTTGCAAGTAAAAACACTATCATCCATATTTCAATATGGAATTTATAAATAGGAATCATTTCATCAAATCCATTTCAGAAAAATATTTTTCATATAATAAGTGTATGAGAAAATCCGATTGTTAGGATATCAATTGTTAAGCGAATCCGAAAATGAAATTAACACTTCCATGCAGTCGGATAAGACTATACTATAGATTTTCAAATACAATTATGAAGACAAAACATGCTTATTGTTATGGAAATTTTTGTATTCAACACATAATTTTCAACATGTTATTTAGGCATGTAATGGCAATCAAGTGATTTGATCATTCAATAAAGTTCGAAAAATAATTTTAACTAGTTTATGTATTCGGACACATCAACATTCCTAATTCTCTTCTTATGAAATCAAATTGTTCTTCACTTAGAGGTTTTGTAAAAATATCAGCTTGTTGATGTTTAGTATCAATGAACTCTATGATTACATCATGATTAGTAACATGATCTCGTATAAAGTGATGTCTAATATCAATATGTTTTGTTCTTGAGTGTTGTATAGGATTCTTTGTTAAGCATATTGCACTTGTGTTATCACATTTAATGGGAATATTTTTAAGATGAACTTTATAATCTTCTAAGGTGTTTTTCATCCATACAACTTGTGCACAACATGCACTTGCTGCAATATATTCAGCTTCGATTGTTGATAGTGCAACCGAGTTTTGTGTTTTAGATGACCAGGAAACAAGGGCATGTCTTAAAAATTGACATGTTCCTGATGTGCTTTTTCTATCTAGTCTACAGCCAGCAAAGTCCGCATCAGCATAAGCAATTAACTCAAGATTCTCTGATTTTGGGTTCCATAATCCTAGATTTATGGTACCATTAAGATATCTAAGCATTCTTTTAACTGCTTTGAGATGAGATATCTTAGGGTTTGATTGAAATCTAGCACAAAGTCCTATACTGAACATGATATCTGGTCTAGTTGCAGTGAGGTAAAGTAAACTTCCTATCATGCCCCTATAAGTTTTTTGATCGAAGCTTTCTCCACTTTCATCAATTTCTAACTTAGTGGAGGTGCTCATAGGAGTGTTAATAGCTTTTGAGCTATTCATATTAAACCTTTTTAGCAAATTCATAGCATATTTAGTTTGACTAATAAAGATGTCATTGCTTAGTTGTTTGATTTGTAAGCCTAAGAAGAATGTTAATTCTCCCATTAAACTCATTTTGAATTCAAGACTCATAGTTTTAGCAAAAGATTCACAAAGAGATTCATTCGTAGAACCAAAGATAATATCATCAACATAAATCTGAACAATGAGAAAATTATTTTCAAAATTCTTGATGAACAATGTAGTATCAACCTTGCCCTTTGTGAAATTATTTTCAATAAGAAAAGAACTAAGTCTCTCATACCAAGCCTTCGGAACTTGTTTTAAACCATAGAGAGCTTTAGTTAATCTAAACACATGATTAGGGAGGCTATTATTTTCAAATCCAGGAGGTTGTTCAACATAGACTTCTTCGGAAATAAAGCCATTAAGAAAAGCGCTTTTAACATCCATTTGAAACAACTTAAAATTATTACTACTAGCATAGGCAAGGAGCATCCTTATGGCTTCTAATCGAGCCACAGGAGCGAAGGTTTCTTCGTAATCGATACCTTCTTCTTGGTTGAAACCTTTGGCCACTAATCTAGCCTTGTTTCTAACCACGATACCATATTCATCTTGTTTGTTTCTAAAAACCCATTTAGTACCAATAACTAAATGGTCAGTTGGCCTAGGAACAAGCTTTCACATCTCATTTCTCTCAAATTGATTTAATTCATCTGCATTGCGATTGCTAGTCATAGGTGCCCAGCAAGCCAATCACGTGAGTGATGGCACGTGTGACTTGATACAGAATCTTTTTGCTTATTATATTTCGGCATATATCACTTTATAACTATTGCATAAATGCATATATATATATATATATATATATATATATATATATATATATATATATATATATATATATATATATATATTGTGATGTCCTTGGATTTGAGCAATGGGAATCGGATCGTGATGAGATCACGATAATGAGATCGATTCACCTTTAAACACATATCCTAAATAATCCTGGTCATAGGTTACTCGAGAGGGACATCGTGATAACCGGACAGATTGGTGTGCTGTATACCCGTCCATATGATGGATGCAGTTGGTCTCATAGCTGCTCGTGTAGGGACACTAGGGATACAGTACAGGTGCTCATTGGAGAATGAGTTCACTAATTGATCCGCTTACGGAATGCTGGATGGTTAATGATGCCTTATTGTCAGACAGCGATTCCGTAGTCCTAGTGGTGTATCTGGTCCTTAGACTTGAGACACCAAGGATGTCCTGTATGAGTGCTCCACTCTTTGATACCAGACTTATAGGTTTGGCTGTCCCAGATCTAGTACAACTGGTCATTGGGAGTGGTAGTCGACCTTACGAGGGCTATTGAGTGTCGATAGAGGATCATCCACTCTCGGCGTCATGAGAGGAATATCCCATGTGTTCTTGCTCAAACAAATCCCTGGCCAGGGTCATTCAGGTTGAGAGAGAAAGAGTTCTCCGGGAGAATCCGATTAGAGCGAGACTCGAGTAGAAACCGTATGGCTCTGACAGCTCCATGCTCGATATACGGTCTCTGGGATATTAGATGGATGAGGGACTATAGGTACACGGTAATTTAGGACAG
This sequence comes from Musa acuminata AAA Group, assembly GCF_036884655.1. NCBI lineage: Eukaryota > Viridiplantae > Streptophyta > Magnoliopsida > Zingiberales > Musaceae > Musa > Musa acuminata. The sequence continues at coordinate 30,513,934 of NC_088332.1, read as the reverse complement.
ACAAGTCCAATGGATTGAATTCCCCTGTATCGTCTGGGGACTATGGCGTAGTGGCCTAGTACGTCCGTAGTCGATGAGTCGAGTGAATTATTACAGAGATAATAATTCACTGAGTTAGAAGGAGTTTTGATAGGTATGACTCGCGGCCAGCTCGATATTGGGCCTAGAGGGTCACACACATATGGTAGGCATTGCGATGAGTAGAGGTTCGGATATGAGATATCCGACGGAGCCCTTGTCTTATTGGATGCAGATCCAATACCCACTAGGGGAGGACCCATTAGGGTTTGATAGGGGACCTCTATAAATAGGAGGGATTCAGAGCCTCATAGGCTAGAGCCTTTGCTTGCCTTTCCTATTCTCCTCTCCCTCTCCACCTCAGAGTAGGCCTGGAGTTTTGAGGAGCGTCGTCGTAACCCTGCTGTGTGGATCACCGCTAGAGAGGAGGACGCTTGACCTCCTTCACCCTCTCCTAAGGATCTGCAAGGAAACAGGGATATACGATCTCCCTAGGTAACACAATATACTCTATACGCAGTTTTAAGTTTTGCGGGCTTTGCGCACCAATCTTCGCACGACGACGAACATCTTTTTAGGAATTGGGAATTTTGTTTTCTTGTTCTTCCACTGTGCATATGATGTCGCCCCCAAGATTTCTCAACAGTGGTATTAGAGCCAGGTTGTTCATGTGAATGATTGGTTTTGAACTGCGTGTGTTGTGTTTAGGAAGAATTTTGACGTCAAAATCGTTGACGCAAAAACAAGGAAGGGCAGCAACAGTTGCTACCCTCGATCTGCGTGCGTGCAGCGCAGCCGAAGGCAGACAGCACAGGGGCTACGTCTACAGCAACCGGCCGGCAGCCTGCTTGTAGCAGGCTTGCATCAAGCGGGGCTGGCAGCCCGCGGGCAGATCGTGCCGCCTGACAAGCGAGGGCAATGCCCTCGCCCCGCCGCATAGGCCGCCGCCAACAGGGTGGCGGCGGCGGTAGCAGTAAGAGGGAATTAGGGTTTTGGGCAAAAAGATAGTTTTGCCCCTGTGAATTTGAGAAATTCTAGTTTTTGTCTTTTATCTAAATTATGAAAATACCCTTAGGAATTGAGAAATTCCCTACATGTCCCTGATTTCAGAAAATATTAATTAATTAAAAGGTTTAGTTGATTATTATTTTTATTATTGTCTAGTAGTCCTACATGATGATGATTATTTATACATGTGATGTATGATGTGTGGACAGATGATCATGGACCGTGTGATGTGTGTACTTGTTATTATTATTATTGAGGTCTGCGTGCCTCCATTATATTTCTTATTTATTATCGGGCCTACGTGCCTATGATTAAGTTGTAATCACATGAGGAGGCACAACGGGAGCGTGGATGCGATAGCGGGACCCACGAGACGGACGATCGTGATGCATGAAGATGCATCAAGATGTCGACGGAACCGACGAGGACGAGATGGACGATCACAGGGCATGGAGATGCACCGTTGAACACATAGATCTTGATGTGAGTGATTAGGCCTACTGGCTCGGGCCTAATCATATTAGGTTGTGGTCCATGATCATCTGGTGTGATTACTTATACACATACTAGATATGTATATATATTTGCATGCGATGTAGATATATATTAAATATGTATATGTGTGACATGTCATATTAGGAGACCAAATCATAGAAACATCTCTCGATAATATTAAGTCGGTAAACGTGAGGCAATTAGATTGACCCACGTGGCCTTTCATCGTTATAAGTAGGAACCGATTCCCGGTGTAGGTTGAGTTGGTCGAGTCCCTCGAGACTCACCTATATCGCGATTCGCTATCTTGCTTACGATATAGAGATGTCACCGGTGACCTGAGGGCATGGTATGCTTGGTCGAGTCCCTCAGGGTATATCATCAAATCAGACTCATCTTGTAACGAAGGTGTTGACTTAACCGAGCATCATGGTTGGTCGAGTCCCTCGAGGTCATGGTGATTCGGAGGCCGAATAGGACGGGAATCACAAGGAGTTGTGATCGGCAAGAGTTGCCTACCTTTTAGGCTTAGTGTGATTGGTCGAGTCCCTCGAGGTTACACTAAGACACTGATTGGATCCTGATCCCCACTAGAAGTCTGCCGGAGACTTCCGTTTCACGTGCTGAGGGTGTCACGTGACTCGTTAGTAAAATAGTGGGAGCATATTAAGATAGAAGTCCATATCTTGATAGTTTATTTCTTGCAAAATCTATATGTTATTCATTTTTGCTGCATCTTTATTTTCAGAAAATGTCGCTTTCAAATCCCTTACGTGGCATACTTGATGTCAACCGCCTCACTGGTCCAAATTATACGGATTGGCTCCGTAACTTGAGAATTATTCTCACAGCGAAGAAAATCGTGTACGTCCTTGATACAGTGATGCCTACGCCCGAAGAAGGGGCAAACGAGGATGAGATCACTCGCTACGTGAAGTACATTGATGACTCCACTCTTGCTCAGTGCTATATGTTGGGCTCTATGACTCCTGAGTTATAGAGACAACATGAAAAGATGGATGCCAGATCCATTCTCCTACATGTCCGCAAATTGTTTGAGGAACAGGGAAGGACTCAACGATATGAGATATCCAAGAGCCTTTTCCGAGCTAGGATGACTGGGGGGACACCGGTTCAGAACCATGTCCTAAAGTCGATTGAGTGGATAGAGAAACTCACAGGTCTAGGAATGGTCCTAGAGGATAACTTGTGTGTGGATATTATGCTTCAGTCCCTACCAGATTCCTTTTTCACAGTACATAATGAATTTTAATATGAACAAGCTTGAGGTGACTCTCCCAGAGCTCCTCAATATGTTGAGGGAGGTAGAGAGTACTATTAAGAAAGAGAAGCCAGTTCTCTACACTGGTGAGACCAAAAAGAAAAGGAAAGCAGAAAGGTCCCCTAAGAAGGGAAAGGGCAAGGGCAAACCAGGTAAAGCAAAGGTTGCTAAGAAAAACCCAGCAAAGGACAAAGGCCAGTGCTTCCACTATGGTAAAGATGAGCACTAGAAGAGGAACTGCAAAGAGTACCTTGCACAAAGGGCGAAATAGAAGCTTGGAGAAGCTTCAGGTACATTCATGATCAATCTCCAATTGTTAGATTTTTGTGATAGTGCATTGGTATTGGATACCAGTATTGCTTATCACATCTACAATTTATTGTAAATTCTAGCAAAGCCGAGGGGAGATTGACGAGAGGAATATTGCATAAAGGTTTGTTTATGCAAGACACCACACATATCATGAATGTAAGTGTCTAAGAGGAAACGAGATGAGGTGAACAGTGCATACCTATGGCATTGTAGGCTAAGTCACATCCATGAAAGAAGGATTCAAAAGTTGCTAAATGATGGATATCTAGATCCATTCGACCATGTGTCATATGCAACTTGTGAGCCTTGCATTCGTGGAAAACTGATCAACTCTCCATTTAGTGGAACTGGAGAGAGAGCCACTGAGCTGTTGGAACTCATACAGAGTGATGTATGTGGACCCATGTCAACTCATGCCATTGGTGGTTACTCCTACTTCATTACCTTTACTGATGATTTCTCAAGGTATGGATATGTGTACTTAATGAAGTACAAGTCCGAGGCCTTTGAGAAATTTAGAGAGTATAAGAATGAGGTGGAGAACCAAACTGGAAAGAGTATCAAAACTCTACGATCAGATCGAGGAGGTGAGTACTTAAGTACATAGTTTACTCAGTTCCTCAAGGACCATGGGATATTATCCCAATGGACACCTCCTTATACACCTTAGCTCAATGGTGTCTTTGGAAGGAAAAATCGTACGCTATTAGATATGGTACGATCCATGATGAGTTTCGCTGACCTACCCATCTTATTCTAGGGATATGCCCTAGAGATCGCAGCTTACCTTCTAAACAGAGTTCCAACTAAGTTGGTAGTGTCTACACCATATGAGATATGGAAAGGGAAGAAGCCTGATCTTAAGGTTGTTAAGATTTGGGGCTGCCCTACCCACGTTAAAAGACACAACCCCGATAAGTTAGAATCAAGGACAGAGCGATGCAAATTTGTGGAATACCCTAAGGAAACTTGTGGGTATTATTTCTATCATCTCGAGGACCAAAAGGTCTTTGTAGCTAAGAGAGTAGTGTTCCTTGAGAAGGAACACATTCTTGGCGGAGACAGTGGGAGAATGATAGAGTTGAGCGAGGTTGGAGAACCAAGCTCAAGCACCACTCTATAGCCCGAGTCTGTTCAGGTACCTAATACACAAGTTTCAACTTTACGCAAGTCTGATATAGTATCCCATCCTCCTGAAGGATATGTGAGACATATTAGAGGAGAGAATGTTGAGGATATTGATCCTCAGACCTATGATGAGGCTATTATGAGTATAGACTCCGGGAAGTGGCAAGAAGCCATGAATTCTGAGATGGATTCTATGTACTCTAATAAAGTTTGGAACCTAGTTGATGGGCCCAAAGGTATTGTACCCATCGGTTGCAAATGGATCTTTAAGAAAAAAGATCGGAGTAGATGGAAAGGTAGAGACCTATAAAGCAAGGCTAGTGGCTAAGGGGTATCGTCAAAGGCAAGGTGTTGACTATGACGAAACCTTCTCACCCGTAGCAATGCTAAAATCCATCAGAATTCTATTGGCTATTGCAGCACACTATGATTATGAGATCTGGCAGATGGATGTGAAAACTGCATTCCTCAATGGGAACCTCGAGGAGGAGGTGTATATGATGCAACCTGAGGGATTCGTGTCCAAGAACTGCCCAGATAAGGTGTGTAGGTTGCTTAGATCCATTTATGGACTAATGCAAGCTTCCCGAAGTTGGAACATAAGATTTGATGAGGCAATCAGATCTTATGACTTCGTTAAGAACGAAGATGAGCCTTGTGTGTACAGGAAGGTAAGTGGGAGTGCTATTACCCTTTTTGGTGTTATATGTGGATAACATCCTCATCATTGGGAACGACGTAGGAATGCTATCCACAGTAAAGGCTTGGTTATCTAGACACTTCTCCATGAAGGACTTAGGGGAAGCATCCTATATCTTGGGGATTAGAATCTATAGAGATAGATCCAAGAGGATGCTTGGCTTGTCCCAGTCCAAGTACATAGAAACCATTATCAAATGGTTTGACATGGAAAATTCTAAGAAAGGGCGAACATGGATATGATACCTTATGCCTCAGCAATAGGGTCTATCATGTATGTCATGCTATGTACTAGGCCTGATATAGCGTATGCTCTGAGTGTCACGAGCAGGTATCAGGCGGATCCAGGCTTGGAGCACTGGAAAGCAGTAAAGTGTATCCTTAAGTACTTGAGAAGGACTAAGGATCTTTTACTAGTATATGGAGGTAGTAGCCTTAAGGTTGAAGGTTACACTGACTCAAGTTTTCAGTCTGATGTCGATGATAGCAAGTCGAATTCAAGGTATGTGTACACCTTGAATGGAGGAGCAGTGTACTGGAAGAGTTCCAAGCAAGATACTACTGCTGACTCGACCACAGAGGCGGAGTACATTGCTGCATCAAATGTAGCAAAGGAGGGAGTCTGGTTGAAGAAGTTCATTACAGATTTGGGAGTCGTTCCGGATAGCGAGAAGTCGACTGCCTTATATTGCGACAACTATGGGGCGATTACTCAAATAAGGGAACTCGGGTCTCATCAGAAGTGTTCTGAGGAGGTTCCAACTTATCAGAGAGATCGTAACCCGAGGAGATGTAGCAGTGGAAAGAGTTCCATCCGAAGATAACATTGCAGATCCACTAACAAAGCCGTTGTCTCAGATTGTCTTTGAGCGTCACATAGGTTTGATGGGGATCAGACACATAGGTGATTGGCTTTAGGTCAAGTGGGAGATTGCTAGTCATAGGTGCCCAGCAAGCCAATCACGTGAGTGATGGTACGTGTGACTTGATACAGAATCGTTTTGCTTATTATATTTTGGCGTATATCACTTTATAACTATTGCATAAATGCATATATATATATATATATATTGTGATGTCCTTGGATTTGTGCAATGGGAATCGGATCGTGATGAGATCACGATAATGAGATCGATTCACCTTTAAACACATATCCTAAATAATCCCTGTCATAGGTTACTCGAGAGGGACATCGTGATAACCGGACAGACTGGTGTGTTGTATACCCGTACATATGATGGATGCAGTTGGTCTCATAGCTGCTCGTGTAGGGACACTAGGGATACAGTACAGGTGCTTATTGGAGAATGAGTTCACTGATTGATCCGCTTACGGAATGCTGGATGGTTGATGATGCCTTATTATCAGACAGCGATTCCGTAGTCCTAGTGGTGTATCTGGTCCTTAGACTTGAGACACCAAGGATGCCCTGTATGAGTGCTCCACTCTTTGATACCAGACTTATAGGTTTGGCTGTCCCAGATCGAGTACAGCTGGTCATTGGGAGTGGTAGTCGACCTTACGAGAGCTATTAAGTGTCGATAGAGGATCATTCACTCTCGGCGTCATGAGAGGAATATCCCATGTGTTCTTGCTCAGACAAATCCCTGGCTAGGGTCATTCGGGTTGAGAGAGATAGAGTTCTCTAGGAGAATCCGATTAGAGCGAGACTCGAGTAGAAACCGTATGGGTCTGACAGCACCATGCTCGATATACGGTCTCTAGGATATTAGATGGATGAGGGACTATAGGCACACGGTAACTGAGGATAGACAGGTCCAATGGATTGGATTCCCTTGTATCGTCTGGGGACTACGGAGTAGTGGTCTAGTACGTTTGTAGTCGATGAGTCGAGTGAATTATTACAGAGATAATAATTCACTGAGTTAGAAGGAGTTCTGACAGGTATGATTCACGGCCAGCTCGATATTGGGCCTAGAGGGTCACACACATATGGTAGGCATTACGATGAGTAGAGGTTCGGATATGAGATATCCGACGGAGCCCTTGTCTTATTGGATGCAGATCCAATACCCACTAGGGGAGGACCCATTAGGGTTTGATAGGGGACCTCTATAAATAGGAGGGATTCAGAGCCTCATAGGCTAGAGCCTTTGCTTGCCTTTCCTATTCTCCTCTCCCTCTCCACCACAGAGCAGGCCTGGAGTTTTGAGGAGCGTCGTCGCAACCCTGCTATGTGGATCACCGCTAGAGAGGAGGACGCTTGACCTCCTTCACCCTCTCCTAAGGATCTGCAAGGAAACAGGGATATACGATCTCCCTAGGTAACACAATCTACTCTATATGCAGTTTTAAGTTTCGCGGACTTTGCGCACCAATCTTCGCACGACGACGAACATCTTTTTAGGAATTGGGGATTTTATTTTCTTGTTCTTCCGCTGCGCATATGATGTCGCCCCAAAGATTTCCCAACAGCAATAATCCATGAATCATCTTTCATGGCTTCGTCAACACATTTGGGTTCAATTTGGGAGAGAAAAGCGGCGTTGGAACCAAAATTTTTAAGAGAAGAACGTGTTTGAACCCCCTTTGATGTGTCTCCTAAGATTAGCTACTTAGGATGAGCATCTACATACTTTCAATCTTTGGGTAAGGATGTTTCAGAAGTGGATGCATCAAGTTGATAGTTGGAGATGGGGTTTCATTTAAATTCAAGGAATCAAAATTAACATCATCATCAAAATCGTTTTTCCTGATTTCGGAAATCTCATTAAAAACAACATGAATGGATTCTTCAATAATTAAAGTTCTTTTATTGAAGATACGAAAAGCTTTAGAAATCGAAGAATAACCAAGAAAGATTCTTTCATCGGATTTAGCATCAAATTTTCCTAAGTTATCTTTTTCATTCAAGATAAAACACTTACACCCAAAGACTTTAAAATATGAAACATTGGGTTTTTTGTTGTTCCATAACTCATAGGGAGTTTTGGTGAGTAAGGGTCTTACTAGAACTCTATTCAAAATATAGCATGCAGTGTTTACGGCTTCGGCCCAAAAATATTTGGGAAGGCTATGTTCATTCAACATGGTTCTTGTCATTTCTTGTAAATTTCAATTTTTTCTTTCTACTACTCCATTTTGTTGAGGATTTCTAGGAGTAGAGAAATTATGGTTGTATCCATTGAGTTCATAAAATTCTTGGAAATCATGATTTTGAAATTCACCACCGTGATCACTTCTAATTGACGAAATCATAGAACCCTTCTCATTTTGAACAAGTTTACAAAACTTGATAAAATATCTAAAGCATTCATTTTTCTGTTTTAAGAAGTAAGTCCATGTGTATCTGCTATAGTCATCCACAATGACGAAGGCATATTTGCTACCTCCTAGGCTTGATGTAGAGATTGGTCTGAACAAGTCCATATGAATCAATTATAAGGGCCTAGAGGTGCTTATTTGATTCTTAGATTTGAAACTACCCTTAATTTGTTTACCTAATTGGCAAGCATCACATACATTATCTTTGATGAACTTGATATGAGGAATTCCTCTTACAAGTTCTTTAGATGATATTTGAGTGATTAGTTTCATGCTAACATGACCTAATCTTCTATGCCATAGCCAAGCATCCTCATTCAAAATCGAAAAACACATTTCATTACACAAATCATTGATGTCAATAGTGTATACGTTATTTTGTTTTAATGCAATCATAGACGTGTTTTTGTGTGGCTTTTCAATGATGCAAGCATTAGATTCGAATATGACAATATATCCTTTATCACATAATTGACTAATGCTCAAGAGGTTATGTTTTAAACCATCAACTAACAAAACATCTTCAATAAAGAAGTTGGATTTGTTACCTATGGTTCCTTTGCCAATGATTTTACCCTTGTTGTTGTCTCCGAAGGTGACATAGCCTTCGTCTATGCTAGTGAGCTTAGAGAATTGAGATGGATCTCCGGTCATATGCCTTGAGCATCCACTATCAAGGTACCATCTCTTGCTCCTAGCTTACGATGGTATAGGTTTCTACAAGAAAGGATGATCTTTAGGTACCCATTTGCTTTTGGGTGCCTCAAAAATAGATCTACATCGTTTATCATGTTGCATAGAATTTATCATGGTTCCTTTAGGAACCCAAATTAATTTGTTCGGACTAATTTTCTTGAATGGACAATAATGCATTTTGTGTCCAAGTTTGCAACAAAAGTTGCATTTGTTTTGGTGTCGAACATGTAAGATGGGGCATTTTATGAAGGTGGTTGGATTTTGGTGAGGACTTCTCACAAATCTGATTCCACTTCTTTTGGGACCGTGACCCTTGTTTACAAGGATCATGTTCAAAGACTTGCTACCAACCTCGAATTTCTTCAAGGTGTCTTAAAGTAGCAAGTTTTCCTTTTGGAGAGTTTCTAGATCATGGCATTTTATGCATGAACCTAAACTATCATGATATTCAGTTTTTAACTTATCAAAATTACAAGTAAGACTATCATGCTCCTTTTTTAGCAATTTGTATTTTTTACTAATAATCTTGCATTCATCAAATAAGTCATGGAAGGCATTTAATAATTCGTCAAATGATAAATCTGCATCTATTAAATTCGTTACCTCCTCCCCGATGGCCATTAAGGCGTAATGAGCAACTTGCTCAGTGTTGGACTCCTCTTCTTCGGACGCGCTCGAGTCATCCCACGTTACTTTGAGCGCCTTCTTCTTTGATGTTCTATTTTTGACTTGGGGACAATCACTCTTGTAGTGTCCTGGCTTTTTGCACTCATAGCAAATAACTTGGTCCTTCTTGCGTTCAAATTTATTTTTTGTTTCATTCTTAAACTTGTTTCTTTTAATGAAATTTTTAAAATTTCTTGTTAGAAGTGCCAAGTCATCGTCACAGTCCTCATCACTTGAGTTTTCTCTCAAGTGGTCTTCTGAAGTTCTAAGCGACATATCCTTCCTGTTCTTTGGAAGGATGTCTTCTTGCTCTTCATGATCTTTGCAAATCATCTCGTGGGTCATTAACGACCCGATTAGTTCTTCAAGAGGGAAGTTGTTTAGATCTTTCGCCTCTTGAATAGCAGTGACTTTAGGATCCTAACTCTTAGGAAGGGATCTTAGAATCTTATTTACGAGCTCAAAATCTGAAAAAAAATTTTCGAGTCCTTTTAGACCGTTGACGATATCCATGAAACGGGTAAACATGTCGCCAATAGTCTCACTCGGTTTCATCCGGAAAAGTTCGAAAGAATGTATCAAAAGATTGATTTTTGACTCTTTCACTCTACTTGTGCCTTCGTGAGTCACTTCGAGTGTGTGCCAAATATCAAATGCGGTTTCACAAACCGAAACACGGTTGAACTCGTTTTTATCAAGCGCACAAAATAAGGCATTCATAGCCTTTGCATTAAGAGCGAAAGCCTTCTTCTCCAATTCATTCCAATCGATCATTGGAAGAGAAGACTTCGAAAATCCATTTTCGACAAGATTCCAAAGTTCAAAATCCATAGAAATAAGAAAGATCCTCATTCGGGTCTTCCAATAGGTGTAGTCCGTCCCATTGAACATGGGTGGACGTGTAATAGAATGGCCCTCTTGGTTTCCGACGTATGCCATCTCTCTTAGGTTTTAATCCGTTTGAGAGTTAACCCCGCTCTGATACCAATTGTTAGGATCAAGAGCACTAAGAGGGGGGGGGGGGGGGGGGTGAATTAGTGCAGCGAAAAACTTTCAACGATAAAAATATTCAATCGATAAAAGCGATTTCGATAGAAAAGTCGATTCGTAAATCTCTTTAACTTGTAATCAAGCGAGATGTAATTAAAGGAAATCTATGAAGGCAGTTTGCAGTTATGATGAAAGTTAAAATGTAAGCGCAAACTGAAATATGATGTTCGTACGATAAAACTGATTTACGTCTAAACGCCGATTCGAAAAATACTGAACTTTAAAACATGATCGTAAATGTGCAGAAGGCAGTAAGCTATTGAGGAGGTTTGCAGTAAGGATAAGATGCTCAAAGTAAATGCAAACTGAGATTTAGAGTGGTTTGGTCAATCTTGACCTACATCCACTTTTGGCTTCCTCCACCGACGAGGTCACCGACGTCTACTAGAGGCCTTCCTTCAATAGGCGAAGGCCAACCACCCTTTTACAGTTTCACTCTTTTTGACGGGCTTAGGAGACAACCCTTACAGAATTTTCTCTCCTCTCTTTAAAGATCAGAACTTGGAAGAAAAGAGGGAGAAGAACTTTTGGCCTTTACAACAATTTTGAGCTCTAAAAATCACAGAATAAGATCATGATTTCGGTGTGTTTTTAGTGCTCTTTCAGTGCTGAAAGAGTGGGGTATTTATAGGCCCCAACCCAGTTTTAATTTCGAGCTCAAAACTATCAATTCCCGAAATTCCGGGATCTGGCGGTTGCACCTCCTGACTGAGGCGGTTGCACCGCTTGGCAGAGCTCGAAGACTGAGCCTCTGGGCGGTGCCACCTCCTGTCAGGGGCGGTTGCACCTCCTGCCAGAGCTCGAAGACCGAGCTCAAGCAGTGCCACCGCCTGACTGAGGCGGTTGCACCTCCTACCAGAGCTCGAAGACCGAGCTCAGGCGGTGCCACCTCCTGGCTGGGGCGGTTCAATCGCCTAGCAGAAATCAGGGTCCGAATGGGTTGATCCATTCGGCCCAATTTAGGTTTTTCAGGGGCCCAATTGCCCCAAGATTAAGTTAATGGGATCACCTCCCATTTCCAACTTAATCATTGTGCTAACTACGATATTTCCTAAGACATTTACTGCAACTTGCTCCGGTGCGTCAATCGCTTCTTCCGGCGAACTTCCGTCGATCATCCGATGAACCCTCGGTGATGCTCCTGCGGACTTCCGGCAAACTCCTGGACTTGCGACGATCCACTTGGCGAGTTCCGATGAGCTTCTTTGGCAAGCTCATGGACTTCTCGGATTTGTTCCCGTAGAACCTTCGACGACTGTCCGAACTTCCGTCGAACTCTCGAACTCCCAACGTGATCATTGTCTTGATTCCGGCTCAACTCCTGCTGCATATCTTACTTTCATCATAGTTAATCCTGCACACTTATCTCAACATATAGATTAGATAACAAATGACAATTGACTTCATCATCAAAATCCGAGATTCAACACTATTGTCTCGCCTTTATATCGCTAACATACATCACATTGTGCCACAAATTTAGCAATAATATTTTTCATCCCTATCCAATAAAAATTTTGCTTAATTCTCTTATAATTTTATGGAGCCCAGAGTGCCCGGTCGAAGGTGTAGAATGTATCTCTTGAAGGATGGTCTTTATGCAAGTTGAATTTGGCATAAGCACAATGCATCCCCTATAGCGTAATTCTTTTGAGTCCCAATTGTAATGAGCCATGGAGCTTGGTGTTTCCTCCAATTTTTTTATGATCTTACTGGTCTCCAGATCTTCCTGCCATTCCCTCTTAATATCTTCAAGGAATTTCTTGATCGAAAGTGAAACGGTCGAAAATTCAGCTTGCTTGGGTAGCTACGAAAGCGCATCTGCAACAACATTCTCTTTCCCCTTTTTGTAAGTTATATCATAATTATATCCAAGAAGCTTTGTTACCTATTTTTGTTGCTCGGGGGAAGATATCTTCTACTCTATGAAATATTTTAGGCTTTTATGGTCGGTCTTGATTTGAAAGTATCACCCGATCAAGTATAGTCTCCATTTAGCCATCGCATGCACAATTGTGAGCATCTCATTGTTATAAATAGTCATCCTGAGATGGGAAGAAGATAATGCCTTATTGGTATAAGTGAGGGGGTGGCCATCTTGCATTAGTATAGCACCAATTCCAACTTCGGAGGCATCAGCTTCAATAACAAAATTCTTGCCGAAGTTGGGTAGCGCTAGTACGAGCGTTGTCGTCATTACGACTTTAAGTTTACCAAAATTCGTAGTGGCCTTTGTGTGTTTGAAAGGTGGTTTTCGATATATCTTCTTCTCACACTCGTATTTGATGATACCCAGATCGAATGTCCAGCTTTGTGAAGACTTATGCTCTATTTAATTCATCAAGTAATTCATCTACTACTAGAATATGGTATTTGTCCTTGACAATTATATCATTGAGAGCTCGGTAATCAACGTACAATTGTCATGTTCTGTCCTCCTTTCGTACGAGGAGCACAGGTGAAGAGTAGGGTCTACAACTTGGCCGAATAACTCATGTTTCAAGCATCTCTTTTATAATCCTTTCTATTTCATCCTTCTAGAGATATGGATACCGAAATGACCAAGTATTTGCTGGAGGTTTGCCCGGAAGAATCGGTATACAATGATCATGCCGACGGGTAGGAGGTAGGTTGCGTGGTTCGTCAAATATATCTGAAAATTCAAAAAACAAAAGAAGTAGGTTTGGATCTTCGAATTCTATTGGCTCTCCCTTAGTTTGTTGCTCAAGTTATACCAAAAAGCCGCTACATGCTTTGTGCAATACATTTTCCATTCGTTGTGTGTAAATCGTCATTACGTCGCCCCCATGTTTCGCGTGCAATATCATATGTTTCCCCTTATTGTAAAATTTTATAATTAGTTTCAGAAAGTTCTAGGAAACATCACCTAATATCGTCAGTCATTCGATGCTTAGTATGGCCTTATAATCATCAAGAGGGAGGAGGAAGAATTATGCAATTATCTCTTGGTTCTGTAGTAATAGTTTCACCCGTGGGCACCTATGATCACACTTCAAAATTCGACCATCGGTGACCTTAATGTCAAACTTACTACAATTCTTGATATATAAGGCCATCCAGACACCAACCTTACTATTCATAAAATTATTAGTGCTCCCAGTGTCAATAAGAATGGTGATAGGTTGTTGCTTCAGAAGTCCTCCCACTTTCATCGTTTGCGGGTTCGCGTAACGGGCAAGGGCATGCATCATAATATCAACCGACTATTATTCTTCATCTGTGACCTCTTCCTTATGTTCCTAGACCTCCTCCTCCATGTCTTCAAGAGGTTCAATCAGTAGGAGGTGGCCCCTTTTGCAGCGATGATCACGGTTCTACGGCTCGTCGTAATGCCAATAAAGACCCTTTGTTGTTCGGTCACATAGTTCTTCTCTTGTCAATTTTTTTGATAGCAAAGGATGGCTAGGAGTAGAAGGAGGTTTATATGCCATGGGTCTAGGAGAGGTTCTAATCCTCTGAGTATCTTGGTTGAGCCGTTCTTCTTGTATTCAGGTGAAAGAAATCACAGTTGTCATGATACGAGGTTGTCGCGCCTTAACCTCCACTTTTATCTCTGGCTTGAGTCCTTCGATGAATGTTCTTAACAATTGATGGTTAGTACAATCACAAGCAAGGTAGGATATCTTCTTAAACCTAGTTGGTACTCTTGAATCGTATAGTTTTGTCGAATCTTTGTGAGCTAGCCATTGATATTTTCATACTCCGTAGGTCCGAAATGATTCAGCAGTGCATTCTTAAATTGATTCTATGTCAGAGCCCCATGATTGTATTCCAGCTAATTGTACCATTGAATAGCATCTCCTTCAATGTAGATGACAGCAATTTCCACCATAGCATCATCCGATGCTTGGTAGTAGTGAAAGTAATGTTCGGTGCACGAAATTCACCCCACCGGGTCTCCTTCGTCCTATCGCGGGAATTCCACACTCATGCGTGGCTGAAGCATGTCTGAGGGCTATCCCTCTTTCTCTAGAGGTCTCTTTGGATTCTCTCCTCGATGAAATTTGGTTGGACTCGGCGGTTGTCTAATTCTGAATTCTGCAAACATAGCACGCAATTTGTCCTCCAAGCACGATTCAAGCCGCGATTCAATTCAAGATTCCAATGCTTCAAATTTGGCATCAATTGGATCTTGAAAAGGCATAGCATATGCCTATAGATCAAATATGTCTTTGTGTTTATTTTATTGATAGGTTAATGGCATAGGGTGGTGGAAGGTTCGAAAATATTAAGGATCACGGAAAGGTACTACAGCAGATTTTTACATCTAAAGTGTAGTAGTTTGGACGTAAAAGGTCAGTAGTTTATATTAAGAATTTTTTAACAAAACCAAAGAGAAATCAACTTTTAGGAAGTGTCAAAGCTGTCATAAAAATTTCATAGAGATTTGGATAGAAAAAATATGGTAGCAAGATCAAACAAACTGTGCTATGCGGTTGGAATTCTGCAGTGCATCTTTCGTCGTAGAGATAAAAACTTTATGATAAAAAGTTTATGCAGTAATATAGGAAAAAATTTTATTTTTTAATTTTTGAATAAGGATAACTAAATTGCAGCAGTAGTAAGAAAACCAGAACCTGTTGCAATTCATGGGGAGATCAAAGGATGATCCGCGGTGGTGGAGATGACGGTGAAATTCGGCGACGATCTTTTAAGCAATTGTGGGAATTGCTTTGGGTGGCTGATGGATGGTTGTAGAAGGGCAGCGAGAAGCCAAGAATGCTACTTTGATACCAAGTATTAGAATCCTAGCGGATTCTATGCTTGGGGTTGATCTCTTTAGGGGATCAGCCTCCTTGGAACTTTATAAGGTTTCCTTCCTCCAGGTTACTGCTCAAAGGCTGCTGAAAAGATTCATCTACTTCTTATCAAAAGAGGATGAATACATGACTATTTATGGGGCTTCTAAACCCCAACTCCTAATAGGACTCCTACTCAATTATGACTCCTACTTAAGACTCCTATTTCTAATCAACTCCTAATGCTTCTCAAATAAGCAACCTCTAAACTAATCCTATCCTTAGCCGGCCTCTTCAACTCTTTAATAGTAGTCGGCTAGGTAGGTTTTACATGAATGCCCTTTTCAATTAGGACTCTCCTCCTAGTTAGAGTCCTAACACAATCTAGAGGGTCACTCTATCACTTGTCCACCTATGTTCAATGGAATGAACTATACATATTGAAAAACATGAATAAGAGTTTTCTTATTTTCTATGAATTTAGATTTATAGAATATTATCGAATATAGTTTTCAAACATCCTCTAAACCTATAAATGAATGGAATGAGTTTTAGAAAAAATCATTTTCTTTAAATGCGAAAACTATGAATACTTTATTTTACGCTTTAGACAAAAATGAGTTTAATCGTGTTTCTATATGCGAAACTACATATAATATTTTGTGCACACTTAAAATCACTTATGAAGGCACAAGCAGAGTAAAAGAATCTAAGATAAATCTTTTGATGTATAGTTTTGAATTGTTTTGAATGAAACCAAGCGAAACTATTGGAGATATGTACACCTATTTTAGGGATGTCATCAATAGTTTAAAAGCACTTGGTTAAAGTTTTTTTAATCTTAAACTTGTTAATAAAATTGTATGATCCCTTCCTAAAAATTAAGATCTAAAAGCAACTGTTATTTAGGAAGCAAAAGACTTGAGTTATTTTCCTCTTGAAGAACTCATAGGGTTATTAATGACCTATGAAATGAATTATATGACATATGACAAATATGAGAACAACCTTTCAAAAATAAGAATGATTTAACACTTAAAACAAAAGAGGATCACTCAAGTGAAACCTCAAGTGATGATGATGATTTTGAACTTTTAACAAGAAAATTTAAAAAATTCATAAGAAGAAACAAAAAAAATCTTGTAAATCAAGATACTAAGAATAAAAATGAACTGAAAAAGAACACAATCATCTGCTACGAATGCAAAAAGCCGAGACACTTCAAAAGTAAATGTCTTCAACTGAAGAAAAAGAAGCTACCAAAGAAGAAGAAAGCACTTAAAGTGACTTGGGATGAATCGAGCTCATCTGAAGATGAGAAGCAAACCAATAAAGGCGAGGTGACAAATTACGCATTGATGGCTCTCAATGATGAGGTATGTGACTCAACCAAAACCCATTTACCTTACGATGAATTACTTAATGCTTTTCATGATTTGTTTGATGAATGTAAATTAGTTGGTAAAAAATAAATTATAAAAAACGGATCATACATCTCTTTCTAATGAATTTACAAATTTTAAAAATGAGTGTGATAAATGCTTGTTAAACGTGTGCATTAAGTGTGAAGAATATGATTCACTTAAGAAAGAAAATATAGTATTACAACAAACTTAAGAAAAATTTAAAATTAAAAACAAATCTTTAAACATGATTTTTGCTAACAAAGATCATGTACATAGAAAAATATGAATCAATTTTGTGAGTAGCAATACTCAACAAAAATCTACTTTATTTGTTAAAAGACCCACATTATATATTTCCTTTGAAAATAAATATAATTTTTGTGGTAGATGTGGACATTATGCTTATAAATGTTCGTTTAAAAAATATAGCTCACATAAATTAGTTTGGGTTCCTCAAGGAACCATAAATGACTTAATGCAAATAAACAAGATAAGTAGATCTAACTATAAGGGAACCAAAGTCAAATGAGTATCGATAACAAACCCACCTTTATTGTAGAAATGACTATAATCAAAAGCTAGGAGCAAAAGATAAAATCTTGATAGTGGATGCTTTACTATTTAATGTGTTATATTCTTTTGATTTTGATGATTTTTGCTTCATATAATTGAAGATCCAAAACACTTCACAAGGCTCATTAGCCAAAAAAATAATAATAAAGGAAAGATTATTAGAATTAGAATTATTAGTAACAAATCTTTTGATTGAAGATGCTTTATTGTTTAATGTATTATATTCTTTTGATCTTCTTGATTTTTTTGATGAAACTTGTTTATTGATTTTAAACATTGATGCATAGATTTGGCATAAAAGAAAAGTACATGCTTGTATGAAATTAATCACATAAATCGAAAAAAAAGGGAATGCATTTTTTCTTCAAAATGTCTCTATCAAGTTTTTAATAAGAGATTAATGAATCTATTTATGTTATTTTTTATGAATTTCTTGAATTTTGAAAGTGATTTTGATGATTTAAATTTAAATGAGTTTTATCCAAATCATGATCTTGATGACTAGAGATTTCTTATGCATGAATCAAGATATTTTACTATTTGATCTTCTATATTTCTTTTTGCTATTTACTAAAGAGGAGAATTATCCAAATGAATCATGATTTTTCTTTTGATTTCTTATAATTATAAATTGAGATTTTTTTATGAATCATGATCACCTATTATTTGTTCTCATATGATTCTTCCTTTTTACTAAAGATGAGACTTATCAAAATGAGTCATGATCTTTTGATATTCATAACTTGAGATTTGTTTATTTCATATGACTCCTTTGTGTTTATGATATCTATACCCCATCATCAAATTGATCACTCTTGATATAAATTTATCTTTGTTATTAATATTTGTCATGATTTGAAAATTGATGTAAAGGAAAAAGAATTACAACATTGTATTATTCCCTTCTTTTAGATAATGACAAAGAGGGAAACGAAATTGCTACCTTGTACATTTGAAAGAAAGGCAAAACTTGCTGGCTTGATATTATGATGCATGCAATAATATTGTTTCGACTTGAATTCAAAGGTTATCACAATTTTTGAATTCAAGTTTGCTTTATTTCAATGTGGCATATTGATAAGGGGAGTTTAGTTAAACTCTGTCATCAAATGGTTGTCATCATCAAAAAGGGGATGATTATTGAATCTCATATTTTAATGATGAAATCAATTGATGAAGTTATGATCTAATACGCATTTGAGTGACATAGGACTAAATTCGATTGTGGAAAGACAATTCAATTGAAGCAAGAAGTGTTGGAAAATCTAAGGCGATATTGCATGCGTAGCGAAAAAATAAAAAATAAAACCCCAGAATTCCTACAGAAAAATAAGGTTTCATCGTTGTGTAAAGATTTGTATGTAAAAACCCGCAAACAAAAAAACTACACATATAAGAAAGATGTGTTACATAAGGAGGTCGTATATCCCTAAAAACCTATAGATCTATGGGAGAAGATGCAGGAGGTCAACTATTCTCCTCTCTAGGAACAATCCACATGGTAGGGGCTGCGAAGATGCTCCTCAAATCGCTACCCAAATCTCTTCCTCACGCATACCACATAATCAAGAAGGGGCTACCCCTTCTTGCTGTCCACACACCCCAAAAAGGGGTTGCAGTATGAGAAGAAGATGGAGAGAGGAGAATAGGAGGAAACAGCTAAAAAAACCTAATTCATGACCCTTTGGTTCCCTCCTTTGTAGAGGCCCCCTATCAAATTACCCTAATGGATCCTATTATATTGGGTATTGGATCTGCTATTTATAGGTACCCTACAAGCCAATCACAAGAGTGATGGCACATGTGACATGACATACGTTATTTTTTATTATTATATTTTAATATTTTATCACTTTATATTATTTATTACATATATATATATATGTATATGTACATATACATATATATATATATATATATATATATGTATATATATGTATATATATATATACATACATATATATATACATATATATATATATACATATATATATATAATGATGTTCATGGATTTGTGCAATGGGAATCAAATCATGATGAGATCACGATAATGAGACCGATTCACCTTTAAACACAGACCCTAAATAATCCTGGTCATAGGTTACTTGAAAGGGATATCGAGATAACCGGACATATTGGTGTGTTGTATACTCATCCATATGATGGAGGCAATTGGTCTTATAACTACTCGTATTGGGACATTAAGGATACAATGTAGGTGCTTATTGGAGAATAAGTTCACTAATTGATCTGCTCATGGAATAGTGGATGATTGATGATGCTTTATTATCAGACAACGATTTCATAGTCCTAGTAGTGTATCTGGTCCTTAGACTTGAGACACTAAGGATGTCCTATATGAGTACTCTATTCTTTGATGTCAGACTTATTGGTTTGGAAGTTCCAAATCTAATGTAGTCAGTTATTGGGAGTGGCATCCAAACTTACGAGGGCAATTGAGTGTCGATAGAGGATCATCCGCTCTCGGTATCATGAGAGGAATATCCTATGTGTTCTTGCTCAAATAAATCATTGGCCAAGGTTATTTGGATTGAGAGAGAAAGAGTTCTCTGGGAGAATCCGATTAGAACGAGACTCGAGGAGAAACCGTATGGACCTGATAGCACCATGCCCAATATATGGCCTATGGGATATTAGATGGATGAGGGACTATAGGTACACAGTAATTGAGGATAGATAGGTCCAAAGGATTGTATTCCCCTGTATCGTCTAGGGACTATGGCGTAGTGGCATAGTACGTCCGTAGTCGATGAGTCGAGTGAATTATTATAGAGATAGTAATTCACTAAGACAGAAGGAGTTTTGACAGGTATGACTCACGGCCAGCTCGATATTGGGCCTAGAGGGTCACACATATATGGTAGGTGTTACAACAAGTAGAAGTTCAAATATGTTATATATGTTGGAGTCCATATCTTATTGGATATCCAATAAGCCCCTGAATTATTGGATCCCATGGATGAGATCCAATAAGAGCTAATAAGAGGTTATTAGGTCGAGACCTACTAATCTAAGAGGCTTAGGTAATTGGATAGAGATCCAGTACCGAATAGGGCAGGATCCATTATAGTTAATTGGGGGCCTCTATAAATAGGAGGGAACTAAAGGCCCATAGGATGGGGCTTCTATGTTGCAACCTCCTATTCTCCTCTCCCCTTAGCCTCCTTCAGATAGCAGGCTTGGAGATTTGAAGAGTGTCGTTATAGCCCTGTTATGTGGATCACCGCTAGAGAGGAGAATGTTTGACCTCCTTCATCCACTCCTATAGATTTGTAGGGATTCAAGGATATACGATATCCCTAGGTAACACAACTATCTCACACATGGTTTTCTATTTCATAGTTTTTTGTGCAGAAATTTTCGCACGACGATGAACACCTTTTAGGAATTTAGGATTTTTTTTTCTATTCTTCCATTGTATATGTGATGTCGCCCCTAGATTTCCCAACAGTGGTATCAGAGATAGGTTGTTCGTGCAAAAGATTGGTTTTGGACTACGTGTGTTGTGTTTTAGCAAAGTGTTTGATGTCAAATTCGCTGATGCAAAAGCGAGAAAGGGTAGCAATTGTTCCTGCCCTTGGTGCCTTCGAAGATGGCAACCTTACTATTATCTGTGTGTAGGTAGGTCGCCTGCAATGGTGACAACAAAGGTGGTGCCCCTAAGCAGGCCGCCTGCATGCAACAACTGTTGCTGCGCACAATTACAGCCATAAGCGATCGGGCGCCTACAGGTAGAGCCGCATGCGCGTTGGCTCTTCGCTTGCAATGCAAGCGGCGGCACCCACGGGCGATGCCTATGGGCACAATGCCTGCAGTGGTGCTCGCCCATGGGCGACCGACTCATAGGGGTAGCCACCGCTTGTAGCACTGACCGTAAAGGTGCCCGCCAGTCGGCATAATAGCCCACAGGGGCGCCCGATCGTAGGGACGATGCCGCTCGCAGGCAAGGGCGATGCCCCCCAACCCCCTACAATGGCCGGCGGCGGTAAGGTGGTGGTGGCAACAACAAAACATGGAGAAGGAAGGGGATTAGAAATTTCCTAGGCAAAAGATAGTTTTGCCCCTTAGAATTTCAAAAATTCTGAGTCTGTCCTTTCTATTGAATCTCAGATTTTGAAAATAAAATCAATTGGTAAATTGTTTGATCTAATCTATATATTGAGATAAGTGTGTAGGATTAACTACAATAACAGTAAGACATAAAGCAGATGTTGGGCCGGAGTCAAGATCGAGATTTCGTTGGGATTTCGAGAGTTAGTTGAAAGTATGGATATTTATCGAAAGTTCTGTTAGTACTGACCGAGAAGTCTAGGAGCTTGCCAAAGAAGCTCATCGGAACTCGCCAGGAAGATCATTGTAAAGTCCAGGAGCTTGCTAGGAGTCCGTTAGAATATTGTCGAGAGATCGTCGGAAGTTCACTAGAAGAACAATTGACATTCTGGACCAAGATTGCTTAATTAATATCTTAAATTATTGTAGTTAGACCTTAAGTTGAGTTAGGATTGGGAGGTAATCCCACTAACTCAGTTAGGTGTCGACTGGGCCCTTAACGAGGCTGAATTAGGCCAGTTGAACAGCCCATTCAGCACATAAAGTCACGGTCGGTGGTGGCACCGCTAGGGCCTGCGATGGCACTGCGTGGGACTTAGTCTCCCAAGTGGTCTGGGCAATGGTACTACTAGCAGTTAATGCTGTCAAGCAGTGGTACCGCCTTGTCAGGCGATGATACCGCCAAAGCTCGATTTCCGAACTCTGTTAGGTGGTCGTACCACCCAAACTAAGCAATGGTACCACCTAGTGTCAATCTACAGGCGATAGTATCGTCGAATAATGGTGGTGGTACCGCTACTATATTAAAATATGGGGATGTGACCCTTTTTGGCTCTAATTCTGAAGCCATTGGAGACTATAAATACCCCACCCTTTTCTACATGAAAGGGCATGAAAGTGTGAATAATATCTTGAAGTCTTGGAGTGTTAAAAATATTATAAAAGTGCTAAGAGTCCTCCTCCTCCTGTTCTAAATCTTGTGATCATTCAAGATAGGTGTGAGGCTTGTAAGGGTTATCTCCTAAACCTGTGAAAAGGAGAAATCGCTGTAAAAAGATGGTTGGTCTTCGCCTTTTGAAGGATGACCATTAGGGGACATCGATGACCTCGATGGAGGAGGGATCGGAAGTGGATGTAGGTCATAATGATCAAACCACTATAAATTCTAGTGTGCTCATTTCCATTCTACTTTTCATTTCTACCATTACTTTCTAAGTTAATTGCTAGTTCATTTACTCTAAAGTCAAGCACTTTCTGAGATTGGTTTTCAACGAATGAATATTTTAAAAATCGATGATTTTTTCACTGCACTAATTCACCCCCCTCTCTTAGTGCTGCTGTTGATCCTAACAATTGGTATTAGAGCAAGGTCACTCTCGGTTTGGTTTGAAACCTAAAAGAGATGACATTTGCCAGCAAACAAGAGGGTCATTCAATTACACGTCCACCCATGTTCAATGGGACGGATTACACCTATTGGAAGACTAGAATGAGGATTTTTCTAATTTCTATGAATTTTGAGTTATGGAACATTGTGGAAAATAGCTTTCAAAAGTCTTCTCTTCTAATGAACGATTGGAATGAGTTAGAGAAGAAGACTTTCACTTTAAATGCCAAGGCTATGAATGCTTTGTTTTGCGCTTTAGATAAAAACGAGTTCAATTGAGTGTCCATTTATGAAATGATTTTTGATATTTGGCACACACTCGAAATCACTCACGAAGGCACTAGTAGAGTAAAGGAGTCGAAGATAAATATTTTAGTTCATATCTATGAATTGTTTCAGATGAAGCCAAGTGAAACTATTGTTGGCATGTACACTTTTTTATGGATGTCATTAATAGTTTAAATGCTCTTGGTAAATGTTTTTCGAACTTTGAACTTGTTAATAAAATCTTGAGATCCCTTCCAAAGAGTTGGGAGCCTAAAGTAATAGCCATTCAAGAGGGCAAGGATTTGAATAACTTCCCTCTCGAAGAACTTATTGGGTTACTAATGACATATGAGATGACTTGCAATGCTCATGAAGAGCTTGAGAACAACCTTCCAAAGAACAGGAAGGATATGGCACTAAGAACTCATGAAGATCACTTGAAAGAAAGTTCAAGTGATGAAGACTATGATGATAACTTGGCACTCTTGACAAGAAGGTTCAAAAAATTTATAAAAAAGAATAAATTTAAAAATGACACTAAAAATAAAATTGAATCTAAGAAAGAACAAGTTATATGATACGAATGCAAGAAGCTAGGACATTTCAAAAGCAAATGTCCCCAAGTAAAGAAGAAGCAACCAAAGAAGAAGAAGGCACTCAAAGCAATGTAGGATGACTCGAGCGATACGGAAGGGGAAGAACAAAGCAACAAGGGGATCACTAACTATGCACTAAGCAGTTCATTAGATGTAAATTTATCTTTCGATGAGATTTTAAGTGCTTTTCATGAATTATTTGATGAATATAAATTAGTTCGTAAAAATTATAAATTATTAAAAAAGGAGCATGCTACTCTTGTTAATGATTTTGATAGATTAAAAATTGAATATGATGATAGTTTAGCTCCTTGCATAAAATGTGATGAATTGAAAATGCTTAAAAAGGAGAACTTGCTACTCAAAAAAACTTTAGAAAAATTTGAAGTTGGTAGCAAGTCCTTGAACATGATCCATGCTAATAAGGGTCACGTTCATAGAAGTGGCAGAATTAGATTGGTGAGTAGCTCTCACCAAAATCCAACCACCTTTGTTAAAGGTCCTACCTTGCATGTACCACCCCGTACTAAATGCAACTTTTGTTGCAAACTTAGACATGTTGCCTATAAATGTCCACTTAAGAGATATACTCCACACAAATTGATTTGGGTTCCTAAATGAACCATAAAGAACTCTATGCAAAATGATAAATTGAGTATATCGATTTTTGAGGTACCCAAGATCAAATGGTTACCTAAAAATCATCCTTTTGTGTAGAAATATTTACCATCACAAGCTAGGAGCAAGAGATAGTACCTTGATAGTGGATGCTCAAGGCACATGATCAAAGATCTATCTAAATTCTCTAAACTCACTAGCCTAGACGAAGGGTATGTCACCTTCGGAGAATAAAACAAGGGTAAAATCATTAGCAAAGGAACCATAGGTAACAAATCTAACTTTTTTATTAGAGATGTGTTGTTGATTAATGGCTTAAAGCATAATCTTTTGAGCATTAGTCAATTATGTGATAAATGATATGTCATTAGATTTGAATCCTATTGGGAAATCTTGGGGGTGACATCACATGCACAACAAAAGAACAAAAAAAATAAAATCCCCTATTCCCAAAGAGATGTTCGTCATCGTGCAAAGATTGGTGCGTAAAATCTCCACGAAACTTAAAACTGCGTATAGAGTAGATTGTGTTACCTAGGGAGATCGTATATCTCTATTTCCTTATAAATCTTTAGGAGAGGGTGAAAGAGGTCAAGCGTCCTCCTCTCTAGTGGTGATCCACACAACAGGGCTGCCAAGCCTGCTCTAAGGTGGAGAGGCAGAGGAGAATAGGAGAGGCAAGCAAAGGCTCTAGCCTATGAGGCTCTGAATCCCTCCTATTTATAGAGGCCCCCTGTCAAACCCTAATGGATCCTCCCCTAGCAGGTATTGGATCTGCATCCAATTACCCAAGCCTTTTAGATTAGTGGAACTCTATCCAATAATTTCTCATGGGCTCTTATTGGATCTCATCCATAGGATCCAATAATTCATGGGCTTATTGGATATCTAATAAGATAGGGGTTCCGACGAATATCTCATATTCGAACCTCTACTCATCGCAATGCCTACTATATATGTGTAACCCTCTAGGCCCAATATCAAGTTGGCCATGAGTCATACCTATCAAAACTCCTTCTGGCTCAGTGAATTATTATCTCCATAATAATTCACTCGACTCATCGACTACGGACGTACTAGGCCACTACGTCGTAGTCCCTAAACGATATAGGGGAATCCAATCCATTGGACCTGTCTGTCCTCAGTTACCCTGTACCTATAGTCCCTCATCCATCTAATATCCCAGAGACCGTATATCGAGCATTTTGCTGTCAGACCCATACGGTTTCTACTCGAGTCTCGCTCTAATGGATTCTCTCAGAGAACTCTTTCTTTCTCAACCCGAATGACCCTGGCCAGGGATTTGTCTGAGCAAAAACACATGGGATATTCCTCTCATGATGCTGAGAGTGGATGATCCTTTATCGACACTCAATAGCCCTCGTATGGTCGACCGCCACTCCCAATGATCAATTGTACTAGATTTGGGACATCCAAACCTATATGTCTGGAATCAATGAGCAAAGCACTCATACAGGACATCCTTGGTGTCTCAAGTCTAAAGACCAAATACACCACTAAGACTATGGAATCGCTATCTGACAATAAGGCATCATCAACCATCCAGCATTCAAAAAGTGGATCAATCAGTGAACTCATTCTCCAATGAGCACTTGTACTGTATCCCTAGTGTCCCCACACGAGCTGCTATGAGACTAGCTACATCCATCATATGGATGGGTATACAGCACACCAGTCTGTCCGGTTATCATGATGTCCCTCTCGAGTAACTTATGATCGGGATTATTTAGGATCTGTGTTTAAAGGTGAATCGGTCTCATTATTGTGATCTCATCACAATCCGATTCTCATTGCATGGATCCAAGGACATCACAATATATTATGCATATATGCAATAATCAATATAAAGTGATAAATGCCAAAATATAATAAGCAAAAAGATTCTGTGTCAAGTCACACGTGCCATCACTCACGTGATTGGCTTATTGGGCACCTATGACTAACAAATCCAATGCTTGCATTATTGAACAACTACATAAAAACACCTCTATGATTACCTTAAAATAAAATAATTTGCACATTATTGACATTGATGATCTTTGTAATAAAATGTGTTTTTCGGTTTTGAATGACGATGCTTGGCTTTGGCATAGGAGATTAGGTCATGCTAGCATGAAACTAATCTCTCAAATCTCATCCAAAGGACTTGTAAGAGGAATTCCTAATAATAAGTTTATTAAAGATAATGTGTGTGATGCATGTAAAGTAGGAAAACAAATTAAAGGTAATTTCAAACCAAAGAATCAAATAAGCACCTCTAGCCCATTGTAATTAATCCATATGGATTTGTTTGGACCAATTGATATATCAAGCCTAGGAGGTAGCAAATACACCTTTATCATTATGGACGATTTGTTTTAGGTATTTTTCTAAGTTTTGCAAAACTTGTTCAAAATGAAAAAGGCTTTATGATTTCATCAATTCAGAGTGATCAAGGTGGCGAATTTCAAAATCATGATTTCTAATTTTTTTGTGAATCTAATGGATATAACCATAATTTCTCTACTCCAAGAAATCCTCAACAAAATAGAGTAGCAGAAAGAAAAAATAGAAATTTATAAGAAATGATAAGAATCATGTTAAACGAACATAGCCTACCCAAATATTTTTGGGCCGAAGCCGTCAATATGGCATGCTATGTCATGAATAGGATTCTAGTAAGACCATTACTTTCCAAAACTCTTTATGAATTGTGGAATGACTAAAAACCCAATATTTCGTTCTTTAAAGTTTTTGGTTGTAAATGTTTTATCTTGAATGAAAAAGATGCCTTAGGAAA
This sequence comes from Musa acuminata AAA Group, assembly GCF_036884655.1. Lineage (NCBI taxonomy): Eukaryota > Viridiplantae > Streptophyta > Magnoliopsida > Zingiberales > Musaceae > Musa > Musa acuminata. The sequence continues at coordinate 30,486,817 of NC_088332.1, read as the reverse complement.
GTTTGATAAAAACTCCGATGAAGGTACTTTTCTAGGTTATTCTTTTATTTCAAAAGTATTTTGTGTCTTTAATAAAAGAACCTTAGTTATAGAAGAGTCTATTCATATTATCTTTAATGAAGTTTCCAAATTTAAGAAAAATGAGTTTAATGATGATCTTAATTTTGATGCTTTGAATTTAAATGAACCTTCTCCTGCAACTACCAACTTGGATACATCTTCTTCCGAAACATCTTTACCCAAGAAATGGAAGTATGTAGATGCTCATCCTAAGGAGCTAATCATAGGAGACACTTCAAAAGGGATTCAAACTTGTTCTTCTCTTAAAAAGTTTTGTGCCAACACCACTTTTCTTTCTCAAAATAAACCTAAATGCATTGATGAAGCTTTGAAAGATGATTCATAGGTTATCACAATGCAAGAAGAGTTGAAATAATTTGAGAGAAATAAGGTGTAGAAGCTTGTTCCGAGGCCAAATGACCATTTAGTTATTGGTACTAAATGGATCTTTGGAAACAAGCAAGATAAATTTGGTATCGTGGTTAGAAACAAGACTTAATTAATGGCCAAGGGTTTCAACCAAGAAGAATGTATTGAATATGAAGAAACCTTTACTCTTGTGGTACGATTAGAAGCTATAAGGATGCTCCTTACCTATGCTAGTAGTAATAATTTTAATTTATTTCAAATGGATGTTAAAAGTGCTTTTCCTAATGACTTTATTTTCGAAGAAGTTTATGTTGAACATCCTCCCGGATTTGAGAATGATAATTTTTTGAATCATGTGTTTATACTGACTAAAGCTCTTTATAGATTAAAACAAGCCCCAAGGGCTTAGTATGAGAGACTTAGCTCCATTCTTATCCAAAATAATTTCTCTAAAGGCAAGGTCGGTACTACATTGTTTATTAAAAATTTTAAAAATAATTTTCTTCTTATTCAAATTTATGTTGATGATATTATTTTTGGTTCTACAAATGAATCCTTATGCGAATCGTTTGCCAAGAATATGAGCTAAGAGTTTGAAATGAGTTTAATGGGTGAGCTAACTTTCTTTTTAGGCTTACAAATCAAACAACTTAGTGATGGTATTTTTCTTAGTCAAATAAAATATGTATTAGACTTGATAAAATAGTTTAATATGGATAGTTCAAAGGCTATTAATACTCCTATGAGTACCTCCACTAAGTTAGACATTGACGAAAGTGGAGAAAGCTTTGATCAAAAAGCTTATAGGGGTATGATAGGTAGTTTACTATACCTCACTGTAACTAGACCGGACATCATGTTTAGTATAGGACTTTGTATTAGGTTTCAATCTGATCATAAGCTATCTCATCTTAAAGCAGTTAAAAGAATTCTTAGATATATTAAAAGAACCACTAATATAGGATTATGGTATCCAAAATTTGAAAACTTTGAATTAATTGCTTATGTTGATGCGGATTTTGTTGGATGTAGAATAGATAGAAAAAGCACATCCGAAATATGTCAATTCTTAGGTCATGTACTTGTCTCTTGGTCTTCCAAGAAATCAAACTCGGTTGCACTATCTACGACCGAAGTCGAATACATAGCGGCTAGTGCATGTTGTGCACAAGTTGTATGGATGAAAAATACATTGAAAGATTTTAAGATTCACCTTAAGAATATTTCCATAAAATGTGATAACACGAGTGCAATATATTTTTAAAAAAAATCCTATTTAATACTCTAAAACTAAACATATTGACATTAGGCATCATTTTATAAGAGATCATATTAATAATCATGACATATCTTTAGAGTTTATTGATACGAAACATCAATTAGCCGATATCTTTACAAAACCTTTAAATTAAAAATAATTTGATTTTATTAGAAGAGAGTTAGGGATGTTAAATTGTTCGAATGCATGAATTTGATGTATATCTTTTCTATACTTTCTTGATTTTTTTAAAAAAGTTGTCATGAAATTATTTCATTTCGTAAATAAGGCTTTGATGAAATCTAATATCAAATTTATTTCATACAAACTTAATGATTTTTTATACACTTAGTCTCTTTACTCATGGAATTCATTGACAAATGCATCTCTCACGGATTTCACTCTTGTGAATTTTTAATAAGAAACAGATTTGATTTATGAAGTTTTATTTGTAGATTTCTTCTTCATATGATGCTCCTTTCCCATGAATTCTTCCTTACACTTCTCATGAAAGAAGAATTTTTATGAATTTTTGGTATGTGATAATCACTTGCAAAATTGGGGATTTAATTTCGTATGGATATTTTGATCCTTTTCATGAATCCTTTCTCTTTGTTAAAAACTGAAGTATGATTTAATGAAGCTCATTTATTATTTTGAATTTTACTTGGTTCAAATCCTTTCATGAATTTGGTTCTTGATGGATTCTTTCCTTACCCTTCTTCCTCTTCTTCTTATTCTTATGACAAAGGAAGAAAGAAACTTACACATCTAAAGAAGAACCAAAAAGCCCTTGAGTAAAAATGTTAGCTTATCCAAAAAAGTTATCATGCAAAGTTTTTTCTTACCTTCCCTTTATGGTTTGGATAAATTAGTATGAAACTTGCTTGAATTTTAGCCACACTTTCATTGTTGAATTGTTCTCTATTTTGTTGATGACAAAGAGGGAGAAATATGGCAAATTGATGATAAATTGGCATGATGAATGTTTGAGGCAAATGTATAAAATGTATCTTGTCGAACATGCTAGAATGTTTTACGAATGCTTGAAATATAATTGGAATCGTCAAATACATCGCAACACATTGCAAATACTTAAAACATATCAAAGTGTATTTCATATGCATTGTAGATACTTAAAATATTTCATGAATGCTTGATAATTGTCTATAATTATGATAAGGTATCATGAGCTTAACTTGTTATTTATAATTGATATCTTACAACAGAATGATGAATTGTTATCTTTTATAAAAAATTGTCATCTTACTAAATTTCATATTTGAAATTCATATCATATTTAAAAATAATTATTGTCTATCATCATTAGACTTGAAAATGAATGTCATGCCTTAACATTATTTTATTGATAAATACATGGTATCATATTTTGAATTGATAAATCATGATAAGTATACATGTTGATAAGTTTAAATAAATATAACTTATCAGATTGATGCTTGAATTCAAAGGCTTTGAATTCAAGAATGTATTTTCTCAAGTATGGCATATAGATAGGGGGAGTTAAGGTTAACTCCGTCATTAATTGATTGTCATCATCAATAAGGGGGAGATTGTTGAATCTCGGATTTTGATGATGAATTCAATTGGTCAATTGTTTGATCTAATCTATATGTTGAGAAAAGTGTGCAGGATTAACTACAATAGCGGTAAGGCATAAAGCAGATGTTAGGTTGGAGTCAAGATCGAGATTTCGTTAGGAGTTCGAGAGTTAGTCAGAAGTATAGACGTTCATTAGAAGTTCTGCCGGAATTGACCGAGAAGTCTAGGAGCTTGCCAAAGTAGCTCATTAGAACTCACCAAGAAGATCATCGTAAAGTCCATGAGCTTGCTAGGAGTCCACTGAAACATTACCGAGAGATCGTTGGAAGTTCGTCGAAAGATCGCTGGAAGAACAATTGACATACCGGACCAAGATTGCTTAGTTAATGTCTTAAATTATCATAGTTAGACCTTAAATTATGTTAAGAATGGGAGGTAATCATACTAACTTAGTCAAGGGCCAATTGGACCCTTAAAAGGGTTGGATTAGGCTGGTTGAATAACTCATTTAGCACTTGAAGTCACGACCGATGGTGGCACCGTTTGGGACTCAGTCTCTCAGGTGGTTTGGGCAATGGTACCATCAACAATTAATGCTGTCAAGCGATTGTACCTTCTAGTCAAGCGGTGGTACCGCTAAAGCTCGGTCTCCGACCTCTATCAAGCGATCGTACCGCCCAGATTGAGCGGTGGTACCACCCGGTGTTAGTTTTGTAGGCGGTAGTACTGCCCAATAAAGGCGGTGGAACCACCAGTACCTCGAAATCCGAGGATGTGATATTTTTTAGCTCCAATTCTAAAGCCATTGGGGCCTATAAATAGCCCACCCTTTTCTGCATGAAAGGGCATGAAAGTGTGAATAGTATCTTGGAGTCTTGGGGTGTTAAAAGTGTTGTAAAAGTACTAAGAGTTCTCCTCCTCCCGTTCTAAGTCTTGTGATCATTCAAGAGAGGTGTGAGGCTTATAAGGGTGATCTCCTCAACCTGTGAAAAGGAGAAAGTGTTGTAAAGAGGTGGTTGGTCTTCACCTATTGAAGGAAGACCATTAGTGGACGTCGGTGACCTCGACGGAGGAGGGATCGGAAGTGGATGTAGGTCATAATGACTAAATCACTATAAATTCCGGTGTGCTCATTTCCATTCTGCTTTTCATTACTGCCATTACTTTCTAAGTTAATTGATCATTTACTCTAAAGTCAAGCACTTTCTAAGATTGGGATTTAACGAACAAATATTTTAAAAATCGATGATTTTTTCGCTATACTAATTCACCCCCCCCCCCCCCCCCCCCCCCCCCCACAGTGTCACTCTTAATCCTAACACTTTTTATTCATATTCGAATTACCAAAATACCCTTTATAGTTTAGGAAATTCCTTGTATATCCTAAATTTATGAAAATATTAGTTAATTAAAAGTTTAACTAATTATTATTATTATTATCTAGAAGTCTTACATGATGATGATGAATACATGTGATGTACGATGTGGACAGATGATCATGGATCGTGTGATCTGTGTGTACATGTGATTATTATTATTATTGGGGCCTACAAGCCTCTAATTGATTTCTCATTTATTGTCGGGCATACGTGCCTGTGACTAAGTTATAATTATACAAGAGTAATGGATGATCGCGACACATAAAGATGCATCGAGATGCCTACGGAACCGACGATGACGAGATAGATGATCATAGGGTATGGAGATACACCACCGCATAAATAGATCATGAAGTGAGTGATTAAGCCCACTGGCTCAGGCTTAATCACATTAGGGTGTGGTCCATGATCATCTAGTGTGATTACTTATGTGATGTGTGATTTCTTGTACACCTACTAGATATGTATATATATTTGAATATGATGTAGATATATATTAAATATATATGTATGTGACACTCATATTAGGAGACCAAATAAAAAATCTCCTCTCTTTATAATATTAAGTCGGTAAACGTGAGATAATTAGATTAACCTACATGGCCTTCCATCGATATAGGTAGGGATTGATTCTCGATGTAGGTTGAGTTGGTCGAGTCACTCGAGGCTCACCTATTTCGTGATTTGCTATCTTGTCAATGACATAGAGATGTCACCGGTGACCTAAGGACATGGTATGCTTAGTCAAGTCACTCGAGGGCATATTGTCGAATCAGACTCATCTTGTAACGATGGTGATAACTTAACCAAATACCATGGTTGGTCGAGTCACTCGAGGCCATGGTGGTTTAGAGGTCGAATAGGATGGGAATCACAAGGAGTTGTGATTGGTAAGAGTTGCTTACCTTTACGGGCTTAGCATAATTGGTCGAGTCACTTGAGGTTATGTTAAGATGCCGATTGGATCCTGATCCCCACTAAAGATCTGTTGGGGGTCTTCGATTCACATACCGGAGGGAGTTGTGTGATTCGCGAGAAAATAGTGGGAGTAGTTTAAGATAAAAGTCCTTATCTTAATTGTTTCTTTTTCTACAAAATCTGTATATTATTTATTTCTACTACATCTTTATTTTCAGATATATGTCACATTTAAATCCCTTACATGGCATACTTGATGTCAACCGCTTCATTGGTCTAAATTATACTGATTGGCTTCGCAACTTGAGAATCGTTTTCACGACGGAGAAAATCGTGTATGTCCTTGATATAGTGATGCCTACGCCCAAGGAAGGGGCAAGCGAGGATGATATCACTCACTACGTGAAGTGCATAGATGACTCCACTCTTGCTTAGTGTTATGTGTTGGGCTCCATGACTTATGAGTTACAGAGACAACTTGAAAAGATGGATGCCAGGTCCATTCTCCTACATATTTACAAACTGTTTGAGGAATAGGGAAGGACTCATCGATATGAGATATCCAAGAGTCTCTTCCGTGGTAGGATGACTGAGAGGACACCGGTTTAGAACCATGTCCTTAAGCTGATTGAGTGGATAAAGAAACTCACGGGTCTAGAAATGGTCCTAGAGGATAACCTGTGTATAGATCTTGTACTTCAGTCCCTACCAAATTCTTTTGCTCAGTTCATAATGAATTTTAATATGAACGAGCTTGAGGTGACTCTCCTTGAGCTCCATAATATATTAAGGGAGGAAGAGAGCACCATCAAGAAAGAGAAGCCAGTTCTCTATGCTGGTGAGCCTAGATAGAAAATCAAGATAGAAAAGTCCTAGCAAAGGACAAAGGTCATTGCTTCCACTACAGTAAAGATGAGCACTGGAAGAGGAACTGCAAAAGTACTTTATAGAGAGGGTGAAACAAAAGCTTGGAGAAGCTTCAGGTACATTCATGATCAGTCTCTAGTTGTCAAACTTTTGTGATAGTGCATGGTATTGGATACCGATAGTGCTTATCACATCTGCAATTTATTATAGATTCTGGCAAAGCCTAAGAGATTGGCGTAAGGATCTTTCATAATGGTTTATTTATGTTAGACACTGCTATATAAATATATTAAATCTTAGATTTTGATGATGAAACTAATTGATAATATTTATGATTTGATCTGCGTTTTGAGTGACATAGGAAGCTTCGATCAGGATAAAATAATTAAAGCAGGAAGAATCATGTTGGGCCAGAGGAAAACATGTTAGAAGATTGGAAGTCGTGTTGAAGGATCGGTCGACGTATCGACAGAAGGCTTCGGGCTATGGATTCAGACATCGGGCCAAGAAGAGCAAATATTACACCAAGGAAATTAGAGTTGCAGAGGTCAACTGGCCAATTGGGCAATAGGTCGCAAGAGAGGAAGATGCACCGAAAAATCGGACGAAGCATTGATAAACCAATGACATGCCGAACAACTTTGATTAGCTTAGTAATAATTGTCTAGATCGAAGTAGGTTTTATGTGTGCAGGATTAACTATGATAGCAAGGTATAAAACAAAATGAAGTCCCGGAGTCAAGAACGAGATTTCGTTGGAAGTCTGAGAGTTCGTCGGAAGTCTGGACGTTTATCGAAAGTTCTACCGAGAATCCTAGGAACTTGCTGAAGAAGCTCATCGAAACTCGCCAAGAAGATCATTGTGAAGTCTAGGAGCTTATCGGGAGTCCGTTGGAACATTGCTGAGAGATCGTCGGAAGTTCGCCAGAATATCGTCGGAAGCTAAGTGGAAGAAACCTAGACTTAAGGACTTATTTAGCTTAGTAAATGTCTTAAATATCGTAGTTAACACATAATTGAGATTGGAATTGGGCAAACCCAATTAAAGGCTAGTTGGGCCCATGTATGGACTGTGTTGGGCTAAGAGAAAGGCCCAAATAATGACCCAACAGGTGGCACCATCATGGCATAGTCTCCGAGACTATGTCAGGCGTTGGTACCACCCAAACACAACCATCACCCAGACACAATCTCTAAGAAGCTATCAGGCGGTGGTACCTCCAGATTAGGCGATGGTACCGACTAGTAGATTGGTGGTGGTACCATCCAATGCTCTTTCTTTAATAGATTGAACTACTTACTTATAGTTCTACACTCATCAAATAATTCACGAAAAGCAATAGAAAGTTCATCGAAAGATAAATCTTCATTAATTAAATCACATACCTCTCCTCCTAAAGCCATTAGCGCAAAATTTACCTCCTCTTTGTTGCTAGCTTCTTCATTCTCGGAATCACTTGAGTCGTCCCAAGTCGCTTTTAAAGCTTTCTTCTTCTTCGGTTGCTTTTTCTTGGCTTGGGGGCATTCATTTTTTAAGTACCCCTACTTTTTGCATTCGTAACATATTACTTGGTCCTTTTTATGTTCAAGTTTGTTTTTGGCGTCATTTTAAATTTTCTCTTTCTTATAAATTTTTTAAATTTTTTAGTTAAAAGTGCAATGTCATCGTCGCTATCCTCATCACTTGATATTCCTTTCAAGTGGTCTTCTTATGTTTTAAGTGTCATATCCTTCGTATTCTTTGGAAGGGGGTTCTCGAGCTCTTCATGAACATGACACGTCATTTCGTAGGTCATTAGAGACTCAATAAGTTCTTCGAGAGGAAATTTTTTAAGGTCCTTGGCCTCTTGAATGACCGTAACTTTTGGATCCCAATTCTTTGGAAGGGATCTTAAAATTTTAGTTACTAGTTCAAAGTTAGAAAACCTTTACCAAGAGCTTTGAGTCCATTGATGACATCCGTGAAACGGGTGTACATATCTCTGATGGACTCACTTGGTTTCATCCAAAAAAGTTCGTAAGAATGCACAAGAATGTTGATTTTGGACTCTTTCATTCGGTTAGTGCTTTCATGAGTGACCTCAAGAGTTCTCCAAATATCAAAAGCCGAATCACAAATCAAAATGCGATTAAATTCATTTTTGTCAAGTGCACAAAACAAGGCATTCATAGCATTTACGTTTAAAGCAAAAACCTTCTTCTCCGATTCATCCCATTCGCTCATCGGAAGAGAAGATTTTTGAAATCCATTTTTGACAATATTCTAAAGCTCAAAATCCATGGAAATAAGGAAGATCCTCATACGAGTCTTCCAATATGTGTAATCCGACCCATTAAATATAGGCGGACGTGTAATAGAGTGATCCTCTTACATGCCGAAGTACGTCATCTCTCTTGGTTATTAAACCAAATATGAGAGTGAGTCTCGCTCTGATACTAATTATTAGGATCGGAGCGGCACTAAGAGGCGAGGGTGAATTAGTGCAGCGGATTAAAACTTGTAAATTTGAAAATAATTTCGTAAATGCATAGAGATTTCAATTCGTCAATGACTTGGAGAAAGTAGCTCGAGTAAAGTGAGAAGAAGAAAACTGAAAGCTTGCTGCTATGTAAATAACGATTTTAGAAAAGTAAATACTCACACATTCAAGGAACACACCAATTTAAAGTGGTTTGGTCAAAATGACCTACATCCACTTACGAAGCCTTCTTCAATGAGGCTCCCAACTTCTACTAGCAAATCACTTTGAAGGGGAAGGACAAATACCCCTCTTACAACTTTTTATAAGTGGTTCACACTCTTACAAATTTTCAAAAAGAAAGAGGGATGTGAATACTCAAGCTATTGAAAATAAGACTTGCTAAAGACTTTGCTAAGGCTTTATCTCAATCTCTAACTTCTCAAAGGTTATGTTCTCTACTGAGAATTGAGGGGTATTTATAAGCCCTAAGAGGATTCAAATTTGGGCTCCAAATTTGAATTACTTTTGAGTTCCCGATGTTGGCGGTGCCACCGCTTGTCAGTGTCTGACACTGACAGTATACTAGCGGTGCCACCGTCGGACCTCTTGGGTGCTGGGCCGTGCTACCGCCCAATCTAGTAGTTTGTTGGCGGTGCCACCGCCAAAACTCTCGGGTTCTAGGCGGTGCCACCGCCTAGACTATTTCAGCTCACTGGTTGGACTCCAAACTTGGCCCAAACCAATCCGAACTTGGGCCTAATTGGCCCCTAACCGGGTTATAGGATTAACCCTTAATCCTAACCCTAATTACATATAAACTATGAAATTAAGACATAGTCCTAAGTAAGTTTTTAACCGGCAATGTCGAATTTCCTTCCGACGAGCTTTTCGGCGAATTTCCGGTTGACTTCCGATACACCCTCGGATTTCTTCCGGCGAACTCCTAGTAGGCTCCTGGTCTTGTGGCGAGTTCAACGAGTCTTTAGCAAGTAGCTGAACCTTCTCGGTGATCTCTACGAACCTCCGACGATCTCTCCGGTAGACTTCCGAAAACTTCGGCAAGTCCCCAATTTCTTCTCGGTTGGTTCTGACAGCACTTTCGACGAATCTTAGGACTCTCGGTGGACTCTCAAACACCCATCAAACTTGACTCTGATAGTCTTGCTTTATGTCTTCAAGCTATCGTAGTTAATCCTGCATACTTAACTCAATAATATGGATTAGATCAATTAACCTATCAATTGATTTCATCATCAAAATCTGAGATTCAATACTCTAATGGTACCACCATCTGACAGGGGTGGTACCACCATTGGTAGCATTAACTGTTAGCAGTACCATCGCCCAAACCACTTGGGAGACTAGGTCACCAGGCGGTGCCACCGCTGGCCATGGTTTTCAGGTGCCGAATAGGCTATTTAATCCGGCTCAATTCAGTCCTATTAAGGGCCTAGTTGGTCGCTAACTAAGTTAGTGGGATTATCTGTTAGGACCCTTTTTCTAAGCTTTTGAATAATATTTATTGAGTCTGTTTAGTCTAGATGTTTATTGAGTCGGTTTGGTTCAATTAGAGTCAAGTAGAGGTTTATTTAATATTTATTTATTATTAGAGTTCAAGTCCCGTTGGACTCTGGTTGGAACTCTATAAATAGGGATGTAACTGCTTCTTTTCAATTATCTATGAAAAATATTATTCTGTCTTTTGACAAACCCTAGGAGGTCGATCCCCTCGAAGCGATCAAGGAGGGTCGATCCCCTCGAAGCGATCAAGGAGGCCGATCCCCTCAAAGTGATCATCCCCTTTCTCTTCTACTTTTTTATGATAAGATTTTAGGGTCTTATCATTTGGTATCAGAGCAACGATCCTTGGTGCAGCCCGTCGCAGCCTTGCTTCCCTTCTTCCCCACCACCACTACAAGGCAACACTTTCTTCACCGTTGTCGTTGTTTCCCCGGCCAGCGACCTTCGACCACTGCTCGACCAACACTCGACCTACTCGCTGCCCCATCTCGTTCAAAAAAAAAAAAGAAGAAGAAACATGAGAGGAAGAATAAGCCGCAGCCACCCCTGCGTCCCCTGCTTCCGGCCAGCCCACCTGCCGCTGTTGCTCTCCGGTTAGCGCCCACCATCACCCCGCCTCCCGGCCGGCGACCACCGCCGCCGTTGTTCCCCGGCCAGGAGACGACGCTGCCAGCATCCTTCCCAGCCCTACTGTCACCCCCTGCCTCCCCTTGCATCGTAGCGTAGCCGCTTGACCTCTCCTCCTCAGCGATCGTTGGTGACGTTGCTTCCAACTGCGCCACCACCACTGCCTCTCCACCGCCGTCGGTTGCCACCATTGCAGCCTCAACCCCGGCCGCTTCAATGCCATCTCCCTCTTGTTCTGCCTCCGTTGCTGCAGTTGTCGGTTGCCATCACTGCAGCCTCAACCTAGCTGCTCGGCGATTGCTTCCTTGGGTCACAGTAGTCGCAACCGTCGCCTTTCAGCCTTGGCGCTCTCATCTCACGTAGTGACAAAAACACAGGGCAGCAACTCTTCCTCTAATGCAGTGACCGCAGCACTGCCCTCAGCGTCCACCTCCTCGGCAACTTCGCATCAACAATGTTGATGCCCTTGACCGACACCAAAATTAGGAGTTGAGATTACAGATTTGCAGTCTTACGCAATGGCCACTAATAACTCGGTAAAAGCACAAATGGAAGCATTGAAAATCAAAATTGAGAACCGACTACAAGAAATACTTAATGATTTCAAAAAGAGCCTACTAGAGAGCCTCAACAAATTTCAACAAAATGGGAGCTCAAGTTCTATGTTGCACATATTTGAAAATACAAGAAAAAGGCCCCAAGATTGTGACATAAACTACTTACACATGAAGGTGGAATTTCTGAGATGGAAAGATGGAAATCTGACCAGTTAGATCTCTAGGGCAGAAATTTTTTTCCATTTTCACAGAACTCCAAAAGAATCCAAGGTGGAAATAGCCTCAATCCAGCTCGATGGAGATATACTCCAGTGGTATGATTGGTATGAAACTTTCCACAGAGTTCCTTCGTGGGAGCAGTTCAAAAGAGGGCTTCTTTGTTCGCTTTGGCCCATCCGAATATGAGAATGTTGATTGCCGGCTCGCCAAAATTCGTTAGACTTCTATAGTGTTAGAATATCAGAGTAGGTTTGAAAGATTGTCAAATCAAGCTAGAGATTGGTCAGACCGATAACTTTTGGATACATTTATTGAAGGGCTTATTCCAGAGATCCAGTGTGAAGTTAAGGCTTGTCAACCCTGCACTATGATAGCTGCGATCTCATTCGCACATCTATGTGAGAAAAAAATCAATAGGGAAATCATGGAAATAGAAGTGACAACCACCAAATGATTAGTAAGCCACCCACTATATCTATTCCCAACCAAAGCCTTGACACTCGAGAACTAACTCAAGAAAAACTCAAGAAAAATTCAACAAAGGGTTTGTACTATGATGAAAAGTGGAGTATGGAGCACCAATGTAAACAAGGGCAACATATAATGATTGAGCCAATTGGAGAGGAACCGAAAGCAGAAGAGTTGGACCTCAATCATGAAGGTATAAATTCTAATGAAGACGTTGAACCTACCGTACATACAATGCATACATTAGCCGACTACTCTAACCCACAAACTATGGAAGTTGCCGGAACTCTAGAGCATCAGCCTATTATAGTTTTGATTGATACTGGTAGCACTAACAATTTTATAGACAGTGAGACTGTTGACCGATTGGCCCACCACATTGAAGACTATGACAGATTCGAAGTAAAGATCGTTAATGGATGGATTTTCACTTGTGATAGCAAAGATTCAAAGATAAAATTGATTATATAGGGCTAGAAGTTTTATGCAACGATTACTACACTGAAAGACTGACCTGTTGCTTACACTATCAAAAAGTGGAGACCATACTTACTTGATCAATGAGTTATGATGCATTGCAGATAGTCTATGGCTAAAGTGCTAAAAGAGAAGCTCCCCGAGATTGATGCTGCTCAGCCATGAGGACAAGGCTGATTTGAAGAGGGAGGAACTATTAGGACCCTTTTTCTAAGCTTTTGAATAATGTATATTGAGTCTGTTTAGTCCAGTTGTTTATTGAGTCGGTTTGGTTCAATTAGAGTCAAGTAGAGGTTTATTTAATATTTATTTATTATTAGAGTTCAAGTCCTAATGGACTCTAGGTAGAACTCTATAAATAGGGATGTAACTTCTTCTTTTCAATTATCTATGAAAATATTATTCTGTCTTTTGACAAACCCTAGGAGACCAATCCGATCAAAGAGTGCCGATCCCCTCGAAGCGATCAAGGAGAGCCGATCCCCTCGAAGCGATCAAGGAGGCCGATCCCCTCGAAGTGATCATCCCCTTTCTCTTCTTCTTTTTTACGATAAGATTTTAGGGTCTTATCATTATCTCTCAATCCTAACTCAATTTACAATCTAACTATAATAATTAAGATATTTGACAAAGTATTCTTGTTCCAGTACGTCAATTGTTCTTCTAGCGAGCTTCTAGTGAACTTCCGAGTATCTCTCAGTAATGTTCCGACGGACTCCCAGCAAACTCCTGGACTTTACGATGATCTTCTTGGCAAGTTCCGACAAGCTTCTTTGGTAAGCTCCTGGACTTCTCGATCAGTTCCGATAGAACTACCGACGAACTCTCAGACTCTCAACGAAGTCTCGATCTTGAATCCGGCATAATACCTGTTTTATGTCTTACTACTATCGTAGTTAATCCCGTACACTTTTCTCAACATATAGATTAGATCAAACAATTTACCAATTGATTTCATCATCAAAATATGAGATTCAACAATCTTTTCCTTTTTTATGATCACAATCAATTGATGACGGAGTTAACCTTAACTCCCCCTATCTATTTGTCATACTTGAGAAAATACATTCTTGAATTCAAGGCCTTTGAATTCAAGCATCAAACCGATAAGTTAAGTTCATTTAAACTAGTCAACATGTACATCATGATATTTATTATGATTTATCAATTCAAAATTTGATGCTACGTATTTATAAAAATGATGTCAAGGCTTGATATTCATTTTCAAGTCCAATAATGATATATAATCATCATTTTCAAGTATGATATGAACTTCAAATATAGCAAGATAACAAAGATAGTAATTCATCATTCCATGGTATCATTTGTAAATAGCAAGTTAAGCTCGTAATACCTTATGATAGACAATTATCAAGGATTCATGAAACATTTCAAGTATCTACAATGCATATGAAATGCATTTTGATATGTTTCAAGCATTTGCGATGTGTTGCAATATATTTAATGATTCCAATTATATTTCAAGCATTCGCAAAACATATAAGTATATTTCAAGCATTCACAAAACATATAAGTATTTATGATAAGCATTTACGATAAGATACATTGCATATATTTATAATACCAATTTGTCATCAATTTACCACATTTTGGTATTGTTCTCCCCTATTGTCAACAACAAAAAGGAGAATAATTTAATAATACAAATGTGGTAAAAATTCAAGCAAGTTTCACACTAATTTATCCAATCGATATTACATCATTGCATGGTAACATTCAAAAGTTCTCAACATTAAAGAGAGAGATTCCATCAACTTCTCCCCCTTTGTCATCAAAACTTTACGTGAGGAAGAAGAAGGAAGGTAAGGAGGGAATACACTAAGAGCCAAGTTTGTGAAATGATTTGAATCAAGTTAAAAACAATAAATGAGTTTCATTAAATCATGCTTCAATTTTAACAAAGAGAAGGGATTCATGGAAAGGATCAAGTTATTCATGTGAAATCAAATCTCCATTCTTGCAAGTGATCATCACATACTAAAAATTCATAAAACTTCTTCTTTCATAAGAAGAGAAAGGAAGAGTTCATAAGAAAGGATAAAAAGAAATCAATGAATAAAACTTCATTAAATTCATTTCTCAATAAGAATTCATAATAATGAAATCCCTGAAAGATGCATTTGTCAATAAGTTCAATGGGTGAAGGGACTAAATGTATCAAACATCATTACGTGACGAAGCAAGAGTATGGAGTAAACTTGATATGACATAATTTCATGAAAGCTCCATTCATGAAATACATAAAGATAGTCCAAAAAAGAAATATAACAACTTATGCAATCAGATAGTTTAATATGCCTATCTCTCTTCTAATGAAATTAAATTATTCTTTATTTAAAAATTTTGTAAAGATATCGGCCAATTGATATTTCGTATTAATGAATTCTAAGATTATATCATGATTATTAATATGATATTGTATAAAGTGATGCCTAATATCAATATGTCTAGTTCTAGAGTGTTGAATAGGATTTTTTGTTAAACATATTGCACTTGTATTATCACTTTTTATGGGAATATTCTTTACATAAATTTTATAATCTTCTAATGTATTTTTCATCATTACGACTTGTGCACAACATGCACTAGCCGTTATGTATTTGGCTTCAGTCATAGATAGTGCAACCGAGTTTTGTTTCTTAGAAGACTAAGACAAGTACATGACCTAAGAATTGATATATTCTGAATATGCTTTTTCTATCTAATCTACATCCACCAAAATCTGCATCAGCATAAGCAATTAATTCAAAGTTTTTAGATTTTGGGTACCATAACCCTATATTAGTGGTTCCTTTAAGTTATCTAAAGAGTTTTTTAACTACTTTAAGATGAGGTAGCTTAGGATTAGATTGAAACCTAGCACAAAGTCCTACGCTAGATATGATATCGGGTCTTATTACGGTGAGGTATAGTAAACTACCTATCATACCTCGATAAGCTTTTTGATCAAAGTTTTCTCCACTTTCGTCAATGTCTAACTTAGTGAAGGTACTCATAGGAGTATTGATAGTCTTTGAATTATCTATTTTAAACAATTTTAGCAAGTCTAATGCATATTTTATTTGACTAAAAAAAAATCATAATTAAGTTGTTTGATTTGTAAGTCTAAAAAGAAGGTTAGTTCCCCCATTAGGCTCATTTCAAACTCTAGGTTCATACTCTTGGCAAACGATTCACATAAAGATTCATTTCTAGAGCCAAAGATAATATCATCAACATATATTTGAATAATATGAAAATTATTTTTAATTTTTTTAATAAATAATGTGGTATCGACCTTGCCTTTAGAGAAATTATTTTGAATAAGAAATGAGCTAAGTCTCTCACACCAAGCCCTTGATGCTTGTTTCAATCCATAGAGAGCTTTAGTCAATTTAAACACATGATTAAAGAAATTATTATTCTCAAATCCGGGAGGTTGTTCAACATATACTTCTTCGTAAATAAAACCATTAAGAAAAGCACTTTTAACATCCATTTGAAATAACTTAAAATTATTATTGCTAGCATAGGCAAGGAGCATCCTTATGGCTTCTAATCGTGCCATAGGAGCGAAAGTTTCTTCATAATCGATACCTTCTTCTTGGTTGAAACCCTTGGCCACTAATCTAGTCTTGTTTCTAACCACAATACCACATTCATCTTGTTTGTTTCTAAAGACCCATTTAGTACCAATAACTAAATGGTCATTTGGCCTCGGAACAAGCTTTCATACCTCATTTCTCTCAAATTGGCTCAACTCTTCTTGCATTATGATAACCCATGAATTATATTTCAATGCCTCGTCAATGCATTTAGGCTCAATTTGAGAAAGAAATGCGTCATTGGTACAAAAATTCTTAAGAGAAAAATGAGTTTGAATCCCTTTTGATGTGTCTCCTATGATTAGCTCCTTAGGATGAGCATCTACGTACTTTCATTCCTTGGGTCAGGATGTTTCAGAAGAAGATGCATCCAAGTTGCTAGATGGAGAAAGGGTTTTATTTAAATTTAAAGCATTAAAATTTAGATCATCATCAAAATCATTTTTCTTAATTCTGGAAACGTCATTAAAAACAACATGAATAAACTCTTCTATAACTAATGTTCTTTTGTTAAAAGATACGAAAGGCCTTAGAAATAGAAGAATAGCCAAGAAAAAATCTCTTCATTGGATTTTGCATCAAACTTTCCTTAGGCACATTTTTCATTCAAGATAAAATATTTACACCTGAAAACTTTAAAATATGAAATGTTGGGTTTTTTATTGTTCCACAACTCATAAGGAGTTTTGGAAAGTAATGATCTTACTAGAACCCTATTCATAACATAGTATATCGTATTTACGGCTTCGGCCCAAAAAAATTGGGGTAGGCTATGTTCATTTAACATGGTTCTTGCCATTTCTTGTAAGTTTCTATTTTTTCTTTCTACTACTCTATTTTGTTGAGGATTTCTTGGAGTAGAGAAATTATGGTCGTATCCATTAGATTCATGAAAGTCTTAGAAATCACGGTTTTGAAATTCACCACTGTGATCACTTTGAATTAATGAAATCATAAAACCCTTTTCATTTTGAACAAGTTTACAAAACTTAGAAAAAACCCTAAAGTAATCACTTTTGTGTGCCAAGAAGTAAGTCCAAGTATATCTACTATAATCATCCATGATGACAAAGGCGTATTTGCTACTTCCTAGACTTGATGTAGCAATTGGTCCGAACAAGTCCATATGGATCAATTGCAATGGTCTAGAGGTGATTATTTGGTTCTTTGGTTTGAAACTACCTTTTATTTGTTTTCCTAGTTGACATACATCACACAAAATGTCTTTAATGAACTTAATATGAGGAATGTTGAATCTCGGATTTCGATGATAAAGTCAATTGTCATTTGTTATCTAATCTATATGTTGAGATAAGTGTGCAGGATTACATACGATGGAAGAAAGACATGCAACAGGAGTTACGCCGGAGTCAAGACAATGATCACGTTGGGAGTTCGAGAGTTCGACGGAAGTTCGGACAATCGTCGGAGGTTCTGCGGGAACAAATCCGAGAAGTCTAGGAGCTTGCCAAAGAAGCTCGTCGGAACTCGCCAAGTGGATCGTCGCAAGTCCAGGAGTTTTCCGGAAGTCCGCAGGAGCATCACCGAGGGTTCATCGGATGATCGACGGAAGTTCGACGGAAGTTCGCCGGAAGCTCGTTGGAAGAAGCGATTGACGCACCGGAGCAAGTTGCAGTAAATGTCTTAGGGAATATCGTAGTTAGCATAATGATTAAGTTGGAAATGGGAGGTGATCCCATTAACTTAATCTTGGGGCAATTGGGCCCCTGAAAAACCCAAATTGGGCCGAATGGATCAACCCATTCAGACCCTGATTTCTGCCAGGCGGTTGAACCGCCCAAGCCAGGAGGTGGCACCGCCTGGGCTAAGTCTCCGAGCGAGACTGGGCGGTGCAACCGCCCCAGCCAGGAGGTGGCACCGCCTGGGCTCAGTCTCCGAGCGAGACTGGGCGGTGCAACCTCCCCTGACAGGAGGTGGCACCGCTTGAGCTCGGTCTTCGAGCTCTGCCAGGAGGTGCAACCGCCTCAGTCAAGCGGTGGCACTGCCTGAGCTCGGTCTTCGAGCTCTGGCAGGAGTTGCAACCGCCCCTGACAGGAGGTGGCACCACCTAGAGGCTTAGTCTTCGAGCTCTGCCAGGAGATGCAACCGCCAGATCCCGGAATTCCGGGAATTGACAGTTTTGAGCTCGAAATTTGAACTGAGTTAGGGCCTATAAATACCCCACCCATTCAGCACTGAAAGAGCACTGAACATACACCGAAATCTTGATCTTGTTCTGTGATTTTTAAAGATCAAAATTGTTGTAAAGGCCAAAAGTTCTTCTCCCTCTTTTCTTCCAAGTTCTGAGCTTTAAAGAGAGGAGAGAAAATTCTGTAAGGGTTGTCTCCTAAGCCCGTCAAAAGGAGTGAAACTGTAAAAGGGTGGTTGGCCTTCGCCTATTGAAGGAAGGCCTCTAGTTGACGTCGGTGACCTTGTCGGTGGAGGAAGCCAAAAGTGGAGTAGGTCAAGATTAACCGAACCACTCTAAATCTCGGTTTGCATTTACTTTGAGCATCTTATCTTTACTGCAAACCTTCTCAATAGCTTACTGCCTTCTATGTTTTTACGAATGTGTTTCAAAGTTCAGTGCTTTCCGAATCGACGTTTAGACGCAAATCAGTTTTATCGTACGAACATCATATTTCAGTTTGTGCTTACGTTCTGATTTCCATCATAACTGCAAACTGCCTTTATATCTTTGCTTTAACTGCATCTCGCTTCATCTCAAGTTAAAGTGGTTTACGAATCGGCTTTCACACCGAAATCGCTTTTATCGTTCGAACGTTTTTTATCGTTGAAAGATTTCCGCTGCACTAATTCACCCCGCCCCCCCCCCCCCCCCCCCCTAATGCTCTTGATCCTAACAATTGGTATCAGAGCGGGGTTAACTCTCAAACGGATTAAAACCCAAGAGAGATGGCATATGCCGGAAACCAAGAGGGCCATTCTATTACACGTCCACCCATGTTCAATGGGACGGACTACACCTATTGGAAGACCCGAATGAGGAGCTTTCTTATTTCTATGGATTTTGAACTTTGGAATCTTGTCGAAAATGGATTTTCGAAGTCTTCTCTTCCAATGATCGATTGGAATGAATTGGAGAAGAAGGCTTTCGCTCTTAATGCAAAGGCTATGAATGCCTTATTTTGTGCACTTGATAAAAACGAGTTCAACCGTGTTTCGATTTGTGAAACCGCATTTGATATTTGGCACACACTCGAAGTGACTCACGAAGGCACAAGTAGAGTGAAAGAGTCAAAAATCAATCTTTTATTACATTCTTTCGAACTTTTCCGGATGAAACCGAGTGAGACTATTGGCGACATGTTTACCCGTTTCACGGATGTCGTCAACGGTCTAAAAGGACTCGGAAAAAGTTTTTCGGATTTTGAGCTCGTAAATAAGATTCTAAGATCCCTTCCTAAGAGTTGGGATCCTAAAGTCACTGCTATTCAAGAGGCGAAAGATCTAAACAACTTCACTCTTGAAGAACTAATCGGGTCATTAATGACCTACGAGATGACTTGCAAAGCTCATGAAGAGCAAGAAGACATCCTTCCAAAGAACAGGAAGGATATGGCACTTAGAACTTCAGAAGACCACTTGAGAGAAAACTCAAGTGATGAGGACTGTAACGATGACTTGACACTTCTAACAAGAAAATTTAAAAAATTCATTAAAAGAAACAAGTTTAAAAATGACACAAAAAATAAACTTGAACCCAAGAAGGTCCAAGTTATTTGCTATAAGTGCAAAAAGCCGGAACACTACAAGAGTGATTATCCCCAAGTCAAAAAGAGAACATTAAAGAAGAAGGCGCTCAAAGCAATATGGGATGACTCGAGCGTGTCCGAAGAAGAGGAGTCCAACACCGAGCAAGTTGCTCATTACGCCTTAATTGCCATCGGAGAGGAGGTAACGAATTTAATAGATGCAGATTTATCATTTGATGAATTATTAAATGTCTTCCATGACTTATTTGATGAATGCAAGATTATTAGTAGAAAATATAAATTGCTAAAAAATGAGCATGATAGTCTTACTTGTAATTTTGATAAGTTAAAAACTGAATATCATGATAGTTTAAGTTCATGCATAAAATGCCATGATCTAGAAACTCTCCAAAAGGAAAACTTACTACTTAAGGACATCTTGAAGAAATTTGAGGTTAGTAGCAAGTCATTGAACGTGATCCTTGCAAACAAGGGTCACGTTCCTAAAAGATGTGGAATCAGATTTGTGAGAAGTCCTCACCAAAATCCAACCACCTTCATAAAAGGCCTCATCTTACATGTTCGACACCAAAGCAAATGCAACTTTTGTTGCAAACTTGGACACAAAATGCATTATTGTCCATTCAAGAAAATTAGTCCAAACAAATTAATTTGGGTTCCTAAAGGAACCATGATAAATTCTATGCAACATGATAAACAATGTAGATCTATTTTTGAGGCACCCAAAAGCAAATGGGTACCTAAAGATCATCCTTTCTTGTAAAGACATAAAACATCTTAAGCTGGGAGCAAGAAATAATATCCTGCTCTTTGGATTCTCGATATTCATGACACGAGATCTAAAAAGAACTCGCGATGCTCTCTAGCCTAAATAACAGAAGAAGATTAGAAAGTTAAAATTACAAATGTGATATAAATATAATCTTATTTGATCTCTCAGAATTGGAAACCCATGATCCTCACTTCACATATCCTGTAGATTTTTAAACTCATTGATTTCATCCGTTCGTTACTTTCAATTCCAACTATATCATGAACTTACTAAGTTTGTCATGAACTTGCAAGGCTTACCAATCTGAACAATCTGTCACAAACATGTACACGATATTTAGAGTATACACGTCACAAGATCTATCTTGATCATGCAAAATTTCTTATCTTACAATGAAAATTCTTACCTAATTACGTAAGTAAAGTTGATTGCTCTGAATGAAAATTCTTCTTAAGTCAAAAACTTTCAAATCAGATCACACTGCAGTCAGAACAAGTGCTCACCGCCCCAGCTGGAGGTAGCACCTCCGGCTGTCACGTGTTGCAATCGATTGCACCGCCCCAGCCAGAGGTGCAACCGCCCGCAACTCTGCCCCTTTTTAACCCGAGCTAGGGCCGGCGGTGGAACCGACCCCAACTCACTCCCTTCCCTTCTTTACTCTTCCAAAGCTTCTCCACCTCTATTTCTCCCCTCATAGCATCCCAAATACTCCTCATTTCGAAGCAAAAGATCAACAACGAGATCATGCGATGACTCCTCGCCGCTTGCTCAGTCAATTGAGCTTCGTGGAGTTGTTATTTGTTGAGGTACTCCTCAACATGTGAGGTTCATCCCATATAATTCTGCCTCTGGAGAGCTGGGACTTATCCCTCCTGGATAACTGTCCCGTTGGAGCAACATCTCTCTTCGTTTCGGAGACCACAATCCCCTTGGACTACTCCGATTTACTGAACAAACTATGCATTGTTCTACCTCCTGCAAACGCACTTGCTAGATTGTGACTCCACATCAATACAGCCCCCGTTGCACCACTCAAGGCCTAGTAACATGCTGAACTTGTTGCACCCTTTAGCCTCATACGGACGTATCCTTCACATGCCGAAGAGAAAGTTTCAATGCTCTATGGCGCCGAGTTTCAGTTGCCTTGGGATGGTCACGAACATTCCAACGTCCGCATACAAGGCCATGCATGAGTGCCGAATTCTTCGAGTTAGCAATTCCCCTCACCTCTGTGAGCTTTGCACAACTCTTTCGATCATTAAGTAACTCATTCCATCTTGGATGGTCTCATCCTTTATCAAGCGCCTCGCTTGCCTTGAGCACCATCAAGTATAGTTGTCAACGTTGAGCCATAGCTCAAACTCAGCCATCCCAACTTTTGTGCGCTCCGCATTCTTCCAAGCTTGTCTGTTCTCGTGGTGCCTCTTACGCGAAGGGTTGGTCATTCCTCTGAATGTTAATCTCAGATGTCCGCTCCTCCGAGTGACTCTTTTCCCTACATCTTCATGCCTGTTTTTCCCCAAACGGTCGCGCATGTGCTGACTGCCCTCAACGCAGCCCCGCTAGGTCCCCCACATTTGTATGCTAAGTGTTTCTATGAGTGCTTGTCCCACTCTGATACCATTTGTCACGGACTTAGTTGGATTTGCCTAAGTCGTGCGGCATCCTTGCGTGTCCGTTCACAAAGGTCAGCCTCCCCGAAGCCTCTCATGTCCCTTGGGACCCACAAAAGAGAGAACGGGTTAGAGAAAATGCCTCATTCAGGATCCACAAGCAAACATTTCCGAAAACACTTCATAGACAATGCAAATTACAAACAGACTTTACAAGCTCTGAATAGTTGCACAACAAAGGATAAAATGGTTCATTACAGACCGAAAATCTCTCTCACGTGTCCACATGACACAACCTTTATTTACAAGCCTAAAGCGGGCACCAACCTAACTAAAATGAGACTATTAAGCCTTCGGTCGTCCCTCTACATGTTGTACAAAGCATGAACATACCAAAAGACATGGACATATATAAGTATTATATCAAACATCCTGTTTAGAAGTTTGTTCGTGACAAACAAGCGGTGGCACTGCTAGTTAACGATCAATATGATATTGACAGGCGGTGGCACCGTCACCGACAGGTGGTGGCACCGCCAGCTCCGAGAATCTAAGAGGAATTCAAAATTTGGAGCCCAAATTTGAATCCTCTTGGGGTCTATAAATACCCCTCAATTCTCAGCAAAGAATACAACCTTTGAGAAGTTAGAAATTGAGAAAAGCTTTAGCAAAAGTCTTGTTTTCAATAGCTTAAGTGTTCACCTCCCTCTTTCTCTTTGAAAAATCTGTAAGAGTATGAACTACTTGTGAAAAGGTTGTAAGAGGGGTATTTGGTCCTTCTCCTTTAAAGTGATTTGCTAGTGGAAGTTGAGAGCCTCATCGTAGAAGGCTTCGCAAGTGGATGTGGGTCATTTGACCGAACCACTTTAAATTATTGTGTTCCTTGAATGTGTGAGTGTTTAACTTTCTGAAACCTTTATTTACTTAGCAGCAAGCTCTTGGTTTTCATCTCCTTACTTTACTCGAGCTACTTTTACTAAGCCATTCTTTGTCGAATCAAAATTTCTACATATTTACGAAATTATTTTCAAACTTACGAGTTTTAATCCGTTGCACTAATTTACCCCCCCCCCCCCCCCCCCCTCCTCTTAGTGCCACTCCGATCCTAACACTCATAAGGGTTGTCTCCTAAACTCATGAAAAGGAGAAGAGGGGTGTAAAATGTGGTTGGTCTTCACCTATTGAAAGAAGACCTCTAGTGAACGCCTAAAAAGAAAATTGCATGACTACAACAAACAAAATGATCTTGATGAAAAATGCTTTATGTTTGATGAAATCAATTTCGATGATGCATAACGATGTAATTATGTAATGAAAATATTAAATATTTTGAAACCATGTCTTGACGTCATGCATAATGATCATGCTTAATAAATTTTGAAATTATGCATGTTATATGTTGGAGATTTGAAACCATGTTTTGATATCATGTATACCCAAGAAATGTTGATTTAACAAATTGAATGAATTGAAAATGAATGATTATTTTTCTCTTGATTATAACTAGTGATTTTTTTATATGAATCATCATTTTGATTTCTTGTCATGTGATTGTACGAAATCATGAAATACTTATGATAGTGTGTTAATTTGAAAAATTGAATGAGTTGAAAATTATGATGAATGTTTAGAAAATAAATGATTGTATCATGTTTAATGATTTTACATGTTAAAATTATGCATGATGAGTTGAAGTGATGATTTAAAAATATTTATTCAAATGCATGAATCGATAATATTTTTGTCCAAATGAATCATGATTTTTTAGAATTATAATTTTTATGATTCATAATGAATTGAGAGATATTATACATGAATCAAGATCATTTATGTGTTCTCTCATGACATCTTTTAAAGTTTATGACTTAAATGTTATTATGTAAAATTCTTTGAATTTATAAAGTATATCTCATCACCAAGTTCTTTTTGATATTCTTCATGTGATGATATGAATGCATGAAACACTCATGATATTATTTTGATGCATGCAATGATGAAATATTCATGATGAAAAATTATTTTGATATTCACGACTTGATTACCTTACCTTTGTCATAATTTGAAAATTGATATAAAGGGTCTTCCCTTCTTTTTGATAATGACAAAAGGGGAGATAAAAGATGCTAGCTTGCACAATTCAAGAAGAAAACAAAAATTGCACTTCTCAAAAGAGAAGAAAGAACTTGCTTCTTGAACAGCTCAAATTGTTAGCTTCCATATTGTAAAATAATGTAACATTTTGTTAGCTTGCGTTTTTACAAAGGAAGAAAAAATAATCGCACCTCTCAAAAGAGAAGAAATTACTATGAACAACACCGAGAATTGCTAGCTTGAAATTTCAAGAAAATGCAAAAATATGCTATCTTGCACATCGTAAAGAAAAGTAAATTTGCAAACTTGCACAACTCTAAATTTTTGCTAGCTTGCATTATTATAAAAATGGAGATTATGTTTATCATGCAATGACTTGAAACTGTTATGTCTAAACACATGAGAATTAAACTTCTCCTTTTTGTTGATGACAAAGGGGGAGAAGCATGTTGATGTTATGCATGATTTGATCATAACATATTGCTTGGATTTTTAAATCCAAGAGTTTCTATCAATATGGAATATTGATAGGGGGAGTTTATTTAAACTCCAAGAGTTAAGGTTAACTCCATCATCAATTGGTTGTCATCATCAAAAAGGGGGAGATTGTTGAATCTCGTATTTTGATGATGAAACCAATTGATAATTGTGTATGTTTTAATCTGCGTTTTGAGTGATGCAGAATGCTTCGATCAGGATGAGACAATTAAAGTAGAAAGAATCATGTTGGGCCGGAGGAACATGTCAGAAGATTGAACGTCGGGCCGGAGGATCGATCGATGTATCGACAAAAGGTTTTGGGCCATGGATTTGGGCATCGGGCTAAGAAGAGTGGATATTGCGCCAAGGATATTGGAGTTGCGGAGTCAACTAACCGAATGGGCAATAGGCCGCAAGAGAGAACGATGCGCCGAAGGACGAATCGTCGAGGAACCAATGACATGCCAGATAATATAATTAATGTTTAGTATTAATTGTTTGGATTAAAGTGTGTTTTATATATGCCGGATTAACTATGATAGCAAGACATGAAGCAAAATGAAGTCTCGGAGTCAAGGACGCGATTTTGTTGGGAGTTCGAGAGTTCATTGGAATTCCGGACGTTCATCGGAAGTTCTATCAGAACCAGCCGAGAAGTCTCAGAGCTTGCCAGAGAAGCTCGTCGGAACTCACCAAGAAGATCATCATGAAGTCCAAAAGCTTGCTGGGATTCCGTCGGAACATCACAGGAAGATTGCCGGAAGCTCGTTGGAAGAACCAAGACTTACAGACTTGTTTAGATTAGATTATGTCTTAGATTTCGTGGTTAGTATGTAATTAGGTTTGGATTTGGGCCAACCCAATTAGGGGCCAGCTACGCCCATGTAAGAACTGTGTTGAGCCCAATGAGAGGCCCAAATAGTGCCCCAAGAAGTCTCACCATCGTGGCATAGTCTTTGAGACTATGTCAGGCCCAAACAGTCCTCATTTTTGCATTGAGTTGATGGTGGCCCTCGAGCCCACCATTCCACGGGTCAGCCCTCCCTTGAGTCTGATCTCCATATCGACTCCAAGTGTGCCTTCATTTGTATTACTTTGGGTCGCTCGCCCACTTGATCTCGTAATGCATCCACCAATGCATTCTCTCAAGCAAGATCATGCGATGACTCCTTGCCACTCGCTTAGTCCATTGAGCTTCATGAAGTTATTGTTTTTGAGGTACTCCTCAACATGTGCGGTCTATTGTACATGATTCTCCCTCTAGAGAACCGAGACTTACCCCTCCTAGATATCTATCCTATTGGAGCAACATCTCTCTTCGCTTCTTTCTGTCTGAAAGTTTCGGAGACCAGCATCCCCTTAGACTACTCCGATTTGCTGAATAAACTATGCATTGTTTTGCATTCTGCAAACACACTTGCTAGATTATGACTCCACGTCAATACAACCCTCGCTGCACCACTCAAGGCCTAGTAACATACTGAACTCGCTGCATACTTCAGCCTCCTACGAATGTATCCTTCACATACCAAAGAGAAAGTTTCAATGCTCCATGGCGCCGAGTTTCGGTTACCTTGGGATGACCATGAATATTCCATCGTCCATATACAAGCCCATGCATGAGTACCAAATTCTTTGAGTTAGCAATTCCCCTCACCTCTGTGAGCTTTACACAACTCTTTCAGTCGTTGAGCAACTCATTCCACCTTGCATGGTCTCATCCTTTACTAAGCGTCTCGCTTGCCTTGAGCACCATTAAGTATGTTGTCAACGTCAAGCCATAGCTCGAACTCAACCATCCCAATCTTTGTACACTCCGTATTCTTCCAAGCTTGCTTGTTCTCGTGGTGCCTCTTTCACGAAGGTTTGGTCATTCCTCTGAATGCCAATCTCAAAGGCCCGCTCCTTCGAGCGACTCCTTTTCCCTACATCTCCATACTCGTTTTCCCTCAAATGGTCTCGTGTGTGCTGACTACCCTCAACGCAGCCCCGCTAGGTCCCCTATATTTGCATGTCAAGTGTTTCTATGAGTGCTTATCCCACTCTGATACCATCCGTCATGGACTTAACTAGTTTTGCCTAAATCGTGCGACACCCTTACGTCTCCATCCGCAAAAGTCAACCTCCTTGAAACCTCCCATGGTCCCTTAGGACCTATAAAAGAGAAAACGGGTTAGAGAAAGTGCCTCACTCGGGATCTACAAGCAAACATTCTAGGAAACACTTCATAGACAATGTAAATTATAAACAGACTTTACAAGCTCTGACCGGTTGCACAACAAAGGGTCAAAATGGTCCACTACAAACCGAATATCTCTCACAAATGTCCACATAACACAACATTTATTTACAAGCCTAAGAAGGCCACCAAACCCAACTATAATGGGGCTATTAAGCTTTCAAACATTCCTTTACATGCTATGCAAAGCATGAACAAACAGAAAGACATGGACATACACAAGTATTACATCAAACATTCTATTTAGAACTTTGTTCGTGACAAGACGATATAAGGGAATCTAATCCATTGGACCTATCTATTCTCAGTTACCATGTACCTATAGTCCCTCATCCATCTAATATCTCAGAGACTGTATACCATACATAGTGCTGTCAGGCCCATACAGTTTCTACACGAGTCTCGCTCTAATCAGATTCTCCCGAAGAACTCTTTCTCTCTCAATCTGAATGACCTTGGCTAGGGATTTGTTTGAGCAAAAACAGATAAGATATTTCTCTCATGATACCGAGAGTGGACAATCCTCTATCGACATTCAATAGTCCTCATAAGATTGGCTGCTAATCCCGATAACCGGTTGTGCTAGATCTAAAACTTCCAGGGCTATAAGTCTAGTATCAAATAATAGAGTACTCATACAGGACATCTTTAGTGTTTTAATTCTAAGGACCAAGTATACTACTAGGATATTAGAATCACTATCTGATAATAAAGTATCATTAACTATCCAACATTTTATGAGCGGATCAATTAGTGAACTCATTCTCCAATAAGCACTTGTATTGTATCCCTAGTGTCCCCACATGATAGCTATGATACCATCCATCATATGGATATGTATACAACACATCAGTTTGTCCGGTTATCTCGATGTCCCTCTCGAGTAACCTATGACCGGGATTATTTAAGATCTGTGTTTAAAGGCGCGAATCGGTCTCATTATCGTGATCTCATCACGATTCGATTCTCATTGCACAGATCCATGTACATCACGATATATTCATGCAATAGGCAATATAAAGTGAAAAAATACCAAATAATAATAATAAGTAAAAAGACTGTGTGTCAAGTCACACGTGTTATCACTCATGTGATTAGTTTGTAGGGCACCTATGACTAGCAGCCGACACGTCGATCGATCCTCCGGCTCGACGTTCAATCTTCTGATATATTCCACTCCAGCCCATGATTCTTTCTGCTTTAATTGTCTCTTCATGATTGAAGCTAGTCCTGCATCATTTAAAACGTATATTAGATCATAAACTCTATCAATTGATTTCATTATCAAAATTCAAGATTCAACACCTCCATCATAGAGACGAATATACAGCACATCGGTTTGTCCGACTATCTCGATGTCCCTCTCGAGTAACCTATGATCGAAAATATTCATGGTATGTGTTTATAGGCAAATTGGTCTCATTATCATGATCTCCTCATAATCCAAGGACATCATAATATATTCATCATCCAATATAAAGTAAGAAAATATCATAATAAATATTAACAAAAAAGATTATGTAACGTTTTCATACGTGTCATCACTCGTTTACGTGATTAACTTACAAGGCACCTATAACCAACAGATTTTATGATCATAACTTTTTGTGATCCATCAACAATAGTCCATAAGACCACTCGTATAGGCAAGAAAATCTTAATCACTTGCAAATGGACAACTAGGATTGACGGGATAAACAAAATAGATTAAATCATCTAGTGAAAGATGATAACACAAACAAATCTAAACTTTTACAATATAAAATATTTGATTTAAAAATAATAGATTTTGATACTTATTATAAGTGTAAAATTATAATAATGATATTATACAGAATAATTTTAATGATAGAATATGAAATCAAATAATAATAAGTCAATATTAGAATACTTGATATCATTTAAAAAATATTATTTGATTCATAAAATATAATTTGTAATTTAATTTATAGAATATAATAATAATAATATCTATTTGTAAAATCTAACTAAATTTATCTTCCAGATCATATGGTATCATATGTAATTCCTATAAGATTTTATGTATATTGATAGGTAAGAGTAAATGATCTCAGATAAATAATTAAGAAAATTCTTTCAAACTATCTCCTAAGAATCATTCTTTTGATTAATTGATAATTATAATTAAAATTTAATCAAGATTATAATATTCCTTATCTAACTAAACTAAAAAAAGAAAACGCGAAACCCTTTCGATCACTGCTTTCCCCACTTGAGCTGTCCATCCCCAACAGCGGCTGCTCTTACGAGCTCCCTTCGCTGTTGCCTTGTCGCTGGGGCAATACGAGCCGCCACGTGCGTGGACCAGTTCGGTCATGCATAAACATTTCATCTGCTGCAGGTGATGCTCGCTCTCTCAGCATATGCTAGATGTACGGACAAAGGATTGTATCAATGGCTAGCGAGCATGAAAGTTGGGAGGGGTTTTGCTGCTTCAGAGTTCCTTCTTATTGGTATTATAACGTACCTTTTATCTACGAATTCTTTGGAGCCCCCACCAAACTTGTATAAATTTTCGTGTCAAAGATATAGACATGCTTTATAATTCGACGTCAGTGCACGAGAATCGACTGAAATGAGAGTGCTTATTTTCCACTTGCCCATTGCATGTAATGCTTCCCATTCTCCCGTCTCTTCATTTGATTGGCCATTTTGTCTTAAGAGCTTCGTATACAAGATGGTTGCCAATTGAAAGGTAATATTTTTCAGAGTAATGATCCTGCTATTTATCCTCGTAGGTTCTTTATAGCGTATGAATTAAAGTTATATTTATATCAGTACAAATATTTACAACCTCCGGATGTCACTGTAAGAATATAAATCAATAAATTTGAGATGTTGGCATCGTGTTAAGAGGGGTCCGATTTCGAGATTGGCACACGTGTAATACCCATGGATGACGGGATTACCTTCTCACTGGGCGGGTCGACTCTATTGGTTACACGGAGGGCTCCATTTGGGGCTTTAAGGTGCTGACAAAGATCTTATGCGGTTGATTCGAGTGGCTGTAAGAACATGTCTCGTACATACTAAAAAAAAAATAGATCAAGAAAAAAAAATCAAAATCATTGTAACGATTACATATTTTCATATTTTTGTCTACGCCAATTGCACTATACTATTTTAACCCTCCACCCACTGTGGCCGAAATGGGCTCTGCGTTTGGTCCAACATATGTTAGCCCAACTTTAAAACTTCAAAACCAAGGAAGCCGTCCCCCATTCGCCTCGAGCCCGAGATCCTGCCTCCGATCTTCAGTGATGGCGATCTCCCACCGAGCCCTTTCTTCCCCGATCCAAGATCTAAGGCTGTGAGTTCTACATCTCGGATCTGGCGTTCTTTCCCCTCCTTGATTCATAGGGCGAGATCGGTGGGAGAAAGAGGGGGTGAAAGATGCTCCGGTTGCGCGCCTTCCGCCAGACGAACGGCAAGATCGTCAAGATCCAGCTTCACCCGACCCATCCCTGGCTTGTCACCTCTGACGATTCCGATCATGTCTCCGTCTGGGATTGGGAACACCGCCAGGTCCAAGAATCTCGACTCTGCCCTCTTTCTTCTTTTGGGAGTGGAATCTGACTGTTTTCTAGGGTTTATGGCGGATCTTGATGTCTTTGGTCTTGTTCTTGACAGGTGATCTATGAACTGAAGGCAGGCGGCGTCGACGAGCGGCGGTTGGTCGGGACGAAGCTGGAGAAGCTCGCCGAAGGAGAAACTGGTACGCAAAAGGACTTTGTTCTGTTCATGCATTAGTTTGATTTAGGTGGATGCTTAAATTTTCGTTATTGGATTAATGATTGTCGGCTCGCATGACAAGTATGGGCTAATTCGAGTGGCAGTCTTAGTTTTCTCGAGTCTATCAGTTTTAGTTATATTGAAATATTAGTTATTCCAGTGAAATCAGAGTTCCTCTCCCTGAGTTGAGTTCAGGTGTTGCACCTTGGATCACTATCACATGAGGTGTCTCAATATGCCAAGCCAGCCAATGCCTATTTGTATTAGGAACCTTGCAGTAGGCTGGCTTGTTTGGGATATATATTGATGTTGAAAAACTTGTTCAAGAAATTATATATCTAACAGATACTTCAATAGTTCATTTTTTTTTCCCATGATGATTTCAATATCCAAGCACGCTAATTGAACTTTCTTTTTACACTGGCTCACTGATAGCAAGTTAACAATCTGTCCTTCACATTTATCAGCTAATATATGTACAAGGTTGGATATGTACCAATAGGCATAGTTGTATATGTCACCATTCAGGCTGGAGAAAACAAATATATGTTATTTAGACCTTGTTCAGGTGGCAGAGTCCTTGAAGAAGAGTGAAGTGGATTAGCTTTTACTCAAGCATATTGGATCTAGATCATTAATAATCGTAAAGATGTGGCACGTAGTAGTTGTAGAGTGTTTTTCAGTGTTATTTCTGTTCCATTAAGTAATTCTGATGGCAATGATTTTTAGAGTACGGTTGCTTTCCTGTTCTGTTCAGAAACTAGACTGATCTTTTTAAATTATCAATTATTTGCACTCGTGGATATTTGTTTTTTTCTAAGGTCTACCTTCATTATGCTGACAGAGCCAAAAGGAAAACCTACAGAGGCTATACGTGGAGGAAGGTAATTAAATTTATTGGATTTTAACTTTCTTCTGTTTACTTTTTCTTGGCCTTTCACAAACTTTACAGAAACTTAAAATTGCAATCACTTTAGTGTGAAGCAAGTTGGTTTCTATGATGATGATGTGCGATACTGGCAACACTGGCGCAATCGTTCTGCAGCTGCTGAAGCCCCATCTGCTGCCAATCAGCATTCCTCTGCTTTTAGTTCACCTGTACCATCCACTAGAGGAAGACATTTTCTCGTCATTTGCTGTGAGAACAAAGCCATATTTTTGGATTTGGTAACTATGCGAGGCCGTGATGTTCCTAAACAAGAGCTTGATAACAGATCTCTTCTATGGTATGACATACTGTTCCTACCCTCTTCATTGGATTACAGATGCATCAGAACTATATTTCCTATGGACTGTTATGCATCTGCTTAGAGCAGGTTTCTTGTTTTTGAATAAGTGCATTTAAGCATAATATACACAGGTCTTTTTTTGTATCCTTCTGCATAAATAAATACATTTTTTTTTCACTTTCTCTATGTTGAATATGTAATTTGGTTCCAAATGATAATGCAGATTGCTGGGTCAGAAGAAAATTTTACTTAATTATAGTTTCTTTTTAAAATGTAATGAGAAAAAGGTGCGACATAAGCAATTTTCTACGTGTTATTAGGACTTGATAAACAAGTCTTTGTAAACCTTTGAGTCTCAATCGTCTTTATTGACATGCTTAAGTCTAATGATTTCAGACTATTATTTGTTTGGTCTAATTATTTAGGTTTTGGTGACTTTAATGTCAAAAAGGTGATATTTGTTGAAAGAAATGTTGTATGCCTTACATGACTTAGACCTCTCGATAAACCTTCAGTAACAAATACAAAATAAAAAGGATATTAAAATAAAATGAAGCATTAAGAAAGAAAACGTATCTACAAAAAAAAGAAAAGGATATAGAGAAGATGTATGGATAATTTTCTCATGTCACTCCCTTTCTGAAGTAGTGGAAGTGCAAGAGCATATTTCTAGGGTCGAAAAAGGGCTGGGCCAAATTGTGTTTGAGTTTGTATGTCATTTCTTGGTTGGAACAATAAAAGTTGGGCATCCTATCTGGTTTTAATCATTGCTTTTCAGTGGCTAGTAAGTTTAAGTTTTTCTTTTTTTGTGAGGTTCTCTTGAGACGTATTCCTTCTATTTCTTTTTGCTTAACAATATCCCAATGCCTATAGCTGAGTTGGTAGAGGAAATTGTTGCTGATTCCTTTAGCATTCAACTTGGGTATTCCTATTACATTTACTGTCTAGAACAAGGTTTGTCGCAAGGATTACAATTTTGAATAATACCGCCCGTACCGGGCGGTATGTACCGGTCTGTCAGTAGACTGGTACACGGACTGCTTGCTATCGAGCGGTATTATATATATATATATATATTTATATATAATATAAATATGCGACGTCGCCTCTTTCTCTCTAGCGGGAAAAGGCAACGTCGTCGAAAAAGGTGACGCGATGTCGCCTCGGCAACGTCGTCGAAAAAGGTGACGCGACGTCGCCTCGGTGATGTCGCCTCGCCTGGGGAGAGGAGAGAGGTGATGTTGCTGAAGCGACATCATCGAATT
Organism: Musa acuminata AAA Group; assembly: GCF_036884655.1. Taxonomy (NCBI): domain Eukaryota; kingdom Viridiplantae; phylum Streptophyta; class Magnoliopsida; order Zingiberales; family Musaceae; genus Musa; species Musa acuminata. The sequence goes on along the minus strand of NC_088332.1, from coordinate 30,453,288 downwards.
ATATATATATATATATATATATATATATATATATATATATATATATATATATATATATATATATATATATACCGAACGGTATATCGCTCGGTATATCGTACCGTACCGTATCGAGCGAATGTCGAAACTCCGGTACGGTACAATATTTCAATCCTTGGTTCGTCGGATTGCAGTGTACTGTCCAGTGCGAGCGGTATGTACTAGTCTAATAGGGGACTGGTATAGGCAGTACATATTGGTTTGACGATATGATCTACCATACCACATGTCAGTACGTAGGTATGGTTTGGTATGTATCGTACCAACAGCCGGTCAGTATACTAATACAGACCGGTAAGGCGAACCATGGTCAAGAATATTACTTTTAAAGTTACTCTTTTACTAAGTTGTTGCCTTTTTTTTTGAGAATATTGGTCTAAATGTTGGTGTCTTACTAAGGTTATGCCTTCCCATAGCATTACATTTTATTATGTCAAGTTAATCCACCCAGAAAACAAAGAAGAAAGAAAGTGATGCATTAAGCTGAGTTTTGGTGCTCATATTCATCATTGACCTTTTTTGGTTTAACTGTATCTATAGAGAAGCATCTTGACGTTGTATTTCTCTACAGTATGGAATTTCTATCCAGATCTGCTACTGGCGATGGCCCACTTGTTGCTTTTGGTGGATCAGATGGTGTAATAAGAGTTCTGTCAATGATAACATGGAAGGTTTTGACTTCTACACTATGCCATAATATTTTTTTCCTTCACTACTAGAACATGTCAGCTAGAGTTTCTCTTTACAGCTCATCCGTAGGTATACTGGTGGCCATAAAGGATCGATCACTTGCTTGATGACATTTGTGGCATCTAGTGGTGAGGTAATATCTTTTGTGTTCTATTTTATTTCACTTTTTTTTATTTGAAATTTATGTTTCTGTCTTAAATTCCTATTGGTGATTTTACAAATTTATTTGTTCACTAAATGACATGACTATGGTCCTCCATAGATAGCAAGAAATGATAACAACTTTGAGCTGTTTTCTTTTGTGCTTTTAAGCTCTGTTCCCTTTTAAGATTTTGTACAAGTTACTTTTATTGCATCAGGAGTAACAATTCTCAAAGCAGAAAAATGTTTGCTTATTTGTCATAAACCAGATTTCATTGCTGGATTTGTAAGGGTAAACTGATATACAATGTGGGGATTGGAGATCAAGGTTTACCGTGCTGTGGTGTATCACTCGGTATGGGCAGTACATACCGGTCCAATAGAGGACTGATAGGGGCAGTACAAATTAGTCTGTTGGAATATCCCACCGTACCGTATATCAATAGATTGGTATGTACCATAACAATGGTTGGTCGATATACCGGTATGGACCAATAAGACGAACAATGCTGGAGATAATTAAGTTTTATTAGCAGTTTAATATCTATGATAATGAATGGATAAATATTATAATATTGTTATTTTCTTGTTTTGGTTGGTACTTGAGTGATTAGATTCTGTACTATGTGGGTTGTTGTCTTCAATGAGAACTTTGAACTTCGATATCAAAAGATATGAGAGGAATAAAACCAAATGCAGATCAAAACACTAATTGCACCAGAATTTTGGCAAAGATTTCTAAAAAGTATTATTATTGTGTATGCATTGAGCCTACAACATTGCAAAACAATCCAAAATAGTCAAGAAAATTTCATTTCTCAGTACCTTTAAAGTACATGTGAACCATGTGATGGAGTTGCAAGGATCTGTTATTATTTTGGCTTATCCAAATTTGCATATAGATTGGTGTATTGAGTTATTATGTATGAGAACATTAATGGACTTTAAAGATGTTCAAAACTCTAAAATGGTTGCCATTTCCTGCCTTCTTATCTAAGGACCACACAGTATCTCTGCCTATTCTGAGTGGTTATCATGGTTGATCTAGGGAGAGAAAAAAATGCATGTTTGATGCATGATCAACTAATATAGGTTGGTTACTTTTCTTTCTGACATTGATCAGAAATGCTGCCAGTATGCAGCTAGCCTGAAAGATTCTGGTAGGTATGAGACTTAGAATGTGACAGGCATTGTTAAGAAAACCACCACACCTCATGTTGGAAAATCAGCTCAAGCCCTGGTAAGTGTATATGATAAATGCTCAGTATGTTATGTGGCAATCCTTGGTTACTTCAACATTTGACAAACCCAGTGGTAGAAAGTTAAAGAAAAAAAGAAGAAAAAAAACTAGATGCTACATGTCTGATCTCATGGACGCGAGTCTGTGAAGATAAATGTGGGAGGCATTTATCTGCATTAAGAAATAAGTTCATTAAGAAAAATCATTTGGTTCTTCATGTATGTCCATGTTGTTGTGCCTTTTATGTGGACTGTCATGTAATTTTAGTCTGCATTTTCAGGCATTCTTAGTTTCTGGGGCAAGTGATGGTTTGCTTATATTATGGAGCGCAGACCACATCCATGATTCACGGGAACTTGTGCCCAAGCTTAGTTTAAAGGTAACTCATCTTCTTTTCCTTTTTCCTTTTCTATTGGTGGTGGTTTTATTAAAAAAAGAAAACTTTGTTTTCTTTATCTGGTTCATATTTCTCGATTTATCCCTTTGTTTCCTTCCGGTTGAAGGATATGTCATTATTCTATATCTAAATTACAATGGAACAAATATTGTATAGTTTAGACTGAGTAAACTTTAGGCAATTACCTCTGTAAGGCACATGATGGAGGGGTAGTGGCTGTTGAGCTTTCAAGGGTGATGGGAAGTGCACCACAACTCATTACTATTGGTGCTGATAAAACTTTAGCTATATGGGACACTATATCATTCAAGGTATCGTATTTTGACCTGATGCTCATATACCATTGTAAGTATCTCTCCGTCTCTGTTGCAGTAATACTCTAAATTTTATACAGGAACTTAGGCGAATAAAACCAGTTCCAAAACTTGCTTGTCACAGTGTGGCATCTTGGTGCCATCCCCGAGCCCCAAACCTTGATATTCTTACTTGTGTTAAAGATTCTCATATCTGGTATGCATCCCCTCTTTGTTTAAGTTTGATCCATTATGCATTTTTTATCTTAAATCAGCATATGTCATGGTGCATTATGGTTTCTTTTGGCTTTAAAATGACAGGGCTATTGAGCATCCAACTTATTCGGCTTTGACAAGGCCATTGTGTGAATTGTCATCACTTGTTCCTCCTCAAGTTCTTGCACCTAATAAGAAACTGAGGGTACGCCATTAGGTTTCTAATGATTAAATGATTGGACATATATATTGTATTGTGATAGGGGTGCCTATTTTGTTTGTCATTTGTATTTATTTGACATTGCAGCTTATAACTACAAGGATGTTTTTGTTACAGCCAATTACATGTCACCTTCATTGCCTGATTAAAAAGGTTCAATTTGGCCAAGTACCTGTTAGTACCTGTGAGAAAATGGAGCAGAAACCTCTCTTTCAAATGTTAAATATTGATTGATGATGCCTTTATGTTCTGATGAACCTGTCTTCATGAGAGGTGCTAATGATATGACAGTAGATTGCTGTACCAATCATGAAGGTGCAATCAAGTCGAAACTATATGAACATGATAAAATCTTAGGCTACATTAGGGTACATCTTGCAATTTTTTAGCGAATTTATAAACTTTTGAAATTCAGTAAACCACCCAGATTGATGATCACTTGCAAGCATGGATCTAAGGGCGTTGTGTTGAATCTGTTGTTTTTTGATGACTACTTGATTGTTTATTTTGAGTTTCACTATGAGATCGATTGTAGGTGACTTCCTAAATACTTCATTGAGGTATAAAGGACATTTCAGGCTCTGATAGGTAGTTATCAGAACTGAACGGGAAGCGACCTGGTCAAGTCTTAGGTCACTGGGTTACTGGCAGAATCGGTGGGTCAACTGGTCAGACCACATGTTAATTAAAAATATTTTAAAATATATTAAATAATTTAAAATTATATATATAGATATAAAATATTAAAACTAATTAAAAAAGTTATATGAAAAATGATAAAAATGATAACTAACATTATGAACCTAAATGTTGGTGGTAATTACACTAAATTGGTTTGGTTTTAATTTATTTCTCACAACAACCCTAATTTCATGGTTAATGTAAATGCCCTCTTAAACAAATAATAAAAAATAATTAAGGGTTTACATAACACGGTCGGTTCATGCTGGTTATCCAAAGGCCATCTGGGTCAATTGGTTCATTCCAGTTTTTCAACACATCCGATCCAATAATTGAATTGGATTGGTTAATGGTTCGATTCTCAGTTTTTCTGGTCATAGTGGGATAACTAGGGCTCTAATCCTGCCTTTAACCTACTTGGTCGTGTCTAAACTTGGCCTCACTTATTGGTCCTGTTTTTGCCTAAATCCATGCTGCAATGCTTTTTTGAGGCTCAGGCATGGTCACCTAAGTTCAAATTAGCTGTATTAAAAATTAAATAATAATTAGTGTGAAGTGAGATCTGATCCATAGTCGTAGTGTCAAAATTTTAGCCCACCTAATAACTGTGCTCTTGTTTCTTTTAAGTTTTAATATTAGATTTATATGTAAAATCAGATATATATATATATATATATATATGTATAATAAACATATATGTAAATTACAAAAAAAAATGTGATACATCACCTAATAGGAAACTGGTATTCCCACACATATATCTGGACTTTTGAGATATAATAGGAAACTGGTTTTCCCATAAGGAACAACCTAAAGAACTGGGTATAAATTTGTAATGCTTTAATGAAAAAAAACAAATATGTAAAGTGATTTTTTGGCTTTTATTATCTGCAACATCTCTCCTCTGCAGGGTACTTTCCGATTATAATGATCAGATAGATTAGGACGTACTGAAGCAAACCCCTATGTGATGTGCAGAAGATCATATCATTTTGTTAATGCTAGTGCAGGCTTCAGAAGCATATGAGAAGGCCTGACATAAACTTTGACTAGGATTTAGTTTTCTTGCCCAAGCTTGGTTGGCCAAATAATTTTATTGCTCATGCCTGTCCATTTGCTTACCAGACCATTGGTTTCGGGCAGGAAGCCTGGCTTGTGGAGAGGACTACTTGGTTCATTTCAGAATTCTGTCTCCCTTCTCCTTGGATAGTGAAGCTGAGGGTCACTTGTGGCTTCAGTTTTGTGTTATGGTTTCCTTTTTGGCTATCTATTGGTAACTTAAAGTGAGCCATAAGACTTTCTTTTGGCAGGATGACAAAGGTTGAAATGGACTAAGAGGACTTCTAGCTGGTCCTTCTTTTCCCTGCTTAATCAGCCTCTTCAATGCTAAATCTGCTCTCTTCATTTGTCTTTTTGAATTTAACTTATTCTAAAAAATTTTGTCTATAATCTGTTCCTCACTTTTCTCCCTTGCTCCATGCCTTTCCTCATTTAGTTTTTCTTTTTATTTTAGTTTTGTACTTTTGGAAATTTTGAAGTATTCTTATTGTTTCTTAATAAAATAAAAATTCATAGGCCTCACCAGTCTTTTGCTTAAAGAATTATTAGGTAATCTAGGTTTTCTGGTTAATTCATTGGTTAGTGGTAGTTAGAATATTTTGAAGGTGTGTGACTAGCATTGGCAGATTTGGATTTGTATATATTCACTCATGGTATTTCATCATCGAACCAATTGGTTAGATTTATTTTGTCTTATTTTTTTAATTTTGTTGTGCATTGAAAATTCACAGGTTTCGTTTGCTGTTAAAGGAGGGTCAAATGTATTGTGTTTTGTATTTCATTTTAGTGGGTGTTGGAACCAATTGATTGGGAACAAATTTTGTTCTATTGGAGTTGATATAGGAATCATAAACATGGTAGAATCGAGGCCATTGTTTTTTAGAGGTTATCATTGTCTGACCTCTCCTAAAACAACTCTACTTCTGTTAGAAGGAAGGTGCTAACCAAGGTTTTTAATTTCGAATGATATCGCTCGTACCGGGCGGTACGTACCGGTTCGCCAGTAGACCGGTACACGGACCGCTCGCTATCGGGTGGTACCGTCGATTGGGGCTGTTTTCGCCCTGTTATCATCCTAAATCGGGCGATGATCGAGGGAGAAGAAAGAAGAGGGAGAAGGGGAAGAAAGAAAAGGGAGAAGAAGAGAATCTGGAGATCGGCGCCGCTCTCTCTCCTCGTTTGTCGATGACTTCTCATCTGTGCGGGGAGAAGAATCCTCGATGACGCGGGGAGAAGAGAGGCGATATCGCCTTTGCGAAAATGATTTTCTTATATATATATATATATATATATATATATATATATATATATATATATATATATGTCACCTCATTTTTGTAGGACATCGCCTCAGCGACATCACCTCGTGTGGATAGAAGAGAGGCGACGGTGCAGAAAACGATTATATATATACATATATATATATATATATACATATATATATTGAGCGGTATATCGAAATATATTGCTCGGTATATAGTATCGTACCGTACCAAGCGAATCTCGAAACTCCGGTACGGTATAAAATTTTAATTCTTGGTACTAACAATATGACTAATCTATCTGTCAGCTATTTTTTTCTTTTAAAGCATTCTTAGTTGGAACAAAACAGAGACGATCACATTGTGAGTTTTACAATGACATAATTTTGTATGGTAGCTGGCTCGTCGCTTTTCCCTTTAATCTTCTTTTTCTTGTAATCCCATCTTCTACAATTGGTTCTTATTACATATTGCGGTTCAGTTCAGGAGCAGGTTGTCTCATCAATGCCAGTGTCTCAATTTTTAGTGATCACAAATGGATTTAAATTGGGTTGTCAAGTGCTGTTAAAGTTCCCTTGTTGTAAATGCTTATCAAGTTGGGAAGGCCAATTTAAGGCAATGATGAAATCTTTTTAATGCAATGAAGAAAAATTTTGTTGGCTGAGAGTATGAGATTTTTCTAGACTCTTAAATATGGACTTCATAAAATAGTCAGAGGCAGGCTGCTCAAGTTGAAACAGTAGATATTGGCTTGGAATAGCATGGATCAAGTAGCAGAACTTTTATTATAGGTTTGGAATGATCTTTTCATTTGCAATATTCTCCATATAACTGATATTTTCATACGTGTACCTTGTGATTGTAAATTACAATTTACAAATATATGCATATTTTTTAGCAAAAGCAAAATGCTGAATCCGTCAAGATTATTGAAATACCTGATAGTAGTATTTGGTTTGGTATGCAGTTTTTCAAGTTTAGTTAACCTGGAAGTTTACTTGCTTATATTTCTCTGGCTTTCATGAAGAAATATTTCAGAATCTTGATAAATAGCCTGGAAATATTTCTCTAGCTTGTGTTTGCATAGGAAATGGAACCTTTATTTGGTCGTCTTGGTGGAGTATGCCTGAAACAAGGGTAGGTTTGCAGGTATACTGCATGGTTGCACATCCATTGCAACCACACCTTGTGGCTACAGGAACCAACATTGGTGTTATTTTAAGTGAGTTTGATGCACGGGCTCTTCCAGCTGTGACTGCTCTAGCGACACCACCTGGCAGCAGAGAACATTCTGCTGTTTACGTAGTTGAAAGGGAGCTAAAGTTACTAAACTTTCAGCTGTCCAACACTGCTAATCCGTCTCTTGGGAGTACTGGGACCATCTCTGAAACAGGAAGATCCAGGACGGAAACAGAACAATTGCTTGTTAAGCAAACAAAGAAGCACATCAGCACACCTGCTCCACATGATTCATATTCCATTCTCTCTGTAAGCAGTTCTGGAAAGTGAGTTTCTTTTCTTAATTTGTGTTATTTGTTAAGAACAATTTTCTTGGCAACTGTTTTCAAGTTATATGTTCATTTATCTAACTTTTCTTGTACAAAATGTCTTGAATTAATTGAATTCAATCTTTTTGCAGATGGAATGGTCTATTAGATTCTGAGACTCTTTGAGTTCTTCTAGTTATTGGAGCCATAAAATTTTGAAAGAATAATCTTCAGTTACTCATTAATGCTGCGTTTATGCAGTATATGTCGATCTCAACATAGTGGTTTTAACATGGTAGCCGAAAAACAAATGAAGAATTGGCTAGAGATCAATGTTTAAAAGCCAATTGTGCTGGTTGGTATGGGTCAGATTTTACTGGTCTGAGACATGACCAGCACGTGGATTGGGTAACCCTGTCTGGTTCAAAATAGTGTTTGCCGGGTGTGCTAGGCAGTAAGCCTGGGATATTATTTTCTTTTTTTAAATAGAGCCTTTTACATCCTTTTTCTCCCTTGCAGCTTCTCTACTGCCTCTCTCTCCTATGATCATCTCTGCAACCACATATTCCTCGTCTGTCACCTCCTAATTGTGTTTCTGGCTCTACTGAGACATGTGATACTATACCAGGACTCTACTAGTTGCCTAAAGATATTGGTGTTAGAATGAGATTAAAATCTTCCAAGAGATAATGGAAAAAATGGTCACTAAATTATTCAATGACATGGTTCTTAATGCAATTGATTGAGGGAATATATTCATGTAGCCAACTAGAGGTGGCAATCTCGAATTGGATCCATGGGTCAATCTAAGCTGACCAAGTCTAGCCTGCTTAAGGTGGCATTCTGTCCATGGGAATTTGCAAAGTATGGACGTATTGGCAGTTTAGGATGTTTCCAAGCCAAGTTTACTTAGTCTTAGTTTTATGATAAAAGGTGAACTGACGTGACTTTGACAAAGCCGTCGTTTTCTTTCTAAAATAAATTTTAACTAATTTTATCTACCAAATGACTTAAGGTCTCAATTCTTGAGATTTATCTGTTGGTAGGTTGGGTGAGATAGGGTCTTGAGTTGTCCCTATATTAACTCCACCTCAACTTGACCCGACTTGACCAATGATCATCAGGACTAAAGATGGAATGTGCATGCAAAATGCATACACAATAAATTGCGGGAGGAGCCTGCACAGTCCATTATTCAACATCTTCACTAGCACTTTCAGTATAAACAATGCCTCCAGTTTATAGTCCTAGAAGGCTAGAACTGATTCTAAAAAGGGTATAATTTCTTGTTGTTGTTTGTATTTTGTAACCAGTTATTTTTGTCTTAAATAAGTCAGAGAGCCATCAAAGCTTTTTCTATCATTTATAACTTTTCTGTTCTTCCTCTACCCCTCAAGTTTGAAAGATGGAAGGCCTAAATAATAGAGGACCAAGAATAGCCTGATCATATCTAATCAGGTAGGAGGTTTACATGAAATAAGGTCAATGTTATACAAATCTTCTTGTAAAGTTCAAGTTTTCCTCCAAATTGAAATACATTGGTAGCTTAAATTATGCTTTTTTAAGAGCAACCTGTTCATATCTAATCTGTCAGGAGATTTCTCCTACATTTGCATTTTGAACAATGTAAGAATTATCTATAACTTCCAAGTGCCTCCAAAATTTTCAATGTCTTAATTTTTTTTGTCTGTAGAAGATAATGTACCATGCTCTGTTATGAATCTAATTACAATTACAAATATTAACATATAATAAATTCACAATTATTGTTTGCACACCAAATAGGAGAATCTACCTTATGGTTCTTATTCATGTTTGTCTTGTCAATGTTGTTGTACTAATATTTCCTCTCCTTTTTTTTTAATCTATTTAGGTATGTTGCAATTGTATGGCCCGATATTCCTTCGTTTTATGTGTACAAGGCCAGTGATTGGTCGGTTGTAGATTCAGGGACCGGGAAGCTTTTTGCTTGGGATACATGCCGTGACAGATATGCTTTAGTGGAAACTGCTTTGCCTCCTCGAATACCACTTATTAAAGGGGGTTCTTCTAAAAAAGCAAAAGAAGCTGCTGCTGCAGCTGCTCAAGCTGCTGCTGCAGCTGCTAGTGCAGCTTCTGCAGCAACTGTGCAAGTGCGTATTTTGCTGGATGATGGGACTTCACATGTCATGGCAAGGTCTATTGAAGGGCGTAGTGATCCAGTATGTTGTCTTTTGCTGTTACGGCAACTGAGTTCCTCTTCATTTAAACATGCTGATGAGTAGCTCTTATATGTAGTGTTTTAATTTGTCTGCTTAAACTCTATGGTTACTGTACTTTTTTTTATTCTGATTGACCTTTTCCAAATGCATTTTGTTCCAAACAATTGTTTCAGTTGGTAGCATTAGATGTTAGAATCTCAAGTCTCAAAAATCTTTCTCTGAAGGTTATTGGCTTGCATGGTGGTGCATTACTTGGTGTTGCATATCGAACATCACGGAGGATCAGCCCTGTTGCTGCAACTGCCATTTCAACAATTCAGTCAATGCCTTTATCGGGCTTTGGCAATAGTGGAGCTATGTTGTCTTTTGCTGCAGCCGATGATCCTTTTTCTTCCAATAAACCTGCTGCAGAAGCTGCACCACAAAACTTCCAGCTGTACAGGTGGCATGAGTTTTCCTGCACACTTGATATTTTTTTCTCAGTATTTTGTTTATTGAATTGAGTAATTGCAGTTGTATATTGCTGTATAATATGTATATTACAGTCTTTGTTTTAACTGTAGTTTGTACTAATACTTTTTGTTTAATGGTTGACTTCATTATTATTTAAAATTTTAAACAATGCAGTTGGGAGACCTACCAGCCTGTAAGCGGTCTTCTCTCCCAGCCAGAGTGGACTGCATGGGACCAAACTGTTGAGTATTGTGCTTTTGCTTACCATCAGTACATTATTATATCTTCCTTGCGCCCTCAATATAGGTATCTGGGAGATGTGGCAATTTCTTTTGCTACTGGTGCTGTTTGGCATCGTAGGCAGCTTTTTGTTGCTACACCAACTACAATCGAGTAAGATACAAATCACTTCTCAATATAGTTTGTTTTCATCGAACATGTTCTGACGCATATGCATATGGGGTATGTCAAGGACTTAAGTGCTGGTCACAACTCCTGTGCTTTGGATGGTGTTTGACACCATGGATTCAAGCACAGTGCATGGCGACCAGTACCTACTGGTCCAACCATATGGTCCAATACATATTGGTATTAATCTTTTTATTCTTTTTTTGGTTGGTACCGGGCATATGAGTCAGTGTACCCCCTTCTATGCCAGTAGCTAATCAGATCAATATATTACTGAAATTGGTTCCAGATTAAGATTAAAATTTTTGGTTGACATTGTATGTACAGTCATCATGACATAAAATTGCTGTGCCCATGCTTCAGTGGTGGCAGCAGACAATGCTTACATTAATTGAGTGCCCTGGAGAAACCAAACCATAACCGTACAAAATTGCTTGTAGTGACCAGCTCGGGTGCACTAGGAAGTTGTTCTCCATTCAAAGTTCTGTATTCATGCTGTCTAAATATCATGAAACAGGAGTCTATTTCTTAGATAAAACAAAGATTTGTACTATGTTGGCCAAAGTTTCTTTCCATGGTGAACAAAAGACATTCAATTCGTACCTTTCTGTGATGCGTCTGTATGTTGAAGTTAATTTGATTGAAAGTAGTCCAATTGCAAAAGAAGTTGGGAAGCTACTTAATTTCTTTCATTGTTGTTTCTGTGAACCAAATTTTGAAGTCAGAAAGTAGTAACTCAGACAAAGTAACTACCTATATCATCTGTGGCATGTATGTGCTCCTGCAGATTTAAAAAACACAGATAAAAAAGGGTGTATGGGGCTCTCATCAGTGTGGGGTCCTTTTTGTTGTTTTACTACAATAGTCTGCACCCTGTTTATCTTCATTCTGATGACAACAAGTCATACTTCATTTTCCTTGCTGTCGCATTTGTGGCTTGCATTACTGAATCATGGACCACATACCTGTCATGTTGGCCCACCATCTAATTGCATCGTGTTCTTTATTACTGCAGTAACTGATCTAGAGTGCAATATTAAAGCAAATGCTTATTGGTCTCATTGTTGTGTTTATCAATTATGGGTATCTAGTTATCAATTAGCTTCATTTAGTTTTATCTATGTTAATCCTTCACCCATTTTTTTGAAAAAGTTTATCTGACAACTTGAATATTGGTGCATCTTTGGGAATTTGTTTGATGTTGTCAAATGCTAACAAATTCTTACGCAGATGCTTGTATAATGTGTTATATGTTTTTGTTTCTGCATTATTATTCAAAACTCTGTAAAAACAGAATGATAAGATTTTAAGCAACTGACACAAAATTTAGCATGTGTTACTTTGTTTTATCCTTGGTACACACTTCATTGCCGTATTCTCCAAGATAAACTTGCTCTAATTATTGCCAGAACCAATATTGTTTTTATCATCTTCTATATCAACAATTTTTGGTATCTAGTTTTTCTTAATTCCTTTAGCTTCAGCTAAACTTGTCCTTGTTTGGGCATCTAACATGTCATGCAGCTTATAGCAGTATTTCTCTTGTTTGATGATTTTCTCAGTTTAGCAGTCACCTACCATATACAAATCAATAATAATGTTTTCAAGCGTAAATAAGATGAATGATTGGTTTCACTAAATATATTATTTACAATGCCTTTACCTCTATAATGCTAATTGCTTTATGTCTTATAGGTGTGTGTTTGTAGACGCTGGAGTTGCACCAATCGATCTGGAAACCAAGAAAAAAAAAGAGGAAACGAAAGCTCGAGAAACTCAAAGTAGGGTGTTTGCTGAGCATGGGGAGTTGGCACTCATCACAGTTGATAGCCCACAGGTGACCACGAGTGAGAGAATCTCGCTAAGGCCTCCAATGCTTCAGGTGATCCAATTAAGTTTTATTATATATTAAGTTTACAACTGACTGTAGAACTGGTTTAAAGTATAGCCATTGGTTGCCTAATGTCAACATACTACTGTGTTACCTCTCCGTTAAATATTGGTTGATTTGAACATTTACAATATTTAGTTTTTATGTGTCATCCATAATAGGCTATCCACACATACAAGATTTGCCAGTATTGATAGGTGATAATTATTTGATTTCAGGCACAACTATTTATATCACGATCCAAGTATAATAAGCTACTTAGGTACACATGATCAATTATTTACTACCCCATCTCAACCTGACCCATTGCCAACTTTTACGGTAAAGACTAAAGACAGGAATGATTAGGGTGAGAAACCTGCATGTATACCTGATCGAAATTTGTCAAATTTTCTCCCATTTAGTAAGAAGGTTTGCACTATGAAGTTATAAGGTTGTAAGATAGTCATTGAGTTCGTCTCTACTGTCTTATGGTGTTGGTTTTAATTAATGGGCTATTCCAGAGACAAAATGGGACCAGCTTTCTTATTTATAATGATATGACTGGAGTAGTGAGATTAAATAATATGTCCATCTTATTCTTATGTTCAACAGATGCTAGCCATTTGAAATTATATATGTCAGTAAGTTAATCACTCACTAGGAAGAATGCAGAAATAAATTGAAACTTGAAAGATCTTAATCTTGGGCAAGAATTGTTATTTAGATCTCAATTTTGAAGCTTTGGCTATAAATTTTAAGTTTATTTTGCTTGCTTTGGCGGTTACTTTTGTTGTCCCTTTCTTCAAGTGGCAAAAGTGTATTTTTTAACGGTGAAGAATAACCAAACTTTGAAACTTGGACGTCTAATGCTACCCTAACTTAAACTAGGTCATACTATAAAGGTTCTATAGCTAAGGAATGTGTCATCTCAAGAATTAGTAACAATATCATGAGACACATTATGAAACTTTGGGAAAGAGTAATCCAAAGTAGGATAGTATTTAAGGCAAATATTTTTTAAAATCATTTTGGTTTTTATGCTAGATGATTAAAGCTATTTATTTATTAAGACAATGACTGAAAAAATACAGAGAGTAAAAGAAAGATTTGTATATAGTTTTTATTGATCTAGAGAAAGACTATGATAGAATTCCTAGAGATTTATTATTGTAAGTTTTAGGAAAGAAAAGTGATCCACTAATCATATTGATTAGTGATTAATAAAGGATATATTTAATAATGTAGTAACTAGTATTAGAACTATAGATAATTTGTCCGGTGAGATTCCTGTTAGTATACGACTACATCAAGGTTTCATATTAAGTCTCTTTTTTCACGATGAACTTACTAGTTATTTACATGTAAATATTCCTTATGTACGTTTAGCGATTTTAAAAGGCGCTCGGGCGCTCGCCTAAGCGCTCGGGCAAGGCGAGGCGAGGCCAGAGCGCCTCGCTAATCTCCCAGGCGGCGCGCTTCAAACAGGCGCCAGCGCGCCGCCTGGGCGCTCGCCCGAGCCCAGGCGCTGGGCGCTTCGGGCGAGCGCCCGGGTTAACCAAGACGATCGAATCAGGATTTTAGGTCTGGTTCGGTCTATGATGGTTAGTTGGTTTAATCGAACCAACTAAAACTGATATAAGTGACAATCGAACCCTAACCCTCGCCGCTGCCGATCCCGATCCCGCTGCTTGCCGTTGTCGCTACTCGCAAACGCTGCCGTTGTCGCCGCTGTCGCTGCTCGCAAACGCTGCCGTTGTGGTCGCTCGCGCCTCCCGCTGCTCGCCGCTCCCGCTCCCGCTCCTGCTCCCGCTGCCGCTGCTCGTCGCTGTTGTTGCTCGCAAACGCTGCCGCTGTCGTCGCTCGCACCTCTCGCTGCTCGCCGCTCCCGCTATCGTCGCTCGTCGCTGTCGTCGCTCGCCGCTGCCGCTATCGCCGCTGCCGTTGTCGCCGCTCGCCGCTTCCTCTTTTCTCAATCAGTAGGCTCAGCACCCCTTTACACTTCCTTTTAACAGTATACGTATACTGTATACTATTAATATTATTAAGTTATTTGAAATGATTAATTTTTAATACTGTTAATAGATTAATAATATATTATTTTAATTTTAATACTATTAATTTTTATTTATTTGAAACTTTTTGTTAATGTGGCATTGTGATTTTGTATCTTAGATTTTCTTAATTTAATAGCATATTTTTATTTAAAATTTTAAATAATTATATTTATTAATTATATTATATATTTTTATATTTTAGCGTCTCGCTTCGCTCGGGCGAGCGCCTAGCGCCTCGGGCATTTTTGGACCTTGGTGCTTTTTGGCGTCTAGCGCCTAGCGTTTTTTAAATCACTGTGTACGTTAATATTATTTACTGATGATATTGTCTTAATCTCTTACTTTGTTGAGAATCTAAATTGAATTGATTTTAAACTTGAGTCAAGGTTTTAGATTAAATAGGACTAAGATGATGTAATTTTAGTAACATTAGGAATGAATGAATCGGAGGACATACGATATAGTTAAGTTGGATGATGAGAAGTTTAATTAAGTAATAGTTTTAGGGATCTTGGATCATTTATTCAAGAAGATAAGAGATTGATGAAGATATTATTCATAGACTAAAAATAGAATAGGTAAAATGACGAGGGACATCAAGACTTAAGAATTTGAGTGTCAAATAGTTAAAAAATAATATATACAAAAAGTTTGTGTTGTTGAGATGAGAATATTGAGGTGAATATTGAGATGAGTTAAGGACATAAAAAAATATTTTATTCGTAAAGTATCATTTCGATGGAGGATAAAATGAGGAAGAATTGTTTAAAATAGTATGAAAATGTGATCAGATGACCTATAGATTAGAAGAAAATGAGGAAGAATCGTTTTAGATGGTCTAAGCATATACTCAGAAGTTCTACAAATATGGTAGTTAGAAGAGATTAAATAATTATTATTAGTGATATGAGGAGGGAAGGGGTAGAAGAAAACCTAAAAAGATATTAATGGAAACTATAAAAAAAGACTTAAATACTCTTAACTGAAGATATCTGTACATATCTCTTAATTGCGGCAAAAGATTTATGTAGTCGACCCCAAATATTTGAGACTTTATGACTTTGTTGTTGTTTTATAGCATTCTTCATAGGACTAGGGATAGTTTATCATCTACCCAAGCCATGTTATGACCAAATCCTATTGTCACATATCACTTCAGAAACCAAACTATGATGAAAAAAGCTTAACAACTTGCAACAGAAGAGCCACAAAGCGAAAATCATCTCATTGAGTAATGCATATTTGAGGCAAGGTTTCATATACCTTCCCATTCTGGTTTTGATAACCTGGTGGACTATTATGAGATCAAGACAGTTCACCAACCTGTGTTGCCCTATACTTTGGAAAAATAATTAAAAAGTGAGATGAGTGGTATGTCAAGCTGGACTGAGTGACTGGTGCTTGGTGGAACTTAGTTGAACTGTTTCATGATGCCCACCTTTCTACCTTGTCTCTGATCCAATTAAAGCTGACTTCTGGTGGGACATATTGTACCTGTCCCACAATGGTTGGTACCGGTGCGTGCCACAAATAGATATTTATGCTTGAAGGCGCTTTTCTCATTCATATCTTCTTCAGTTGCTATATGTAACATTAAGAAAGGATTGCATTTCTGGTAGGCCCCAAGAAACTTGAAGTTTTAGCATGATATATGCAGACATGTATTTTGTTGCTCAGACATGGAATGGCAGTGATAACCTGTTGGCTTGCAACCTAGTGGTTCATATGCAAGACTTGATGACTGTAGCATCAACTGCATTTTCAGTTGGCATAAAATTAATGAAAATGACAGGAACACAACATTGTTTTCTGTAGGCTAGGTGGGGGAGGAACCTCCTTTCCTCATCTATGTTGCTTTCTTTTCAAATGTTGTCTTTGCACCATTGCACCTCTTTGATGACCTTGGTCCATTGTTCAAGTTGCTGTTTCTAGATAATTCGTCTTTGAAAAATAAAGTTTAAACATGATATAATAAGTTTTTTCCAACAGTGATACAATGCATCATTTTTATTTTGTAGTTATTCATATACATCTGATTACTTGTGATTCCACAGGAACTTTTCGACAGTTGCAAAGAGCACTTACCCACTAAAAGTTCACAAACTTTCATGATGCCCTTGCAAATATCGTAATACCCATCTAAAGTTCACAAATTTGATGAACATTCTTTCAAAATTTCACTAAGTAGGCATACATGGAAAAAGACCACCTTTGAAGGGGTATATAAAATGTAGAGGACAACCATGGCAATTGCAATTTTGCATTTTTTGCACGGCATATATAAAATCATCTCTTTAAAGATGAATGACATGGGCACAAAATATATTCTTGTATTCATGACATATGTTTCTTTTCTTTCTTATTGTGTTTGTTTTATCTGTCTTGGAGAATTTGATGCTGCTTACAGAGTAACAATCTTATCTTTCATGTTCATTCTTTACTTCACCTTTGTTGTGTCTTCAAAGAATGGGTAGTCACAAAGATCCCAAAAATTTCTTCATCCTTTGTGAACACGTAGTCATTTCTATGACATTGAATCATTGTAGTTAGTCATCCAACTCAAATTGGAAAACAAGGTTCAAACTTGAAATAGTCAATTTAAAATATCCATTTTGACATGCTGATGTGATGAACTTTTATTTTTTCTTGTTAGTTTATTATTTTGCTTCAACATCACAGTTTGGCAGAAGTGTCAAGTTGTTTACTTGCAATGATGACAATCAAGTATCATGTCCCAATTTATCCTGATAAATGAATGATTCTCCTCTTTTAGGTTGTTCGCTTGGCCTCCTTTCAGCATGCCCCTTCTATACCACCATTCATAACATTGCCCAAGCAATCGAGAGTAGATGGGGAAGATGCAGTTCTGCCAAAAGAGATGGAAGAAAGAAAAGTGAATGAAGTTGCTGTTGCTGGAGGAGGTGTATCTGTGGCAGTTACTCGGTTTCCTCCAGAACAGAAACGTCCCATAGGGCCTCTTATTCTGGTTGGTGTTAGAGATGGGGTCCTTTGGCTTATTGACAGGTAAGATCATGCTAGTAATGATAGTTCGTTGATTATAATCTGAAATCTGTTGGCACATTTCGGTTCACATATTGGAATCTGTCACAACTTATATGGGTATGACAGGATAATAAATACCATGGATAACTTAAGCTCAATATTGAACACAATTTACTGTTATATTGAACTTTCGATTGTAAAATATTTGGCCAGCTGCACATCCATGAGGATCATAATTCGGATGAAATATTTAGTTTTTCTATATGCTATGAATTTTAAGCACCATTAGTAGTCATGCATTCATTCATATATTTATAGGTGTAGAGCCATCACTAAACTGGACGTCAAGATACCGTCTACTAGGGCCTAAATATGGGCCAGTTGTTGGCTATGGGTCTAATCTTAAGGTGGTAGAGATTCTGATATATTAACTGGTTGAGTGTGCTATTACAAACTTGGTCTTAAATATTTATAGGAATCAGGGTCTGCCATACCGAACTGTACCGCCCGGTATGGGCGGTATGTACCGGTCCGACAGGTTGTCGGTACGAGGACCGCCCGTTACCGGTCCGAGTGCACTGTAACACTGTAGCAGTGCTACAGTACTCGGCACACCTGGGTGTACCGCTCGGTACACTTGGGTGTACCGTTCGGTATACCGTACCATACCGGTATCGAGCCCAGGTCGAAATACTGGTACGGTACGGTATTGCGAACCTTGATAGAAACACAGTCCAGGCAACTCATTTTTCTCATCAGGTCAGATCGTGACATCTGTCATGACTTTCATACTAAAGCTCATTTTATGAAATAAATATAGCAATGCCACAATCTGTCCGAGAAGTCTAAACACCCTTGTATTTTAAGTTATATTTTAAATCTTCTGATCATTATTAAAGTATAACTCTTTTTTAGCCTTTAACTGCTTCCTTTGCACTCTCATACTGTCACAGTCTACTTCATTATCTTTTAAACATGTGAAAGGCTCAATAAACAAGTTTTAACTATGCGCCAAAAAATTAGAGAATAATTTACCTTTTATATTCATTTTTACTGAAGAAAAAATAGTAATAGAAGCATTTCATTTGTAACTGTCACCAAATTGTGTCACAAAATGCTTTAGAGATAGAACATTTTCGAAGTTAGGATCAATCCATAAAAACCTGAAAATTCTGGAAGAAAACTCAAGTGCATCAAATAATTGGTTGTAAATGTACTGCTTCGGTCAGACAAGTATCTTAGAGCATTTAATGATCCTAAACTGGACAATGCTGACTTAGTATAACATATAGCATAACCATAATGAGCTTAAATGTTAATAGGATTCCTTGTCAACTTGATACTTCAAAATTGTCAGAGCTAATAAACCTTTTAAAGTAATACTTTTTATTATCATTATTTGCTGAACAAATCTCACTCAAAACACTAGGTGCCCTAAAATAGAGTGAAATTAAGATAAAAGAAATTAGTTCGCCATTGAATTACAACATCTTTAGCTCAACTGTTAGCCCTATATACATTACAATTTGGCGGTGAACCATGATATGACTTTTCATCTTGGAAAGATTTTCCTGAAAAAAACCTAAATTACCATCTGATTTCCCTCTGAAAAAGTTTTGCAATTTCGAAGAAATTAACTACATATGGAATCACATCACAAATTATGATTCACACAGGCAGTGTAAATTCAAATTATGATTCAGTATTATTTATTCAAATAAAGAGAATCTGACAATTATATAAGAACTTTCAGTAATCACATCGCAAGATGTTTGGTAAGATTACTCTTGTTCACATTTTATTGCATGTGCATAATGGAAGGGTAAACACTATGGTGTATTTTCTTAATCATCCACTGCATAAATGATTCAGATTAGTTAGGTTTCTTCTTTTAGTTTCTTCAACTCCTGTTTACCTAATTGCCTTTCCCAAATCTGGGGTGATCCTTTTGTTTGCTTCCTTTTGTACATTTATTTCAGCAAACAGTTTGTATACTTGGCAAAGAAGCGAATACCAATTTTACATCATCCAGTTTTTTGTTATAATTTTTTATGGCCGCTTTGATATCTGTTTTCAGGCATATGTGTGCACATGCCTTGTCTCTCAGCCATCCAGGTATTCGTTGCCGGTGTCTTGCTGCATATGGAGATGCAGTTAGTGCAGTGAAATGGTATTATTACCATTCTAATATATCATTTTTATTTTGCATTGAATTTCCTCAAGAAGACCTGCGAGTATTCCTTTACCTCTGCAGGGCAACTAGGCTTAGTCGTGAGCATCATGATGATTTGGCTCAATTCATGCTTGGGATGGGATATGCAACTGAAGCTCTTCATTTGCCAGGAATATCCAAGAGGTCTGTAAAAAAGGGTAGTTAATTTGTAATCATCACCAATAACATGCAATATTAATTGACTCCTTGTTTGTTTTGTAGTTGAGCATGAATTGGTCTACTATTGTGTATTTTATACTGATTTAAATCAAGAGCTAATATGACTTAATTTACACTAATTTACACCAGGTTAGAGTTTGACTTGGCTATGCAGAGCAATGACTTGAAGAGGGCCTTGCAGTGCTTGTTGACGATGAGCAATAGCAGGGATGTTGGTCAAGAAACTACAGCTGCAGATATCACTGAGATTCTTAGTCTAACTGCTGTTAAGCAGGAAAATCTTGTGGATGCTGTCCAGGGTATAGCAAAATTTGCTAAGGAGTTTTTGGACCTTATTGATGCTGCAGATGCTACAGGACAAGCTGATATTGCTCGTGAAGCTCTCAAAAGGTTGGCTGCTGCTGGATCTGTGAAGGGTGCTTTGAAAGGTCAAGTTTTGAGAGGACTAGCACTACGACTTGCAAATCATGGAGAGCTAACCAGACTTTCAGTATGTAGACTATCCTTTTCAATTGCTAAAAGTATTTTTCTTTTAGCTACAACATAGGCATATCTTAAGTGGTTAGCATAAGTACACTTTAATTAACACATACCTCATGGATGATCATTCTAATCTAAAGTTTTAGCTTAGGTGGCTGTTTTCTTTCTTACTTTTTCTTCAAGGTCAAATCAAATTTGTGTTGATTATATTGTTGCTTATTAGTATTTTATCACAAAGTTAGATGCTCATGGTCTTTCCCAAGTATTGTACAGGCAGATTTGTGGTAAAATACATTTGGATTGAGATCCTTATGAATTTTTAAAATTTATTTATGATGTAATTTGATGGTATTTAAGATGTTGAACATCATTTGTAAACCCATATCCTTCAGTATCTTAATTATTTTAGTTGTGCGCCTGTTCTCAAGATTGCGTAAATTAACCATATATTGCTTGTGTCTTGCACCATTGTGCCTCCTACTTAGTTGTTACCTCAAGCACTTTAAAGGGTTAGGGAGTCATTGTCAGGCTAATAATGCCTTGATTAATACCTATTATACTTGCTTATCTCCTTCCTGATTAAGTAAAATTTACACAATGTCCGTCCATGGCCAGACCAGTACAGTTCTGGTCCATATTGGTTTACTGACACAGAATACCAATATGTTTGCATCCTAGTTCATGACTGACCAATAAATTTCTGCTGGTACAAACTCGTCCCAGTGAACTTTTGTTCTTTGGTCCTAATCAAGGTTTCAGTAATCAGTCGAAGACTAGATTTGGTCCCTGGCTGGACCGGATGTAGTCTGGTATGCCATGGACCAAAGAGAAAGAGGCAGAGAAGAGGGGAGCGAGAGAACAAGGAGAGAGGTGGTGGAGGAGAATGACTGTATGAACCATAGGAAGCAATGCCGATGATGGGAGGAGGTAGATGCTGAGGCGGTGGTGGAGGTTCCAATCGACAACCTACAGACTTGAGAGAGGCTGCTGTGACATCCAACAGTTGCTGCCAACAGCATCTTTCATGAAGCATAACAACATGAAGGCGTATCTCACAATCTTATTGGTTCTTGCTGAGGAAATACTTAGTAAACAAGAAAATTGAAAGTTTATCGTAGGTTATTATTTGCAGACTTAAAAATTTTCTTAAGGCCTATCACATGTAACCAAAAGTAAAATATTTTTACTTGTCACAATGACTTGCTTAGTTTTTTCTTTTAATTTAATAACATTTTTTAAAGTCAGTTTTATGTTTAATGCTTGCATCTGTCTACCTGTTGGAGGTGCGGCTTATAGCTTATATGGGGATTACAGAGTTAGAAACATCTCATATAGATCTTCATATGAAGTGGATATGGTTCATAGAATCAACCTACCAACCTCTATGTAGTACCCTCTTTCTGTGGTATAAGACAAGTCAATCCCTGTACTGATTTCTCAACATTTAGGAAAACTACTAAATGACAACAAACCAAGTAAAATAAAGATGTTCGTCTTGGTTATGATTATTGTTATACGAAATTTTTGCATGGAACCATGGTCTTTCAAAGTGAAAAAGGTCCATTTCCATTCATTAATTGGAGACTACGCTTTGAGAAGTAGGAAATTGTTATCAATTTTTTTATTAAATGCATCCTTAAACTTTCAGCACAACCTGGTGTGTATGATTAGCTCCAAACTACCAAATCACGTCCAATACCCTTCCAAATATGTCGATAATAAGTTTTAATTGAATTTTATTTTGCTTGGCAGATTATTAGACAGGGAAATTTGATATCAGTCACATAAAATTATATAATCAATATTTAATTAGAATAGTAATCATGATGTATTTTCTCTAAATTAAAAGGAGATCTTATAAGACAATTATACGGATAAATGTTTTATATGAATCGGATCTCTCAGCAGTTAGCAAACTACGTATGCCTAGAGTTATTGTCATTGAGACAAAGAGGTGCTACTAACAAGGCAAAGAAGAAAAAGAAATTGATTGCAATCATGTAAAATGATGAGAAATACAACTGAAAATAAGCTTAATGGTGTGAAAGGGATCCATGTAGATGGACTGCAACTAATCAGGATCTATTATTTGTCTTTTAAATATTTGGTTGAGAAATGACAAGATCAGTTAGAATATCTTGCGGTTACCATTAATGATGCTTGTGCAACAGGCCATAGAATCAGCAATTTAGCAAATAAAATGTGAACACCTGGCAATCTAAAGACTTGTGCAAAAGGGCCATATGATTAGCATTTTTGCGACTGTAAGGTGAACACCTAGCAATTGAAGTAAAAGCTAGTGGGAGAAGCATTTGACATGCATGTGCCAGTTTACATGCAAGTCAATTCATGAATTTTTTTTTCCTCATCCAGTACTCCAAAACACTTGATTAACACTCTGCTGTTTCTTTCAGGGTTTGATAAATAATCTGATTGTAGCGGGTCATGGGCGTGAAGCAGCATTTTCTGCAGCAGTTTTAGGAGATAATGCATTAATGGAGAAGGCATGGCAGGACACTGGGATGCTTGCAGAGGCTGTACTACATGCTCATGTAAGTATCCAAGGCCTTCTATTCCTTTAAGAGGTTTATTTATAAGATTTGTGAATTAATTAGGAAGAAGACGTTTCAAATACCACAGGAGCCATTGGACATGTGAGATGCCCCTTTTTAATTACAGGAATACTCTCAATCATGTCAAAAATACTGAATCTCCCAATATTAGATACTATTTGGTATATGATCTTTAGGTAGATACCTGAAAATGCAATGTCTTCCTACATTAACCTCTTTTTTCTTTTTGGAACGGAAAGAAATGACTGCAAATTAATTAACAAAATTAGGTAGATATCTGAAAATAGCCTTTAGTGAGTTTTCTTTTTTTTGGGAACCATGTAAGAATGAGTATGTGATTGACATTTAGCTGTCGTAACTAACATCGTCACGACACAACCTGATGACCTATATGCTAACAACCAAGAGTTGAAATTTTGCACCGTACCAGAGTTTCGAGCTTTGTCGGTATGGTGCGATATGCGTAATTTAGGTGTAAAATCCTCTGAAAATATCTGAAAAATAGGAAAAAAAAAAGTTAGGATAGGGTTTTTAAGTTAGAAATAGATATAGTAATAGTATAAATTTAACAAAATCAATGTAAATTAGGTAAGAATAGTGTCATGTCTTTTTTGGGCTTTGAAGAATAGCCTTGTGCAAGGTTCATATTTCGGTCCATTACAGATTGTCCTTCTGTAAATATTGAAATATCTATAGAAAAATCATTTAAATTGTTAGATTATTTTATTACAATATAAATTTTAAAATTCAAATGAATTAAATAATCATATAAGTATATATACCTAATTGTTTATTCTACTACCAAAACAAACGATGAGCCTCCACGAGTGGTGGATCGGGGTTCTCGATCCTATACATTTGCATATCAATATGATATGTTTGTTGGACCTAATCCTGAAATTGATCTCATGACATAGTGTATTGATACACCGTATGTCATTGGTGCATCAATGTGGTGATAATCGTAGGTTGATCGTCATGAATCATATTTGTCCGAGGCGGCTCCTGAGGCATGTATTGGTGAATGTTAGAACTTCCACATTTGCTACTGATATATTGCTCTCTATGATACTATTGCTCAGAGAAGTATGACTATCTACATCATGTAGGCTCTATCGCATCTGCTTAAATTTATCCATTGTCTTCCCCTTCCACAAACTTGATCAGTACTTTGTCGAGTTCCATGATTTGAATCTTGGGTGGCATGTGTAAAATATTCCTCCTCGGTCCATGCACTACCCTCAAGTTGTGTAGACGAGACCAACGATTGCTCGGCGTCGCCGCTATCATCCGTCGAGGCACTGTTGTCCGTGTTGCTATCATGCTCTGGATCGAGCGAGTTGTTAAATGCGATTGTGAAGGTGTCTCGTCGCCCGACTCGATTCTTTCTAACGATGCGATTGATGCTACTACCTTCTCCTTTGCCTTTGCATACTGGGCGGATGACTATGATCGTTGGGTGTATGTAGTTCCTTGAGCAGTTTGACTTGATATTGTTGGACTCCTATCACAAGAAAGGGCTCCAACGATCAATTTGATCGTTGGAACACTGTTATAGGTCGTTTCGTCCGATCCTTCAGCGTATTGCCCAATCGGCATGTTGACCTTTCGCAACATCCGATTTTTTTGGCGCAATGTCCGATCCTTCAGCCTAATGCTCAAACTTAGTCCTGTGTCACTCAAAATGCATATTAGATCATAACTTTATCAATTGGTTTCATTATCAAAATTTGAGATTCAACAATGTTAATATAGAAGTAATCCTTAAGGTTGCTCTGATTCATTTGTCATAATTTGGACCTATAGGACAACATACTCTGGACTTGGCTATAACAAGCCTACAACTGTGTGGTCCAAAATATTTAATCTGCAAAAGTTCCAATTAAATATCATTCTGATCTAGGATTGTTGGGGCATCATAAGAGAATCATATTTCACACCAAGAGTGATAGACATCGACGAGTTCAGGAGAGGTGATGGAGATATACTACAGAGAGAGAGAGAGAGAGAGAGAGAGAGAGAGAGAGAGAGGCCTTTCTGGTTCAATCCAATAATCCGAGTATGGTTGGCCAAGGTTTTTCAACATGTCAACCTGAGCCCTAAGAACAGATGTATGGTTTTCACGTTCCTAGTTCAGCCTGATATCTAGAAATCCTACACAAGTCACTTGCCTCAAGATTGTTGTGGTAGCTACCCAAGATATTCCCTACACATCCAAATATTTGAATTGAAGTTGCATGTATATTTTTGTAACCTTTCAAGAACAAGGAAAGCAGGGCTATTCTGTAGCGAAAGAAAATTCCCACTGATGTTTAAATTTGTTTGGATGTTCCTTTTTCCTAGTTTGGTTCCAATAACACTGTCAGTTCTATATGATTCTAAATCCTTAATTTTGTTCTCCCAGGCCCATGGTCGCCCTACACTGAAGAACTTGGTCCAGACGTGGAACAAGATGCTACAGAAGGAGCTTGAGCACGCACCTTCTGTCAAAACTGATGCTGCTTCAGCATTTTTGGCATCACTTGAGGATCCAAAGTTTACAAGCCTAGCAGAAGCTGGAAAGAAGCCTCACATAGAAATCCTTCCTCCCGGGATGGCATCTCTGTCAGCTCCTCCCATCACGATTAACAAAAAGCCACCTGCTTCAGCCGCCACATCTCAGGGTCCCTCCACCGCAACACAGAGTCCCGAACCCACTCCAGTGCAAAGCGACTTGGCTACATCGCAGAACACACTGAACACCCAGACAGATAAGCCACTAATGTTGGAAGCTCCTCCTCCAGCTGATCAATCGAATGGCACCCCACCAGTTGTGGAGCCAGTGAGCAGCACAAATGCTTCACCAGAGGTCACCGAGTCACCTCCCCTAGTAGAGGCAGCCTCTTAGGTCCTTTTCCCATCTTTATACTATTTTGTCGTTTCCTTGGTTTCTCTGGTAGTTTCGTGTATCTTATTGTTGTTTTTAATTGCTTATTTTTTGAGCATTAACTTCATTCGTGTAATGATTATACAAGCAGGTTCTTGTTATTTCCCTGCATATGTTTGGGTGATGAGAATTCGGATATCTAATTTTTATCTTAAATATTGATAATATCCTATGGCATTGAAAAGCTTTGGTGCTTGCATTTGTCATCACGGGTCTCAAGCCAGCCAGTCGTCCGTATCACGTTCAGGGTTCGTCGAATTACAAAGCGGTAGAAAAAGGGTGGGACCACTGGAGCATTATCGAACAAGTGTTTTTACTGTAACAAGGATTTTTATCTTAAATATCGCATGGAAAGAAATAACAGGAATTTGAAAAAGAGGGCTAATTTATTCTGGCACTTCGAAGCATGGATAGCATAAAGTTCGGGTTGTTCGGAGAACTAGACCCTGCATCTCATAAACTCCCGAACAAAACTACACCTCGACTAAGCTAAACCTGTGATATAGCCATCAGACATACCAAAATAGTACCATCAGAAACTCACCTCGGATCCTAGTTGCTCGATTGTCGCAGTTCTGGACGGACAAAATCTGCATCCGGAGACACTGATATATCAACAGTCGGCCTCAGTTGTGCGCATACTCCTATGGCATCATGAACTGGATCGTACAAGTAGTTTCTGATAAGGTCCTGATTGATAGATCTGTTTTTATCCACTGAGACAAATGCCTGCTGTGTGAGGATGTAGTCAAAACGCGGGGCCCATTTTCTCGATCCCAGTCGTGCGGTAGTGGAACAATTGTCCACCATGAATGACACCCCACGAGCATGCATGAAAGGATTCAGGGAATCCACAGATTCGATTACGCTCTCGTTGATGATCTCAGAGTAAGAATGCCCTTTCTTTCTTAAGATTTCAATCTGCACGTTTATAACCATGTCGACAAAAGAAAATTTTGACGTTATGTGATTGGTAGGAGATAAATATGAAGACAATCTTGTACCTGAGCCATCATCAAAGCTACATAAACTCCAGCTGTAAAGGGATGTAGGGGGCCCAAATCACCTGCAGGACGTGTAGCACGAACTCGCTCGCCAACTTTCCACATTCGTGTTTGATCGATTTTACCCATTGGGAAAGCAGGAAGCCCTTCCTTTTCCTATCAAGCAAAATAATCAAATTTTATCCACCATCGCCTATAACAAGTAATAAAAGAAAACCCATTTGCATCAATTCGACAAACTACCTACTGTTATAATATATCAAGTACTTGAACAAACACCAAGAACAATATCAATCAAGTTTTAATCAGTTAGAGCTGTCATAATATATCATAATTAAGAGCTTACCTGGAAGCGCCGTCCAGCTAATACAACACTGCAGATTTCACTTCCACAGGCAACATCCTCATAGCATTCATACAATATATCCATGCAAGGATAGTATGATGCACTATATGCAGCATTGAATTCTTTCTTCCCCTCTTCGGTCAAAGCACTATATACAGAGAGCATCCCCTGAAATCATTGCATGCTTGAGAATTAGTCCTCTTGATGTCATACAATCACATGTTAGATAAAAGTTACCTTTGTTGAAATGGTCTTTGATATGATTCCTGTGATGCACTCAACAGTGTTCTTGTAAGCAAGCTCTTCACTCATTCCATTCTCGGTGTACCTTCTAAATAATGCTTCCACAATTCCATGCACAGCACCAAGCAAAATACCTAAAAATAGCATAACTAAATAAGGTCAGGCACCGTACACAAGCAATAAATTTGCAGGTGAATGGGCCTACCGCGCTCTCCAAAAATATCACTCTTATACTCCTGCTCCAATGTCGTAGCAAATGTAAAAGGAGATCCTAGAGCAACTGACCATCCAAGAGCAACATCCACTGCCCTGCCATCAACATCCTGCTCACATTGAAGACAAGTATGTGAAACCTCATTAAGCTAGCAATCTTTTGTGGACATGGAAAGATAATAGATACAATTCACAATCTCTTTACAAACCAACTTTAGACTTATAGATTACCTGGTGTACAGCAAAACTAGAATTAATCCCAGCACCATTTATCTCTTTACCCTGAACATATAACCTTCTCACTGATGGACCCATTCCCTTGGGGCACACAGCAATTACACTGATGTTCTTGGGGAAATCAAGGCCGAGGGACTGCAAGTGCCCTAGAAGGAAACCATGTGACAGCCCCAGAATGCTGTTTGGTTTCATATGAGAGAATACTTTTTCATAATTGTCTGCCTGAAAACAAAAAAATGAAACAATTTTTCATGTTACCTTTAGAATTGTTATGAAATTACCAATATGCCTAGTTGCAGAAGTTCATGCACCATGGAAAAATATGTTAAAACATGTTAAAAAAGGATTTAAGAACTGTTGGTTAATACAAGTCTCAGGCCTAAAGTGGAATGCAAAATCTGTGGAACATGCTCCAGAAAGACTTGCAATGAAATCTTGAAGAAACATTAAATCAAAAAGTTCAGCTACCAAGGTATGCTGTGAAAAAGGACAAAAGACAGTAACAAATAAGACTCAATCCATAATATACAAACAATTTGCTTTTGAACATTGACTAGGGTATTCTATTATCAATATTATTTAGTCGTCTTTAATTGTTTAGAACATTAATCAGACTCTTATTAATATAAGCTACCAATACAATTGGTTTTAAGTAAATAATAAATTAACATACTATTAATGAAATACGAAAGCTATTAGTAAGATTGGTTTAAGTAGAGAATAAATTAATATTCTATTACTGAAACAATAATGACCATGATCGATTGGGTTTCAATCAATAAAAAAAGCTACTAAGTAAAAGAGAAAATTTTGGAACTTTACCACTTATGGTTTTGAGCCTTTTTTTTTCAAGGACTCCTTAACTCTGAAAAAGTTCCCTCTGATTTCTATCTAAGTGATACAAACTGTTCACTCATCATTTAGTAAATCCTAGCAAAACAAGGCTCTCAACCATATCAAATAGCTAAAGTTGAACAATTATAAAAGTTTCAGTTAACATGGTTCGACTTAGATTTGTTATTGACTTCTACCCTGAGTCTTGCAAACATTGAATCCTGTTACCTAAAATCAATGAATATAATTACATGAAATTTGACAGATTCATCCATAACTAATACTGCTCTAACTCAAATCTTGCTAAGATCAGTAGTGTATATGATAACTGCCATGCTAAGAGCAGTATATCTACATAAAATCATGCTGCCTATATAAAGACAAAACAACTAAATTTGGACATGTACTGCAAGTGACTTTCTAAAAGAATAGTTTATATGATAGTTATATACACATGGAAGAAGACAAAAACTAAAAGCAGAAACGAGAACCCATGGAAGAAGAATAGTGAATATGATAGTTACATAGATATGCTACAAGAATGTGATTTTCTAAAAGGTCTATGGAGAAACTAAAGGCCATGGATGTCAACTTCTTCAAGTTGACATTCAAAAAAGATAAAGACCACATGTTTAGATCATGGGTAATTATCAGGATATACAAGCTTGCATCTGATACAATTCTTAGGCGTGCTCACAAGTGTCCAGTTAACACACATCATATAATACTGAAGAGGGGATTGGTTGAACTGCAAGGGCTATAATTATTGCTGACCTGTGCAGCATCAGAAATCAGCAGCAGAAGAAGATCGCTGCCTGCAACTGTCTCCCAGATATCACCCAAAGTTCCATTTTCATCGGTGAATCCAGCTGCACGTGCTTCATCAAAAGAACGAGAACCTTTCCTCAGACCAATCTGCAGATGATAACTTCAGAAAGTAAAGAATTAAAACATGCATGATACGACTCTTGGTAGAAATATACGGAAACTACTGGGAATCCCATTTTCAATTTGGTCACCAAATGCAACAAGAGATAGTTAGTTAATTAACAATTTGGTACTTCATCTGGCTCTGCCAGCTAACCCATACTGAGAGCATTCCAATGTGTGTAAGCGAGTCTTCTGAAGGAACTTTGAATCACATATTAGTTAAATTTCACATAATGAACAAGTTTGTCACTTCTGAATCTGTGATAAATCAGAAACACATAAAACACATAAGTACAGTCACCTTGACCACAATGTCGGACTTTGCCACCACAAGTGAATCCCTCAAATTCTGTGCTTGTGCAGGGCCCTGTAGAGCAACAGAAATTTTGGCATTAGGTAAACAAAGAAGACTGATAAACAAGAAAGTTAAATATTGAGCTATTGTAAAAGATGGTAAGGATGGGAGCTAGTCTCTAAACCTAATTAAAGGAGAAGTTGAATGAGAATGTGCAGTGAGGTACAAGAAAAACTGAAACGGGTTTGAGTCATCTCTGTAAACAACAGACTAAACCAACAGCCAACCACTATATTATAAAAAAAAAAACACTGTAATTTATTAATGGTGAATACAAAAAGTGAAATAATCTTATCATACTGCTAAATTCACCAATGACAATATTACCATAATCCTTTTAACAATATAATAAAACATAAATATTTAAGATGGTCAACCTCTTCCATAACAAAAAAAAAAAAAAAAAAAAACTATGGAGTTATCTACGTGCATATAATAGTTAAAACTAACATTATCTAGTTTCTGTAAATTTTCTTGATTATTTGCAATACATAGTATAACATAATCAGAAAGTCTGTTCTGCAGATATTATTGCAACGAATCCCATGCAGCTATCCACTGAATCTGCCACAAGTGGTTCTTCTATCACCATTTATTCATACTTTCATAGTCACAAATTCATATAACACTCTAAAGAATTACTAGAAAAATATTTTTACACCAATTTAGGAGGATAATTTTTTGCAAGAAAAGAAATTACTGCATCTACAAATTAAAGAAACAACGAGAAAAAAGAACTCGAAATAAAGAAACGATTTCTTTCATTTCACCTGAGATCCCCATCCGATCACCCCAATCTGTTTGATCCCCTTGAATGCGTCCGGCAACAAGTAGAACAAATCCCTTCCACCTTTAACAATGTACTGATACCAAAACAAGAAACCATAAGAATCACCAAAACCCTAGAATGATGGAAGCAAATGGTGGCGAAGGGTAAAAGAACCTCGTCGTGGCCGGCAAGGGTAATCTTCTCCTTCTTGAAAACCGACGTCTCGAAGTCGAGTGACGGCGGGGGCTTCTCGACAGAGGGCATCGACACCATCCGAGCACCGAAGGCGGCGCCGCGGCCGCCACCCCGTCCGGCCGGCACGACGTGCCGCAGCGATATGGAGGACGACGACAGCGAGGCAGCGGAGGATCCGAGGACCAGGGTTCCGGGCGCTGGTTTCTGGATTTTGGCGCGGGGGGCGGGAGGGGTGGACGAGGTAGCCAAGGAAATCGTCGCCACGGCGGTCGCCGCCATGAGATGGGGTATTGGATTAAGAGAGAGAGAGAGAGAGGAGAAGCCAACGAGGAAATAGTGCGAAGGAAGCTTTCTGTTGTCTCCCGTGCAGATATTTGAGAAGCTTTATGTGATCTGATGTTTATAAATAGACAGCAAACAGTGATTGGGTAAATCCCATCCGACAATTTCTAATATATAAGATGCAGTTGCTGTGATCGAATGGGAACACGTTGGTAGATCACGCCCCAGATGACGTCACCCCACGTGACAGTGAGCGCGCGACAGGTGTCTTCTCCGAGAATCTCGAGCCAATTTTTGCTTATATAAAAGAAAATTGCCTATATCTTTCTCGGAAATAAGTGATTTCCATATTCATCCCTCCAAATTTAAGTTGTTTTTCTATATACATATATCCTCACAAAATCTAAAAACTAATATATATATATATATATATATATATATATATATATATATATATGTTTTATTGTATTTAATGTCCGTATCACTGACTGTTAATTAGAATTATAAATAGTATCAATGATTTTTAAAATTATCATAATATAAAAATATTATAATTGCTGTAGGTATTTAAATATCTTTTCAGCTCATATCGCTGCTGTTAATTATGGTTCGGCATGCTTAACCTGAGTTTTCATTCATGTTAATGGAAAAAATATGTGAATAGCCTTAATAATTGAATAGATTTATATGTGATTAAAATTCGGTTGGGTGAATACACTTTTATTTGGAAGTTTCTCGAATTATGTTTATGGCATCTTCTTGTTCATGTCATTCTGTTGTTATCGTGTGACATTAGATGTTAAAGATGCCACTGATTAACATGTAATTGACATGTTACCTTGTGACAACATGTCTCCCAAGTATTTTGAAAAATGATTCGCATAATGGCCAGCAGATGGGACTCTCAAATGAAGCATATCTTTCTCATAATGTGATATCTTTCTCATAATTTATCAGGACTCTTGCAAACGTTGTGAGGATAGTGTTCAAACGAAGTGTAAAATGTAGCGAACAAAGTCTAACATGAATGAATGAATGAATGAACGAATGAATGCATGCATCATAGAAAAGTTAGAAAGAGAAGTAACCGATATGATTGCATAAAAGCATGCAAGGGTTTTCTTTGATATTTGAGTACAATTGCTCATTATCATTTGAAAGAAAGCAAATGTTATATATCTCACTGTAACCAACCATCCTAATTACACCAAGTCTTGGTACACCAACCGATCACAAAAAGTATCGATACATCAACACGACAAGAGCCAAGTGCAGAAGATAGGTGCAGATTACAAAAATCAGCCGGCTGCCTGAAAATCACCAAAGTCATCATCTATGGCATTTTGTGCACTGCTTTCTATGTTCTTCGATGTTTCTTTGGGTGAAAGTTCAACCTTGGAATGCAACTCAGTGTCTTCCATGGTAGATGGCTCTGAAGTAAAGGATGATCTTTCAGCAGGTTTTACCGGCGAAAGGGGTGCAGGTGGAGGAGGAGGTGGTTTCAGGCAAATAGAACCTTCTTGGGTTTTTGTCTTACCATCCAATAAAAGATTGTTCAGGCTCTGCTCCAAACATGCAGACTTTACCTTTTGACCTCCTTTCTGCCACAGGTGTACAATTTCACAATCAGTTTCACCAGGTCAGCAACCAAGATGTGATCATGTGAATTTATGGTGGAAGCATATCCAAGAGAGTTTCAAAGATAAGTTAGCTAAGAATAACCACATCACACTGCAAACAATCATGAGAAAACGTAAACAAAGCCAACCAATCTATCAAGAAAGACTCCCTGCTTCACTTGGAAAGGTTTTGATGAAGACATGTTTAACTCATATCAGGTGCCTCAATCATGCACTGTTAAGAAAAGAATATGGTGCTTATTGCAAGTGAGAACATGCTTATGAACTATTGTAAATCAAATAAATCTTATCATGTAAACAGACGAAGCTGGAATCTTAGTCTTACATTTAGTTGTTTAGCATTCATGTGATAAACCTTTCTTTTTCCAAATTTGTTGCAAGTATGGTTTGATAAACTTTGCAGAAGATTTTAAGCAATGAAATAACTGCATTGGTTGAAAGGTTAAGTAAAAATGCAAGATGAACCCAAGGAAAGTGCAATGCATCGAAAGTTTCAGCCATATGAGTAAAAAGCAGTGCGGCTTTTGACAGATTGAAGTGAAAACACATTCATTATATAGATCTACATCGCCTTCAGAAGAGGAACTTAGCTTTCTGTGACAAGTCACAGGCAAGTATGGTAACCTCACTGAAGTTAACTCAAATATTACAACAGTTTTGATTATAAAAAATGTTGTCCTTACTAGAAATAAGTGTACAAGGATCAAATGCTAACCCCCCTAATGGTCAAAAGAAAATGAAAAAAAGGAAAGAGCCATCAATAGACAACAAGCAATTATGTCTATCAAATGGCATTGAGTATAAAGAATAGGGACAAATAACAACTTCAGTTTTGGACTCTTTAACTGCTGGAATCTGCCTAAGCTCCAGCTTCTTTTCCACTCCTCCTTAGCTGATCGGATTCTGAGGATTTTTATTTCTAGGCTCCCCCCTGTGATGACTATTGGATATGACAGCCCAATCCATTGGGCTCTCTTTCTACAAGCGATGCCTATCAGTTTATTAAAGCTGACTCTAACAATACAGGATAGCATGGCTGGAAGGTAATTTGGAGCCTTTCTATTTCCCCAAAGGTCAAACTTTTTATTTGGAAACTTTGTTGGAATCATTTGCCTACCTCGGACTTGTTTGCTCACATTCTCCATCACCAAGTAGATGACTGTCATATGTGAAACCACTTACGAGG
Source organism: Musa acuminata AAA Group (assembly GCF_036884655.1). Lineage (NCBI taxonomy): Eukaryota > Viridiplantae > Streptophyta > Magnoliopsida > Zingiberales > Musaceae > Musa > Musa acuminata. The sequence continues at coordinate 30,418,966 of NC_088332.1, read as the reverse complement.
TTACTCCGGTTCATATCTTTCTTGAATGTAGTACTTCTATCACCTTTTGGAATCTACTTCAGAACAGAATACGACCACACTTTAAACATTTTGATTCTTCGTCAACTGGCTCTTGGCTCCAGGAAGGCAAAGGACATGAGAAACCTGTTGCTAGATGGATCCTCAACATTATTTCTTACTCCTTCTAGACCCTTTGGCTCAATAGAAATGATGTCCGATTTGGCAACCACCATGCTAACCCCACTACCTTAGTAATCAGGGCCCTGACCCTTGTGAATGAAACTTATGATCCATATCCTTGTCCTGAGGGGACCGGGAGTATATTTCCTCAACCTCCTCCTACAGAGGAGTTTTTTTACTGTACCTTGCAGTGTGACAGCTCTTTCATTTCCCCCCGATCACCTTGCAAGTATAGGGTATATTCTCAAGTTGCCTTCCTCTACTACTCTGGTGGTTGGCTGCCAATCTTGCTGGGTGCACAACTCAGCCAATGCGGAGGCATTGGCCATCCTGGAGGGCCTTAAGCATGCTGCGGCCTTTGGCTGGAATTCCATCCACCTCCAATATGATGCACAAGCAGTCATCCACTACATCAATGGAGTTCATCAAACTCCATGGCACTTCTAAGCTATCATTGCTGACATCAAGCAACTTTTGACCACTTTAGTACTTTGGATGACCTTGGTTGCCAATCCACTTGCTAATTTCTTCTAGTTCAATGAAATAGTTTGTTTTCAAAAAAATAATAATAATAATAACTGATACTTTTTATCTTTTTGTCTTGTTTGACATTACTTTTTTACTTCTTCTCATCACTCCGTGATCCTTTCGTCACCTTGTGAACATCCATAGACTTGAAGTAATCCAAAATATGTATACCAGTAGGTTTACATTTTCAGATGTTCTTTTTTTTCCAGAAGGGTTTATTTAATGAGCACAAGATACGATGGTTGTATGGTCAGATGAATATCCCTGCTTTAAATGAACAAAGAAAAAGGATATCAGAAATGATGATAAAGATGGTGGTATGTATATACATGTTCTAAATGGAAAATAGATAACCCTGAAGACATGGGAAATTATATAGGCTACAATAAGTATTGGTTATTGTGTTAACTTGCTACATCTGTATCTGCTATAAGATCCAGTCCGTAAGTAAGTTATTCTAAATCATTTTTTTGCAATAACCTCCTAGGCACAACCTGGCTCCACAACGGGAGAAGTGCAGAATGGGCCAGCAACAGTCGCACAAAGTGCCATTAAGAAGAAACAGACCTTGATGCGTTGAACCACAACTGGATTTCTACCATCCTGGTTAAGAGACAGGGGCCTTTGCACCATCCTTCAATATGTGAAAGCCTTCACTAAAATGACACTCATTAAGTCCTAGTGTCAGTTCATTAGTGCATATCTATCAGATATATATCTTGATTTACAGTTCCTTTTGTTCATAATCGTATATCCTCATATTGTATTATCTCCAAAGACAAATGGCATGATAATAAATTGAGGTTAAACATATGTCTTGCAAGAAGCAACAGAATAGTTTTGCCTTCACTTGAAACAAACTAAAAGATGATTATCGAATGATGTGCTTGTCCTAAACAAAAGTGATATAACAGCAGAACATGCATGCAATCATGTATGTATATATGTATGTCAAGAAAGGGAGAGAGAGAGAGGAGAGAAAGATAAACTTACATTTTTCAACTGAAGTACCAGAGTTTCCCCTTCCTTTAGACTATAATCAACTGTTGATGTTGTCTGATAATGTTGTTCCATCTCTTCAGCAACTTTCTTCTTGTCTAGATATCTTAAATAAAGTAAAGGAGCAAACTTCTTAAACATACAAATTCAAGATCCACCTTACACACCAGACCTGAAACTAATTTGCAAATACCACACAAACCAAAAAGTTTATAATGTTAATTAACAAGCCATTATTTGCATAAAAGAAGGATACTTCATGTGGTCATGCAGAGCAGCTTGAAAATCATATGCTTCTGTCCTTTCCCTAAATCCTATACCAATAAAAGCATGTCGTTTCCGACCACCTGCAGTTTTTAGACATTTCAACATCCAACATTACATTGCATCTTACAACAGAAAACCTCTTATGTACCAGTTCAGCAACAAATGTGAACTTAAATAATGAAAACCAAAACCATTGCATATATCAACAACCGTATGATAGTATTAAAAAATGAGTTAAAAGACTTCAATGTGCTGCTAACATGATTGAAAGCTAAAACAAACACAATATACCATCTACCACAAATCTTTCTAAATTTAACGACAGTTTTATACTGGACTTATAAGAAAAAATTGAATATCTACTAGCATCTCATTAAGAGCACTACTGCCAACGTGTGGAAATGTAGAGCTTGTTAATATGTAAACCTTATTCAAACTCTAAAAATAGGTTTTGACACAGTTCCCTAATGGCTATACTCTTGGAAGTTACACTATCAAAGCCTTATTCATTTATTTCAACATGTTACAAAATCTTGGCTGCATATTCTTATGAAACATTCTAAATCTCTATATGCCTAAAATTTCCAAGTCCTGTTTTATGGTTCCTTCAAGTCTCTTAACTAGCTCACTTCTGACAGACCTACTGATTCAAATTCTTTCTTGTTCAAGCTCTCATTAATTCTTCTTGTGCATAAACGTATGGCATAAGCCATAAAGTGTTTGTCATCATTTTATCACTAAAATTAAAGACAGGCTTCATTTTCCAAAATTACCTCATTTGGAATTTAGACAAAAAAACTTGATACTATAAATAAAATCTACAATGTCACCAAGTATACAACCTCTTCTGCTCAACATACAGTATGACTTTCCATATCACTTTTTCGCCTCTATCTCCAGACTCTTACGAGTCTTGTGTCAATATATCATTGGGGAATAACCTGTTTGAATCTAAAATTTTGTAAGTAGATTTAAGATCTACTTAAGAACATGATTAAAGAATAATCGAGTAAGAACTATCATATGTTTTGACACTTGAGATATCAATCCGTTCGTGCTAATGGGCATACAGCAAATTTGATTGCTGAAGTGGAAAAAGGAAACAATTTTAGATAAAATAACAGGGGTTGCTTGGAATGCACTTGGAATATCAATCAATGCCTAAGCTTACAAAGGCTTTACTAAAATTTGCATCACACAATTCAAAGGAAGTGTAAGGAACTTGCCTATATTTTCTTCAACTCGAAGCACAAAGTACCTGGAGAAAAGAGAAATGATGATCAAGGGGCTGAATGAGATGAGGACTACACACGAAGTAATAGGGATAGAGATTCATGTATGTAAAAAGTAAAAAGTATGTTGTAACTGTGTTGCACCTTTAGACATGAACTGTTCAAGAGACAGCTTCTCTAATTCAAAATCTAAATTGATGCAATTAAAATTGACTATAGAATTTATAGAAAAAACCGAAAGAAGGAAACAGACCTGCTGCTGTCAATAACAGGTTCCACCGGATGTGGTTCTCCCTCTCTCAAGAATGCTCTAGCATATAATTCCCCTGGGCAAATGATTCACGTGATGAAAGAATATATAACAAGGTTCCTTAATCTAATGCTCTAATAAGAAAGATGGCAACACCTGATGTTTTATCCTCCAATCTGATAATGCATTCCTTTCCCTTGCTAACAACCTTCAATACCCCCTCCCATGCCCATTTGTTGACATTCCACTCATCGGCCCTGACAATCGACAAAGTTATTTGGAAAATACAGTGTGCTTTAGCATTTGCTACTTAGAAGTGAATGTATGTCACTGACGAAAATGTGAGCACATGGATCAGATTGCAGAAAAGATTGCACAGGAAATTTAGAACATTTTGGGTAGGTGTAAGAAAAGACTGAACAAGTTGACCGACAAACAATTAAACAGCCATGAATAAATGGTAACAGAATCAATGAAACAAAATCCTAGCCACCGGCTAAAAGATAAAATAAAAGAAAATAAATTTCATGAGGCAAAGACAACAACAGTCGCTATTGACACAAAGAAGTTGAATAATTTCAGTTTCAGTCCTTATAAGCATCCAATCCTTATGTAAAAGCCAGATTTTAGACATTCATGACACGGCAGTATGCAGAGATATGTGGTACATTGCACTCAGGAAGGCCAAGCAAAAAATGAATTCAAAAGAGATGAACCACCACATGACTCACATCTTAGCAGACAGCAAATCAGCAAGCTTAAGCGTTAAGGATCAGAATTTTCCAAGTTAATCAGCAAAGAATAGTCCAAGCAAGTCAGAGAAGATCTACTTCTCCATATTTCCAATCCCATACACATTAATACTCTCTAGACTTATCAATAACCAGTCGATCACAACAGCATAAAAAAAAATTCTGAGTTTGGAAAAGAAAAAGGCACGAAAAATAAACCAACAAACTAGCAAACTTCTTGACAGTGCGCATGAAGGGAATCCGTTCCTCGGATTAATCTCGAAATCAACCAAATCGACCATCCACGTTTTACAATATAAATCCCAATAGATATAGGAAAGCAAAAGGAGCAGTTAATTCTAAGAATTCTGCACCAAAATTAGCGCGATAACCCCTATCGTGGATAAAATCTACATTAATCTGTGTACGAATAATGGAACGGGAATCTGAGGGCAAACCTGTAAGATGCTGCGCTCTTCCTGGGCGGTATCTGTGCAGAAAGCCCCACGGGATCGAAGAGCACAAGGAACACAATGGGTGAGAATTGGATCCGGAGACACGATGCAATCGAGAATGAAGGAATATAAGGGATTGCGGGGTTACCAAGTAGACGTAGCATTCGTTGGCGTGGAAGAGGACAAGCTCCACTGCTTCTTCGTCATCGCCTCCTCCTCCCCCTTGTTCCGATCCTGGGAGATTGGGGTGGGTCGGGCGATCCATCGTGAGAGTTCGCGATGCGTTTATTTTCCCGTCTTTCGTAGGCGAGTGGGTAGACTTGTTAAGCTCTTCTTCCTCACCCGTCTCTCGGCACGACTTGCGTCCCGACATGGTCGCATAAAGGGCCAAGAGAGGGGGGCCGTGGTTGTTGATGGGCGCCAACTCCGCTGTCGCGAGTTGGATCGTGCCGAACGCCGAGACTCGAAGCATTTCACACGTCATCAGGAACAAATGAGTGATGGCGTAGTTATTAAGTTTCCATCAGAACCAGGAAATAAAAAAACACAAGTAGAGAAGACAATGACAAAAAAAAAAAAAAAGACTAATAAAAAAATATATAAAAACTTAAAGGACATAATGGAGGAGAAAGAAAGAATTAAATCATATAATTTCCTAAAAGTTCATTGTTAAACACTTATCAGATCCCAATTAGTTATTCCACTACCAGTCGTATTATAAATATGTACACATAAAAAAAGTTAGATTGTACAAATATGGTTATTCGAATCATGAATTCAATTTCATGTTGATATCCAAACTTTTTTTAGTGTCATCTTGATTTCTCAAACTATAGTCATATGGCAATCAATTTTTTCTATCGTTAGATGTAATTGACACTGTAGCCATGTTAACTAATCATTAGAGAAATAGTTATTGAAATATCAGAATCAGTCGAATTATGACTAATGCAGAACCTGACATGTGCTGCGTTTTGACTACTACTGGCACTGTAATACTCATCACGTACTTCTCCATGGTGTTTCCACCCCCACAAATCCACAACAAAAGCAGTCATGCAATTTCTTGTTCTCGGACTAGTGGGACGTAACACTATCATCGTTGAACTACCACGACGCAGAGCAGAGTGTCCGAACCACAAGTAGGATAATAAATAAAGACCCATCACTTGCTTGATAGATTAGCAGCAGCCTTGTCATGGTACGTCCAACCAAAAGAGTATGGCTGACTCGTGAAAAATAAAAGAAGCCAAGTTTAAATAAATACTCAATGTGTCCTTTCAAGATAATTACGTCTCCAAGTTTAAGTTATCCTACAGTTCATCGAAGCATCACAAGCCTCAGAACCAATAGCATGATTATCATCATCGGATTTTAGATCAAATCGTTGATCCTTGGTTTCCCCAGGGCAACCAGTGCCCGAGTCTGCACTTTTGTTGCTTCCATCTTCTGTGTTGCAATCACATTTAGGATCTAGCAGATAGGTTTTCTGGAAGGCAGGCATCTCACCGACTTGTAGTTTCGCATGGAGCAGTAGTTTCTCATTGTCGGAAGCTTCAGGAGACCCTTTCATTTTGTCCGAACAGACATGGTGGTGACACATGGATCGTCACTCTCGACCTTTCAATTTGCTGCTTATACAGGGACATGGCACTCCGCATAAAACGAGCAACATAAGTTGATCATCTGGCACAACATTTCAAAATAAGACAGTATGCATCAATTTTAAACCAGCATTCCCTCAAGTCCTGAAAAAGGCTCCACAATAAACTCCTAGTCTATCAAATTCAAAATGGCTTAGCAAAAAATAAAATGCAACAAGGAAATATGCATCAAGAACGGAGAGAACAACCCTATACATCAAAGACGCAAGGTCAAAATTTTGAAAAACTGTAAAATCGATGCCTGCTTAGATTAGACGAACTTGAGAACTTGTTTAATCCAAATTTTGAAAAACTTGATTAGAAGAACTTGTTTAATCCAAAATTTTGAACAACTTCCCCAACCAAATTTTGAAAAAACTGTAACATCGTCATTGATTAGACAAACTTGTAACGTCTAATCCCACACCCAGATTGTCTGCATCTGGACCCACCCACTTACATCTAAAAATTGTTGACCATTAGTAGATGGAGAACTTGCCTTCACTTGATTTGGTGGAGCATTGGCTTTTGATCTTGGAGTCCTATCACGCAACTGGGTGTCATCCTTTGGCTTAATCTTCTCAGAGCAAATTTCAGAAGCTCTGTCATGATCTCCTGAACTCAATGAGTGTCTGGTCGAAGCTGCACTACTGTGAATTCTCTCTTCAGAGGGCGAATCTTTACGTGCAGATTCTTCTTGCTTTAAACTACTCCTGAAGTATAAAAAAAGAGATCATTATCAAAGAAGACCTGACGTGTTCATGCAAGTGTAATTAAAGCAACAACAAAACAGAAAATAAAGTAGAAATTAACAAATCATCAAGCATCATGAGAAATATATTATGTGAGGCATGTCCAGTTGTATATACGAGAAATGGTTTACTAATAATAACATGTCCAGTTGTTAATGAACATAAACTTTGGACTCACTCCCCTAACTTTGATAGCATAATGTTATTATCTTTTTTATTTTCTAAGCTTTTGTTGAGTCGGATAGAGGTTTATTTAATATTTATTTATTATCAAGAGTCCAAGTCTTAGTAGATTCTAGGTGAAACTCTATAAATAGTGATGTAACCATTTCTTTTCGACAGACAATGAAATATTATTCAGTTTTTTGAAAAAATCATAGGAGGCCAATCCTCTCGAAGTGATCAAGGAGGTCGATCCCTTCGAAGTGATCATTCCCTTTTCTCCCCTTCTTCCATGATAAAACCCTAGGGTCTTATCACACAAGTTGGAAATCATAATAGAAAAGCAATCAACTATCTACATAAATTTTGCATTTTTTGGGATGTTACTGATAATTCTGTTGCTAGATAACTCACCAAAGCAGTCAAATGAAAAAATGCAACAGAATCCTCACTGCTAACAGCAGCAATCCAGATCAAAGCAGATTATAAACACCTTATTTGGACCTTCAGAGACTTGATAAAGCATACCAAGTTCCTAATAAAACATCATGGAATGCATGTTTAGGTATGCATGTTTCTACTAAAATCATGGAATGCGACATATATACAGACACCTACCATCACTAGAGAGATTCATGGTCAGGTTAATAAGTTGGTGACTCCAGATACTGACATGATATTTGCTTCAAGTGTTACTTATTTTTAGATAACAAGACAGACCAAGGCTACAAATATGAACTACAATATTCTTTTACCACGAAGAATAGTACCAGCTGAAAGGATGAGATAAAAACAATAAAAAGCAGTACCTGCTGGGTTTTTCAACAGCATAAGCACTGGAGCTGGTAGAGCTCTTTGACCGATTGTTTCTTGGACTATAATCAACCTTCTCTTGATGCCAATACCCAGACCTGGGTAAATCCATATGTAAATCAATTCTACTAGTACTATACATATTTTTCTGAACATCTTCACAAGGTTCTTTCATGTCTCAAGGCTTCAGATTATCAAGATCCTCATTTACCTCAGTGAGCCTTTTCTTCCCCCTGCTATCTTTAGTTTCTGTATCATGATCATCAGGGCAAAACTTCAATCATGATGATTACGATGAGCTTTCCCTTTATTATGATCTTTTTGAAGGTTTGCTTTCATCTCTAAAGCACTTATTTTCAGATCTGTCACTAGCACGACCGCTTGAGTCCTCATCTCGATGCCTGTTGTTCTGCTGCTTTTGGTCCCTTCGAATATTGTCCCTGTAATTATCTTCGTACTTCATGTCTTCCTGCTTGTCATCTCTATAACTTCTACTGCTAGTATGGTTACCTCTAGAAGAAAATCTCCTATTATCACTGTCTTGATGATTACCAGCAATTTATCTTCACCTTCAAAGCCATCTCTCCTCATGTGTTTCTCAAGTCCCTTCTCTAATGCAGAATTTGGCAGCACAGACTGTATTTGGCTTTCTGTTGTCACAGATCAAAGATACAAATTAAACTGAGTAATCTAATGGAGAATGCCTTGGACATTGCTGTTAGGATTCCTTAATTCTAGGAGTCCTTAATTTTAGAGATTTGATATTAATCTTTATTTTTCTTTTTCCTAATTATAATAAGAGTTTTTGAGTTTTTTCTATTAGAGGTACTTTGATATAGTAAATTAGGAATTGCTATTTTTATTTTTGTTAGAAATCCTAGTCTTAGTTGGCTAAGAATTAATAACTCTATATATATATATATATATGTAATGTCTTTGGCTATTTTTCTCAAGCAATCAAATAAAATTCGAAGCCTTTAGCCAACTTGTAGATTGATCCCCTCGAAGCAATTAAATCCATATTTATTTTCTTAGATAAAGTTCTAGGGTTTTACCATCTGGTATCAGAACATCGTTCCCAAAGTTCTTGTGATGTTTCCTCGATGTTCCCTCAATCTCCTCTCCGACACTGCCATAGGCCCCGAAGCCTACGCCGCTAATGACGATTTCACCTTCAATGCCAAGTAAGTAGTGCTCATGCCCTTAACCAAAAATAAAAAATAAAACTTAAGAACTCTCAATGATTTCAAAAAAAGTTTACTTAGAGTTTTAGCAAAAATCAACAAGATGGAAGTTCGACTTCTATAAGTAAACAACTTGATAGATCTGAAGTCACTGAAAGGGGTTACCAAAAGCATGATAATAGCTACCCTCGTATAAAAGTAGAATTTCCTAGATGGAAAGATGGAGATCTGCCTAGTTGGATTTCTATAGTAGAGAAATTTTTTCACTTTTATAAAACTCCAGAAGATTCTAAAGTGGAAATAACTTCAATTCAATTAGATGGGGATGCTATTCAATAGTATGATTGGTATGAAACCTATCATGGAGTTCTCTCATGGGAGCAGTTCAAGAAAGGGCTTCTTGTTCGTTTTGGACCATCCGAATATGAGAATATTGATGGACAGCTTGCTAAGATTCGCTAGACTTCTATTGTATTAGAGTATCAAAGTCGATTTGAACAACTATTAAATTAGGCTAAAGATTAGTCTGAAAGATAATTTGTGGGAATATTCATTGAAGGTCTTAATTCAAACATTCGTCGTGAAGTAAAGGCTTGCCTACCTCGCACTATGATAGCTGCAATTTCTTTTGCATGATTGCATGAAGAAAAAGTTAATATAAAAAATCGCCGAACCAGAGTATTAATAAACATGTGACTAGCAAGTCAATTACTTCAATCATTCATAATCGAAATCCTAATACTAGAAGACTAACCCTAGAGGAACTCAAAGAACGATCAACAAAGGGATTGTGCTAGCATTATGATGAAAAGTGGAGTAGGGAGCATCGATGCAAGCAAGGAAAACTTTTGATGATTAAATCAGTTAAGGAACCAGAGATTTGTTAGGATCGAGAGCACTAAGAGGGGGGGGGTGAATTAGTGCAGCGGAAATCTTTTAGCGATTAAAAACAAAAGCTACGTTCGTTCGATAAAAATCAGTTTTGAAGCAAAAGGCGATTCTAAGATAACTTATGATTAAGTGCAGTTTACGTCTAAACGTAGTTTACGTCTAAACACAATTTACGTTTAAATGCAGTTTGCGTCTAAACGCAGTTTTACGTCTAAACGCAGATTTACGTCTAAACGCAGATTTACGTCTAAACGCAGATTTACGTCCAAACTCAGTTTACGTCTAAAACGCAGTTTTACGTCTAAACGCATATTTACGTCTAAACGCAGATTTACGTCTAAACGCAGATTTACGTCTAAACTCAGATTTACGTCTAAACTCAGTTTACGTCTAAAACGTCTAAACACAGTTTGGACAGTTTTACGTCTAAATGCAATTTTACGTCTAGACGCAGTTTCAAAGGGATCTGAACATAGAAATTCGTTCGTAAAAGCGCAGAAGACAGTTTTGCAGAATCAAGGCGTAAACGTAAACTGCAATGTAAATATCGCACGAAAACACTGGTTTACGTCTGAAAACAGATTTGGAAAGATCAGCACTTAGAAACTTGTTCGTGAAGACGCAGAAGACAGTTTTGCAGAATCAAAACGTAAACATAAACTGTAATGTACGAAAACACCGATTTACGTCTGAATGTAGATTCTGAAAGAACAGCACTTAGAACTTGTTCGTAAAAGCGCAGAAAGCAGTAGTTATGAAGGAGGTTTGTAGTAATGATAAAGTGCTCAAAATAAACGCAAACCAGAGATTTAGAGTGGTTCGGTCAGTCTTGACCTACTCCACTTTTGGCTTCCTCCACCGACGAGGTCACCGACGTCAACTAGAGGCCTTCCTTCAATAGGCGAAGGCCAACTGCCCTTTTACAGTTTCTCTCCTTTTGACAGGCTCAGGAGACAACCTTTACAGACCTTTCTCTCCTCACTTTACAACTCAAGAACTTGAAGAACAGAAGGAGGAGACTTAAAGGTTTTACAACACTTTTGAGCTCTTAGAATCACAGAAAAGATCAAGATTTCGGTGTAGGTCTGTGTCCCTTCAGTGCTGAATGGGTGGGGTATTTATAGGCCCCAACCCAATTCAAATTTCGAGCTCAAAACGATCAAATCCCGGAATTCCGGGATCAGGCGGTTGCACCTCTTGACTGGAGAGGTTGCACCGCCTGGCAGAGCTCGAAGACCGAGCTCAGGCGGTGCCACCTCTCTGTCAGGGAGGTTGCACCGCCCAGTCTTGCTCGAAGACTGAGCTCAGGCGGTGCCACCTCTCTGTCAGGGAGGTTGCACCGCCCAGTCTTGCTCGAAGACTGAGCTCAGGCGGTGCCACCTCCCGGCTGGGGAGGTTGCACCGCCCAGTCTCGCTGGGAGGCTTAGCCCAGGCGGTGCCACCTCCTGGCCTAGGCGGTTGCACCTCCTGGTGCAATCAGGGTCCGAATGGTTAGTTCCATTCGGCCCAATTTCAGTCTTTCAGGGGCCCAATTGCCCCAAGATTAAGCCAAAGGGATCACCTCCCATTTTCCAACTTAATCAACGTACTAACTACGATTAAATCTAAGACAATTTCTGCAGCTTTGCTTCGGTGCGTCAATCGCTTCTTCCGGCGAGTTTCCGGCGAACTTCCGTCGATCATCCGATGAACCCTCGGTGATGCTCCTGCGGACTTCCGGCAAACTCCTGGACTTTGCGACGATCCACTTGGCAAGTTCCGACGAGCTTCGCTTGGCAAGCTTCTGGACTTCTCGGATCTGTTCTCGCAGAACCTCCGACGACCGTCCGAACTTCCGTCGAACTCTCGAACTTCCAATGTGATCATGAACTTGACTCCGGCGCAACTCCTGCTGCTTGTCTAACTTTCATCGTAGATAATCCTGCACACTTATCTCAACACATAGATTAGACAACAATTGACTTCATCATCAAAATCCGAGATTCAACAATCTCCCCCTTTTTGATGATGACAATCAATTGATAATTGAGTTATCCTTAACTCCCCCTGTCTATATGCCATAGTTGAGATAAGTCAATCTTGAATTCAAGACCTAAGAATTCAAGTGACGTATTGATAAGTTAGATCAGTTAAACTTATCAATACTCCCATCATGATACTCATCATGATGTATCTCTTCAAAGATGATGTCAAGGCTTGACATACATCAACAAGTTTGTATGATTGTGTTTATAACTATTCATCATGTAGTTTAAACATTATCATATAAAGCTGTGAAACACTATTACATGATGCACACATTTGAAGTATTCTAGCAAGTTTTGCATTTTCTTCACATGATCAATTTAGGGCATAATGCAAACTTCAGCACATGTTCATATGTTCATATATTTCTTGATGATGCAAGGATGGCATAATCATAGCAGTGTTTATCAATTCATATATTTCTCCCCCTTTGTCATCAACAAAAAGCATAGTAATTATGATACCAGGAAAATAAATATTAGCAAGCTTATAGAGGAATTTTACGTAGATTGCTTTAAAAACTTCTTCCCCCTTTATAAAGATTTTGCAGGATGGAGTGCATACATATCACTTCATCAAATTTATTCATGAAAGTGTACAAGAAAATCTGTTTTTATAGCATTCGAATAAATAAGATGCATTCGGACAAGATTTTGTTGCAGATTTTCACATAGAAACATGGCAATCAAGTGATGCAATATAGTCCGAAAAATAATTTTAGCAAGTTTATCTATTCGGACATATCAACATTCCTAATTCTCTTCTTATGAAATCAAATTGTTCTTCACTTAGAGGTTTTGTAAAAATGTCAGCTAGTTGATGTTTAGTGTCAATGAATTCTATGGTTACGTCATGATTAGTGACATGATCTCATATAAAGTGATGTCTAATATCAATATGTTTTGTTCTTGAATGTTGTATTGGATTCTTGGTTAAGCAAATTGCACTCGTGTTATCACATTTAATGGGAATATCTTTAAGATTAACTTTGTAATCTTCTAAAGTGTTTTTCATCCATACAACTTGTGCACAGCATGCACTTGCTGCAATATATTCAGCTTCGGTTGTTGATAGTGCAACCGAGTTTTGTTTCTTTGATGACCAGGAAACAAGGGCATGTCCTAAGAATTGACATGATCCTGATGTGCTTTTTCTATCTAATCTACAACCAGCAAAGTCTGCATCAGCATAAGCAATTAACTCAAAATTCTCTGATTTTGGGTACCATAATCCTAGATTTGTGGTACCATTAAGATATCTAAATATTCTTTTAACTGCTTTGAGATGAGATATCTTAGGGTTTGATTGAAATCTAGCACAAAGTCCTACACTGAACATGATGTCTGGTCTGGTTGCAGTGAGGTAAAGTAAACTTCCTATCATACCCCTATAAGTTTTTTGATCAAAGCTTTCTCCACTTTCATTAATTTCTAACTTAGTGGAGGTGCTCATAGGAGTGTTACTAGCCTTTGAGTTGTTCATATTGAACCTTTTTAATACACTCATGGCATATTTAGTTTGACTAATAAAGATGCCATTGCTTAGTTGTTTGATTTGTAAACCTAAGAAGAATGTTAATTCTCCCATTAAGCTCATTTCGAATTCAAGACTCATAGTTTTAGCAAAAGATTCACAAAGAGATTCATTTGTAGAACCAAAGATAATATCATCAACATAAATCTGAACAATAAGAAAATTATTTTCAAAATTCTTGATAAATAATGTAGTATCAACCTTGCCTTTTGTGAAGTTATTTTTGATAAGAAAAGAACTAAGTCTCTCATACCAAGCCCTTGGGGCTTGTTTTAAACCATAGAGAGCTTTAGTTAATCTGAACACATGATTAGGGAGGCTATTATTTTCAAATCCAGGAGGTTGTTAAACATAAACTTCTTCGGAAATAAAGCCATTTAAAAAAGCGCTTTTAACATCCATTTGAAATAACTTAAAATTATTACTACTAGCGTAGGCAAGGAGCATCCTTATGGCTTCCAATCGAGCCACAGGTGCGAAGGTTTCTTCGTAATCGATACCTTCTTCTTGGTTGAAACCTTTGGCCACTAATCTAGCCTTGTTTCTAACCACGATACCATTTTCATCTTGCTTGTTTCTAAAAACCCATTTAGTACCAATTACTAAATGGTCATTTGGCCTAGGAACAAGCGTCCACACCTCATTTCTCTCAAACTGATTCAATTCATCTTGCATTGCGATAATCCATGAATCATATTTCATGGCTTCATCAACGCATTTGGGTTCAATTTGGGAGAGAAAGGCGGCGTTGGCACAAAAATTTTTAAAAGAAGATCGTGTTTGAACCCCCTTTGATGTGTCTCCTAATATTAGCTCCTTAGGATGAGCATCTACATACTTCCAATCCTTGGGTACGGATGTTTCGGAAGTGGATGCATTCAGGTTGCTAGTTGGAGAAGGGGTTTCATTTAAGTTTAAGGAATCAAAATTAACATCATCATCAAGATCATTTTTCTTAATTTCGGAAATCTCATTAAAAACAACATGAATGGATTCTTCAATAATTAAGGTTCTTTTATTGAAGATACGAAAAGCTTTAGAAACCGAAGAATAACCAAGAAAGATTCCTTCATCGGATTTAGCATCAAATTTTCCTAAGTTATCCTTTTCATTTAAGATAAAACACTTACACCCAAAGACTTTAAAATATGAAACATTGGGTTTTTTGTTATTCCATAACTCATAAGGAGTTTTGGTGAGTAAGGGTCTTACTAGTACTCTATTCAAAATATAGCATGCAGTGTTTACGGCTTCGGCCCAAAAGTATTTGGGTAGGCTGTGTTCATTCAACATGGTTCTTGCCATTTCTTGTAGATTTCGATTTTTTCTTTCTACTACCCCATTTTGTTGAGGATTTCTTGGAGTAGAGAAATTATGGTTATATCCATTGAGTTCACAGAATTCTTGGAAATCGTGGTTTTGAAATTCTCCACCATGATCGCTTCTTATTGACGAAATCATAGAACCTTTCTCATTTTGAACAAGTTTACAGAACTTGGTAAAATATCTAAAGCATTCATTTTTTTGTTTTAAGAAGTAGGTCCATGTATATCTGCTATAGTCATCAACAATGACAAAGGCATATTTGCTACCTCCTAGACTTGATGAAGAGATTGGTCCAAACAAGTCCATATGGATCAATTGTAAGGGCCTAGAGGTGCTTATTTGATTTTTAGTCTTGAAACTACCCTTAATCTGTTTACCTAATTGGCAAGCATCACATACATTATCTTTGATGAACTTGATATAAGGAATTCCTCTTACAAGTTCTTTAGATGATATTTGAGTGATTAGTTTCATGCTAGCATGACCTAATCTTCTATGCCATAGCCAAGCATCTTCATTTAAAACTGAAAAACACATTTCATTACACAAGTCATTGATGTCAATAGTGTATACGTTATTTTGTTTTAATGCAATCATAGACATGTTTTTATGGGGTTTTTCAATAATACAAGCATTGGATTCGAATTTGACAATGTATCCTTTATCACATAATTGACTAATGCTCAAGAGGTTATGTTTTAAACCATCAACTAACAAGACATCTTCAATAAAAAAGTTGGATTTGTTACCTATGGTTCCTTTGCCAATGATTTTACCCTTGTTGTTGTCTCCGAAGGTAACATAGCCTTCATCTATGCTAGAGAGCTTAGAGAATTGAGATGGATCTCCGGTCATATGCCTTGAGCATCCACTATCAAGATACCATCTCTTGCTCCTAGCTTGGGATGGTGTGGGTTTCTACAAGAAAGGATAATTTTTAGGTACCCATTTGCTTTTGGGTGCCTCACAAATAGATCTATATTTTTTATCATGTTGCATAGAATTTGTCATGGTTCCTTTAGGAACCCAAATCAATTTGTTTGGACTTATTTTCTTGAATGGACAACAATGTGTCTTGTGTCCAAATTTGTAACAAAAGTTGCATTTGTTTTGATGTTGAACATGTAAGATGGAGCCTTTTATGAAGGTGGTTGGATTTTGGTGAGAACTTCTCACGAATCCAATTCCACTTCTTTTGGGAACGTGACCCTTATTTGTAAGGATCATGTTTAATGACTTGCTACCAACCTTGAATTTCTTCAAGGTATCCTTGAGTAGTAGGTTTTCTTTTTGGAAAGTTTCTAAATCATGACATTTGGTACATGAATTTAAACTATCATGACTTTCTACTTTTAACTTGTCAAACTCACAAGTAAGACTATCATGCACCTTTTTCAGCAATTTATATTTTCTACTGATACTCTTGTATTCGTCAAATAAGTCATTGAAAGCATTTAATAATTCATCAAAAGATAAATCAGCATTTAATGAATTCGTTACCTCCTCTCCGATAGCCATTAAGGCGTAATGAGCAACTTGCTCAGTGTTGGACTCCTCTTCCTCAGATGCGCTCGAATCATCCCATGTTGCTTTGAGTGCTTTCTTCTTTGTTGTTCTCTTTTTGGCTTGGGGACAATCACTCTTGTAGTGTCCAGGCTTTTTGCACTCATAGCAAATAACTTGATCCTTCTTGGGTTCAAGTTTATTTTTAGTATCATTCTTAAACTTGTTTCTTTTAATGAATTTTTTAAATTTTCTAGTTAGAAGTGCCAAGTCGTCGTCATAGTCCTCATCACTTGAGTTTTCTCTCAAGTGATCTTCAGAAGTTTTGAGTGCCATATCCTTCCTGTTCTTTGGAAGGATGTCTTCTTGCTTTTCATGAGCTTTACAAGTCATTTCGTAGGTCATTAATGACCCGATTAATTCTTCAAGAGGGAAATTTCGCAGATCTTTTGCCTCTTGAATAGCCGTGACTTTAGGATCCCAACTCTTAGGAAGGGATCTTAGTATCTTATTAACAAGCTCAAAATCCGAAAAGCTCTTTCCGAGTCCTTTTAGACCGTTAACGACATCCGTGAAACGGGTAAACATGTCGCCAATGGTTTCACTCGGTATCATCCGGAAAAGTTCGAAAGAATGTAACAGCAAATTGATTTTTGACTCTTTTACTCTACTTGTGCCCTCATGGGTCACTTCGAGTGTGTGCCAAATATCAAATGCAGTTTCACAAGTTGAAACACGGTTGAACTCGTTTTTGTCAAGTGCACAAAATAAGGCATTCATAGCCTTTGCATTAAGAGCGAAAGCCTTCTTCTCCAATTCATTCCAATCGATCATTGGAAGAGAAGACTTTGAAAAACCATTTTCGACAAGGTTCCACAGTTCAAAATCCATAGAAATAAGAAAGATCCTCATTCGGGTCTTCCAGTAGGTGTAGTCCGTCCCACTGAACATGGGTGGACGAGTAATAGAATGCCCCTCTTGGTTTCCGGCATATGCCATTTCTCTTTGGGTTTTAATCCGTTAGACAGTTAACCTTGCTCTGATACCAATTGTTAGGATCGAGAGCACTAAGAGGGGGGGGGGGGGGGGGGGGGGGTGAATTAGTGCAGCGGAAATCTTTTAGCGATTAAAAACAAAAGCTGCGTTCGTTCGATAAAAATCAGTTTTGAAGCAAAAGGCGATTCTAAGATAACTTATGATTAAGTGCAGTTTACGTCTAAACGTAGTTTACGTCTAAACACAATTTACGTTTAAATGCAGTTTGCGTCTAAACGCAGTTTTACGTCTAAACGCAGATTTACGTCTAAACGCAGATTTACGTCTAAACGCAGATTTACGTCCAAACTCAGTTTACGTCTAAAACGCAGTTTTACGTCTAAACGCAGATTTACGTCTAAACGCAGATTTACGTCTAAACTCAGATTTACGTCTAAACTCAGTTTACGTCTAAAACGTCTAAACACAGTTTGGACAGTTTTACGTCTAAACACAATTTTACGTCTAGACGCAGTTTCAAAGGGATCTGAACATAGAAATTCGTTCGTAAAAGCGCAGAAGACAGTTTTGCAGAATCAAGGCGTAAACGTAAACTGCAATGTAAATATCGCACGAAAACACTGGTTTACGTCTGAAAACAGATTTGGAAAGATCAGCACTTAGAAACTTGTTCGTGAAGACGCAGAAGACAGTTTTGCAGAATCAAAACGTAAACGTAAACTGTAATGTACGAAAACACCGATTTACGTCTGAATGCAGATTCTGAAAGAACAGCACTTAGAACTTGTTCGTAAAAGCGCAGAAAGCAGTAGTTATGAAGGAGGTTTGCAGTAATGATAAAGTGCTCAAAATAAACGCAAACCAGAGATTTAGAGTGGTTCGGTCAGTCTTGACCTACTCCACTTTTGGCTTCCTCCACCGACGAGGTCACCGACGTCAACTAGAGGCCTTCCTTCAATAGGCGAAGGCCAACTGCCCTTTTACAGTTTCTCTCCTTTTGACAGGCTCAGGAGACAACCTTTACAGACCTTTCTCTCCTCACTTTACAACTCAAGAACTTGAAGAACAGAAGGAGGAGACTTAAAGGTTTTACAACACTTTTGAGCTCTTAGAATCACAGAAAAGATCAAGATTTCGGTGTAGGTCTGTGTCCCTTCAGTGCTGAATGGGTGGGGTATTTATAGGCCCCAACCCAATTCAAATTTCGAGCTCAAAACGATCAAATCCCGGAATTCCGGGATCAGGCGGTTGCACCTCTTGACTGGAGAGGTTGCACCGCCTAGCAGAGCTCGAAGACCGAGCTCAGGCGGTGCCACCTCTCTGTCAGGGAGGTTGCACCGCCCAGTCTTGCTCGAAGACTGAGCTCAGGCGGTGCCACCTCTCTGTCAGGGAGGTTGCACCGCCCAGTCTTGCTCGAAGACTGAGCTCAGGCGGTGCCACCTCCCGGCTGGGGAGGTTGCACCGCCCAGTCTCGCTGGGAGGCTTAGCCCAGGCGGTGCCACCTCCTGGCCTAGGCGGTTGCACCTCCTGGTGCAATCAGGGTCCGAATGGTTAGTTCCATTCGGCCCAATTTCAGTCTTTCAGGGGCCCAATTGCCCCAAGATTAAGCCAAAGGGATCACCTCCCATTTTCCAACTTAATCAACGTGCTAACTACGATTAAATCTAAGACAATTTCTGCAGCTTTGCTTCGGTGCGTCAATCGCTTCTTCCGGCGAGTTTCCGGCGAACTTCCGTCGATCATCCGATGAACCCTCGGTGATGCTCCTGCGGACTTCCGGCAAACTCCTGGACTTTGCGACGATCCACTTGGCAAGTTCCGACGAGCTTCGCTTGGCAAGCTTCTGGAATTCTCGGATCTGTTCTCGCAGAACCTCCGACGACTGTCCGAACTTCCTTCGAACTCTCGAACTTCCAATGTGATCATGAACTTGACTCCGGCGCAACTCCTGCTGCTTGTCTAACTTTTATCGTAGATAATCCTGCACACTTATCTCAACACATAGATTAGACAACAATTGACTTCATCATCAAAATTCGAGATTCAACAAGATTGAGGCTATAAACTCTGATCATGAAGGTATTTGATAAGACCCTAGGGTTTTATCATGAAAGAAAAAGGGGGAATGATCAGAGGAGATCGGCCTCTTTGATCATTTCAATGGGATCGACCTCCTTGATCACTTTGAGGGGATCGGCCTCCTAGGGTTTTGTCAATAGAATGAAGAATATTTCATTGTCTTTCAAGAGAAACTGTTGCATCACTATTTATAGAGTTTTATCTAGAGTTCACCAGGACTTGGACTCTAATAATAAATAAATAATAAATAAATCTCTACCTGACTCTAACTGAACTAAACAAACTCAATAAACAACTGAACTAAACAGACTCAATAAACATTATTCAAAAGCTCATAAAAAGGGTCCTAACAATTCCTTCCTCTTTAAATCAGCCTTGTCCTCAAGGCTGAGCAACATCAAACTCAGAGAGCATCTCTTTTAGCACTTCATTCATAGGCTATCTGCAACACATCACAACCCATTGATCAAGTAAGTATGGTCTCCACTTTTTGATAGTGTAAGCAATAGGTCAGTCTTTCAGTGTAGTAATCGTTGCAAGAAACTCCTAGCCCTATATAATCAATTTTATCTTTGAACATTTACTATCACAAGTTAAACTCCATCCATCAGCGATCTTTATTTCGAATATATCACAGCCTTCAATGTGGTGGGCCAATCGGTCAACAATCTCACTGTACATAAAATTGTTAGTGCTACCAATATCAATCAAAACTATAACATGCTGATATTCTAGAGTTCTGCCAACTTTCATAGTTTGCGGGTTAGAGTAGCTAGTTAATGCATGCATTGTATATATGATAGATTCAACATCTTCATTAGAATCTATACCTTCATGATCGGAGTCCACATTCTTAGCTTCTGGTTCCTCTCCAATTGGTTCAATCATCAAAAGTTGCCCTTGTTTACATCGGTGCTCCATACTCCACTTTTCATCATAGTACAAACCCCTTGCTGATCTTTCCTTGAGTTCTTCTTGGGTTAGACTTATGGTGTCAGGGTTTCTATTGGGAATAGATGGGGTGGGTGGCTTGCTGATCATATGGTTATTGTTACTTTTGTTTCCATGATTTTTCCTGCTAATTTTTTTCTCATGTAGATGCGCGAATAAGATCGCAGCTATCATAGTGCGAGGTTGACGAGCCTTAACTACACACCGAATATCTGGATTAAGTCATTCGATAAATGTTCTCACTAGTTATCGTTCAGACTAATCTCTGGCTTGATTTAATAATCATTCAAATCTGTTCTGATATTCTAACACTACAGAAGTCTGACAAATTTTGGTGAGCTACCCATCAACATTATCGTATTCAGATGGTCCAAAGCGAATAAAAAGTCCTCTCTTAAATTGCTCCCAAGAGGAGACTTTGTGGTAAGTTTCATACCAATCATACCACTGGATTGCATCTCTCTCTAGTTGGATTGAGACTATTTCCACCCTGGCTTCTTCTGAAGTTTTGTGAAAATGAAAAAAAATTTCTACCCTAGAGATCCAACTGGTCGGATCTCTATCTTCCTATCTCAGAAATTCCACCTTCATGTGTGAGTAGTTTGTGTCACAATCTTGGGGCCCTTTTCTTATATTTCTATATTTATATAATGTAGAACTTAAGCCCCCATCTTGTTGAAATTTGTTGAGGCTCTCCAGTAGGCTCTTTTTGAAATCATTAAGTGTTTCTTGCAGTTGGTTATCAATTCTGATTTCCAATGCTTCCATTTACGCTTTCACTGAGTTATCGATGACCATTGCGTAAGACTGCAAATCTGGGTTCTCAACTCCTATTTTTGGTGTCGGGACTAAGGCATCAATCACTGCCCTATTCGGTGCTACTGTTGTGACACAATCGGTGGCAATACTGTAGGAATAAAGGGTTGCTGCAAGGATGCAGGGATGTAACTACGGTCGCTACGTGGGAGGCAGCGATGCTTATTGTGGTCGCTACGTAGAGGGATCGCTGCTGTTGAGGGCTGGGAGGCAACAATGGTGGTGCGGCTGGGGGTAGCGCTGTCACGCCCCTTAAAATATCGATGATTTTAAACTTTTTCATCACAAATCCATCCAGGATCCAAACTAACATTTGAGGTCACTAAGAAAACATTCAAATTAAAATTTCACCTCTATAATCTATAAATTTATAAACCCTGTGCAGTTCATAAACATACAACACATCTCTCGATGATTCATAAAATCTGAACCCAACTCACCAAAATAATAACCACAACATAAATTTACAAGTGTGGGAGTTTGTACAATCATAAAACCAACGTTTACCATAAGTTCATATCGTTACACGAATTAAACTTAACCTTCCAGAATCTTAAACATGAGAGGTCCTTTAAACTTTTACAAAATCCACAAGTTTAGATTCATCGTCAACATTTAATTAGATGCAGCGTGTGCTTATACAACAAAAACAAATATATTAATAAAGATCTGCCCAAAATCTTTTAGCTTTCCACTGCCTCAGCCCAATCTTAACATTTAAGCAAGCGACAAGCTATCCTGAAAAATTTATACAACAACGGGGTGAGCATATAAAGCTCAGCAAGTGACTAACATATCCATGTCAAAAGAGGACAATTTTCAAAGAGATAAAGTTTCAAAATGCAAGGCAGAATATAAGAATTCATAGAGTAATATCATTAGGTGCAGAATCACAATTGTCATTTCAATCATACATATTTGGTTCATAACAGATGGGGCATAGAGTAATTGGAGCATATCAACCACGAATGAAACTTTTCGGAGCATATCAATAACAAATGAAACATTTTGGAGCTTATCAATGACGTATGAAATGTTCCGGAGCATATCACGGCGTATGGAACATTTCGAAGCATATCAACAATAAATGAAACATTTCGGAGCTTATCAATGACATATGAAATGTTCCAGAGCATATCAATGGCATATGGAACATTTCGAAGCATATCAACAATGAATGAAATATTTCGGAGCTTATCAATGGCGTATGAAATGTTCCGGAGCATATCAACGGCATATGGAATATTTTGAATCATATCAACAATGAATGAAACATTTCGGAGCTTATCAATAGCGTATGAAATGTTTCGGAGCATATCAACGGCATATGGAACATTTCGAAGCATATCAACAATGAATGAAATATTTCGGAGCATATAAATAACAAATGAAATGTTTCGGAGCTTATCAGTGGCGTATGAAATGTTCCGGAGCATATCAACGGCGTATGGAACATTTCGGAGCATATCAATAATAAATACCAAACAGAAGCTCAAACGTCATCTTTGACGTTGCATTCATATCATTCTTATCCAAAGCATGTATAGAAACACATAACCAAAGCTCTGGATATCATATCAAACATACAGAAGGTGAAGTGGGACCATAACATAATATGGTACATCCATTTCTGAATAACCACCAAACATAAGTCTCCCACGTCTGGGAGGTCTCCCACGTCTGGGAGCTCCATCCACCCACGTCTGAGTGAAGTCATAGGGGCCGGCAGAGCATCTCAGGCTCTATACATAACTCCCTTCACCATTTCTGGCAAAGGTTCACAATATCCCACAAACACCAGAGTACAAAAGGATAGTATGAACAATGAATAGCACATATCGGAAGCACATGCGGAACAACAAAACGTACATGTGCCTTTACGAGTCAATACGAAGTAAGCAATAATCTTTCACCCTTGTAATCAGACTTGAAAGGAAATGAAAGCAAGGGCACACACGGAATCCAAGCAAACATATACAACTCAATTCAAATAAGAAGGTTAGATGAATTCGATATCCAAAGAAATGAAACTAGAATAGGCACACATCGATAGCAAATGCGGAACAATGGGTTATACATGTGCCTATATAAGTCAATGTGATATAGCATAAACGTTACACAATATGTTCAGGAATGGTAATAATTTATAGATAAGGGCAAATGAGTATTCAAACTTTAATATAAGCCACAATTGAGTGAAGGGAACTGAACAAAATCTTTTTCCAAATGAACGAAAACAGAAGATGCGAAATCGATCAAAGCTCGATTTCTGACAGAATTCGAGAGGCTCATTGGATAAATACTTCAGATTGTCAATTATGCTCCAATACCCTCAAGAAGGCTATTGTCGAAAGATATATCAATCTATTTTCTGTTGAAATAAGTTTTGTATGAATCATGGTTTCCAACAAGGAGTTACCTTTGATTTGGTAACACAAGGTCAAAAACAAAATTACTGTTTTGCAGAATTCATAGGGTCGGATTCAACAGATAATAGGGTAGGCATTTGAATTCTAAAATTTTCAATCTATATGTCAAAAGAAAGGACTACAAGTCTAGTTTCGAACAAAGTCAGTTTGGTACAAATCAGAATTTCCAACAAGGACTTATATGTATTTTAGTATCGAAAGGTCAGAAATTTTGATCCCTGTTCTGCAACATCTATAGGCTCATTTGAAACAGATGTTTGGGTAAGTATTCGGTGTCCAAAATCTACAAAATCAGTGTCAAAAAAAAGGGGGAAGAAGAAGAAGAAAAAATTGGGGCTTTGAGGTTTCTTACGCAAATCTTCTCAATTGGGGTCATAATTCTCAAAGGCAAGTGTTCTAACCCCATCCTACAGAAGTATTAGTCTATGTTCCTATATTGATTATGAAAGATTTATGCTTAGAACCTGATATTTCTCTCTTTGGACATAAAACCAAGGATCTGAAATTTTTTCAGTAAACTGACCCCTATACACTGTTTCAGCTATATTTACGATTAGGTCCTCAGGGTTTACATATAGGTCCTCAGATTTTTTTTTCTTTTTGAACAAATCCCCCAAATCTTATGAATAAGTTCTCAGATTCATATTTTTATTATTTTATCAAATTTAAAATAGATACTTATATTACAACTAGAAACTTATACGAAAATTCAGAAATGAGGGATGTTACATTCTCTCCCCCTTAAAAGAAAAATTTAGTCCTCTAAATTTATCATACCTCTATCGATGAAAAGATGGGGATAAACCTTTTTCATTTCCTCCTCTTGCTCCCAGGTTGTTTCCTCTCCAGAATGATGTCTCCACATTACTTGCACCAGAGTGATGACCCGATTCCTTAGGATCTTTTCCTTCTTATCAACAATTTGAGTGGGCTCTTCCACATAAGATAAATCTTTATCAATCTCCATCTGCTCATACTCAATGATATGAGAAGGATCAGGTATATACTTCATAATCATCGAAACATGAAATATATCATGGATATGGCACAATGCTGGTGGCAAGGCAATCCTGTAAACGACAGAACCAACCCTCTCAAGAACCTCAAAAGGTCCAATAAATCTTGAGCTTAACTTTCCTTTCTTCCCAAACCTTATAATGCCTTTGGAAGGGGAGACCTTTAAGAATACAAAATCTCTGATTTCAAACTCAATATCTCGTCTTCTATTGTCATCATAACTCTTTTGACGACTCTGAGCAGTTTTTAACCTTTTCCTTATAACTTGAATTTTCTCGGTAGTTTCTTGTACTTTGTCCGATGCTAACAACTTTCTGTCACCAACTTCCTCCCAACATATAGGTGTTATGCACTTTCGCCTATATAAAGCTTCATAAGGAGCCATCTGAATACTTGAATGATAACTATTATTATAAGTGAACTCAATAAGTGAAATATCTTTATCCCATTCACCTTTCCAATCCATAACATAGGCTCTAAGCAAATCCTCAAGTGTTTGAATTGTTCTTTCTGACTGACCATCAGTCTGAGGATGATATGCAGTACTAAACTTGACTTTAGTGCCCATAGATTCCTGTAATCTTCTCTAGAATCTAGAGAGAAATCTGGAGTCTCTATCAGAGATAATCTCCTTTGGAATACCATGAAGTCTTACTATTTCATTGACATATAAATCTGCAAGTCTATCAAGCGAATAAGTCATATTAATCGGGAGGAAATGTGCAGATTTTGTTAACCTATCAATGATAACCCAAATAGCATCATGCTTTTTAGAGGTTCTGGGTAGTCCTGAAACAAAATCCATAGTAATACATTCCCATTTCCATTCAGGAATATCTAAAGGTTGCAACAACCCTCCAGGTCTTTGGTGTTCTACTTTGATTTGCTGACAAGTCAAACATTTTGAAACATACATTGCAATTTCCATCTTCATGCCTTCCCACCAATAATGACTTTGAAGATCTCTATACATCTTAGTGCTCCTAGGATGCATGGTGTACTTTGAAGTATGACTTTCCTTTAGGATTTGATTCTTGATATCTAGTTCATATGGTACACATACTCTCTCCCCAAATCTCCATAGGCCATCCTTTGAAACTTGAAATTTTGGCTTCAATTCCTTTTCTACTTCATTCCTCAAGTAGATTAAATGTGGATCTCGTAATTGTCCTTCCTTAATTTGTTGAATAAGATCATATTGCACTTGAATAGAGGCCATCAATATCATCAAGTCTTGCTCTTTCCTCAAAGCTTTCAAATCAAAATTTTCTTCTAATAACTTGCATTGCTTCACAACCAGACTAGCCATAAAACTTGTAGATTTTCTACTAAGTGCATCAGCTACAACATTGGCTTTGCCTGGGTGATAACGGATGATACAATCATAATCCTTCAGAAGTTCCATCCATCTTTGCTGCCTTATGTTTAACTCTTTCTGAGTGAAAATATATTTTAAACTCTTGTGATCAGTAAAGATTTCAAATTGTCGACCATACAAATAATGTCTCCAAATCTTTAGAGCAAAAATAATTGCTGCCAATTCCAAATCATGAGTTGGATAATTCAGTTCATAACCTTTTAGTTGTCTAGAAGCATAAGCAATCACTCTCCCTTCCTGCATTAAAACACATTCGAGGCCCTTTCTTGAAGCATCAGTATAAAACTACAAATCCCTCACTACCACTTGGAATAGTGAGAATAGGAGCACTAGTCAATCTTCTTTTTAACTCTTGAAAACTTTGCTCACAATCATCACCCCATACAAATTTCACATTCTTTTTAGTGAGTTTGGTGAGAGGTTGAGCGATTCGAGAAAATCCCTCCACAAATCTCCTGTAATAACCTGCCATGCCCAAGAAGCTTCTAATTTCTGTTACATTTGTTGGTACATCCCATTCAACTACAGCTTCCACTTTCTTTGGATCAACATATATACCCTTCCCTGAAATCACATGGCCTAAGAAAGTAACTTCATTCAACCAAAATTCACATTTGCTGAACTTTGCATACAACTTCTTTTCTCTTAGTATGGACAATACATTTCTCAAGTGTTCCTCATGCTCCTGATTACTCCTTGATCTTCGACTGATAGTAACCTGACCTCGGATCAATCTTAGAGAATACTTGTGCACCTTGTAGTTGATCAAACAAATCATCAATTCTGGATATGGGATACTTGTTTTTGATGGTCACCTGATTCAACTGTCTATAATCAATACAAAGCCTTAATGTTCCATCCTTTTTCTTCACTAATAATACCGGAGCACCCCACGGTGAAATGCTGGGTCATATGAAGCCCTTATATAATAATTCTTGTAGTTGCTTCTTTAATTCCTCTAGCTTGAGTGGTGCCATTCTATAGGGAGACTTAGATATTGGGGTTGTACTGGGGACTAGATCAATAACAAATTCACCCTCTCTATCTAGAGGTAAATCAGGCAAGTCATCTGGGAATACATCAAGGAACTCTTTGACCACTGAAATTTCATCTAGATGGGTTTCCTGATTTGAATGCTCCTTTACACACACCATATAGCAAAAACAACCCTTCTGCATAAAACGATAAGCTTGAAGTGCTGATATCAAGCAAGGAGGCAAATCATGCCTAATGCCCTCAAAGTAAAATATAGGCTGATCTGGTATGCAGAAAGTAATTATTTTTGTGTAGTAATCAATACTAGCATGATAAGAAGATAGCCAATCCATGCCAAGTATAATATCAAAACCCTAGATCTCTAGGAGAATCAAATCAGCAAGGAGTTCAAGTTCTCCAATAAAAATCAGACAAGAGGACCAGATTCAAGTTCGTTATCAAAGAATCTCCAATGATCATATTTACATATAGCACATAATGCAGTGGTCTAGGTTAAATACCCAAGTGATAAGCAAACTATTACGAATCAAATCGTAGATGGGACCCATGGTCAAACAAATATTTGCATTTTTTCATAAACATGCATAATACCTTCGATCACTAATTCAGAAGTTTTAGAATCATATTTAGTGATAGCATACACTCTGACATGGGCTGATGGTTTATGAGGCAGCGACTCTTTCTTCTTGTTCGAGGGGCAGTCTTTTATTTTATGATCAAACTTTCCACAAGCAAAATAGACTCCAGTCACCCGAAAACACAAATTTGTTTCATAATTTAACTTGTAATTCACACATGATTGAGTCTTTTGTGGTGACTTCCCATTTCAAATCCAAATGTCTTAACCCTCTTGTTATCACTTTTTGATTAATTTCCAATCACATTCTTATTAGTAAACTTGTCCTTATCATTCTTGTCACTGATCTCCAAAAATTCTTTTCATTGTTGCCGTTAATGATCAGCCTCTACTTCAAATATAAGGTGGCAAAAGAAAATTTTTGATCATCAGAACAATTTTGTACATCAAATATCTTCTTTGTTTGCATCATCCATTTTTCTACCACCAATGAAATTAGGTTCACCAAGCTTTCATTGTGCTACTTTGATTTGATATCCCCGATCAACCCTTTCGTCCCATTTAATTAATCAGAAACAATTGAAATAGGAGGACCAAATTGCCTCATCATCCTTGATTCCTAAAATGCATCAAAGAAAATTTCCACCAATCACTATAGTTCACTAGACCTCAATATATTTTGCACGTCAACATATCAAATATTTCAGTGATCTTCAAACCATGCTTTGATACCACCTCTGTCACGCCCCTCAAAATATCGATGATTTTAAAATTTTTCATCACAAATCCATCCAGGATCCAAACTAACATTTGAGGTCACTAAGAAAACATTCAGATTAAAATTTCACCTATATAATCTATAAATTTATAAACCCTGTGCAGTTCATAAACATACAACACATCGCTCGATGATTCATAAAATCTGAACCCAACTCACCAAAATAATAACCACAACATAAATTCACAAATTTATAAACCCTGTGCAGTTCATAAACATATAACACATCGCTTGATGATTCATAAAATTTGAACCCAACTCACCAAAATAATAACCATAACATAAATTCACAAGTGTGGGAGTTTGTACAATCATAAAACCAACGTTTACCATAAGTTCATATCGTTACACGAATTAAACTTAACCTTCCAGAATCTTAAACATGAGAGGTCCTTTAAACTTTTACAAAATCCACAAGTTTAGATTCATCGTCAACATTTAATTAGATGCAGCGTGTGCTTATACAACAAAAACAAATATACTAATAAAGATCTGCCCAAAATCTTTTAGCTTTCCACTGCCTCAGCCCAATCTTAACATTTAGGCAAGCGACAAGCTATCCTGAAAAATTTATACAACAACGGGGTGAGCATATAAAGCTCAGCAAGTAACTAACATATCCATGTCAAAAGAGGACAATTTCCAACGAGATAAAGTTTCAAAATGCAAGGCAGAATATAAGAATTCATAGACGTAATATCATTAGGTGCAGAATCACAATTGTCATTTCAATCATACATATTTAGTTCATAACAGATGGGGCATAGAGTAATTGGAGCATATCAACCACGAATGAAACGTTTCGGAGCATATCAATAACAAATGAAACATTTTGGAGCTTATCAATGACGTATGAAATGTTCCGGAGCATATCACGGCGTATGGAACATTTCGAAGCATATCAACAATAAATGAAACATTTCGGAGCTTATCGATGGCGTATGAAATGTTCCGGAGCATATCAACGGCATATGGAACATTTTGAAGCATATCAACAATGAATGAAACATTTCGGAGCTTATCAATGACGTATGAAATGTTTCGGAGCATATCAACGGCATATGGAACATTTCGAAGCATATCAACAATGAATGAAACATTTCGGAGCATATAAATAACAAATGAAATGTTTCGGAGCTTATCAGTGGCGTATGAAATGTTCCGGAGCATATCAATGGCGTATGGAACATTTTGGAGCATATCAATAACAAATACCAAATAGAAGCTCAAACGTCGTCTTTGACGTTGCATTCATATCATTCTTATCCAAAGCATGTACAGAAACACATAACCAAAGCTCTGGATATCATATCAAACATACAGAAGGTGAAGTGGGACCATAACATAATATGGTATATCCATTTCTGAATGACCACCCAACATAAGTCTCCCACGTCTGGGAGGTCTCCCACGTCTGGGAGCTCCATCCACCCACGTATGAGTGAAGTCATAGGGGCCGACAGAGCATCTCAGGCTCTATGCATAACTCCCTTCACCATTTCTGGCAAAGGTTCACAATATCCCACAAACACCAGAGTATAAAAGGATAGTATGAACAATGAATAACACATATCGGAAGCACACGCGGAACAACAAAACGTACATGTGCCTTTACGAGTCAATACGAAGTAAGCAATAATCTTTCACCCTTGTAATCAGACTTGAAAGGAAATAAAAGCAAGGGCACACACAGAATCCAAGCAAACACATATAACTCAATTCAAATAAGAAGGTTAGATGAATTCGATATCCAAAGAAATGAAACTAGAATAGGCACACATCGATAGCAAATGCGGAACAATGGGTTATACATGTGCCTATATAAGTCAATGTGATATAGCATAAACGTTACACAATATGTTCAGGAATGATAATAATTTATAGACAAGGGCAAATGAGTATTCAAACATTAATATAAGCCACAATTGAGTGAAGGGAACTGAACAAAATCTTTTTCCAAACGAACGAAAACAGAAGATGCAAAATCGATCAAAGCTCGATTTTTGATAGAATTCGAGAGGCTCATTGGATAAATACTTCAGATTGTCAATTATGCTCCAATACCCTCAAGAAGGCTATTGTCAAAAGATATATCAATCTATTTTCTGTTGAAACAAGTTTTGTACGAATCATGGTTTACAACAAGGAGTTACCTTTGATTTGATAACACAAGGTCAAAAACAAAATTACTGTTTTGCAGAATTCATAGGATCGGATTCAACAGATAATAGGGTAGGCATTTGAATTCCAAATTTTTCAATCTACATTTCAAAAGAAAGGACTACAAGTCTAGTTTCGAACGAAGTCAGTTTGGTATAAATCAGAATTTCCAACAGGGACTTATAGGTATTTTAGTATCAAAAGGTCAGAAATTTTGATCCCTGTTCTGCAGCATCTATAGGCTCATTTGAAATAGATGTTTGGGTAAGTATTCGGTATCCAAAATCTACAAAATTAGTGTTAAAAGAAAGATATAAGAGTCTAATTTCAAACGAGCTAGGTCCTGCCTATATCCACATTTAGTGTTAAAAATTATAGCTGAAATAGTGTATAGGGGTCAGTTTACCGAAAAAATTTCAGATCCTTGGTTTTATGTCCAAAGAGAGAAATATCAGGTTCTAAGCATAAATCTTTCAGAATCAATATAGGAACATAGACTAATACTTCTGTAGGATGGGGTTAGAATACTTGCCTTTGAGAATTATGACCCCAATTGAGAAGATTTGCGTAAGAAACCTCAAAGCCCCAATTTTTTTTTCTTCTTCTTCCCCCTTTTTTTTTCCTCTTCTTCTTTCTTTCTTTCTCTGTTCATCCACATAGCTGCCTTCTCTAGTTCCTTAAGAACGAAGGCAGAGAGGCTTAAATGGTGGGATTTGTATTTTTAAGCATTTTGTAGTTTAGTCCTTGTATTATTATATTTACGATTAGGTCCTCAGGGTTTACATATAGGTCCTCAGATTTTTTTTTTCTTTTTGAACAAATCCCCCAAATCTTATGAATAAGTTCTCAGATTCATATATTTATTATTTTATCAAATTTAAAATAGATACTTACATTACAACTAGAAACTTATACGAAAATTCAGAAATGAGGGATGTTACAAGCGCCGCCAAGGGCTCGTCGCTACGGTGGCTGCGACAACATGGATGGAAGGCAACAATGCTTGTTGCGGGGATGTAACTACAGTCACTGTGTGGGAGGCAGCGATGCTTGTTGCGGTCGCTGCGTAGAGGAATCGCTGCTGCTGAGGGCTGGGAGGCAGCGTCGCCAAGGGCTCATCGCTGTGGTGGCTGCGACGGCGCGGATGGAAGACAACGTTGCTCTATCTCTATCACATTGCAGAAGGAGGAGCTAGTGACACCAAGGGAATGAACGCCAAGGGCAGTGCTATGGTCGCTGCGAGAGATGAGAAGTGCTGCCCTGTGTTTCTATCACTGTATGAGATGAGAGCGCTGTGGCTGGAAGGCGACGGCTGCAACTGTTGTGACCCAAGGGAGCGATCGCCAAACAGCCGAGTTGAGGCTATAGTGATGGCAACCGACGGTTGCGGTAGCGGAGGCAGAATAAGAGGGAGGTGGCGTTGAAGTGGTTGGGGTTGAGGCTGCGGTGGAGAAGTGGAATTGGCGATGTCACTGTTGGGAACAAGGGCAACGGGTGAGTTGCCCTGTTTCTGTCACTACGGATGCAGAGCAAGGGGGAGGCTGCGAGGATCATAGTTAGGCAGCGAGCGACGTCGTTGCCGCTAGTCATAGGTGCCCAGCAAGCCAATCGCGTGAGTGATGGCACGTGTGACTTGATACAGAATCTTTTTGCTTATTATATTTTGACATATATCACTTTATAACTATTGCATATATGCACATATATATTGTGATGTCCTTGGATTTGTGCAATGGGAATCAGATCGTGATGAGATCACAAAAATGAGATCGATTCACCTTTAAACACATATCCTAAATAATCCCGGTCATAGGTTACTCGAGAAGGACATCGTGATAACCGGATAGACTGGTATGCTGTATACCTGTCCATATGATGGATGCAGCTGGTCTCATAGCTGCTCGTGTAGGGACACTAGGGATATAGTACAGGTGCTCATTGGAGAATGAGTTCACTGATTGATCCGCTTACGGAATGCTGGATAGTTGATGATGCCTTATTGTCAGACAGCAATTCCGTAGTCCTAGTGGTATATCTGGTCCTTAGACTTGAGACACCAAGGATGTCCTGTATGAGTGCTCCACTCTTTGATACCAGACTTATAGGTTTGACAGTCCTAGATCTAATACATCTGGTCATTGGGAGTGGTAGTCGACCTTACGAGGGTTATTGAGTGCGGATAGAGGATCATCCACTCTCAGCGTCATGAGAGGAATATCCCATGTATTCTTGCTCAGACAAATCCCTGGCTAGGGTCATTCGAGTTGAGAGAAAAAGAGTTCTCTGGGAGAATCCGATTAGAGCGAGACTCGAGTAGAAATCGTATGGGTCTGATAGCACCATGCTCGATATATAGTCTCTAGGATATTAGATGGATGAGGGACTATAGGTACACGATAACTAAGGACAGACAGGTCCAATGGATTGGATTCCCCTATATTGTCTGGGGACTACGACGTAATGACCTATTATGTTCGTAGTCGATGAGTCGAGTGAATTATTACAGAGATAATGATTCATTGAGTTAGAAGGAGTTTTGACAGGTATGACTTATCGCCAGCTCGATATTGGGCCTAGAGGGTCACACACATATGGTAGGCATTATGATGAGTAGAGGTTCGGATATGAGATATCCGATGGAGCCCTTGTCTTATTGGATATCCAATAAGCCCCTGAATTATTGGATCCCATGGACGAGATCTAATAAGAGCCCATGAGAGATTATTGGATAGAGATCCACTAATCTAAAAGGCTTGGGTTATTGGATGCAGATCCAATACCCACTAGGGGAGGATCCAATAGGGTTTGACAGGGGACCTCTATAAATAGGAGGGATTCAGAGCCTCATATGAGAGCCTTTGCTTGCCTCTCCTATTCTCCTTCCCCTCTCCACCTCAGAGCAGGCTTGGAGTTTTGAGGAGTGTCATCACAGCCCTACTGTATGGATCACCGCTAGAGAGGAGGATGCTTGACCTCCTTCACCTTCTCCTAAAGATCTACAAGGAAATAGGGATATACGATCTCCCTAGGTAACACAATCTACTCTATATGCAGTTTTTAAGTTTCGTGGATTTTACGTACCAATCTTCGCACGACGACAAACATCTCTTTGGGAATCGGGGATTTTGTTTTTCTTGTTCTTCCATTGTGGATATGATATCGCCCGCAAGATTTCCCAACAATGGTATCAAAGCCAGATTGTTCGTGCGATAGATTGGTTTTGAACTGCGTGTGTTGTGTTTTGAAGAAACTTTTGACGTCAAAATCATTGACGCAATAGCGAGAAAGGGCAGCAATAGTTGCTGCCCTCGATCTACGTGCGTGTAACACAGCCGCAAGCAGGTAGCACAGGGGCTGCGTTTGCAGCAGTCGCCCGACGGGGCTGGAAGCCCGCGGGCAGAGGCGCCTGCGGTCGCTTCTCCCGCGGGTGAAACTCCTAGTAGGGGCGGCCGCTCGGGGGGACAGCGTCGCCTGCGGGCGTTGCCCCGCGGGCAGAACCACCCGCGGAGGCGGCGGCGCCTGCGGGGCCACCCACCTGCAGCGACAGCGCCGCCAGCGGTCGTGTCGCCTGCAGGCGAGGGCAACGCCCTCGCCCCGCCGCACAGGCCACCGCCAGTAGGGTGGCGGTGGTGGCAACAGCAGGGGAGTAGGGCATTAGGGCATTCTTGGGCAAAAAGATAGTTTTGCCCTTGTGAATTTGAGAAATTTCAGCTTCTATCTTTTGTCCAAATTATGAAAATACCCCTATGAATTCAAAAATTCCCTATATGTCCCTGATTTCATAAAATACTAATTAATTGAAAGGTTTAGTTGATTATTATTTTTTATCATTATCTAGTAGTCCTACATGATGATGATTATTTATACATGTGATGTATGATGTGTGGACGGATGATAATGGACCGTGTGATGTGTGTACTTGTTATTATTATTATTGGGGTCTGCGAGCCTCCATTATATTTCTCATTTATTGTCGGGTCTGCATACCTATGATTAAGTTGTAATCACATGAGGAGGTGCAGCGGGAGCGTGGATGCGATAGCGGGTCCCACGAGATGGACGATCGCGATGCATGAAGATGCATCGAGATGTCGACGGAACTAACGAAGATGCACCGTTGCACACATAGATCTTGATGTGAGTGATTAGGCCTACTGGCTCGGGCCTAATCACATTAGGTTGTGGTCCATGATCATCTGGTGTGATTGCTTATACACATACTAGAAATGTATATATATTTACATGCGATGTAGATATATATTAAATATGTATATGTGTGACATGTCATATTAAGAGACCAAATCATAGAAACATCTCTCTCGATAATATTAAGATGGTGAACGTGAGGTAATTAGATTGACCTACGTGGCCTTCCATCGTTATAAGTAGGAACCGATTCCCGGTGTAGGTTGAGTTGGTCGAATCCCTCGAGACTCACCTATATCGCGATTCGTTATCTTGCTTACGACATAGAGATGTCACCAGTGACTTGAGGATATGGTATTCTTGGTCGAGTCCCTCGAGGGTATATCATCAAATCAGACTCATCTTGTAACGAAGGTGTTGACTTAACCGAGCATCATGGTTGGTCGAGTCCCACAAGACCATGATGATTCAGAGGCCGAACAGGACGGGAATCACAAGGAGTTGTGATCGGCAAGAGTTGTCTATCTTTTAGGCTTAGTGTGATTGGTCGAGTCTGTCACGCCCCCCCGAATTATCACATTCAGGAGGTGTGACCCTGTCTAAAATCAATAATATTATAATTCATCATCAATTCAATCCAGGATCCAATCTAACAATTTGAGGATACTAAGAATCATTCAAAAATCAATATTCACAATTCATAAACATGTACGTTACATAAATCATAATCAACTTCACTCAGAGATTCACAAAATCCAAAGGCAACTCAACTAAACATCAACCACAACATAAATCCATAATCGTAGAAGTATATACAATCATAAAAAGATAATTATTTACCATGAGTTCTTATCCTTATACAACTTAAACTTATCATTCCATACACATGAGCGGTCATTTAAACTTTTACAACACTTAAGTATCAACAGATCCTTAACATTACATCAGAAGTAAAGTATACTATACAACAAAAACCTATCATTCAACAAAGATTAGCTCAAAAATCTTCTAGCCTTTCACTGCTTTAACCCAATTCTAGTTTTTCAGTGCATGACATGCTACATGAAAAATTTATATAGCAACAGGGTGAGCATAAAGAGCTCAGCAAGTGTCTAACATATCTATGGCGATAGGAGAAGTTCAAGCAGGCTTAGTATCAAGATACAAAAGTAGAAATACAAGTGTTCATTTGAAATCATCTCATTTGATATAAAATCACAAAGGTTTACCTCATTCAAAAATAGGCATTAGACATAACAATAGGAGAAAGGAAATTAGAGCATTTCATTGGCAAAAGAAGCATTTAAGCATGTATCAAATGGCACATGAAGCATTTAGGCGCATATCAAAGGCGTAAGAGTGTTTGGGGCATAATAATGACAAACGAAACACTTCAATGTATAACAAATGAACCGAATAATAAACACAAGCTTGTATGTCATTTTTGATGTAGCATGCATTCCATTTTTATCCAAAGCATACTATGAACTCATAAACAAAGCTTTGGATATCATATCAATAAACATAGAGGGCGCTGTGGGACCACATACATAATGTGATTCATCCATTTCTGGATGACCAACAAACATAAGTCTCCCATATTTGGGAGCTCCATCCACCCACGTCTGAATGAAGTCAATGGGGCCGGCAGAGCAATCGCGGGCTCTAAGCATAACTCCCTTTACCATTTCTAGCAAAGGTTCACAATATCCCACAAGACACCAGAGTACAAAAGGGTAGTATGAACAATAACATTGACACATATCGGAAGCACATGCGGAACAACGAAGATATGCATGTGCCTTTATCAAACAAGGAAATGCAAACAAAGCATTACATAATAAATTTCAGATATACAATAATTTCAGGATGAACAATACAAGAACTTCAAAGGACTAATATAAAGCTCAATTGAAGAAGAATTTAGCAGAAATTAAATTTTCAATAGGATGAAAATTGAATAGGCAAAACCCAACAAAGTTTTCAATTATGACAAAATTTGAATGGTACATTTTCTGAATTGTTTGAGTGACCAAGCATACTCCAAATCACTAAAAATAGGTGTCATTAGAAAGCTGTATTAATCTATTTTCAGATGAACTTAGATTTATAATTTTTTGATTTCTTAATAGAAAGTTACAACAAATAGAGTAAAGAAAGGTCAGAATTGATCATCCCTATATTGCAGACTTGATAGAATCAATTTAAACAGACGTTTTAGAAGGCAAACATACTTCAAAATTTCCAACTAGGTGCCAAAAGAAAGATATGCGAATCTAGTTTCCAAAGAACTAAGTTTTGTATAATTCAAAATTTTTACTAGAGCGTTATAAGCAATTCAGTAATAGAAGGTCAGAATTGATCATCTCTGTTTTGCAGAATTGATCATCTCTGTTTTGCAGAATTGATAAAATCAATTTAAACAGATGCTTCAGAAGGTAAACATACTTTAAAATTTCTAAATTATGTGTCAAAAGAAAGATAAATAAATCCAGTTTTCAAAAAAATAAGCTTTCTATAATTCAGAATTTTCTCTAGAGAGTTATGAGCAATTAAGGAACACAAGGTCAGAAATTTCAGTCCCTATTTTGCAGAATCTATAGGGTTAATTGAAACAGAAGTCTTAGTAGGTATTTAAACTCCAAATCATTCACTCTAAGTGTCAAAATAAAGATATTTGAGTCTAATTTCAAATGGGTTAGACTTTGCCTAATTCAGAGTTTAGTGCTAAAAGTTAGATCCAAAACAATGTATAGAAGTCAGATTGCCGAAAAATTTCAGATTCATGGCTTTGTATCAAAAGGAAAAAAAAGGTTTGGTACTAGGCTGAAATCTTTTGAATTATGAAGAATTAAAAGGAAAACGGAGATTAGGAATTCTGTAGGAAGAGGTTAGAACACTTGCCTTAGATGAGTTTGATTCCCAAATATAGGGAGTTGATGCAAAATCTCAAACAAAGTTTCCACTTCTTCTTCTTCTTCTCCTTCTTCTTCTTCTTCTTCTTCTCTTCTTGTTCTTCTCCTCAAACTAGCGTTGGCTGCAAAGTTTCTTTTTAATGGTGCTTTAAATTACTTAGGTTTGGCTCATGCTAAAATAGTGAGGTGGCAAGCATGCATGGGGGTTTAGGAGTCAACTTTAGAATAAATACAAGTGACTCATCCTTGTTAATGACACATGTCCTCCATTTTATTTTATTTTATTTTTATTTACTCAATTCTGAATATTCTATAAATCATATTAAAATTTTATTATTTACTCTTAGGTCCTTAGCAATAAACTTTAATATAATATTATTTAATAAAAAAAATTATTTAAATAATCCTCATATTTACAAACAAGCATTTACTAATTTTTTTTTAAAATGGGGGATGTTACAGCGTCCCTCGATGTTATACTAAGATGCTGATTGGATCCTGATCCCCACTAGAAGTCTGCTAGAGACTTCCGTTTCACGTGTTGAGGGTGTCGCGTGACTCATTAGTAAAATAGTGGGAGCATATTAAGATAGAAGTCCATATCTTGATAGTTTATTTTTTACAAAATCTGCATATTATTCATTTCATCTACATCTTTATTTTTAGAAAATGTCGCTTTCAAATCCCTTACGTGGCATACTTGATGTCAACCGCCTCACTGGTCCAAATTATACAAATTGGCTCCGTAACTTGAGAATTGTTCTCACGGCGGAGAAAATCGTGTACGTCCTTGATATAGTGATGCCTATGCCTGAAGAAGGGGAAAGCGAGGATGAGATCACTCGCTACGTGAAGTACATTGATGACTCCACTCTTGCTCAGTGCTATATGTTGGGCTCTATGACTTCTGAGTTACAAAGACAACATTAAAAAATGGATGCCAGATCCATTCTCCTATATGTCCGTAAATTGTTTGAGGAACAATGAAGGACTTAGCGATATGAGATATCCAAGAGCCTCTTCCGTGCTAGGATGACTGAGGGGACACCGGTTTAAAAACATGTCCTAAAGATGATTAAGTGGATAGAGAAACTCATAGGTCTAGGAATGGTCCTAGAGGATAACTTGTGTGTGGACATTGTGCTTCAGTCCCTACCAGATTCCTTTTCATAGTTCATAATGAATTTTAATATGAACAAGCTTGAGGTGACTCTCCCAGAGCTCCTCAATATGTTAAGGGAGGTAGAGAGTACTATTAAGAAAGAGAAGCCAATTCTCTACACTGGTGAGACCAGAAAGAAAAGGAAAACAAAAAGGTCCCTTAAGAAGGGAAAGGGCACGAGTAGACTAGGTAAAACAAAGGTTGCTAAGAAAGACCCAACAAAGGACAAAGGCCAGTGTTTTCACTATGGCAAAGATGAGCACTGGAAGAGGAACTGCAAAGAGTACCTTGCAGAGAGGGCGAAATGGAAGCTTGGGAAGCTTAAGGTACATTCATGATAAATCTCCAATTGTCAGATTTTTGTGATAGTGCAGTGGTATTGGATACCAGTATTGCTTATCACATCTACAATTTATTGTAAATTCTAGCAAAGCCGAGGGGAGATTGGCGAGAGGAATATTGCATAAAGGTTTGTTTATACTAGACACTACTCAACATATCATGAATGTATATGTGTCCAAGAGGTAACGAGATGAGATGAACAGTGCATACCTGTGGCATTGTGGGCTAGGTCACATCTACGAAAAAAGGATTAAAAAGTTGCTAAATAATGGATATCTAGATCCATTCGACTATGTGTCATATGCAACTTGCGAGCCTTGCCTTCGTGGAAAACTGACCAACTCTCCATTTAGTGGAACTGGAGAGAGAGCCACTGAACTGTTAACTCATATATAGTGATGTATGTGGATCTACTTTCAAATGAGTTAGACTTTTCCTAAATCAGAGTTTAGTGCTAAAAGTTAGATCCAAAACAATGTATAGAAGTCAGATTGCCGAAAAATTTCAGATTCATTGCTTTGTATCAAAAGGAAAGAAAGGTTTGGTACTAGGCTGAAATCTTTTGAATTATGAAGAATTAAAAGGAAAATAGAGATTAGGAATTCTATAGGAAGAGGTTAGAACACTAGCC
This sequence comes from Musa acuminata AAA Group, assembly GCF_036884655.1. Classification (NCBI taxonomy): domain Eukaryota; kingdom Viridiplantae; phylum Streptophyta; class Magnoliopsida; order Zingiberales; family Musaceae; genus Musa; species Musa acuminata. The sequence goes on along the minus strand of NC_088332.1, from coordinate 30,379,119 downwards.
TTAGATGAGTTTGATTCCCAAATATAGGGAGTTGATGTAAAACCTCAAACAAAGACAAGTTTGTTGGTAAAAGTAAGAGAGGAAATGAAGCAGAAAGAAGTAATAAGATGGTAAAGGTACCTATATTTGAGAAAGGAACTCCATCGCAAAGAACTCTATCATGTACAAAATGTGGATGTAATCATGAACAAGTGAGTGTTTTCGGGTGACTGGAGCCCGTTTTGCCTATGGAAAGTTAGATCATAAAGTCAGAGACTGCCCACTAAACAAGAAGAAAGAGCCACTACTCCCTAAGTCGACAGCCTATGCTAGAGTATATGCTATCACAGAACAAGATTCCAGAGCCTCTAAATCAGTGGTTGAAGGTATTATACATGTTTCTAATAGAAATGCAAAAGTTTTGTTTGAACCTGGCTCTGATACCACCTCTGTCACGCCCCCCCGAATTATCACATTCAGGAGGTGTGACCCTGTCTAAAATCAATAATATTATAATTCATCATCAATTCAATCCAGGATCCAATCTAACAATTTGAGGATACTAAGAATCATTCAAAAATTAATATTCACAATTCATAAACATGTACGTTACATAAATCATAATCCACATCACTCAGAGATTCACAAAATCTAAAGGCAACTCAACTAAACATCAACCACAACATAAATCCATAATCGTAGAAGTATATACAATCATAAAAAGATAATTATTTACCATGAGTTCTTATCCTTATACAACTTAAACTTATTATTCCATACACATGAGCGATCCTTTAAACTTTTACAATACATAAGTATCAACAGATCCTTAACATTACATCAGAAGTAAAGTATACTATATAACAAAAACCTATCATTCAACAAAGATTAGCTCAAAAATCTTCTAGCCTTTCACTGCTTTAACCCAATTCTAGCTTTTCAGTGCATGACATGCTACTTGAAAAATTTATATAGCAACAGGGTGAGCATAAAGAGCTCAGCAAGCGTCTAACATATCTATGGCGATAGGAGAAGTTCAAGCAGGCTTAGTATCAAGATACAAAAGTAGAAATACAAGTGTTCATTTGAAATCATCTCATTTGATATAAAATCACAAAGGTTTACCTCATTCAAAAAAAGGCATTAGACATAACAATAGGAGAAAGGAAATTAGAGCATTTCATTGGCAAAAGAAGCATTTAAGCATGTATCAAATGACACATGAAGCATTTAGGTGCATATCAAAGGCGTAAGAGTGTTTGGGGGCATAATAATGACGAACGAAACACTTCAATGTATAACAAATGAACCGAATAATAAACACAAGCATGTATGTCATTTTTTATGTAGCATGCATTCCATTTTTATCCAAAGCATAATATGAACTCATAAACAAAGCTTTGGATATCATATCAATAAACATAGAGGGCGCTGTGGGACCACATACATAATGTGATTCATCCTTTTCTGGATGACCAACAAGCATAAGTCTCCCACGTTTGGGAGCTCCATCCACCCACGTCTGAGTGAAGTCAATGGGGCCGGTAGAGCAATCGCGGGCTCTAAGCATAACTCCCTTTACCATTTCTGTCAAAGGTTCACAATATCCCACAAGACACCAGAGTACAAAAGGGTAGTATGAACAATAACATTGACACATATCGGAAGCACATGCGGAACAACGAAGATATGCATGTGCCTTTATCAAACAAGGAAATGCAAACAAAGCATTACATAATAAATTTCAGATATACAATAAGTTCAGGATGAATAATACAAGAACTTCAAAGGACTAATATAAAGCTCAATTGAAGAAGAATTTAGCAGAAATCAAATTTCCAATAGGATGAAAATTGAATAGGCAAAACCCAACAAAGTTTTCAATTATGACAGAATTTGAATGGTACATTTTCTGAATTGTTTGAGTGACCAAGCATGCTCCAAATCACTAAAAATAGGTGTCATTAGAAAGATGCATCAATCTATTTTCAGATGAACTCAGATTTATAATTTTTTGAGTTCTTAACAGAAAGTTACAACAAATAGAGTAAAGAAAGGTTAGAATTGATCATCCCTATTTTGCAGACTTGATAGAATCAATTTAAACAGATGTTTTAGAAGGCAAACATACTTCAAAATTTCCAACTAGGTGTCAAAAGAAAGATATGCGAATCTAGTTTCCAAAGAATTAAGTTTTGTATAATTCAGAATTTTTACTAGAGCGTTATCAGCAATTTAGTAATAGAATGTTAGAATTGATCATCTCTGTTTTGCAGAATTGATCATCTCTGTTTTGCAGAATTGATAGAATCAATTTAAATAGATGCTTCAGAAGGTAAACATACTTTAAAATTTCTAAATTACGTGTCAAAAGAAAGATAAATAAATCCAGTTTTTTAAAAAATAAGCTTTCTATAATTCAGAATTTTCTCTAGAGAGTTATGAGCAATTTAGTAACACATGGTCAGAAATTTCAGTCCCTATTTTGTAGAATCTATAGGGTTAATTGAAATAGAAGTCTTAGTAGGTATTTAAACTCCAAATTATTCAATCTAAGTGTCAAAATAATGATATTTGAGTCTACTTTCAAATGGGTTAGACTTTGCCTAAATTAGAGTTTAGTGCTAAAAGTTAAATAAAAAACAATGTATAGAAGTCAGATTGGCGAAAAATTTCAGATTCATGGCTTTGTATCAAAAGGAAAAATAGGCTTGGTACTAGGCTGAAATCTTTTGAATTATGAAGAATTAAAAGGAAAATAGAGATTAGGAATTCTGTAAGAAGAGGTTAGAACACTTGCTTTAGATGAGTTTGATTCCCAAATATAGAGAGTTGATGCAAAATCTCAAACAAAGTTTCCACTTCTTCTTCTTCTCCTTCTTCTTCTTCTTCTTCTTCTTCTTCTCTTCAAACTAACGTTGGCTGCAAAGTTTCTTTTTAATGGTGCTTTAAATTACTTAGGTTTGGTTCATGCTAAAATAGTGAGGTGGCAAGCATGCATGGGGGTTTAGGTGTCAACTTTAGAATATATACAAGTGACTCATCCTTGTTAATGACACATGTCCTCCATTTTATTTTATTTTATTTTTATTTACTCAATTCTGAATATTCTATAAATCATATTAAAATTTTATTATTTACTCTTAGGTCCTTAGCCATAAACTTTAATATAATATTATTTAATAAAAAAATTATTTAAATAATCCTCATATTTACAAACAAGCATTTACTAATTTTTTTTTTTTTTAATGGGGGATGTTATAGAGTCTCTCGATGTTACACTAAGATGCTGATTGGATCCTGATCCCCACTAGAAGTCTGATAAAGACTTCCGTTTCACGTGCTGACGGTGTCGCGTGACTCATTAGTAAAATAGTGGGAGCATTTTAAGATAGAAGTCCATATCTTGATAGTTTATTTTTTATAAAATCTGCATGTTATTAATTTCTTCTCCATCTTTATTTTTAGAAAATGTCGCTTTCAAATCCCTTACGTGGCATACTTGATGTCAACCGCCTCACTGGTCTAAATTATACAGATTGGCTCCGTAACTTGAGAATTGTTCTCACGGCGGAGAAAATCGTGTACGTCCTTGATATAGTGATGCCTATGCCTGAAGAAGGGGAAATCGAGGATGAGATCGCTCATTACGTAAAGTACATTGATGACTCCACTCTTGCTCAGTGCTATATGTTGGGCTCTATGACTTCTGAGTTACAGAGACAACATTAAAAAATGGATGCCAGATCCATTCTCCTATATGTCCGTAAATTGTTTGAGGAACAAGGAAGGACTTAGCGATATGAGATATCCAAGAGCCTCTTCCGTGCTAGGATGACTGAGGGGACACCGGTTTAAAAACATGTCCTAAAGATGATTAAGTGGATAGAGAAACTCATAGGTCTAGGAATGGTCCTAGAGGATAACTTGTGTGTGGACATTGTGCTTCAGTCCCTACCAGATTCCTTTTCACAGTTCATAATGAATTTTAATATGAACAAGCTTGAGGTGACTCTCCCAGAGCTCCTCAATATGTTAAGGGAGGTAGAGAGTACTATTAAGAAAGAGAAGCCAGTTCTCTACACTGGTGAGACCAGAAAGAAAAGGAAAACAGAAAGGTCCCTTAAGAAGGGAAAGGGCGAGGGCAGACCAGGTAAAACAAAGGTTGCTAAGAAAGACCCAACAAAGGACAAAGGCCAGTGTTTTCACTATGGCAAAGATGAGCACTGGAAGAGGAACTGCAAAGAGTACCTTGCAGAGAGGGCGAAATGGAAGCTTGGGAAGCTTAAGGTACATTCATGATAAATCTCCAATTGTCAGATTTTTGTGATAGTGCAGTGGTATTGGATACCAGTATTGCTTAACACATCTACAATTTATTGTAAATTCTAGCAAAGCCGAGGGGAGATTGGCGAGAGGAATATTGCATAAAGGTTTATTTATGCTAGACACTACTACACATATCATGAATGTAAATGTGTCCAAGAGGAAACGAGATGAGATGAACAGTGCATACCTGTGGCATTGTAGGCTAGGTCACATCTATGAAAGAAGGATTCAAAAGTTGCTAAATGATGGATATCTAGATCCATTCGACTATGTGTCATGTGCAACTTGCGAGCCTTGCCTTCGTGGAAAACTGACCAACTCTCCATTTAGTGGAATTGGAGAGAGAGCCACTGAACTGTTAACTCATATATAGTAATGTATGTGGACCCATGTCAACTCATGTCATTGGTGGTTACTCCTACTTCATTACCTTTATTGATGATTTCTTATGGTATGGATATGTATACTTAATGAAGTACAAGTCCGAGGCCTTTAAGAAATTCAGAGAGTATAAGAATGTGGAGAACTAGCCTGGAAAAAGTATCAAAACTCTTCAATCATATCGAGGAGGTGAGTACTTAAGTACAGAGTTTACTCAGTTCTTCAAGGACCATGATATATTATCCCAACGGACACCTCCTTATACACCTCAGCTCAATGGTGTCTCTGAAAGGAGAAATCGTACGCTATTAGACATGGTACGGTTCATGATAAGTTTCGCTGACCTACCCATCTCATTCTAGGGATATGCCCTAGAGACCGCAGCTTACCTTCTGAACAGAGTTCCAACTAAGTCGGTAGTGTCTACACCATATGAGATATGGAAAGGGAAGAAGCCTGATCTTAAGGTTGTTAAGATTTGGGGCTGCCCTGCCCACGTTAAAAGGTACAACCCCGATAATTTAGAATCAAGGACAGAGCGATGCAAATTTGTGGGATACCCCAAGGAAACTTACAGGTATTATTTCTATCATCTCGAGGACCAAAAGGTCTTTGTAGCTAAGAGAGCAGTGTTCCTTAAGAAGGAACACATTCTTGCTGGAGATAGTGGGAGGATGATAGAGTTAAGCAAGGTTGGAGAACCAAGCTCAAGCACCACTCTATAGCCCGAGTTTGTTCAGGTACCTAATACACAAGTTTCAACTTTACGTAGGTCTGATAGAGTATCCCATCCTCTTGAGAGATATGTGTGACATATTAGAGGAGAGGATGTTGAGAATATTGATCCTTAGACCTACGAGGAGGCTATTATGAGTATAGACTCCGGGAAGTGGCAAGAAGCCATGAATTCTGAGATGGATTTTATGTACTCTAACAAAGTTTGGAACCTAGTTGATGCGCCCGAAGGTATTGTACCCATTGGTTGCAAGTGGATCTTTAAGAAAAAGATCGGAGTAGATGGAAAGGTAGAGGTTTATAAGGCTAGTGGCAAAGGGGTATCGTCAAAAGCAAGGTGTTGACTACGACGAAACCTTCTCACCCGTAGCAATGTTGAAATCCATCAGAATTCTATTGGCTATTATAGCACACTATGATTATGAGATCTGACAGATGGATGTGAAAACCACATTCCTCAATGGGAACCTCGAGGATGAGGTGTATATGATGCAACCTGAGGGATTCGTGTCCAAGAACTACCCAGATAAGGTGTGTAGGTTGCTTAGATCCATTTATGGACTAAAGCAAGCTTCCCGAAGTTGGAACATAAGATTTGATGAGGCAATGAGATCTTATGACTTCATTAAGAACGAAGATGAGCATTGTGTGTATAGGAAGGTAAGTGGGAGTGCTATCACCTTTTTGGTGTTATATGTGGATGACATCCTGATCATTGGGAATGACGTAGGAATGCTATCCAGAGTAAAGGCTTGGTTATCTAGACTTAGGGGAAGCATCCTATATCTTGGGGATTAGAATCTATAGAGATAAATCCAAGAGGATGCTTGGCTTGTCCCAGTCCAGGTACATAGAAACCATTGTCAAAAGGTTTGGCATGGAAAATTCCAAGAGAGGTCTCATACCGATGAGACATGGGATATTGCTTTCTATGAGTATGCCCCCAAAGACTCCAGAAGAAAGGGTGAACATGGATATGATACCTTATGCCTCAGCAATAGGGTCTATCATATATGCCATGCTATGTACTAGGCCTGATATAGTGCATGCTCTGAGTGTCATGAGCATGTATCAGGCGGATCCAAGCTTAGAGCACTGGAAAGTAGTAAAGTGTATCCTTAAGTACTTGAGAAGGACTAAGGATCTTTTACTAGTATATGGAGGTAGTAACCTTAAGGTTGAAGGCTACACAGACTAAAGTTTTCAGTATGATGTCGATGATAGCAAGTCGAATTCGGGGTACATGTACACCTTGAATGGAGGAGCAGTGTGCTGGAAGAGTTCCAAGCAAGATACTACTGTTGACTCGACCACAGAGGTGGAGTACATTGCTGCATCAGATGCAGCAAAGGAGGGAGTCTGGTTGAAGAAGTTCATCACAGATTTGGGAGTCATGCTGAGTAGCGAGGAGTCGATCTCCTTATATTGCGACAACAACGGGGCGATTGCTCAAGCGAAGGAACCTAGGTATCATTAGAAATCTAAGCATATTCTGAGGAGGTTCCACCTTATCAGAGAGATCGTAACCCGAGAAGATGTAGTAGTGGAAATAGTTCCATTCGAAGATAACATTACAGATCCATTGACGAAACTGTTATCTCAGATTATCTTTGAGCGTCATAGGGGGTCTGATGGGGATCATACACATAGGTGATTGGCTTTAGGTCAAGTGGGAGATTGCTAGTCATAGGTGCCCAGCAAGCCAATCACGTGAGTGATGACATGTGTGACTTGATACAGAATCTTTTTGCTTATTATATTTTGACATATATTATTTTATAATAATTGCATATATGCATATATATATATATATATATATATATATATATATATATATATATATATATATATATATATATATATATATATATATATATATATATTGTGATGTCCTTGGATTTGTGCAATGGGAATCGGATCGTGATGAGATCATGAAAATAAGATCGATTCACCTTTAAACACATATCCTAAATAATCCCGGTCATAGGTTGCTCGAGAGGGACATCGTGATAACCGGACAGACTAGTGTGCTGCATACCCGTCCATATGATGAATGCAGCTGGTCTCATAGCTGCTCGTGTAGGGACACTAGGGATACAGTACAGGTGCTCATTAGAGAATGAGTTCACTGATTGATCTGCTTATGAAATGATGGATGGTTGATGATGCCTTATTGTCAGACTGTGATTCTATAGTCCTAGTGGTATATCTGGTCCTTAGACTTGAGACACCAAGGATGTCCTATATGAGTGCTCCACTCTTTGATACTAGACTTATAGGTTTGACTGTCCCAGATCTAGTACAGTTGGTCATTGGGAGTGGTAGTCAACCTTATGAGGGCTATTGAGTGTCGATAGAGGATCATCCACTCTCGGCATCATGAGAGGAATATCTCATGTGTTCTTGCTCAGACAAATCCCTAGCCAGGGTCATTCGGGTTGAGAGAAAAAGAGTTCTCCGGGAGAATCCGATTAGAGCGAGACTCGAGTAGAAACCGTGTGGGTGTGACAGCACCATGCTCGATATACGGTCTTTGGGATATTAGATGGATGAGGGACTATAGGTACACGGTAACTGAGGATAGACAGGTCCAATGGATTGGATTCCCCTATATCATCTAGGGACTACGGCGTAGTGGCCTAGTACGTTCGTAGTCGATGAGTCGAGTAAATTATTATAGAGATAATGATTCACTGAGTTAGAAGGAGTTCTGACAGGTATAACTCATGGCCAGCTCGATATTGGGCCTAGAGGGTCACACATATGGTAGGCATTGCAATAATTAGATGTTCGGATATGAGATATCCGATGGAGCCATTGTCTTATTGGATATCCAATAAGCCCCTGAATTATTGGATCCCATGGACGAGATCCAATAAGAGCTCATGAAAGATTATTGGATGCAGATCCAATACCCACTATGGGAGGATCCATTAGGGTTTGACAGGGTACCTCTATAAATAGGAGGGATTCAGAGCCTCGTAGGCTAGGGCCTTTGCTTGCCTCTCATCTTCTCCTTCCCCTCTCCACCTCAGAGCAGGCTTGGAGTTTTGAGGAGCGTCATCGTAGCCCTGCTGTGTGGATCACCGCTAGAGAGGAGGACGCTTGACCTCCTTCACCCTCTCCTAAAGATCTGTAAGGAAACAGAGATATACGATCTCCCTAGGTAACACAATCTACTCTATACATAATTTTTAAGTTTCACGGATTTTGCGCATCAATCTTCGCATGACGACGAACATCTCTTTGGGAATTAGGGATTATGTTTTTCTTGTTCTTCCGCTGCGCATGTGATGTCACCCCCAAGATTTACCAACAGTTGCTGGCTGGGCAATAGCGGTGACGGTGGTGGTAACCGGGGTTTGCAGTAGCAGAGGGACCGACGACTACGGTAGCAGAGGTGATTGCCCTATTTCTTTCACCAAGCATGTAGAGCAAGGGGGAGCGACGGCTGGGAGGCGAGCGGCGGTCGTTCGGTTAGGAGGTGACGGTGCTATGACTTCCGGTGGGGAAGAGAAATGGTGGTGGCATGATTGGGAACAAGGGCAATCGATGAGTTGCCCTGTTTCGGACGCCGCGAGTGTTAGGATCGAGAGCACTAAGAGGGGGGGGGGGGGGGGGGGTGAATTAGTGCAGCGGAAAACTTTCTGCGATTAAAATCGAAAGCTGCGTTCGAACGATAAAAACAACTTCTGTATGAAAGTTGATACTAAGCAAGGTTAAAGTCAAACTATGCAGGCAGTTTACAACTATGATGAAAACCAGAATATCGGCGTAAACTGAAATCCGACGTTCGTACGAAGAAGCTGGTTTACGTCTAAATGCTGATTCGTAAATCTCTTGATTATATAAGACGCAGTTTAAGCAGGAGTATAAAGGCAGTGTGCAGTTATGGTAAAGCTCAAAACGTAAACGCAATCTGCAATATGATGATCATACGAAAAAGCAAATTTACGTCTAAACGCAGATTTACGTCTAAACGCAGATTTACGTCTGAACCTTGAAACTCGTTCGTAAAATCGCAGAGGGCAGTAAGCTATTGAGAAGTTTGTAGTGAAGGTAAAATGCTCAAAGTAAATGCAAACCGAGATTTAGAGTGGTTCGGTCTGTTGAATCTCGTATTTTGATGATGAAACTACTTGATATATGTTTATGATTTAATCTGCGTTTTGAGTGACGCAGGATGCTTTGATCAGGATGAGACAATTAAAGCAGGAAAATCATGTTGTGCCGGAGGAACATGTCAGAAGATTGGACGTCGGGCCGGTGGATCGGTCGACGTATCGACAGAAGGCTTCGGGCCGTGGACTCGGGCATCGGGCCAAGAAGAGCGGGTATTGTGCCAAGGATATCGGAGTTGCGGAGTCAACTGGCCGATTGGGCAATAGGCTGCAGGAAAGGACGATGCGCCGAAGAATCGGACGAAGCGTCGAAGGACCAATGACATGCCGGACAACTTGGTTAATTGCTTAGGATTAATTGTCTCGATCGAAGTTTTGTTTTGTGTGCAGGATTAACTACGATGAGAGTAAGACAAGCAGCAGGTATTGCGCCGGAGTCAAGATCATGATCACGTTGGGAGTTCGAGAGTTCGACGGAAGTTCGGACGGTCGTCGGAGGTTCAGCGAGAACAGATCCGAGAAGTCCAGAAGCTTGCCAAGCGAAGCTCGTCGGAACTCGCCAAGTGGATCGTCGCAAAGTCCAGGAGTATGCCGGATGTCCGCAGAAGGATCACCGAGGGTTATCGGTTGATCGACGGAAGTTGGCCGGAAACTCGCCGGAAGAAGCGATTGACGCATCGGAGCAAAGCTGCAGAAGTTGTCTTAGAGTTAATCGTAGTTAGCATGATGATTAAGCATGAAAATGGGAGGTGATTCCATTAGCTTAATCTTGGGGCAATTGGGCCCCTGAAAAGATTCGAATTGGGCCGAATGGAGTGAACCATTCGGACCCTGATTGCACCAGGAGGTGCAACCGCCCCAGCCAGGAGGTGCAACCGCCTGGGCTGCGAGGCTGGGAGGTGCAACCGCCCCAGCCAGGAGGTGCAACCGCCTGGGCTGCGAGGCTGGGAGGTGCAACCGCCCCAGCCGAGAGGTGCAACCGCCCAGAGCTCGGTCTTCGAGCTTGACTGGGCGGTGCAACCTCCTCTGCCAGGTGATGCAACCACCGAGCTCAGTCTTCGAGCTCTGGCAGAGAGGTGCATCAGCTTGAGCTCAGTCTCGAGCTCTGCATGGTGATGCAATCACCGAGCTCAGTCTTCGAGATCTGGCAGAGAGGTGCATCAGCCTGAGCTCAGTTTCGAGCTCTGCCAGGTGATGCAACCACCGAGCTCAGTTTCGAGCTCTGCCAGGTGATGCAACCACCAAGCTCAGTTTTCGAGCTCTGCCAGGTGATGCAACCATCGAGCTCAGTCTTCGAGCTCTGGCAGAGAGAAGAAATCGCCTGAGCTCAGTCTTCGAGCTCTGCCAGGCGGTGCCACCTCTCCAGTTAAGAGGTGCAACCGCCAGATCCCAGAATTCTGGGATTTGATCGATTTGATCGTTTTGAGCTCGAAGTTTGAATTGGGTTGGGGCCTATAAATACCCCACCCATTCAGCACTGAAGAGATACAGATCCACACCGAATTCTTGATCTTTTCAGTGATTCTAAGAGCTCAAATTTGTGTAAAGTCCTAAAGTTCTCCTCCTTCTGTTCTTCAAGTTTTGAGTTGTAAAGAGAGGAGAGAAAGGATCTGTAAAGGTTGTCTCCTGAGCCTGTCAAAAGGAGAGAAACTGTAAAAGGGCAGTTAGCCTTCGCCCATTGAAGGAAGGCAGCTAGTTGACGTCGGCAACCTCATCGGTGGAGGAAGCCAAAAGTGGAGTAGGTCAAAGACTGACCGAACCACTCTAAATCTCTGGTTTGCGTTTATTTTTGAGCATTTTATCATTACTGCAAACCTCCTACATAGCTACTGCTCTCTGCGCTTTTACGAACGATTCTCTAATCTTTCCGAATCTGCATTAAGACGTAAATCGGTGTTTTCGTACAATCTTTACATCGCAGTTTACGCTTACGCTTTGATTCCATTCATAACTGCGAACTGCTTTTTGCACATTCACAAAAAGATTTTCAAAGTTCAGTTTCTGCGTTTAGACGTAAAACTGCGTTTAGACGTAAAACTGCGTTTAGACGCAAACTGCGTTTAGACGTAAACTGCGCTTAGACGCAAACTGCGTTTAGACGTAAACTGCGCTTAGACGCAATCTGCGCTTAGACGCAAACTGCACTTAGATACAAACTGAGAATTTGCTTTTGCATCATATTAGTTTTTGAACGAACGCAGCTTTTGATTTTAATCGCTGTAAGATTTCCGCTGCACTAATTCACCCCCCCCCTCTTAGTGCTCTCGATCCTAACAATTGGTATCAGAGCGGGGTATTTCTCATTTCGGATTTACACCCGAGAGAAATGGCTCTTCAAGAGGGCTTTTCGGTCTTTCGTCCACCGTTCTTTAACGGATTGGACTACACTTATTGGAAAACTCGAATGAGAGTTTTCTTGATTTCTCTAAATCTGGATTTATGGAATATCGTTGAAAACGGTTTTCAACTTCCCTCCAAACCGATGAACGAATGGTCGGTTTTGGAGAAGAAGAATTTTTCTTTAAACGCAAAGGCTATGAATGCCTTATTTTGCGCATTGGACAAAAATGAGTTCAATCGGATTTCTACGTGTGAAACGGCTTTCGATATTTGGCGCACTCTTGAAATCACGCACGAGGGAACTAGTAGAGTCAAAGACTCGAAAGTTAATATTTTACTACTTGATTTCGAGCTTTTTCATATGAAACCAAGCGAAACCGTTGTTGACATGTACACCCGTTTTACGGATGTCGTCAATGGTTTAAAATCACTTGGTAAAAGCTTTTCGGATTTTGAACTCGTTAACAAAGTTTTGCGCTCACTTTCTAAAACTTGGGATTCAAAAGTAACTGCTATTCAAGAATCGAAAAACTTGAACCATTTTCCACTTGAAGAACTAATTGGTTCATTGATCACATATGAAATGACGTGCAATGCACGTGAAGAACTTGAGAACCACCTTCCAAAGAACAGGAAGGATTTGGGACATAGAACATTTGAAGACCACTCGAGCATAAGCTCAAGTGATGGTGAACTTAAACTACAAATGAAACGAAAATTAAAAAGCAAAAAGAATCGAACTACTTGCTTTAAACGCAAGAAGAAGAACAAAAATTGGGATGAATCGAGCTCCTCCGAAGAAGAGAAAGTCAACAAAAGCAAGGCGGCAAACTACGCCTTAACAGCCTACAATGATGAGGTAATCGAAATCCCCCTAATTTATTTTGAAATTACTTGATGCTTTCATGATGTATTTTTCTCTTTTAGTTTAGAATTAATTTTCTTAAAAATTACATGTTAAAAAAAAAAAAAATTATTATGATCATACTAAGTAATTTCGAAAATGATAATATTGCATATTTTATGATAAACAAATAGAATGATTGAAAATATGAAATCATGTGTATTACGTTGATTTCCATTGTTATTTCTCGATTTTGATTAAAGATCATGTTTGATTTGAAGAAATGCATAATTATGAAATTAAATATTTTGATTAACAATTTTATGCATGAGATTTTAAGCCGATGATAAGCATGTGTTATTCTCATGAGTATATTTGAAAAACTATGGCAAAAATGTGCTCGAATGCATGAACATGTTATTTTTCGGACATTCTTGATTCAATGTTCAAAACACTTAATTGCCATGATGATTTTACACTATAACATGTTGGAAATTAGAAGTTTTGGATACATAAATTTTTATGATCCTGAGCATGTTTTATCTTCATAATTGAACTTGAAAATCTATAGCAAAATCTTATCCGAATGCATGAAAGTTCTAATTTCATTTTCGGATTCACTTAACAATTGGTATCCCAACAATCGGATTTTCTCATACACTTATGAAAAATATTTTTTCTAAAATGGATTTGATGAAATGATTCCTGCTTATAAATTCCATCTTGAAATATGAATGATAGTATCTTTGCTTGCAAAGATTTGTTTCATATACATATCTCCTATGATTCATGTGCAGAAAAAGAATTTATAAATCATAATACAATGAGATTTCTTATGCAAAAATAAAGTGCTTTTGTGATTCTTTGCTAAAGAGAATAATTATTAAAATCATGATCTTGATCATTATAACATGAAGCTCTTTATAAATCAAGATCGTTCATTATGCTCCCTACATTTATCAAAAAGGAGTTCTTCAAATGAAATGCAACTTGTCTTTTGATTTCATGATATTTTGTGAATTTCGAAATTAATTTTAATGACTTGATTATGAGTTTCAAGTTGATGATTTGATTTGAATAAGTTATGTCTAAATCATAATCATGATCCTGCAAAATTGAAATCACAAATAATATCTTTTGGTATTCATGAATTGATACTCACAATATGAAAGTATTGGTATTCATGACTTGATTTTGATTGAAACATTACATGCTTAAATTAATCATTCTTCTATGTTTCAAAAATTCCATAAATGCCTTATGTGATGATTGAAAACTAACTTGCTTTATGATGAATCACGAATCATAACTTGATCTATGATGCCTTGAAATGATTGAAATATTTAACACTTTTATGCTCTACCCCCTACTTTCTTCTTGTTTTCAATGATAAAATGGGGAGAAGTTTTGATCATGCATGGTATGATATAATTTGACAAAATTGATACCATCATGATATGAAACATTTATGATGTACAATTATGCATGCAATACTTGTGCTTTCTAATTATGATGTGATGTATTGCATATGATGTAAATCATGATTTAAAATGCTATGAGTGCCAAGTTACACATTTTGAGAAGAAATTGTTATATTGAAATATTAATGTAATTATGAATGGTGATATGATATCATGCATGTAATACTTCAATTTATGATAATGATGCATGCAATGATAAAATATTCATGATGAAAAATTATCTTGACATTCATAACTTGATCATTCATCATTTGTCATGATTTTGAAATCATTGTAAAAGGAAAAGAGAACTACAAAACTGTATTCTCTCTTTCTTTTTTACAATGACAAAGGGAGAGATAGCTAGCTTGTACAAGTCAAGAAGATGCAAAAACTTGATTGCTAACTTGCTTATTTCAAGAAGAAAAATTGTCTTCTTGAACATCACTATCTTGAATATCTCAAGAAGCAAAACTTGCAATTTGCATATTGCAATAGGAAGCAAGAATCATGAGCTTACACAAGAAATCTATCTTGCATTTGCTTTCGAAATTTTTGCTAGCTTATATATTGTGAAACTTGTATATCGCTAGCTTGTTGGTCTAAAGAGAAGCAAAAAGTTGCTATCTCAAAAGAAGCAAATATGCTATCTTGCCTATCTCAAGAGGCAAAAATGCTAACTTGTGCATCTAGCAAAGTGAGCAAAATTTTCAAGAAGCAAGAGTTGCCTTCTTGAACATCTCTAATTTGCTAGCTTGCATGATGTAAAACTTGCTATCTTGAACATCACCAAAAGTGCTATCTTATATGCTATAAAACTTGCATATCTAAAACTTGATAGCATGAATGTTCTAAGCATGATGTAACACTTGCTAAATCTTCTGGCTTCAAAACTGCATGATGATAAAACTTGATAATATGTTTTTCATGCAATAAGTTGAACTTATATCACAAACACTTGATTGTGATACTTCTCCTTTTTGTTGATGACAAAGGGGGAGAAGTATGTTGATGAAAGTATGTTGATGACATGACATGTGATGCATAAGTTTATGCATATGTTCATGTTGACGTGTTGCAAGTATTCATGATGAATATTGCAATGACTTGAATTCAGTTTGAATTCAAGGTTCTATCAATATGGCATATTGATAGGGGGAGTTTGTTTAAACTCTAGGAGTTAAGGTTAACTCCGATTATGATGACATGTTGCTTAGATTTTTGAATCTAAGAGTTTCTATCAATAAGGTATATTGATAGGGGGAGTTTGTTTAAACTCCGGGAGTTAAGTTTAACTCCGTCATCAAGTGGTTGTCATCATCAAAAAGGGGGAGATTGTTGAATCTCGTATTTTGATGATGAAACTACTTGATATATGTTTATGATTTAATCTGCGTTTTGAGTGACGCAGGATGCTTTGATCAGGATGAGACAATTAAAGCAGGAAAATCATGTTGTGCCGGAGGAACATGTCAGAAGATTGGACGTCGGGCCGGTGGATCGGTCGACGTATCGACAGAAGGCTTCGGGCCGTGGACTCGGGCATCGGGCCAAGAAGAGCGGGTATTGTGCCAAGGATATCGGAGTTGCGGAGTCAACTGGCCGATTGGGCAATAGGCTGCAGGAAAGGACGATGCGCCGAAGAATCGGACGAAGCGTCGAAGGACCAATGACATGCCGGACAACTTGGTTAATTGCTTAGGATTAATTGTCTCGATCGAAGTTTTGTTTTGTGTGCAGGATTAACTACGATGAGAGTAAGACAAGCAGCAGGTATTGCGCCGGAGTCAAGATCATGATCACGTTGGGAGTTCGAGAGTTCGACGGAAGTTCGGACGGTCGTCGGAGGTTCAGCGAGAACAGATCCGAGAAGTCCAGAAGCTTGCCAAGCGAAGCTCGTCGGAACTCGCCAAGTGGATCGTCGCAAAGTCCAGGAGTATGCCGGATGTCCGCAGAAGGATCACCGAGGGTTATCGGTTGATCGACGGAAGTTGGCCGGAAACTCGCCGGAAGAAGCGATTGACGCATCGGAGCAAAGCTGCAGAAGTTGTCTTAGAGTTAATCGTAGTTAGCATGATGATTAAGCATGAAAATGGGAGGTGATTCCATTAGCTTAATCTTGGGGCAATTGGGCCCCTGAAAAGATTCGAATTGGGCCGAATGGAGTGAACCATTCGGACCCTGATTGCACCAGGAGGTGCAACCGCCCCAGCCAGGAGGTGCAACCGCCTGGGCTGCGAGGCTGGGAGGTGCAACCGCCCCAGCCAGGAGGTGCAACCGCCTGGGCTGCGAGGCTGGGAGGTGCAACCGCCCCAGCCGAGAGGTGCAACCGCCCAGAGCTCGGTCTTCGAGCTTGACTGGGCGGTGCAACCTCCTCTGCCAGGTGATGCAACCACCGAGCTCAGTCTTCGAGCTCTGGCAGAGAGGTGCATCAGCTTGAGCTCAGTCTCGAGCTCTGCATGGTGATGCAATCACCGAGCTCAGTCTTCGAGATCTGGCAGAGAGGTGCATCAGCCTGAGCTCAGTTTCGAGCTCTGCCAGGTGATGCAACCACCGAGCTCAGTTTCGAGCTCTGCCAGGTGATGCAACCACCAAGCTCAGTTTTCGAGCTCTGCCAGGTGATGCAACCATCGAGCTCAGTCTTCGAGCTCTGGCAGAGAGAAGAAATCGCCTGAGCTCAGTCTTCGAGCTCTGCCAGGCGGTGCCACCTCTCCAGTTAAGAGGTGCAACCGCCAGATCCCAGAATTCTGGGATTTGATCGATTTGATCGTTTTGAGCTCGAAGTTTGAATTGGGTTGGGGCCTATAAATACCCCACCCATTCAGCACTGAAGAGATACAGATCCACACCGAATTCTTGATCTTTTCAGTGATTCTAAGAGCTCAAATTTGTGTAAAGTCCTAAAGTTCTCCTCCTTCTGTTCTTCAAGTTTTGAGTTGTAAAGAGAGGAGAGAAAGGATCTGTAAAGGTTGTCTCCTGAGCCTGTCAAAAGGAGAGAAACTGTAAAAGGGCAGTTAGCCTTCGCCCATTGAAGGAAGGCAGCTAGTTGACGTCGGCAACCTCATCGGTGGAGGAAGCCAAAAGTGGAGTAGGTCAAAGACTGACCGAACCACTCTAAATCTCTGGTTTGCGTTTATTTTTGAGCATTTTATCATTACTGCAAACCTCCTACATAGCTACTGCTCTCTGCGCTTTTACGAACGATTCTCTAATCTTTCCGAATCTGCATTAAGACGTAAATCGGTGTTTTCGTACAATCTTTACATCGCAGTTTACGCTTACGCTTTGATTCCATTCATAACTGCGAACTGCTTTTTGCACATTCACAAAAAGATTTTCAAAGTTCAGTTTCTGCGTTTAGACGTAAAACTGCGTTTAGACGTAAAACTGCGTTTAGACGCAAACTGCGTTTAGACGTAAACTGCGCTTAGACGCAAACTGCGTTTAGACGTAAACTGCGCTTAGACGCAATCTGCGCTTAGACGCAAACTGCACTTAGATACAAACTGAGAATTTGCTTTTGCATCATATTAGTTTTTGAACGAACGCAGCTTTTGATTTTAATCGCTGTAAGATTTCCGCTGCACTAATTCACCCCCCCCCTCTTAGTGCTCTCGATCCTAACACGGTCAATCTTGACCTACTCCACTTTTGGCTTCCTCCACCGACGAGGTCACCGACGTCAACTAGAGGCCTTCCTTCAATAGGCGAAGGCCAACCACCCTCTTACAGATTCACTCCTTTTGACGGGCTTAGGAGACAACCCTTACAGAAGTTTTCTCTCCTCTCTTTACAACTCAAACTTTGAAGAACAGAAAGAGGAGAACTAGCAGTTTTGAGCTCTAAGAACCACAGAAAGACAACAAGATTTCGA
This sequence comes from Musa acuminata AAA Group, assembly GCF_036884655.1. Classification (NCBI taxonomy): domain Eukaryota; kingdom Viridiplantae; phylum Streptophyta; class Magnoliopsida; order Zingiberales; family Musaceae; genus Musa; species Musa acuminata. The sequence goes on along the minus strand of NC_088332.1, from coordinate 30,361,056 downwards.
GTGTATGTTGTGTGCTTTCAGTGCTGAATGGGTGGCGTATTTATAGGCCCCAACCCAGTTCAAATTTGGAGCTCAAATCTGTCAATTCCCGGAATTCCGGGATCAGGCGGTTGTACCTCCTGACTGGGGCGGTTGCACCACCTGGCAGAGCTCGAAGGCTGAGCCTCTGGGCGGTGCCACCTCTGTCAGGGGCGGTTGCACCTCTCTGCCAGAGCTCGAAGACCGAGCTCAGGCGGTTGCACCGCCTGACTGGGGAGGTTGCACCGCCTGGCAGAGCTCGAAACTTGAGCTCTGGCGGTGCTACCTCTTGACAGAAGAGGTTGCACCGCCCAGTCTCGCTCGGAGACTGAGCCCGGGGCGGTGCCACCTGTTGGCTGGGGCGGTTGCACCGCCCAGTCTCGCTGGGAGACATAGCCTAGGTGGTGCTACCTCCTGGCTTGGGTGGTTGCACCTCCCACAGCAATCAGGGTCCGAATGGGTTAATCCATTCGGCCCAATTTGATTCTTTCAGGGGCCCAATTGCCCCAAGATTAAGCTAATGGGATCACCTCCCATTTCTAACTTAATCAATGTGCTAACTACGATTATTTCCTAAGACATATTCTGCAGCTTGCTCCGGTGCGTCAATCGCTTCTTCCGACGAGTTTCCGGCGAACTTCCGTCGATCATCCGACGAACCTTCAGTGATCCTCCTGCGGACTTCCGGCAAACTCCTGGACTTGCGACGATCCACTTGGCAGGTTCCGACGAGCTCCTTTGGCAAGCTTCTGGACTTCTCGGATTTGTTCCCGTAGAACCTCCGACGACTGTCCGAACTTCCGTCGAGCTCTTGAACTCCCAACGTGATCATTGTCATGACTCCGGCACAACTTCTGCTGCATATCTTACTTTCATCGTAGTTAATCCTGCACACTTATCTCAACACACAGATTAGACAAACAATTGACAATTGATTTCATCATCAAAATCCGAGATTCAATAATCTCCCCCTTTTTAATGATGCAATCAATTGATAATGGAGTTAACCTTAACTCCCCCTGTCTATATGCCATACTTCTTGAATTTAAAAACTTTATAAATTCAAGAGACATATTCCCATCATGATTCCTATCATGATGTATCTCTTTGAAGATGATGTCAAGGCTTGACATTAATTTTCAAATATTACAAGTTTGAATGATGGTAATTGTAGCAATTCATCATATTGTAAGATATCGACATGTAAAGCTGTGAAGCAAGATTTTGATATCATTACATGATATACACATTTCGAATATTTTAGCAAGTGTAGCATTGCATCACATGGTAAGATATCAGTTCGTACGATGCAAATTTTTGTTTGATATCTTGATACAAGGGCATATAGCAATCATATATTTCTTGGTGATGCAAGTATGGCCTAATCATAGCATCAGTGATAGCAACCATATCAACATCAGTGATAGCAAACATATCAGCATCAGTGATAGCAACCATATCAACATCAGTGATAGCAAACATATCAGCATCAGTGATAGCAACCATATCAACATCAGTGATAGCAAACATATCAATTCATATATTTCTCCCCCTTTGTTATCAACAAAAAGCATGGTAGATGTGATTCCAGCAGGTTATCAATCACATAAAGGAAGGCATAACACGTATAATGCTTTGAATACCTCTTCTCCTTGTATGTTATAATTCTTTGTGCATGAAAGAGGAAACTCATTTTTCCAAAAAAATTACATAAGAGTGTATAGGAAAATCCGATTTTTAGTATTCAAATTGTTAAGCAAATCCGAAAATGAAATGAACCTTTCCATGCATTCAGACATGAGTAAGCTACTGATTTTCAAGGACAAAACATAATTTCCAACATGTTATTTGATCAAGTGATACCAAGGCATGTAATAGTAATCAAGTGATTTGATCATTCAATAAAGTCCGAAAAATAATTTTAACTAGTTTAAGTATTCGGACACATCAACATTCCTAATTCTCTTCTTATAAAATCAAATTGTTCTTCACTAGAGGTTTTGTAAAAATATCAGTTTCGTATCAATGTCATATTACTGACTTATCAACTACATTGGTATGTCACTTTATATTTATCAAGGCACAAGGTTTTCAAAACATTTAGTTTTAATGTAAAATCCGAGATAAACAACAAGAGATGTTTGTAACTTTGCATATGCTCACAGATCAAGGTAAATACGGAGTTTACAACATATCATATTAAAGACAAAGTCCATCATGAGGAGTTTATAACAACAGCGGATGATTGTGTTCATACAAGCTCATTCATGAGGTGGAAAGTTAAAGTGCCTAAATAAAGAGTCAAATTGTCGATGAATTTGCTGTAGCTCAGCTAGGATTTGATCTTGTCGATGTTCAAGCCGTTCTTGTCTTTGTTCGAATCGGTCCATTCGAATCCCAATATCTTCGACAGATGACGTGTGAGTTTGCTCAAATGGATGTGTTTCCTCAAAGGGACAGATCGGAGGAGATTGGGTACCCCTAAATACTGGTGTTTCTGGTTCAGGTTTAGGTTGAGGGGGATCAGTTCTTCTTGGCATTCTAACCCAGTTATCGTTTCTATAAAAACATCTTAATCGGTGAAGTAGATTTTTATTAATTATGCTGAATCTATCTACTTTTATTACTTCTTCTTCTGGTGGTATTAGAATATCGTAGGCTTTCATTATTCTAGTTATTATTCCACCATATGGGAGCATCATGTCTTTCTTAGATAGTTCTAACATGTTTTGTTGGATAAGATAACCAAGACAGATGTCATGTCCTTTCATGATCATATACATAGTTCCTAATTCTAATTGGTTGACTTCATCATGATGATATTGTTTAGGAAGAATGATGCTAGTTAGGATGTGATGAAGTACCTTAGTGTTTAGAGGCAGTAAATGTTCACAACTTTTAGGAACAAATGCTAAGTTCGGATTGGCAAAAATTGTTTGTAGGGCTTCAACGTATGTTGTTCCAACATTTTCATCATCCCATGATCCTCTAAAGTAAAGTCCTCTTCTTTTCATGGGAATGCCTATCATGTCGTAAATGAATCTATCCGTAATTGAAATGTGTTGTCTTAAGAGATAGGTGGACATCCTTTCTTCTTCATCTACTAGTATGTTGTTGTAAAACAATCTTACTAGTCTTGGATAGATGGGTTCATTAATTTGTAATATAGGGAGTAGATCTAAGTTTACAAACCATTGGATTGTCTCTAAGTCTCTTAGCTCACTTAAATCTACGTATTTTCCCTTGTTGACACTCCTAAGTTCAAAAGAGGAAAATTTTTTAGCATGGTATTTTGAATCGAAAAGGGTGGAATCAAAGTCTTATACTAATCTCCTCTTTCCTTTGTCCCTTGAGGATCTTCTAGATCCCATAACTACTGCTGTGTAGAATAATAGTGATGAGCAAAAGTAAATGAATCAAGAAACAGAGTTTAAGGGCTTCTTAGAGAGTACCTTAATGAGATCTTCAAGAGAGGGAAGGAATGTTGATGCTTTGCTTCGTAATGAAGGGTATTTGGGATGTTAAGATGGGGGAAATGGGGATGGAGGAGGCTAGGGAGAGTAGAAGAGGGAAGGAAATGAGTTGGGGTCGGTTTCACCGCCGGCCCTAGCTTGAGTTATAAAGGGGCAGAGTTGCGGGCGGTTGCACCTCTGGCTGGAGCGGTGCAACCGCTCGCAACACGTGACAGCTGGAGGTGCTACCTCCAGTTGGGGCGGTGCCACCGCCTGGTGAGCATTTGTTTTGATTTGAGAATTTTTCTGTCTTGAGGAGAATTTTCATTCACAGCAATCAACTTTTACTTACGTAATTACGTAAGAATTTTCATTTTAAGATAGGGACTTTTGCACAATCAAGGTAGATTTTTAACGTGCACATTCTTAATGTCGTACACATATTTGTGATAGTTTCTTCAAGTTGATAAGTCTTGCAAGTTCATGACAGAGTTAGTCATTTCATGATACAGAGTTAAATTCGAAGGTTATGAACGGATGAAATTGATGGGTTCGAAAATCCAGGGATATGTGAATTTGGGAATCATACGTTTCTAATTCTGAACAGGATTGTATCTAGGTCGCATTTGTGATTTTACCCTTGTTGTTGTCTCCGAAGGTGACATAGCCTTCGTCTATGCTAGTGAGCTTAGAGAATTGAGATGGATCTCCGGTCATATGCCTTGAGCATCCACTATCAAGATACCATCTCTTGCTCCTAGCTTGCGATGGTGTGGGTTTCTACAAGAAAGGATGATTTTTAGGTACCCATTTGCTTTTGGGTGCCTCAAAGATAGATCTACATTGTTTATCATGTTGCATAGAGTTTATCATGGTTCCTTTAGGAACCCAAGTCAGTTTGTTTGGACTTATTTTCTTGAATGGACAATAATACGTCTTGTGTCCAAATTTGTAACAAAAGTTGCATTTGGTTTGGTGTTGAACATGTAAGATGGGGCCTTTTATGAAGGTGGTTGGATTTAGGTGAGGACTTCTCACAAATCCAATTCCACTCCTTTTTGGAACGTGACCCTTGTTTGCAAGGATCATGTTCAATGACTTGCTACCAACCTCGAATTTCTTCAAGGTGTCCTTAAGTAGCAGGTTTTCTTTTTGGAGAGTTTCTAGATCATGGCATTTGATACATGAATTTAAACTATCATGATATTCAGTTTTTAACTTATTAAAATAATAAGTAAGATTATCATGCTCCTTTTTTAGCAATTTGTATTTTCTATTGATAATCTTGCATTCATCAAATAAGTCATGGAAGGCATTTAATAATTCATCGAAAGATAAATCAGCATCTAATAAATTCGTTACCTCATCTCCGATGGCCATTAAGGCGTAATGAGCAACTTGCTCGGTGTTGGACTCCTCTTCTTCAGATGCGCTCGAATCATCCCATGTTGCTTTGAGCGCCTTCTTCTTTGTTTTTCTCTTTTTGGCTTGGGGACAATCACTCTTGTAGTGTCCCGGCTTTTTGCACTCATAGCAAATAACTTGGTCCTTCTTGGGTTCAAGTTTATTTTTAGTGTCATTTTTAAACTTGTTTCTTTTAATAAATTTTTTAAAATTTCTTGTTAGAAGTGCCAAGTCATCGTCACAGTCCTCATCACTTGAGTTTTCTTTCAAGTGGTCTTCCAAAGTTCTAAGTGCCATATCCTTTCTGTTCTTTGGAAGGATGTCTTCTTGCTCTTCATGAGCTTTGCAAGTCATCTCGTAGGTCATTAATGACCCAATTAGTTCTTCAAGAGGGAAGTTGTTTAGATCTTTTGCCTCTTGAATAACAGTGACTTTAGGATCCCAACTCTTAGGAAGGGATCTTAGAATCTTATTTACGAGCTCAAAATCCAAAAAACTTTTTCCAAGTCCTTTTAGACCGTTGACGACATCCGTGAAATGGGTAAACATGTCGCCAATAGTCTCACTCGGTTTCATTCGGAAAAGTTCGAAAGAGTGTAACAAAAGATTGATTTTTGACTCTTTCACTCTACTTGTGCCTTCATGAGTCACTTCGAGTGTGTGCCAAATATCAAATGCAGTTTCACAAATCGAAACACGATTAAACTCGTTTTTATCAAGTGCGCAAAATAAGGCATTCATAGCCTTTGCATTGAGAGCGAAAGCCTTCTTCTCTAAATCATTCCAATCGATCATTAGAAGAGAAGACTTCAAAAAACCATTTTCGACAAGATTCCAAAGTTCAACATCCATAGAGATAAGAAAGATCCTCATTCGGGTCTTCCAATAGGTGTAGTTCGTCCCATTAAACATGGGTGGACGTGTAATAGAATGGCCCTCTTGGTTTCCGGCGTAAGCCATCTCTCTTGGGTTTTAATCCGTTTGAGAGTTAACCGGGCTCCGATACCAATTGTTAGGATCGAGAGCACTAAGAGGGGGGGGGGGGGTGGGGGTGAATTAGTGCAGCAAAAAACTTTCTGCGATTAAAATCGAAAGCTGCGTTCGAATGATAAAAACAACTTCTGTATGAAAGTTGATACTAAGCAAGGTTAAAGTCAAACTATGCAGGCAGTTTGCAGCTATGATGAAAACCAGAATATCGACGCAAACTGAAATCCGACGTTCGTACGAAGAAGCTGGTTTACGTCTACATGCTGATTCGTAAATCACTTGATTAGATAAGATGCAGTTTAAGTAGGAGTATAAAGGCAGTGTGCAGTTATGGTAAAGCTCAAAACGTAAACGCAATCTGCAATATGATGATCATACGAAAAAGCATATTTACGTCTAAACGCAGATTTACGTCTGAACCTTGAAACTTGTTCGTAAAATCGCAGAGGTCAGTAAGCTATTGAGAAGTTTGTAGTGAAGGTCAAATGCTCAAAGGAAATGCAAACCGAGATTTAGAGTGGTTCGGTCAATCTTGACCTACTTCACTTTTGGCTTCCTCCACCGACGAGGTCACCGACGTCAACTAGAGGCCTTCCTTCAATAGGCGAAGGCCAACCACCCTCTTACAAATTCACTCCTTTTGACGGGCTTAGGAGACAACCCTTACAGAAGTTTTCTCTCCTCTCTTTACAACTCAAACTTTGAAGAACAGAAAGAGGAGAACTAGTAGTTTTGAGCTCTAAGAACCACAGAAAGACAGCAAGATTTCGAGTTTATGTTGTGTGCTTTCAGTGCTGAATGGGTGGGGTATTTATAGGCCCCAACCTAGTTCAAATTTGGAGCTCAAATCTGTCAATTCCCGGAATTCCGGGATCAGGCGGTTGCACCTCCTGACTGGGGCGGTTGCACCGCCTGGTAGAGCTCGAAGACTGAGCCTCTGGGCAGTGACACCTCTGTCAGGGGCGGTTGCACCTCTCTGCCAGAGCTCGAAGACCGAGCTCAGGCGGTTGCACCGCCTGACTGGGGAGGTTGCACCGCTTGGCAGAGCTCGAAACTTGAGCTCTGGCAGTGCTACCTCTTGACAGAAGAGGTTGCACCGCCCAGTCTCGCTCGGAGACTGAGCCCGGGGCGGTGCCACCTCTTGGCTGGGGCGGTTGCACCGCTCAGTCTCGCTGGGAGACATAGCTTGGGCGGTGCTACCTCCTGGCTTGGGCGGTTGCACCTCCCACAGCAATCAGGGTCCGAATGGGTTAATCCATTCGGCCCAATTTGATTCTTTCAGGGGCCCAATTGCCCCAAGATTAAGCTAATGGGATCACCTCCCATTTCTAACTTAATCAATGTGCTAACTACGATTATTTCCTAAGACATATTATGCAGCTTGCTCCGGTGCATCAATCGCTTCTTCCGATGAGTTTCTGGCGAACTTCCGTCGATCATCCGACGAACCCTCGGTGATCCTCCTGCGGACTTCCGGCAAACTCCTGGACTTGCGACGATCCACTTGGCAGGTTCCGACGAGCTCCTTTGGCAAGCTTCTGGACTTCTCGGATTTGTTCCCGCAGAACCTCCGACGACTGTCCGAACTTCCGTCGAGCTCTTGAACTCCCAACGTGATCATTGTCATGACTCCGGCGCAACTCCTGCTGCATGTCTTACTTTCATCGTAGTTAATCCTGCACACTTATCTCAACACACAGATTAGACAAACAATTGACAATTGATTTCATCATCAAAATCCGAGATTCAATAGCGAGAAGGGAGGCAACTGGTGGTTGCGGTTGCGACCCAAGGGTGGGGGCACGATGGCAGGGCGGTTAGGGCAGCGCCACTGATGATATTAGCGACGAAGGGGTGGTTCGCTAGTTGGGAAACGGTGGCCGTGATCCTTCTCACTCGAGCGAGATGGGGGAGCAAGGAGGAGAGGTCGCTGGCCGGGGGGGCAACGGCAGCGGTGGTCGAGCAGCCGGGAAGTAGTGGTGGCGGTGGAGAAGGAGGCAGCGAGGGTCGCGGTAGGGGTGTGGCCTACTGGGGAGCAGGGGTGGCGGTGGGGGAGAAGGGAAGCAGGGGATCCTTCTCGGTGGCTACCGGCTTCAACCTCTTTCACAATTTTTTTTTTTTTTTTACAATAACTACGGTAACACTGCAGCGAGAACGCCAAGGATCGCCGCTCTGATACCAATTGGCAAGACCCTAGGGTTTTAACATGGAAGTAAAAGGGGGAATGATCATTTCGAAGGAATCGACCTCCTTGATCACTTCGAGGGGATCGGCCTCCTAGGGTTTTATCAATAGACTGAATAATATTTCATTGTCTTTCAAGAGAAACAGTTACATCACTATTTATAGAGTTCCACCAAGAGTCCACCAGGACTTGGACTCTAATAATAAATAAATATTAAATAAACATCTACCTGACTCTAACTAAACTAAACAGACTCAATTAACATTATTTAAAAGCTCAAAAAAAGGATCATAATAGTACTGATAACGATGAGATTATTGAACTTGTCACACATATTGTTCATGCATTAGCTGGCTATTCTAATCCTCAAACAATGAAAGTTGAAGAGCTTTTGAAACATCAGTCAGTTACTATTTTGATTAATACTGGTAGCACCAATAATTTTATAGATAGCAAGTTTGCTACGTGATTGACCTATCGTATTGAATGTTGTGATAAGTTCGAGGTAAAGGTTGCGGATGGATGAATTTTAACTTGTGATAGTAAGTGTTCCAAAGTAAAGCTTGTTATATAGAGCCAATAATTGTTCATGGATTTTTTTTTACTATCATTGGAGGACTATGAGGTTATGCTTAGAATTAAGTAGTTATTAACACTGGATGATATCTCTTGAATTTTTTCTAAATTAATTATGAATTTTTTTATCAATGGAAAACAAGTGATCCTAAAGTGAAAGCATGGTTGTAAGGTCACAACTGTTACTAGCCATAGAATGGAGATGGTTCTTCGAAAGACACTATGGATTTTTGGTATAAATTATGAAACATTAAAGAGGAGCTGTAGTACCTGAACAAGATGAAAATGTTTAATCATTACTCAATGAATTTATAGATGTATTTGTAGACCCATAAGGACTTCCACCTCTTCGATCACATGATCACCGAATTCCTTTGCTGCTTAGAAGTGCACCAACTGATGTTCAACCCAATCGATATCCACACTTTCAAAAGACAAAGATAGAGAAAATCGTTAAGGAGATGCTTGTAGCATAGGTCATAAGGGCTAGTGTTAGTCCATACTCCTTTCCAATCTTATTGATAAGGAAGAAAGATGGTTCTTAGCGAATGTGTGTAGATTATCGAGCACTCAATAATATTACAGTCAAAGACAAAGTACCTTATTCCAGTGGTGAATGAGTTACTTGACGAATTGGGAGGTTGATAAGTTTTCACTATACTGGATTTACGATGTGGCTATCACCAAATTCGTGTACATGAAGATGATATTCAAAAAACTGCTTTTAGAAGGTACGATGGTCACTATGAATTTCTATTAATGCCTTTTCGGTTAACCAATGCGTCGTCTACTTTTCAGAGTTTAATGAATGATATCTTTCGAGTTCATATTCGTAAGTTTATTCTAATTTTCTTTGATGATATTATAATATATAATCCATCTTCAAAAAGTCATTTATTATATTTGTGGGTTGCCTTTACCCTTCTTCATGAGCATTGTCTTTTTGTCAATAAATCGAAATGCAGATTTGCCCAATCTGAGGTAGAGGCCATGTTGTTTCTCGAGAAGGTGTTGCAGTTAATCCTTCCAAAACTTAGGCAATGAAAGATTGGCCAATTCTGAAATCAATTAAGGCTCCAAGAAGATTCTTAGGACTCACTAGTTATTATTGAAAGTTTATGAAGAATAATGATAAAATAAGTACTTCTTTGACATCGCTTTTGAAGAAAGATGCATTTAAGTGGACAGAAAAAGCTACTCAAGCTTTTATTTTTTTAAAGCATGCAATGACTACTATGCCAGTTCTCGCTTTACCAGATTTTAACAAGTAATTCATGATTGAATCTGATGCTTCTGGAACGGATATTCGAGTTGTACTAATGCAAGAAGGCCATCCAATTGCTTATACTAGTAAAGCTCTTTCCCCATCTCATTTTAGCTTATCTTTTTATAACAAGATGTTAGCCATTGTTCATACAATCACTAAGTGAAGACCTTAATTGATCGACAACTTTAAATACGCACCGATCACAAAAGCCTAAAATATTTTCCTGAGCAAAGAGTTTCTTCTTTAGAGCAGAAAAAGCTATTGGATTTTGACTATAAGATTATTTATAAGAAGGGGAGTCAGAATTTAGTTGTAGATACACTTCCTCGCTTTCTAGAATAAGCTGAACTAGTGGCTATTTCTATTTCTACTTGCAAAACACTAGAACTTATTAGGAGTGAATGGTTAGATGATCCTAAAATTCAAGATGTTATTAAAAAGCTATAAGAAGATCCAAATTTTATTCCTAATTATAGTTGGGATCTCACATATTTGCACTACAAGGGTAAAATTGTCTTAGCACCAAATTCTTCTTGCTAAAATATAATTTTGAAGGAGTTTCATTCATCACCTACTACAGGTCATTTTGGATTTCTTCGCACATACAAATGCATCTATCAACTTTTTTATTGGAAGGGTACGAAGAAAACCATCAAGAAGTTTGTCGCAGAATGTGATGTTTGCCAGTACCACAAAGGTGAGACAATTGCTACCCCTGGTTGACTTCAATCTCTTCCTATTCCTGATGATGCTTGGACTAACATATCTATGGATTTTATTGATAGACTTCCACCATCTTCGTGGTTATGAATCACCTTACAAAATATGCTCATTTTTGTGTTATACGACATACTTATACTGTTGCAAGTGTTGCTCATACTTTTGTTGAGAATATAGTAAAGTTGCATAGAATTCCATGTTCGATTGTTAATGATCAAGATAAAGTTTTTACTAGCACCTTCTGGAAGGAGCTCTTTTGCTTCGAGGGTACCCATTTAAATATGAGTACTGCTTATCACCCATAAACAGATGGGCAGACTAAAGTGGTTAACATATATCTTGAAAACTATCTCAGATGTTTTACCAATGACAAACCAAATGAGTGGATAAAATGGCTTCCTTGAATAGAATGGTGGCATAATACCACTTATCACTCTTCTACTAAAATAACTCATTTTGAAGTGGTTTATGGTCGACCTTATCCCATGATTACAAAATCCATATCTGGTTCTTCTAAGATTGATCAAATGGACAAGGAATTGCTTGATAGGGGATAAGATTATTCAACTTCTAAGAGTTAATCTCGTAGTCTCACAAGCTAGAATGAAATAACAAGCTGATAAGCATTGTAGTGAGCAAGAATTTGCAGTGCGTGATTTAGTTTTTCTTCGACTTCAGTCTTAAAAGCAAACTTCTATAAAGGTTCGGTCTTCTATGAGGATATCTCCTAGTGATTTTAATAGGCGCTTGGGCACTCGCCTAGGTGCTCGGGCACTCGCCTAGGCGCTCGGGCGAGGCGAGGCGAGGCCCGTGTCACGCCCCTCAAAATAAATTGATGGTATTAAAACTATTTTCAACACAAACCAATCCAGGATCCAAACACACAATTGAGGTCACTAAGAAAACATTCAGATCAAAAATTCACCTCGATAGTCTACAAATTTATAAACCCTGTGCAGTTCATAAACATACCACACATCACTCGAAATTTCATACAATCTGAACTCAACTCATCAAAATAATAACCACAATATAAATTCACAAGTGGGGAAAACTATGCACTCACCAAACCAACGTTTACCATAAGTTCACATCATTACACGATTTTAACTTAACCTTCCAAAATCCTAAACATGAGAGATCCTTTAACTTACATAAAATCCACAAGTTTAGATTCAACGTCAACATTTCATTAGATACAGAGAGGCTCATACAACAAATACACATATGCTAATAAAGATCTGCCCAAAATCTTCTAACTTTCCACTGCCTCAGCCCAATCTTAACATTTAAGCAAGCGATACGCTATCCTGAAAAATTTATCAACAAACGGGGTGAGCATATAGAGCTCAGCAAGTGACTAACATATCCATATCAAAAGAGGACAATTTCCAAAGAGATAAAGTTTCACAATATAAGGAAGAATGAACGAAATCATAGACATAATATCATTAGGAGCAGAATCACAATTGTCATTTCAATCATACATATTTGGTTCCTAACAGATGGGGCATAGAGTAATTGGAGCATATCCATAGCGTACGAGATGTTCCGGAGCATATCAATGGCAAATAGGACATTTCAGAATATATCAGGTCATAGCAAATGGAACACAGAGTTGCTTCAACAACGAAAGAAATGTTTCGGAGCATATCAATGGCAAATAGGACATTTCAGAACATATCAAGTCATAGCAAATGGAACACAGAGTAATTGAAGCATATCAATAGCGTAGGAAATGTTCCGGGGTATATCAATGACATAAGGAACATTTTGAAGTGTAACAATAACAGATGAAACAGATAGAATGTGTAGTGGGATTCCAAACATATATGGTCCATCCATTTCTGAATGACCACCAAACATAATCTAAAGTATCGCAGGCTCTAAGCACATACCCTTTACCATTTCTGGCAAAGGTCCAAATAATCCCACAAACACCAAAGTACAAAAGGATATTGTGAACAATAATTTGAGACAGTAGCAGATGAAGCATTTCGGAGCATATCAATGGCATAAGAAATATTCCGGAGTATATCAACAGCATATGGAACATTTCGGAGCATATTAATAACAAATACCAAACAGAAGCTCAAACGTCGTCTTTGACGTTGCATTCATATCATTCTTATCCAGAGTATGTACAGAAACACATAACCAAAACTTTGGATATCATATCAAACATACAGAAGGTGTAGTGGGATCTCAAACAGAATGTGATTCATCCATTTCTGAATGACCACCAGACAGAAGTCTCCCACGTCTGGGAGCTCCATCCACCCACGTCTAGGTGAAGCCAGAGGGGGCCGGCAGAGCATCGTAGGCTCTAAGCACATACCCTTTACCATTTCTGGCAAAGGTCCACATAATACCCTTTACCATCTCTGGCAAAGGACCAGACAGTCCCACAAACACCAGAGTACAAGAGGCAGTTTAACAATAAGTAGCATATATCGGAAGCACACGCGGAACAACAAAACGTACATGTGCCTTTTCGAGACAATACGATGCAAGGAACAAATCTCTCACAAATTTATTCAGATTTGGAATGAAATGAAAGCTAGAGTATATAGGGATTCCAAACAATCATATTTAGCTCAATTCAAATAAGAAGGTTAGATGAATTCAATATCCAAAGGAATGAAACAGAATACGCGAAATCGACCAAAGCTCGATTTCTGACAGAATTCAAGTGGCACATAGAACAAATACTTCAGAATATCAATTATGCTCCAATACCCTTAAGAAAGCTGTTTTTGAAAGATATATCAATCTATTTTCTATTGAAACAAGTTTCGTACGAATCATGGTTTCCAACAAGGAGTTACCTTTGATTTGGTAACACAAGGTCAAAAACACAATCACTGTTTTGCAGAATACATAGGGTCGGATTCAACAAATAATAGGGTAGTCATTTGAATTCCAAAATTTTCAAACTATATATCAAAAGACATATTTTCAAGTCTAGTTTCAAATAAAATCAGTTTGGTACAAATCGAAATTTCCAACAGGGAGTTATAGGCATTTTAGTACCGAAAGGTCAGAAATCTTGATCCCTGTTTTGCAGCCTCCATAGGCTCATTTGAAACAGACATTTGAGTAAGTATTCGGAGTCCAAATTTTTCAAAATCAGTGTCAAAAGGAAGGTATAAGAGTCTACTTTCAAATAAACAAGGTCCTGCCTAAATCCATGTTCGATACTGAAAACTATGGCTGGAATAATGTATAGGGGTCAGTTTACCGAAAAATTTCAGATCCATGATTTTTGTATCCAACAAGAGAAATATCCGGTTCTAGGCTGAAATCTTTCGAATAATTCAGAAAAAATATGAGATTAAATGCTAATAATTCTGTAAGATGGGGTTAGAACACTTGCCTTTGAGAATTTTGACCCTAAGTGAAAAGATTTGAGCAAGAACCCTTAAAGCCCCAATTTTTTTTTTTTCTTCTTCTTCTTCTTCTTCTTCTTCTTCTTCTTCTCTTTCTTTCCCTGATCCTCCACGCAGGATTTGTCATTTTGCACACTTTGCAATTTAGTCCTTGTATTTATTACATTTTCGATTTGGTCCTTAGGGTTTACATATAGGTCCTCAGATTTTTCTTTAACAAATCCTCCAACACTCATGAATAAGTTTTCAGATTCATACTTTGAAATTTTATCAAACTTAAAATAGATACTTACATTACCAACTCGAAATTTATACTAAAATTCAGAAACGAGGGATGTTACAGCCCGAGCGCCTCACTTCATTTCCAAGTGGCGCACTTCAAAGAGGCGCCACCTGGGCACTTGCCCGAGCCCAAGCATCGGGCGCTTCGGGCGAGCGCTTGGGTTAAACAAGGTGACCGAACTAGCGTTTTAGGTCTGGTTCAGTCTTCGATGCTTTAGTTGGTTCAATCGAACCAACTAAAGTACTGATATCAGCGCGACTTTCCCAACCCTAATCCTGCTCGTCGTTCACGCTACCGTTGCCACTACTCATTGCCGATATCACCGCTCTTGCTGTCGTTGCTCACTACTACCGTTGCCACTGCCTCCGCTTTGCGCTCCCACTCCCACTGCTAGCTGCTGTAGCTGCCATTGTCGCCGCTTGCTGTTGCCGCTAGCCACTCTCGCTCCCACTCCCGTTGCTCGCTGCTACCACTGCTACTGCCACTGTCACCACTCCCACTGCTCGCTACTACTTCTGTCGCTGCCATTATCGTCGCTCGTCGTTGCCGCTCCCGATTTTCTCAGTCAGCACCATCGATCTTCCCTTACACTCTTCTCTTCTCTTTCGATAGTATAATGTTAACAGTATACAATATACTATTAACTATATACTAATAACGGTATTTATATCTATTAAATTAATAATATATTATTTTGATTTTAATACTGTTAATTTTTATTTATTTGAAATTATTGTTAGGTTTCAAGATAAATGGCAAATGTATAGAGTAACTCAATAGAGTCTCCAATGGCATTAAAAAAAGATCATGCATGGAAGTATAATTATCTAAAGGATCCGAAAGATCCTAATGTAGTGATTTGCATGTTCTGCGATAAGACTACTAGAGGTGGTATTTTTCGTGCAAAACAACATCTAGTAGGAAATTTCAAAAATGCAGCAGCTTGCAAAAAGTGTCACTTGAGGTAAAAGAAGAGTTGCTGAGTTATATAAATGAAAAGAAGATACAAAAGAATGAATCTTACGAGAATTTACTAGAAGACAATGTTGAACATCTCAGGGATGAAAAAGAAGATTATTCTATGAGTATTAACCCAAGTGGGAAAAAAATATACGATAAAAAAGGAAAAGAAGTTATGAGTACTAAGAAGGGTAAAAAAGGACCGATTGATCTATATATGTTTCAAGGATCATAGAAGCAACAAGGGCAAGCAAGAGACTTAAAATTTAGATAAACAAATATAAGTGATGCTTGTAATAAATAAATAAGAGGAAGAACAATTCAACACATTGCACGCTTTTTCTATCAGACTGGTCTTCTCCTTTGTACAACTCGTTTAGACAGTTTTAAGAAAATGATTGAAGCTATTAGAAAATATGGTGTGGGATTAAAACCTCTAAGTTATTATGACATGCGAGTTTCATTGTTGCAAAAAGAGTTGAATTATACAAATGACTTACTAAAGGGTCATAAAGAATCATGGGCAATGCATAGTTACTTTATTATGTCAGATGTTTAGACTAACAGTAGGCGCAGGAGTATAATTAATTTTATGGTTAACTGTTCTTTAGGGACTATGTTTATGAAGTCAATAGATGCTTCTTTTATAAAATCTGGAGACAAGATATATGATTTACTTAATAAGTTTGTAGAAGAAATTAGAGAACAAAATATCATTTAAATCATAACCGACAATAGAAGCAACTATGTATTAGCTAGTAATATTCATCTTTTAAATTTTTAAAAATTTTAATTATTTTATCTTCAATTAAATGTGTTAAACTCTTAAGTCTTATCATTTTTAGTATCCTTTGTTTCAGGTAAATTGCTTAAAACAAAAAGACAATACTTATATTGGACTCTATGTGTGGCACATTGTATTGATTTAATGTTGGAGGATATTAGGAAGATCTTAGATATCAAGAAAACCTTAGAAAGGGCAATTTTTGTTGTTGGGTTTCTTTATAATCATATTGAGGCTTTGAATATGATGAGAGAATTCATAGGGAACAAAAAATTAGTGAGATATGGTGTCACTCGATTTGCTACTTCATTCTTGACATTACAGAGCATGCATCGTCAAAAACATAATATGATAAGCATATTTACCTCTGAGAAATTAGTGACAAGCAAATGGACAAAAGAAGTAAAAGTCAAGAGGGCTACTGATATCATCTTAATGTCATCATTTTGGAATCATGTAGTTTATATATTAAAGGTAATGAGTCCTCTTGTTCGAGTCCTTCGGTTGGTGGATAATGAAAATAAGCTTTCAATGGGATATATTTATGAGGTTATGGATAGAACAAAGGAGACAATGAAAATATCTTTTAATGTAAATGAAGAAATATATGAGAAAATTTTTACAATCATTGACGAAAGATGGAATTGTCAACTTCATCGTCCCTTACATGCAGCAGGATATTATTTGAACCCTGAATTCTTTTATAAGATTAAATCTGTTTGATTTGATGCAGAAGTTTTGGATGGGTTATATCAGTGTATTGCAAGATTAGTTTCAAGCATTGAGGTGCAAGATAAGATTATTCGTGAATTATCTTTATATAAAAATGTCAAAGGTCTTTTTAGAATTTCAATGGTCGTTCAATCCAGGACAACTACGTCTCCAAGTATTAATAATTTGATGTAATTAATTTCATCTATAGAATGTTACTATGTTATTGCTAATAATAACATAAATTTTGCAACTAAATAGTGGAGTTTATTTAAAAATTCCACCCCGAACTTACAACAATTTGCTATCAAAATACTTAGTTTGACTTATAGTGCTTTGGGTTGTGAGCGAAACTGTAGTGTCTTTGAGCATATAAGGATCACTAAATATTTTTATTTTAATTAATTTATTTATTTAGATAGATGTAATAATATATTTTTAAATTATATGACATGATAGATTCACTCAAAGAGAAGAAATCGGTTGGAACATCAATGATTACACGATCTTGTTTACATAAAATATAAGCAAGCTTTGAAGGCTCCTTATGATTTGTAAAATAGAATTGATCCAATCTCATTGCAAGATATTGATGATTCAAATGAGTGGTTGGTGGGAGAAATAGGTGCTAACTTGCAAGATGCCGAAGACGAGCTTGTATTTGAAGATGATAGATTGACATGGGGAGATGTGGCAAGAGCTTCAAGTGTTGGAGAATTACAAACATATACAAGACAGTGACAAAGAGAAAAATGAGTATAAAAGCATCAAACTTGGCTCCTGCTATTGTTGAAGACAGAGAATAAAACATATTTTGATGAAGAGGAAGGACAAAGAGGAAGGACAAAGAGGAAGAGGACGAATTCAATGAAGATGATTTGTATGAAAATAACTATAATATTGATTATGATGAATGAGTTTGTATAAAATTTTATTGTTTTGAATTTTGAAACTTTTTGTTAATGTGACATTGTGATTTTATACCTTAGATTTTTTTAAATTTAATAGCATATTTTTATTTAAAATTTTAAATAATTATATTTATTAATTATATTATATATTTTTATATTTTAGTGTCTCACTTCGCTCGGGTGAGCGCTTGGGCGAGCGCTTAGCGCCTCAGGCGTTTTTGGACCTTGGCGCATTTTAGCGCATAGTGCTTTTTAAATCACTGATATCTCATCGATTCTTTGGACCTTATAAGGTATTGGAACGTATTGGCTCAGTTGCTTATTGCTTGGACTTGCCGATAAGCTCTAAGATACATCTAATTTTTTATGTTTCTTGCCTTAAAAAGAAGTTAGGCGAGGATAATGTGGTGCAACACTATTTACCAAATATTTCTTCTACTAGTGAGGTTCAAATCCTGCCT
Organism: Musa acuminata AAA Group; assembly: GCF_036884655.1. Lineage (NCBI taxonomy): Eukaryota > Viridiplantae > Streptophyta > Magnoliopsida > Zingiberales > Musaceae > Musa > Musa acuminata. Next base: position 30,342,945 of record NC_088332.1, on the reverse strand, counting down.
CAAGCTATACTTGATCGATATGTTGTGATACATCATAAATATCCTATCACTGAGGTGCTTGTTCAATGGGCCAACTTAACAACTGAAGATGCCACTTGGGAGTCTTACAAAGCATTGGAGAATAAGTTTCTAAAATTCGTTGCTGTCAGCCTTGAAGACGACTATTTTGTTGAGACAAGAAATGTTAGGATTCCTTAATTTTAGGAGTCCTTAATTTTAGGGATTTGATATTAATCTTTATTTTTCTATTTAGTTTTTCCTAGTTATGGTAGGAGTTTTTGAGTTTTTTCTAATTATTTTAGGAGTCCTTTGATATAACAAATTAAAAATTACTATTTTTATTTTTGTTAGAAATCCTAGTTTTAGTTGGCTATAGATTAATAACTCTCTATCTCTCTCTCTCTCTCTCTATATATATATATATATATATATATATATATATATATATATATATAATACTTTTGACTATTTTTCTCAAGTAATCAAATACAACTTAAAGCTCCAACTTGAAGGATGATCCTCTCGAAGCGATCAAAAAGAGGTTGATGCCCTCGAAGTAATCAAATCCCTATCTATTTTATTAGATAAAATCTTAGGATTTTATCAATTGCAAACAGTATTAGAAGGATAAATAAAAAGATGCATGGCAGTTGAAATAATAACTAAGTGCACCAGTTAAAAGAAGAAATAAAGAAGCTATAAAGATGGCCAATATAAACAAGCATTATCACATCACTTGTCAATTAGAAGATTATAAACAGAAAAAGATAAAGCTATACTATAAACTTAGATAACCAAATATTCTTATATTGAAAAAAATATTCAAACAACAGAATGATGAATATATATACCCAGATGACCCGAGTTAATGAGACATTGACACATTGGAGAGCATGGAAGAGAGCATAACAATATATACTTTTAATGGATTACATATCTCAAGAAATCAGAAGTTGGATCCAGAAAGATGACATCTTTAATGTGTTGAAAATAGAAATAAAATGAGAATGAAAGAAGTTGAATAAGTTATAAGTACATGTTAGATAATCTTCATATTAGTTCAAAGTTGAGAAAAAATGCATATGCAAAGAGATTTGCAAATTTCAAGAAAATACAAATGACAGCACCTGATTTAGCTGTTTGTGATTGCATTTAAATAATCTGTGAGCTTGTAAATAGAACATAGCTCATAGCAGTCAGTACTCAGTAGCAAAACTCAATATAAACTAGAATCAGAATAGTTGAGAAAGTATTTTAATAATAAAGAAATTAAAATATAGAAAATAAGGGAAAATTTTAAGATTTTCTTGTGCTGTAATTTATGTAAATCAATCATCTCAACAACCTCCTTATCTTGGCTAGTACCTCAAGTCAATCTCATTTATCTCTTCTATAAATTAATCAAAACTGTGGTCACTGTGATCTTTTATATTTTGACTAATAATTTAGGACAATCTTTGTTGTCACCTTCTGGTGGGTGATCAATGATTGGCAAAAATCAGTCTTGAGTAGTCACAGAAGGTAGATTTTAGTTAACCTAACTTCTAAAGAAGTAACAACATTGGCAATTTAGCTTTTGCTTTGGAACACTCACCCAAAAAACATAAAAGGAAAAAAGATCCATCTGAGGCTCTTACCAAAAAAGGTCATTCCAACTAATGGTTTAACTTGGAACACAAAGCATCTTAAAAGTTCATCAAAAGTTAACCTAAATTCACAAACAAAATAGACACCTAGTAACTGATTCAAAACTTGCTCTCTTGCAATTTCCAAATTACAAGTCTTTCTCTCTTCATCAATCAAAAGTAAGCAATTCTCAGCATGTCTACATAAAAAATATTGAACACAAAAGTTTCCTTTCTTATTCTGCATCTCTTGGGACCCGCTACACTAATCTTGAAGTACTCAATCCTAAATCAAATGATTTGACGGGCAAACCTCAACCAGTTCTAGGCTGGAAGCCTGGAACAAAGTCAGAGACCCATGGCCAACTGGATTTTGACAATATCCACCACAAAAAATAAAAAGAACATGATTTTCCATGATTCATTGATATGATCGACTTGATCAAGAACTAGTCCACCATCAGAAAAAACAGAAAAATGATTGATAAACATCACCATGCCACTTCCGTACCAGTTTCCTCCTTCTCCAAATCCATTTTTATCCATATAACTCAAGAAAACTATACATTTTTCTTAAAATATAATCCCTTTAATTTCCCACAAAACTGACACCCTATCCACCCAAAGGCTTCAAAAAAGAAACGATGAGATGGTCTAGCTAGATGTACAAGTGTATATATACTCACATCAAGTAAGTTAAAAGCAAAAAAAACTGTTTAGTAGAATTGCATAATATTGCTTTTTATAACTCTAATACATGAAGATCCTTCTCTTTTCTAACTATAATATGTCTAAACTTGAAATTACTAAAACTTGACCCAATACAGATAAAACTATGTGTTTCGCTTGTACCATCAGCAAAATTTGAAACATGCTCTCAAGCAATACCCCATGCCTCCATTGACAAGTCTAAACTTGCATCTCGAGCTGGTATCTGTGACGTTTTCTAGCTTCAGCTATCTAGTAGACCCTCCAGAACACTCACTTTCATCTATCTAATTAGTTTCCAATATTTTTTGGGCCTTCTATTAATGAGTCTAACCAACTAGGACTTCGGATACTGAAAAAATCAGAACTTGCTGCACTTGGAATGTTGACCACCAATAACAACATCAAACATCAATAAGTTCTACCAACTATTAAGATTGACAACACAAATCTTTGTCCAGACTTCTTTGGTGTTAGTAAACAAAAGTACCGTGGCTGATGAGTCAGTACGGTTAGGTCTGCGGGTCGATGTCGGGAGCTTCTTATTGGGTGGGTAGGATGCTGAGGTGGCCACGCTCTCAGGAAGGAATATTGGTCGATGTTGATCGGAATCTGGACCGGGTCATTGCTCTCCTTAGCGCGACGAAAGGTGTCTCCTAGGCTGAGGCATCCATCGGTCAGGAGTGGCCGTTTGGGAGCAACTCAGACAGGTGTCGGGCTGGCGGAGGCGACTAGACCCTTGTGAGAGGATGTTGATCCGAGTTTCCTAGTTTACCGACCCGGGCATCGTTCATGGTGGGATGCGTCTCTCCGACTCCGAGATGAATGGCAGTACATCCTTTGTACTGTGTGGCAATCCCAGGGTTGAGGTTCTCGCGGCTCGGGGGTGTCCGACTTCCTACAAAATGGCCTTCGTCGGGAGCTTCCTGACTTTGGCCCCTTTGACGAGCAAGTTAATCGGGTATCGATATTCCCTTTCCTTTCTTTCTTTTTCTCCCCCTGGTGGGGCGTCGACTAGGGGTTTTTATACCTGTGTGTGAAGGTTGGTTTCGACCTCAGATCAACGTGGCCGTTGACTTCCCTGGGGGTGGGGCGACCTCTCTCACGAGATGGCGTCTTTGGGGGTGCTTGAGTGGCGTCAGACGACTCTGCCCTAGGAGCAGACGACACTGCCCCAAACTCTCGGGGTGGTCAAGTTGCACAATGTATTAGTACCGAACTTGACATGGCGAGCACCCCGTGGTTTTGACGGCGTGTGGTATTGCGTTGGTGGCTGACAATGCATGGTGTTGCTGATGATTCATCTAGGGCCAAAATATGCCCTATTACTCCCCCCCCCCCCCCCCTCCCCTTCGGGGCGTGCCGACGGATCCCCAACGGTCCGGGAGGCACGCCGGGGGCTGAAGGACGTGATTGTATTAGACGTCTCCTTGGGAGAGGTGAATTGGCTCGTTGGGGGTGATTAGGGGGCTAGGACCCCATGATGCGGGCAGGTTTGACCCTGCTAATTGAACGGCAAGGGTTTGAAGTGAAATCGATGTGTCAAGGTCATCGCAGGGTGACTTGGATAGCGGGATGTGACTCGGGCGCTTAGATTAGCCGCAAGGTATAGTTTGGTTGTTGGAGTCGGGCTCGTGGGCCGAGCGGTTGCGTTTGGACTCAGGTCTCAACGCCGGCGGGTCGCAAGCCGAGAGTGATTCAGCACGCTTTGGACGGGAACCAGCTTTGGGGGGCCGAGTAGGTAGATCTGGTTTTGAATCGGTCCCGGGGATTGGATAAGTTTGGCTCCGAACTGAGTCTGGGGATCGAGTTTGTAAGCTCGGCTCCGAATCGAGTCGGGGGACCGAGTTTGTGAGCTCGACTTTGAATTGAGTCAGGGGACCGAGTTTGTGAGCTTGGCTCCGAATTGAGTCTGGGGATCGAGTTTATGAGCTCGGCTCCGAATTGAGTCTGGGGACGAGTTTGTAAGCTCGGCTCCGAATTGAGTCGAGAGACCGAGTTTGTGAGCTTGGCTCCAAATTGAGTCTGGGGACCGAGTTTGTAAGCTCGGCTCCGATTCGAGTCAGGGGACTAAGATTGTGAGCTCGGCTCTGAATTGAGTCGGGGGACCGAGTTTGTGAGCTCGGCTCCGAATTGAGTCAAGGGACCGAGTTTTTAAGCTCGGCTCTGAATTAAGTCAAGGGACCGAGTTTGTGAGCTCGGCTCTGAATTGAGTTGGGGGACCGAGTTTGAGAACTGTATATTGAGATAAGTGTGTAGGATTAACTACGATGGCAGTAAAACATACAGTAGGTGTTAAGCCGGAGTCAAGACCAAGATCATATTGGGGGTTCGAGAGTTCGTCGGAAGTCCAGATGGTTGTCGGAGGTTCTACGGGAACAATTCGAGAAGTCTAGGAGCTTGTCAAAGAAGCTCGTCGAAACTCGCCAAGAGGATCATCGCAAGTCCAGGAGTTTGCCGGGAGTTCGCCGGAGCATTGTCGAGGGTTCGTCGGAAGTTCGCCGGAAGCTCGCCGGAAGAAGCGATTGACGCACCGAAAAATGATCTACAGTATTGATGTCTTAATTATCGTAGTTAGCATGTAGATTAAGTTAGGATTGGGAGTTGATCCCATTAACTTAATCTGGGGCCAATTGGGCCCTTGGCAGACCTAAATTGGGCTGAATGGATCAACCCATTCAGACCTAGAATTCCTGGTCGGCGGTGGCACTGCCCCAGAGACTCGGTCTCCTAGGAGTTTTGGGCGGTAGTAGCACCCTTGTCAAGCGATGGTACCATCGATAATTATTACTACCAGCGGTGGTACCACCCTTGTCAGGTGGTGGTACCACTTGAGCTCGGTCTCCGAGCGATGTCAGGCAGTAGTACCGCCCAGACTGAGTGGTAGTATCGCTCAGTGATAGATGACAGGCGGCAATACCATCCAATTTTGACGGTGGTATCACCAGGACCTCAGATATCCGAGAATTGACACTTTTGAGCTCCAAATTCAAATTGATTGGGGCCTATATAAACCCCACCATTTCTTGCATGAAAGGGCACCAAAAGCTTGCTTTTATTTCGAGTATTAGAGAGCTTAAAAGTGTTATAAAAGGCTAGAGTTCCTCTCCCTCTTTTCTTTCTAAGTCTTGATCATTCAAGAGAGGAGTGAAAACTTATAAGGGTTGTCTCCTAAGCCCGTCAAAAGGAGAAAAGCTGTAAAAGGGTGGTTGGCCTTTGCCTATTGAAGGAAGGCCTCATGTTAGGATCAGAGCGGCACTAAGAAGAGGGTGGTGAATTAGTGCAGTGGATTAAAACTCGTAAGTTTAAAATCGATTTCGTAAATGTGTAGAGATTTCAATTCGATGAAGGATGACTTAGCTAAAATAGCTCGAGTAAAGGAAGTCAAGAGTAGGGAGAAGAAAACCAAACAGTTTGCTGCTAAGAGGATAAATGGTTCAGAAAATTAAACACTCACACATTTAAGGAACACCACAATGTAAAGTGGTTCGGTCAAATGACCTACATCCACTTGCAAAGCCTTCTTCGATGAGGCTCCCAACTTCCACTAGCAAATCACTTTGAAGGAGAAGGACCAAATACCTCTCTTATAGCCTTTTTACAAGTGGTTCACACTCTTACAGATTTTTCAAAGAGAAAGAGAGAGGTGAACACTTAAGCTATTGAAAACAAGACTTTTGCTAAAGATTTTTCTCAATTTCTAACTTCTCAAAAAGGTGTTTTCTCTGCTGAGAATTGAGGGGTATTTATAGGCCCCAAGAGGATTCAAATTTGGGCTCCAAATTTGAATTACTTTTGGGTTTCTCGGTGCTGGCGATGCCACTGCCTATCAGTAGCGGTGCCACCGCTTGTCAGTGTCTGACAAACAGTGTACTAGCGGTGCCATCGCCAGACCTCTCGGGTTCTGGGCAGTGCCACCGCCTAGTCCGGTAGTGTACTGGTGGTGCCACCGCCGGACCTCTCGGGTTCTGAGCAGTGCCACCGCCCAGTCCGACAGTGCCACTGCTTGGAGTATTCTAGCTCACTGGTTGGGCTATAAACTTGGCCTTAACCAGTCGAAACTTGGGCCCAATTAGCCCCTAACTGGGTTATAGGATTAACCCTTAATCCTAACCCAAATTACATGGAAACTATGAAATTAAGACATAGTCCTAAGCAAATTTTTAAGCGGCAACATCCAGCGGACTTGATCGATACACTCTTGGACTAGCGAGCTTTCCAACGAACATCCAGCGGACTTTCGATACACTCTTGCATTTCTTTCGGTGGACTCCCAGTAGGCTCCCGATCTTATGGCAAGTTCAACGAGTCTTTGGTAAGTATCCAAACCTTCTCGTGATCTCCGCGAACCTCTGACGATCTTTCCGGTGGACTTCCGAAAACTTCGGCAAGTTCTCGATTCTCTCTCGGTTGGTTCCAGCAGCACTTCCGACGATTCTTCGGACTTTCGGCGGACTCTCGAACACCCATCGAACTTGACTCCGGTAAACTTGTTTTATGTCTTCAAGCTATCGTAGTTAATCCTGCACACTTAACTCAATAATATAGATTATATTAAGTAACCCATCAATTGACTTCATCATCAAAATCTGAGATTCAACAATCTCCCCCTTTTTAATGATGACAATCAATTGATAATAGATTTAATCATAACTCCCCGTATCTATATGTCATATTATGAGAAGATAAAAACACTTGAATTCATTCTCTTTGAATTCAAGCCTAAACCGATAAGTTCTATCCGTCGAACTTATCGTTATTCTTAATAAGCATAAGCAAATACGAAACTTTGTATTTCTCATAAATTCAAGGCATGAAAATTATTTTCAAGCCAAATGATAAAAGACAATTATCATTTCGATAAGAAATAATAATAATATGAAATTTCATATTGGATCTCATGATATAAAGGTATGATTTCATATTGATCATGAGATAAATGCTTATCATTTTAAAAATTGATAAACATGATACCACAGCCAATCTAAAAAAAAACTTTCATATGCGATATGCTCAAAAAGTTTTACGATGCTTTTAAGGAATAAAACACATATAAGACATTTTTTATTGCATTATACAACATGCAAATTTCATATTTTACATAAGTCATCAATCTTTTGCACATTCTTCTCTCCCTTTATCATCAACAAAAAGGAGATGAGGTTTTAAGCATAATCATTGAAGTCATTCATAAAAATCATCTCATAAGAAAAAAAATCTTGAAAAGGAGATGACAAAAATCTTATAAAGCTTCAACTTGGCATTAAGACTGTTCATTCAAGGAAGACAACACATCATCCAAAATAACATGAAGGTGCCATCAAAATGTTGACAAAATTTCGGAAAGAAACATCCAACATCATATACTAGGATAATGTAAACACCTGTCAAGGTAGCATAGAGGTTTTACAATAATAAGAAAACACATCGATTATTCCTTAGGAGGAATTCCAGAATTCCTATATATGACATCTATCTTTTGGTTCATCTATCGTAGTTCCCTCAAAATTTTAACTTACTATAATTGGATTTACTCTTGCTGTGATTTTAGTTGCTCTTGTTGTGTTTTGATTTGATTTAATTCTACCATAATGGGATCTTTAGAACATAATGCAGGAGCTAGTTCTGAAGGTGCTGCACCAAAGGGACTAGGAGGAGGAGATTCATTTCCCCTAAAAATGGGTGTTTTAGGGTGTTCTACTAGTGGGGGAACTGGATCAGTCCTTCTAGGTTGCCTAATCCATATACCATTGCTAAAAGTGCACTTAAGTCTCTTGAATAGATTTCTGTTGATAGTGTTAAATCGATCGACCTGGATTATTTCTTCATTGGGTGAGATACAAATATTATAGGCAAGCATTAATCGAGTGACTAACTCCCCATATAGTAACATTGAGTCTTTAGCTATTAAGTATTGCATATGTTACCGGATTAAGTATCCAAAATAATTATTTTGGCTAGTCATAATCCAATACATAGTACTTAACTCTATTTGACTAATCTCATCATGATGAAATTGTTTAGGAAGTCGGATGCTTATCATGATGTGATGAAGAAATTTAGAGTTAAGGGGCAACAAGTGCTCGTAACTTTTGAGAATCATGCCTATGTTCGGATTTGCAAAAACAGTTTCTAAGGCTTCGGAGTAAGTTGCTCCAATTACATTGATATCCCATTTACTTCTAAAATGACTTATCCTTTTCGGTAATTCCAATTAACTCACATATAGTGCTATCAAAGATTTGAATTTGTATTCCTAAGAGGTAGGTAGTTAAGTTATCATTGTCCACACTTAAGTTTGCGTAAAATAACATAACCAACCTAGGATAAATTAGATCATTGATTTGGAGGAGAGATAAGGTATCTAAATTTGTAAACCATCTAATGGGTTCTAGGTTTCCAAGTTCCTCTAGATCAATATGTTTGCCCTTATGTATTGTTCTTGTTTCAAAATTAGGAAACCTAAGAGCTACTTCATTACATCTAAAGAGGATTTGGTCATAGGAATCTCCTTCCACCCTTTTCCCTTTGGTTCTTGATGATCTCTTAGGAGCCATATCTAATCATGATGATAGATCAAGAGAGAACTGTAAAGAATAGGCCAAATAATAAGAGGAAGAAAAAAAAATTTTTAGATCTTACCTTATATAAATTTCCTTGGAAGGTTGAGAGCTTGATCTAAGAAGAACCCCTCTCTTAGGCTTCTAGAGGCTTAGAATGAGGGTGAGAAAGGTTTAGAAGGTTTAGTGGGAGTGCTAGGGAGAGTTCTCACAGGTTGGGGGTGGTTCCATCGCCGACCCTAACCCCCCTCTTTATAAGGGGGTCCTTGGGCGGTGCCACTACCAACCGAGCGGTGCCACCGCCTGGGGACCGAGTGCCCAAGCGGTGCTACCGTCGGTTCTGACGGTGCCACCATTGGCACGCCAAAAAAAAAAAAAAAATTTATATATTTTTTTATTTTCAGAAGTTTTAATGTGTTTGATTTAAGATAGGATAGTGTCTTGGATCACTCTTTAAGATGTCATTCAAAATCGAAAAGAAGTCAAATCCATGAAAACCGAAAAGAGGATGAAAAATTTTCAGAAAATATATACAATCAAGCTCATTCACAAGGACAATTCAACATGCCTAATTCCCTTCTAATAAAGTCAAATTGATCTTCATTTAAGACTTTTGTGAAAATGTCCGCTAATTGATGCTTTGTATCAATAAATTCTAGAATGACATTATTATTATTGACATGATCTCGTATAAAGTGATGCCTAATATCAATATGCTTAGTTCTAAAGTGTTGAATTGGATTTTTGGTTAGACAAATAGTACTTGTATTATCACATTTTATGGGAGTGTTCTTTAAGTAAATTTCATAGTCTTCCAACGTATTTTTCATCCAAACAACTTGTGCACAACATGCACTTGCAGCTATATATTCGGCTTCCACCGTAGATAGTGCAACCGAATTTTGTTTCTTGAAAGTCCAAGAAACAAGTGCATATCCTAAAAATTGACATGTTCCGGATGTGCTTTTTCTATCTATCCTACATCCGCCAAAATCGACATCTGCATAAGCTATTAAATCAAAATTATCATATTTTGGATACCATAATCCTAAATTAGGAGTTCCTTTAAGATATCTAAGGATTCTTTTAATACTTTTAAGATAAGACAATGTAGAATTAGCTTGAAACATAGCACAAAGTCCTATACTAAACATGATATCCAGTCTAGTTGCGGTGAGGTAAAGTAAACTATCAATCATTCCCCTATATGTTTTTTGATCAAAGCTTTCACCACTTTCATCCATGTCTAACTTAGTGGAAGTACTCATAGGAGTGTTTATAGTTTTTGAACCATTCATGTTAAATCGTTTTAACAATTCTAATGTATATTTAGATTGATTAAGAAATATACCATTACTAAGTTGTTTAATTTACAATCCTAAAAAGAAGGTTAATTCTTCCATTAGGCTCATTTCAAATTCATGATTCATACATTTGGCAAATGATTCACATAGTGATTCATCCGAAGAACCAAAAATAATATCGTCAACATAAATATGAACAAGAAGAAAATTATTTTTAAAATATTTGATAAATAATGTAGTATCAACCTTGCCTTTTGTAAAATTATTTAAAATAACAAAGGAACTAAGCCTTTCATACCAAGCTCTAGGAGCTTGTTTTAAGTCATAGAGAGTCTTAGTCAATTTAAATACATGATTAGGAAGAAGAGAATTTTCAAATCTGAGAGGTTGTTCAACATACACTTCTTTGGAAATAAAACCATTCAAAAAAGTACTTTTGACATCCATTTGAAATAGTTTAAAATCATTACTGCTAGTATAGGAAAGGAGCATCATAATGGCTTCTAATCTTGCTACAGAAGCGAAGGTCTCTTTGTAGTCGATACCTTCTTCTTGGTTGAAACCTTTAGCCACCAGTCTAGCCTTGTTTCTAACCATGATACCGCATTCATCTTGCTTGTTTCTAAAGACCCATTTAATACCAATGACTGAATGGTCACTAGGTCTAGGAACAAGCTTCCATACCTCATTCCTCTCAAATTGGTTCAATTCCTCTTATATTGCAATAACCCATGAATCATCTTTCAAGGCTTCGTCAATGTATTTAGGTTCAATTTAAGAAAGGAAGGCAACGTTAGCACAAAAATTCTTGAAGGAAGAATGAGTTTGAACCCCTTTTAATGTATCTCCTATAATTAGCTCCTTTGGATGAGTATCTACATACTTCCATTCCTTGGGTAAGAAAATTTCGGAAGAAGATGCATCCAAGTTGCTATTTTGAGGAGGGGATTCATTTAAATTTAAATTATCAAAACTAAGATCATCATCAAAATTATTTTTCTTTAACTCAAAATTTTCATTAAAAACTACATGAATAGACTCTTCTATAACTAAGGTTCTTTTGTTAAAAACACGAAAAGCCTTAGAAACGGAAGAGTAACCAAGAAAGATGCCTTCATCAGATTTAGCATCAAATTTTTCGAAGGCATCTTTTTCATTCAAAATAAAGCATTTGTAACAGAAAACTTTAAAATAAGAAACATTTGGTTTTTTGTTATTCTATAATTCATAGGGAGTTTTTGATAGGGATGGTCTTATTAGAACCCTATTCATGACATAGCAAGTCGTATTAACGGCTTTGGCCCAAAAATACTTACGTAGACTATGTTCATTTAATATGGTTTTTGCCATTTCTTGTAAATTTTTATTTTTTCTTTCAACTACCCCGTTTTGTTGAGGATTTCTCAGAGTGAAGTTGTGATTATATCCATTGGATTCATAAAAACTTTGGAAGTCATGGTTTTGAAATTCGCCACTATGATAACTCCAAATTGATGAAATCATAAAGCCTTTTTTGTTTTGAGTAAGTTTATAAAATTTAGAGAAACATTTGAAACAACCACTTTTGTGAGTCAATAAATAGGTCCAAGTGTATCTACTATAGTCATCTACAATTACGAAGGCATATTTGCTTTCTCCTAGACTCGTTATGTCAATTGGTCCAAATAAGTCTAAATGGATCAATTGCAATGGTCTAATGGTGCTAATTTGATTTTTTTGTTTGAAACTAGCTTTTATTTGTTTTCCTAGTTGACAAGCATCACACACTTTGTCCTTAACAAACTTCATATTGGGAATCCCTCGTACTAACTCTCTAGATGAAATCTTAGATATTAGTTTCATACTTGCATAGCCTAATCTCCTATGCCAAATCCAAGCATCATCATTTAAAACGGAAAAGCACATATCATTATTAAGTTCATCAAGGTTGATGGTGTAGATATTATTTTGTTTTAAGGCAATCATTGATATGTTATTGTTAGTTTTTCAATAATGCACACATTAGATTCAAATCTAATGATGTAACCTTTATCGCATAATTGACTAATGCTTAAGAGATTATGTTTCAATCCATCAACTAGTAATACATCATTAATTGAAAAACTTGATTTGTTACCTATGGTTCCTTTGCCAATGATTTTACCTTTATTGTTGTCTCCGAAGGTGACATACCCTTCTTCTTTGCTAGTGAGCATAGAGAAATGAGATGGATCTCCGGTTATGTGCCTTGAGCTTCCACTATCAAGATACTATCTCTTGCTCCTAGCTTGTGAGTTTATCTACAAAAGAGGATAGTTTTTAGGTACCCATTTGACTTTGGGTGCTTAAAAAATTGATCTACTAATTTTATCATTTATCATTGAATTATTTATAGTTCCTTTAGGAACCCATATCAACTTATGTGGACTAATTTTCTTAAATGGACATTTGTAAACAACATGTCTGGATTTACAACAAAAGTTACATTTCAAATGAGGCGAAACATGTAATGTGGGTCCTTTAATGAAGGTGGTAGGATTTTGGTGAGATCCTCTCACAAAACCAATTCCACTTCTATTTACAACGTGACCCTTGTTTGCAAGGATCATGTCCAAGCCTTTGCTACCGACCTTAAACTTGTTTAAGGTCTCTTTAAGTAGCAAATTCTCATTTTTTATTGCTTCTAAGTATTCACGCTTAGAGCATAGAGGAGTTTGAAGATTATCAAGCTTATTTTGTAGTAAGACATGCTCTTTCTTTAATAGATTGAACTTCTTACTAATAGTTCTACACTCATCAAATAATTCGTGAAAAGCAATAGAAAGTTAATCGAAAGATAAATTTTCATTAATTAAATCACATACCTCTCCTCCTAAAGCCATTAGCGCGAAGTTTGCCTCATCTTTGTTGCTAGCTTCTTCATTCTCGGAATCACTTGAGTCGTCCCAAGTCGTTTTTAAAGCTTTCTTCTTCTTCGGTTGCTTCTTCTTGGCTTGGGGGCATTCATTTTTGAAGTGCCCCAGCTTCTTGCATTCGTAGCATATTACTTGGTCCTTTTTATGTTCAAGTTTATTTTTGGTGTCATTTTTAAATTTGTTCTTTCTTATAAATTATTTAAAATTTCAAGTTAAAAGTGCAATGTCATCATTACTGTCCTCATCACTTGATGTTCTTTTTAAGTAGTCTTCTTGTGTTCTAAGTGCCATATCCTTCCTATTCTTTGAAAGGGGGTTCTCGAGCTTTTCATGAGCATGACACGTCATTTCGTAGGTCATAAAAGGCCCAATAAGTTCTTCGAGAGGAAATGTTTTAAGGTCCTTGGCCTCTTGAATAGCCGTAACTTTTGGATCCCAATTCTTTGGAAGAGATCTTAAAATTTTAGTTACTAGTTCAAAGTTAGAAAAACCTTTACCAAGAGCTTTGAGTCCATTGATGACATCCGTGAAATGGGTGTACATGTCTCCGATGGACTCACTTGGTTTCATCCGGAAAAGTTTGTAAGAATGAACAAGAATATTGATTTTGGACTATTTCACTTGGCTAGTGCCTTTATGAGTGACATCAAGAGTTCTCCAAATATCAAAAGCTGAATCAGAAATCGAAACGCAATTAAATTTGTTTTTGACAAGTGCACAAAACAAGGCATTCAGAGCCTTTGTGTTTAAAGCAAAAACCTTCTTCTCCAATTCATCTCATTCGCTCATCAGAAGAGAAGATTTTTGAAATCCATTTTCGACAATAGTCCAAAGCTCAAAATCCATGGAAATAAGGAAGATCCTCATACAAGTCTTCCAATACGTGTAATCCGACCCATTAAATATAGGCAGACATGTAATAGAGTGACCCTCTTGTATGCTGGAGTAAGCCACCTCTCTTAGGTATTAAACCAAATATGAGAGTGAGCTTTGCTCTGATACTAATTGTTAGGATCAGAGTGGCACTAAGAGGAGGGGGTGAATTAGTGCAGCGGATTAAAACTCATAAGTTTGAAATCGATTTCGTAAATGTGTAGAGATTTCGATTCGATGAAGGATGACTTAGCTAAAATAGCTCGAGTAAAGGAAGTCAAGAGTAGGGAGAAGAAAACCGAACAGTTTGCTGCTAAGAAGATAAGTGGTTCAAAAAATTAAACACTTACACATTCAAGGAACACCACAATGTAAAGTGGTTCGGTCAAATGACCTACATCCACTTGCGAAGCCTTCTTCGATGAGGCTCCCAACTTCCATTAGCAAATCACTTTGAAGGGGAAGGACCAAATACCCCTCTTACAACCTTTTTACAAGTGATTCACACTCTTACAGATTTTTCAAAGAGAGAGGGAGGTGAACACTTAAGCTATTGAAAATAAGACTTTTGCTAAAGTTTTTTCTCAATTTCTAACTTCTAAAAAAGATGTTTTCTCTATTGAGAATTGAGGGGTATTTATAGGCCTCAAGAGGATTCAAATTTGGGCTCCAAATTTGAATTGCTTTTGGGTTTCTCGGTGTTGGCAGTGCCACCGTCTGATAGTGGCGGTGCCACCGCCAGACCTCTCGGGTTCTGGTCGGTGCCACCGCCCAGTCCGGCAGTGTACTGGTGGTGCCACTATTGGACCTCTCGGGTTTTGGGCGGTGCCACCGCCTGGACTATTCCAGCTCACTGGTTGGGCTCCAAACTTGGCCCAAACCAGTCCAAACTCGGGCCCAATTTGCCCCTAACCGGTTATAGGATTAACCCTTAATCCTAACCCAAATTACATACAAACTATAAAATTAAGACATAGTCCTAAGAAAATTTTTAAGCAGCAATGTCGAGTTTCCTTCTAGCGAGCTTTCTAGTGAACTTCCGGTGGACTTTCGATACACCCTCAGATTTCTTCCGGTGGACTCCTAGTAGGCTCCTGGTCTTATGACGAGTTCAACGAGTCTTTGGCAAGTATCCGAACCTTCTTGGTAATCTCCGCGAACCTCTGATGATCTTTCCGGTGGACTTCTGAAAACTTTGGCAATTCCCCAATTCTTTCTCGGTTGGTTCCGGCAGCACTTCCGACGATTCTTCGGACTTTCGGCGGACTCTTGAACGCCTATCGAATTTGACTCCGGTAAACTTGCTTTATGTTTTCAAGCTATCATAGTTAATCTTCCACATTTAACTCAATAATATGGATTAGATCAATTAACCCATCAATTGACTTCATCATCAAATCCTAGATTCAACAGGTTAAGATTGACTGAACTACTCTAAATCTCGGTTTGCATTTATATTCTGCTCTTTATCTTAATTGCAAACTACCTCCGTTGCTTTACATAAACTATACTTCCGTTTTCTCTCAAGTTAAAGATCTTTTCGAAATGATTTTCGTACGAAGTCTTTTTGAACTTATGAAAGTTTTTCGCTGCACTAATTCACCCCCACCCACTCCCACCCCACTCCCCCCACCCCCACCACCCCCCCCATCTTAGTACTCTTGATCCTAACAATTGGTATCAGAGCAGGTTCACTCTCAGTTGGATTAAAACCCAAGAGAGATGGCATATGCCGGAAATCAAGAGGGTCATTTTATTACACATTCGCCGGGATGGACTACACCTATTGGAAGACCTGAATGAGGATCTTCCTTATTTCCATGGATTTTAAACTTTAGAATATTATTGAAAATGGATTTTCAAAGTCTTCTCTTCCAATGATCAATTGGAATGAATTGAAGAAGAAGACTTTCACTCTAAATGCAAAGGCTATGAATGTCTTATTTTGTGCACTTGATAAAAACGAGTTCAATTGTGTTTCAATTTGTGAAACTGTATTTGATATTTGGCATATACTCGAAGTGACTCACGATGGCACAAGTAGAGTAAAAGAGTCAAAAATCAATCTTTTAGTATATTCTTATGAACTTTTTCGAATGAAACCAAGAGAGACTATAGCTGACATGTACACCCGTTTCACGGATGTCGTCAATGGTCTAAAATGACTCAGTAAAATTTTTTTGGATTTCGAGCTCGTTAATAAAATTCTAAGATCCCTTCCAAAGAGTTGGGACCCTAAAGTCACTACTATTCAAGAGGCTAAAGATTTAAACAACTTTCCTTTTGAAGAATTAATCGGGTCATTAATGACCTACGAAATGACTTGCAAAGCTCATGAAGAGCATGAGGACACCCTTCCAAAGAACAGGAAGGATATGACACTTAGAACTCAAGAAGACCACTTGAAAGAAAACCCAAGTGATGAGGACTTTGACGACGACTTGGCACTTCTAACAAGGAAATTTAAAAAATTTATTAAAAGAAATAAATTTAAAAATGATACTAAAAATAAATTTAAATCCAAAAAGGACCAAGTTATTTGCTACGAATGCAAGAAGCCGGGACACTATAAAAGTGATTATCCCCAAGCTAAGAAGAGAACACTAAAGAAGAAGGTGCTCAAAGCAACGTGGGATGACTCAAGCGCCTCCGAAGAAGAGGAGTCCAACACCGAGCAAGTTGCTCATTATGCACTCATGGCCATTGGAGAGGAGGTATCAAATTTAATTGATGCAGATTTATCATTTGATGAATTATTAAATACTTTCCATGATTTATTTGATGAATGCAAAATAATTAATAGAAATTATAAATTGTTAAAAAAGGAGCATGATATTCTTGTTAGTAATTTTGATAAATTAAACATTAAACATAATGATAGTTTAGTTCCATGTATGAAATGCCATGGCTTAGAAGTACTCCAAAAGGAGAACTTGCTACTCAAGGATACCTTGAAGAAATTCGAGGTTGGTAGCAAGTCCTTGAACATGATCCTTACCTATAAGGGTCACGTTCCTAAAAGAAGTGGAATCGGATTTGTGAGAAGCTCTCACCAAAATCCAACCACTTTCATTAAAGGCCCTATCTTGCATGTTTAGCACCAAAACAAGTGCAACTTTTATTGCAAATATGGACATAGAACTTATCATTATCTATTCAAGAAGATTAGTCCTAACAAATTGATTTGGGTTCCTAAAGGAACCGTAATAAATTCTATGCAACATGACAAATAATTTAGATCGATTTTTGAGGCACCCAAGATTAAATGGGTACCTAAAAAATCATTTTTTTTTGTAGAAACATATATCACCACAAGCTAGGAGCAAGAGATGGTACCTTGATAGTGGATGCTCAAGGTATATGACTGGAGTTCCATCTCAATTCTTTAAGCTCACTAGCGTAGACGAAGGCTATGTCACCTTCGGAGATAACAACAAGAGTAAAATCATTGGCAAAGGAACCATAGGTAATAAATCCAACTTCTTTATTGAAGATATTTTGTTAGTTGATGGTTTAAAACATAACCTCTTAAGGATTAGTCAATTGTGTGATAAAGGATATATTGTTAAATTCGAATCTAATGCTTGCATTATTGAAAAACCACACAAGAACACATCTATGATTGCATTAAAATAAAATAACATATACACTATTAACATCAATGATCTTTGCAATGAAATGTGTTTTTCAGTTTTGAATGACGATGCTTGGCTTTGGCATAGGAGATTAGGTCATGCTAGCATGAAACTAATCACCCAAATTTAATCCAAAGAACTTGTAAGAGGAATTCCTCATATCAAGTTCATCAAAGATAATGTGTGTGATGCTTGTCAATTAGGAAAACAAACAAAAGGTAGCTTCAAACCTAAGAATCAAATAAGCACCTCTAGACCATTGCAATTGATCCATATGGATTTATTCGGACTAATTTTTACATTAAGCCTAGGAGGTAGCAAATATACTTTTGTTATTGTAGATGATTATAGTAGATATACATGGACTTATTTCTTAAAACACAAAAGTGAATGCTTCAGATATTTCACCAAGTTTTGTAAAATTGTTCAAAATGAAAAGGGTGTTATGATTTCATCAATTTGAAGTGATCACGGTGATGAATTTCAAAACCATGATTTCCAAGAATTTTGTGAATCTAATGGATACAACCACAACTTCTCTACTCCAAGAAATCCTCAACAAAATGGAGTAGTAGAAAGATGTTAGGATCAAGAGCACTAAGAGGGGGGGAGGGGGGGGGGCGGGGGGGGGGTGAATTAGTGCAGCGGAAAACTTTCTGCGATTAAAACGAAACTGCGTTCGAATGATAAAAACGATTTCTGTGTGAAAACCGATTCTAAGATTACTTTAACTTAAGATCAAGCAAGATGATGTTAAAGTCAATCTATGAAGGCAG
This sequence comes from Musa acuminata AAA Group, assembly GCF_036884655.1. Lineage (NCBI taxonomy): Eukaryota > Viridiplantae > Streptophyta > Magnoliopsida > Zingiberales > Musaceae > Musa > Musa acuminata. The sequence goes on along the minus strand of NC_088332.1, from coordinate 30,324,570 downwards.
TTTGCAGTTATGATGTAAACCAGAATATAAGCGCAAACTGAAATACGACGTTCGTACGAAGAAACTGATTTACGTCTAAATGCTGATTCGTAAATCACTTGATTAGGCGAGATGCAGTTTAAGCAAGGGTATAAAGGCAGTTTGCAGTTATAGTAGAAATCAAAACGTAAACGCAATCTGAAATATGATGATCGTACGAAAAAGCAGATTTATGTCTAAACGCTGATTCGGAAAGTGCAAGGCTTGAAACCCGATCGTATATGCGCAGAAAGTAGTAAGCTTCAGAGGAGGTTTGCAGTAAAGATAATATGCTCAAAGTAAATGCAAACCGAGATTTAGAGTGGTTCGGTCAATCTTGACCTACTCCACTTTTGGCTTCCTCCACCGACGAGGTCACCGACGTCAACTAGAGGCCTTCCTTCAATAGGCGAAGGCCAACCATCCTTTTACAGTTTCACTCCTTTTGACGGGCTTAGGAGACAACCCTTACAGAATTTTCTCTCCTCTCTTTACAACTCAGAACATGGAAGAACAGAGGGAGAAGAACTTTTGGCCTTTACAACAATTTTGAGCTCTAAGAATCATAGAAAAGGATCATGATTTCGGTGTTAGTTTGCTACCTTTCAGTACTGAATGGGTGGGGTATTTATAGGCCCCAACCCAGTTCAAATTTGGAGCTCAAAATTGTCAATTCTCGGAATTCCGGGATCAGGCGGTTGCACCTCCTGATTGGAGCGGTTGCACCGCCTAGCAGAGCTCGAAGACTGAGCCTCTGGGCGGTGCTACCTCCTGTCAGGGGCGGTTGCACCTCTTGATAGAGCTCGAAGACCGAGCTCAGACGGTTGCACCTCCTGACTGAGGCGGTTGCACCGCCTGGCAGAGCTCGAAGACTGAGCTCAGGCGGTGCTACCTCCTGTCAGGGGAGGTTGCACCGCCCAGTCTCACTCGGAGACTGAGCCCCAAGTGGTGCCACCGCCTGGCTGGAGCGGTTGCACCTCCCAGTCTCGCTCGGAGACTGAGCCCAGGCGATGCAACCTCCTGCCTTGGGCGGTTCAACCGTTTGGCAGAAATCAGGGTCCGAATGGGTTGATCCATTTGGCCCAATTTAGGTATTTTAGGGGCCCAATTGCCCCAAGATTAAGTTAATGAGATCACTTCCCATTTCCAACTTAATCAATGTGCTAACTACGATTTTTCCTAAGACATTTACTACAGCTTGCTCCGGTGCGTCAATCGCTTCTTCCGGCGAGCTTCCGGCGAACTTCCGTCGATCATCTGATGAACCCTCTATGATGCTCCTGCGGACTTTCGGCAAACTCCTGGACTTGCGACGATTCACTTGGCGAGTTCCGACGAGCTTCTTTGGCAAGCTTATGGACTTCTCGAATTTGTTCCCTTAGAACCTTCGACGACTGTCCGAACTTCCGTCGAACTCTCGAACTCCCAACGTGATCATTGTCTTGACTCCGGCGCAACTCCTGCTGCATGTCTCACTTTCATCGTCGTTAATCCTGTACACTTATCTCAACATATAGATTAGATAACAAATGACAATTGATTTTATCATCAAAATCCGAGATTCAACAATCTCCCCATTTTTGATGATGACAATCAATTGACAATGGAGTTGACCTTAACTCCCCCTGTCTATATGCCATACTTGAGATAAGTCATTCTTGAATTCAAGACCTAAGAATTCAAGCAACATATTGATAAGTTAAATCATTTGAACTTATCAATACTCTCATCATGATTCCCATCATGATGTATCTCTCTGAAGATGATGTCAGGGCTTGACTTTCATTTTCAAAAGCTGTGAAGTAAGATTTTGATATCATTACATGATGTACACATTTCAAATATTTTATCAAGTGTTGCATTTCTAAAGCTGTGAAGTAAGATTTTGATATCATTACATGCTAAATTCATTTCAATCACTAGCTAAATTCATTTTCTAAAGCTTTTGATAAATTCAATCACTTGCTAAATTCAATCACATGCTAAGTCATTCTTGAATTCAAGACCTAAGAATTCAAGCAACATATTGATAAGTTAAATCATTTGAACTTATCAATACTCTCATCATGATTCCCATCATGATGTATCTCTCTGCTAAATTCAATCACTTGCTAAATTCATTTTCTAAAGCTTTTGATAAATTCAATCACTTGCTAAATTCATTTCAATCACTTGCTAAATTCAATCACATGCTAAGTCATTCTTGAATTCAAGACCTAAGAATTCAAGCAACATATTGATAAGTTAAATCATTTGAACTTATCAATACTCTCATCATAATTCCCATCATGATGTATCTCTCTGCTAAATTCAATCACTTGCTAAATTCATTTCAATCACTTGCTAAATTCAATCACTTGCTAAATTCCCATCATGATTCTAAAGCTTTTGATAAATTCAATCACTTGCTAAATTCAATCACTTGCTAAATTCCCATCATGATTCTAAAGCTTTTGATAAATTCAATCACTTGCTAAATTCATTTCAATCACTTGCTAAATTCAATCACATGCTAAGTCATTCTTGAATTCAAGACCTAAGAATTCAAGCAACATATTGATAAGTTAAATCATTTGAACTTATCAATACTCTCATCATGATTCCCATCATGATGTATCTCTCTGAAGATGATGTCAGGGCTTGACATTCATTTTCAAAAGCTGTGAAGTAAGATTTTGATATCTTTACATGATGTACACATTTCAAATATTTTAGCAAGTGTTGCATTTCTAAATTTGTGAAGTAAGATTTTGATATCATTACATGCTAAATTCATTTCAATCACTTGCTAAATTCATTTCAATCACATTTCAATCACTTGCTAAATTCATTTTCTAAAGCTGTGAAGTAAGATTTTGATATCATTACATGATGTACACATTTCAAATATTTTAGCAAGTGTTGCATTTCTTCACATGGTAAGATATCAACTCAAGGCATAATGCAAATTATGGCATCTGTTCATATATCTCTTGGTGATGCAAGCATGGCATAATCATAGTGTTTATAGCATCAATTCATATATTTCTCCCCCTTTGTCATCAACAAAAAGCATGGTAGTTGTGATACTAGGAGAACAAATAGGCAGATTATCAAGCATATAAAGAAAAGCATGATACGTAGATTGCTTTGAATACTTCTTCCCTTTTTTTTTATTTTGTTATAATCCTTTGTGCATGAAGGAGGAAAGCCATTTGTGATTCCAGCTATTTGTGAGTTTACTTTGAGTCAAGATATGTGTTTATAACAGCTTTTTGCAAGTAAAAATACTATCAACCATATTTCAAGATGGAATTCATAAGCAGGAATCATTTTATCAAATCCATTTCAGAAAAAATATTTTTCATAAGAGTGTATGAAAAAATTTGATTTTTTAGCATTCCAACTGTTAAGCGAATCCGAAAATGAAATGAACTCTTTCATGCATTCGGACAAGACCATGCTACAAATTTTCAAATACAATCATGAAGACAAAACATTTCAACACATGTTACGTAATGGCAATCAAGTGATTTGATCATTCAATAAAGTCCGAAAAATAATTTTAACTAGTTTATCTATTCGGACACATCAACATTCCTAATTCTCTTCTTATGAAATCAAATTGTTCTTTACTTAGAGGTTTTGTAAAAATGTCAGCTAGTTGATGTTTAGTATCAATGAACTCTATGGTTACGTCATGATTAGTAACATGATCTCGTATAAAGTGATGTCTAATATCAATATGTTTTGTTCTTGAGTGTTGTATAGGATTCTTAGTTAAGCATATTGCACTTGTGTTATCACATTTAATGAGAATATTTTTATGATTAACTTTGTAATCTTCTAAGGTATTTTTCATCCATACAACTTGTGCACAGCATGCACTTGCTGCAATATATTTAGCTTCGGTTGTTGATAGTGCAACCGAGTTTTGTTTCTTAGATGACCAGGAAACAAGGGCATGTCCTAAAAATTGACATGATCATGATGTGTTTTTTCTATCTAGTCTACAGCCAACAAAGTCCGCATCAGCATAAGCAATTAACTCAAAATTCTCTGATTTTGGGTACCATAATCCTAGATTTGTGGTACCATTAAGATATGTAAGTATTCTTTTAACTGCTTTGAGATGAGATATCTTAGGGTTTGATTGAAATCTAGCACAAAGTCCTACATTGAACATGATGTCTGGTCTAGTTGCAGTGAGGTAAAGTAAACTTCCTATCATACCCCTATAAGTTTTTTGATCGAAGCTTTCTCCATTTTCATCAATTTCTAACTTAGTGGAGGTGCTCATAGGAGTGTTAATAGCCTTTGAGTTGTTCATATTAAACTTTTTTAATAAATTCATAGCATATTTAGTTTGACTAATAAAGATGTCATTGCTTAGTTGTTTGATTTGTAAGCCTAAGAAGAATGTTAATTCTCCCATTAAGCTCATTTCGAATTCAAGACTCATAGTTTTAGCAAAAGATTCACAAAGAGATTCATTCGTAGAGCCAAAGATAATATCATCAATATAAATCTGAACAATGAGAAAATTATTTTCAAAATTCTTGATGAACAATGTAGTATCAACCTTGTCTTTTGTGAAATTATTTTCGATAAGAAAAGAACTAAGTCTCTCATACCAAGCCCTTGGGGCTTGTTTTAAACCATAGAGAGCTTTGATTAATCTAAACATATGATTAGGGAGGCTATCATTTTCAAATCTAGGAGGTTGTTCAACATAAACTTCTTCGGAAATGAAGCCATTAAGAAAAGCGCTTTTAACATCCATTTGAAACAACTTAAAATTATCACTACTAGCGTAGGCAAGGAGCATCCTTATGGCTTCCAATCGAGCCACAGGAGCGAAGGTTTCTTCGTAATCGATACCTTCTTCTTGGTTGAAACATTTGGCCACTAATCTAGCCTTATTTCTAACCACGATACCATTTTCATCTTACTTGTTTCTAAAGACCCATTTAGTACCAATAACTAAATGGTCATTTGGCCTAGGAACAAGCTTCCACACCTCATTTCTCTCAAATTGATTCAATTTATCTTGCATTGCGATAATCCATGAATCATCTTTCATGGCTTCGTCAACACATTTGGGTTCAATTTGGGAGAGAAAGGCGGCGTTTGCACAAAACTTTTTAAGAGAAGATCGTGTTTGAACCCCCTTTGACGTTTCTCCTAAGATTAGCTCCTTGGGATGAGCATCTACATACTTCCAATCCTTGGGTAAGGATGTTTCGGAAGTGGATGCATCCAAGTTGCTAGTTGGAGAAGGGGTTTCATTTAAATTCAAGGAATCAAAATTAACATCATCATCAAAATCATTTTTCCTGATTTCGGAAATCTCATTGAAAACAACATGAATGGATTCTTCGATAATTAAAGTTCTTTTATTGAAGATACGAAAGGTTTAGAAACCGAAGAATAACCAAGAAAGATTCCTTCATCGGATTTAGCATCAAATTTTCCTAAGTTATCCTTTTCATTCAAGATAAAACACTTACACCCAAAGACTTTAAAATATGAAACATTGGGTTTTTTGTTGTTCTATAACTCATAGGGAGTTTTGGTGAGTAGGGGTCTTACTAGAACTCTATTCAAAATATAGCATGCAGTATTTATGGCTTCGGCCCAAAAATATTTGTGTAGGTTGTGTTCATTCAACATGGTTCTTGCCATTTCTTGTAAATTTCGATTTTTTCTTTCTACTACTCCATTTTGTTGAGGATTTCTAGGAGTAGAGAAATTATGGTTGTATCCATTGAGTTCACAAAATTCCTGGAAATCATGGTTTTGAAATTCACCACCATGATCACTTCTAATTGACGAAATCATAGAACCTTTCTCATTCTGAACAAGTTTACAAAACTTGGTAAAATATCTAAGGCATTCACTTTTCGGTTTTAAGAAGTAAGTCCATGTGTATCTGCTATAGTCATCCACAATGACGAAGGCGTATTTGCTACCTCCTAGGCTTGATGTAGAGATTGGTCCGAACAAGTCCATATGGATCAATTGTAAGGGCCTAGAGGTGCTTATTTGATTCTTAGATTTGAAACTACCCTTAATTTGTTTACCTAATTGGCAAGCATCGCATACATTATCTTTGATGAACTTGATATGAGGAATTCCTCTGACAAGTTCTTTAGATGATATTTGAGTGATTAGTTTCATGCTAGCATGACCTAATCTTCTATGCCATATCTAAGCATCCTCATTCAGAATAGAAAAACACATTTCATTACACAAATCATTGATGTCAATAGTGTATACGTTATTTTGTTTCAATGCAATCATAGATATGTTTTTGTGTGGTTTTTCAATGATGCAAGAATTAGATTCAAATCTGACAATATATCCTTTATCACATAATTGACTAATGCTCAAGAGGTTATGTTTTAAACTATCGACTAACAAAACATCTTCAATAAAGAAGTTGGATTTGTTACCTATGGTTCTTTTGCCAATGATTTTACCCTTGTTGTTGTCTCCGAAGGTGACATAGCCTTCGTCTATGCTAGTGAGCTTAGAGAATTGAGATGGATCTCCGGTCATATGCCTTGAGCATCCACTATCAAGGTACCATCTCTTGCTCCTAGCTTGCGATGGTTTAGTTTTCTACAAGAAAGGATAATTTTTTAGGTACCCATTTGCTTTTGGGTGCCTCACAAATAGATCTACATTGTCTATCATGTTGTATAGAATTTATCATGGTTCTTTTAGGAACCCAGATCAATTTGTTTGGACTAATTTTCTTGAATGGACAATAATGCGTCTTGTGTCCAAATTTGCAACAAAAGTTGCATTTGTTTTGGTGTCGAACATGTAAGATGAGGCCTTTTATGAAGGTGGTTAGATTTTGGTGAGGACTTCTCACAAATCCAATTCCACTTCTTTTGGGAACGTGACCCTTGTTTGCAAGGATCATGTTCAATGACTTGCTACCAACCTCAAATTTCTTCAAGGTGTCCTTAAGTAGTAAGTTTTCCTTTTGGAGAGTTTCTAGATCATTGCATTTGATGCATGAACTTAAACTATCATGATATTTAGTTTTTAACTTATCAAAATTACAAGTAAGACTATCATGCTCCTTTTTAAGCAATTTATATTTTCTATTAATAATCTTGCATTCATCAAATAAGTCATGGAAGGCATTTAATAATTCATCAAATGATAAATCTGCATCTATTAAATTTGTTACCTCATCTCCGATGGCCATTAAGGCGTAATGAGCAACTTGCTCGGTGTTGGACTCCTCTTCTTCGGATGCGCTCGAGTCATCCCACGTTGCTTTGAGCGCCTTCTTCTTTGATGTTCTCTTTTTGGCTTGGGGACAATCACTCTTGTAGTGTCTCGGCTTTTTGCATTCATAGCAAATAACTTGGTCCTTCTTGGGTTCAAGTTTATTTTTTGCGTCATTCTTAAACTTGTTTCTTTTAATGAATTTTTTAAATTTTCTTGTTAAAAGTGCCAAGTCATCATCACAGTCCTCATCACTTGGGTTTTCTCTCAAGTGGCCTTCTGAAGTTTGAAGTGCCATATCCTTCCTATTCTTTGGAAGGATGTCTTCTTGCTCTTCATGAGCTTTACAAGTCATCTCGTAGGTCATTAATGACCTGATTAGTTCTTCAAGAGGGAAGTTGCTTAGATCTTTTGCCTCTTGAATAGCAGTGACTTTAGGATCCCAACTCTTAGGAAGGGATCTTAGAATCTTATTTACAAGCTCAAAATCCGAAAAACTCTTTCCGAGTCCTTTTAGACCATTGATGACATCCGTGAAACGGGTAAACATGTCGCCAATGGTTTCACTCGGTTTCATCCGGAAAAGTTCGAAAGAATGTAACAGAAGATTGATTTTTAACTCTTTCACTCTACTTGTGCCTTCGTGAGTCACTTCGAGTGTGTGCCAAATATCAAATGCGGTTTCACAAGTTGAAACACGGTTAAACTCGTTTTTATCAAGTGCATAAAATAAGGCATTCATAGCCTTTGCATTAAGAGCTAAAGCCTTCTTCTCCAATTCATTCCAATCGATCATTGGAAGAGAAGACTTCAAAAATCCATTTTCGACAAGATTCCAAAGTTCAAAATCCATAGAAATAAGAAAGATCCTCATTTGGGTCTTCCGATAGGTGTAGTACGTCCCACTGAACATGGGTGGACGTGTAATAGAATGGCCCTCTTGGTTTCCGGCGTATGCCATCTCTCTTGGGTTTTAATCCGTTAGAGAGTGAACCATGCTCTGATACCAATTGTTAGGATCAAGAGCACTAAGAGGGGGAGGGGGGGTGAATTAGTGCAGCGGAAAACTTTCTACGATTAAAACGAAACTGAGTTCGAATGATAAAAACAATTTCTGTGTGAAAACCGATTCTAAGATTACTTTAACTTAAGATCAAGCAAGATGATGTTAAAGTCAATCTATGAAGGCAGTTTGCAGTTATGATGTAAACCAGAATATAAGCGCAAACTGAAATACGATGTTCCTACGAAGAAACTGATTTACGTCTAAATGCTGATTCGTAAATCACTTGATTAGGCGAGATGCAGTTTAAGCAAGGGTATAAAGGCAGTTTGCAGTTATAGTAGAAATCAAAACGTAAACGCAATCTGAAATATGATGATCGTACGAAAAAGTAGATTTACGTCTAAACGCTGATTCGGAAAGTGCAAGGCTTGAAACCCGATCGTATATGCGCAGAAAGTAGTAAGCTTCAGAGGAGGTTTACAGTAAAGATAATATGCTCAAAGTAAATGCAAACCGAGATTTAGAATGGTTCGGTCAATCTTGACCTACTCCACTTTTGGCTTCCTCCACCGACGAGGTCACCGACGTCAACTAGAGGCCTTCCTTCAATAGGCGAAGGCCAACCACCCTTTTATAGTTTCACTCCTTTTGACGGGCTTAGGAGACAACCCTTATAGAATTTTCTCTCCTCTCTTTACAACTCAGAACTTGGAAGAACAGAGGGAGAAGAACTTTTGGCCTTTACAACAATTTTGAGCTCTAAGAATCAAAGAAAAGGATCAAGATTTCAGTGTTAGTTTGCTACCTTTCAGTGCTGAATGGGTGGGGTATTTATAGGCCCCAACCCAGTTCAAATTTGGAGCTCAAAACTGTCAATTCCCGGAATTCCGGGATCAGGCGGTTGCACCTCCTGACTGGAGCGGTTGCACCGCCTGGCAGAGCTCGAAGACTGAGCCTCTGGGCGGTGCTACCTCCTGTCAGGGGCGGTTGCACCTCCTGACAAAGCTCGATGACCAAGCTCAGGCGGTTGCACCTCCAGACTGAGGCGGTGCAACCGCTTGGCAGAGCTCGAAGACTGAGCTCAGGCGGTGCTACCTCCTGTCAGGGGAGGTTGCACCGCCCAGTCTCGCTCGGAGACTGAGCCCCAAGCGGTGCCACCACCTGGCCGGAGCGGTTGCACCTCCCAGTCTCGCTCGAAGACTGAGCCCAGGCGGTGCAACCTCCTGCCTTGGGCGGTTCAACCGCCTGGCAGAAATCAGGGTCCGAATGGGTTGATCCATTCGGCCCAATTTGGGTATTTTAGGGGCCCAATTGCCCCAAGATTAAGTTAATGGGATCACCTCCCATTTCCAACTTAATCAATGTGCTAACTACGATGTTTCCTAAGACATTTACTACAGCTTGCTCCGGTGCGTCAATCGCTTCTTCCGGCAAGCTTCCGGCGAACTTCCGTCGATCATCCGATGAACCCTCGGTGATGCTCCTGCGGACTTCCGGCAAACTCCTGTGTTAGGATCGGAGTGGCACTAAGAGGGGGGGGGGGTGAATTAGTGCAGCGGATTAAAACTTCGATTTTAGAAAATCTTTCGTATGATAAAAAATCGGAATCGGAATTGCTTAACTTGAAAGCGTATTCGCAAAGTTGTGCAGTAAATGTAATGAGGAAATAAAGCAAGTATGAGGGTTTACAGTAATGTAAATAGCAGTAATGAAATGCAAACCAGAGATTACGTCGTTTTTAAAGTGGTTCGGTCAAGTGACCTACATCCACTTGCGAAGCCCCTCTTCGATGAGGCTCCCACCTTCCACTAGCAAATCTCTTGAAAGGGAAGGGTAAATACCCCTCTTACAACTTTTACAAGTGGTTCACTCTCTTACAGATTTTCAGCAAGAAAGAAGGAGGTGAACACTAGCAAATTGAAAACAAGAAAGACAAAGACTCTTCTAAGACTTTTCTCTCAATCACTTGCTGCTCAAAAAGTTGTTCTCTCAGCTGAGATTTGAGTGGTATTTATAGGCCTCAAGAGGATTCAAATTTTGGGCTCCAAAATTTGAATTCTCTTTGGGTTCCCGAATGCTGGAGGTGCCACCGCCCAGCCAAGCGGTGCCACCGCCCAGCGCTCGGGTGCTGGACGGTGCAACCGCCCAACTAAGTGTTGAATCTCGGATTTTGATAATGAAGTCAATTGTCATTTTTTGTCTAATCTATGTGTTGAGATAAGTGTGCAGGATTATCTACGATGAAAGTTAGACAAGCAGCAGGAGTTGCGCCGGAGTCAAGTTCATGATCACATTGGAAGTTCGAGAGTTCGACGGAAGTTCGGACGGTCGTCGGAGGTTCTGCGAGAACAGATCCGAGAAGTCCAGAAGCTTGCCAAGCGAAGCTCGTCGGAACTTGCCAAGTGGATCGTCGCAAAGTCCAGGAGTTTGCCGGAAGTCCGCAGGAGCATCACCGAGGGTTCATCGGATGATCGACGGAAGTTCGCCGGAAACTCGCCGGAAGAAGCGATTGACGCACCGAAGCAAAGCTGCAGAAATTGTCTTAGATTTAATCGTAGTTAGCACGTTGATTAAGTTGGAAAATGAGAGGTGATCCCTTTGGCTTAATCTTGGGGCAATTGGGCCCCTGAAAGACTGAAATTGGGCCGAATGGAACTAACCATTCGGACCTTGATTGCACCAGGAGGTGCAACCGCCTAGGCCAGGAGGTCGCACCGCCTGGGCTAAGCCTCCCAGCGAGACTGGGCGGTGCAACCTCCCCAGCCGGGAGGTGGCACCGCTTGAGCTCAGTCTTCGAGCAAGACTGGGCGGTGCAACCTCCCTAACAAAGAGGTGGCACCGCCTGAGCTCAGTCTTCGAGCAACACTGGGCGGTGCAAACTCCCTGACAGAGAGGTGGCACCGCCTGAGCTCAGTCTTCGAGCAAGACTGGGCAGTGCAACCTCCCTGACAGAGAGGTGGCACCGCCTGAGCTCGGTCTTCGAGCTCTACTAGGCGGTGCAACCTCTCCAGTCAAGAGGTGCAACCGCCTGATCCCGGAATTCCGGGATTTGATCGTTTTGAGCTCGAAATTTGAATTGGGTTGGGGCCTATAAATACCCCACCCATTCAGCACTGAAAAGATACAGACCTACACCGAAATCTTGATCTTTTCTGTGATTCTAAGACCTCAAAAGTGTTGTAAAGCCTTTAAGTCTCCTCCTTCTGTTCTTCAAGTTCTTGAGTTGTAAAGTGAGGAGAGAAAGGTCTGTAAAGGTTGTCTCCTGAGCCTGTCAAAAGGAGAGAAACTGTAAAAGGGCAGTTGGCCTTCGCCTATTGAAGGAAGGCCTCTAGTTGATGTCGGTGACCTCGTCGGTGGAGGAAGCCAAAAGTGGAGTAGGTCAAGACTGACCGAACCACTCTAAATCTCTGGTTTGCGTTTATTTTGAGCACTTTATCATTACTGCAAACCTCCTTCATAACTACTGCTTTCTGCGCTTTTACGAATAAGTTCTAAGTGCTGTTCTTTCAGAATCTGCATTCAGACGTAAATCGGTGTTTTCATACATTACAGTTTACGTTTACGTTTTGATTCTGCAAAACTGTCTTCTGCGTCTTCACGAACAAGTTTCTAAGTGCTGATCTTTCCAAATTTGTTTTCAGACGTAAACCAGTGTTTTCGTGCGATATTTACATTGCAGTTTACGTTTACGCCTTGATTCTGCAAAACTGTCTTCTGCGCTTTTACGAACGAGTTTCTAAGTTCAGATCCCTTTGAAACTGCGTCTAGACGTAAAATTGCGTTTAGACGTAAAACTGTCCAAACTGTGTTTAGACGTTTTAGACGTAAACTGAGTTTAGACGTAAATCTGAGTTTAGACGTAAATATGCGTTTAGACGTAAATCTGCGTTTAGACGTAAATCTACGTTTAGACGTAAAACTGCGTTTTAGACGTAAACTGAGTTTGGACGTAAATCTGCGTTTAGACGTAAATCTACGTTTAGACGTAAATTTACGTTTAGACGTAAAACTGCGTTTAGACGCAAACTGCATTTAAACGTAAATTGTGTTTAGACGTAAACTACGTTTAGACGTAAACTACGTTTAGACGTAAACTGCACTTAATCATAAGTTATCTTAGAGTCGGCTTTTGCTTCAAAACTGATTTTTATCGAACGAACGCAGCTTATGTTTTTAATCGCAAAAAGATTTCCGCTGCACTAATTCACCCCCCCCCTCTTAGTGCTCTCGATCCTAACAATTGGTATCAGAGCAAGGTTAACTCTCTAACGGATTAAAACCCAAAGAGAAATGGCATATGCCGGAAACCAAGAGGGGCATTCTATTACTCGTCCACCCATGTTCAGTGGGACGGACTACACCTACTGGAAGACCCGAATGAGGATCTTTCTTATTTCTATGGATTTTGAACTGTGGAACCTTGTCGAAAACGGTTTTTCAAAGTCTTCTCTTCCAATGATCGATTGGAATGAATTGGAGAAGAAGGCTTTCGCTCTTAATGCAAAGGCTATGAATGCCTTATTTTGTGCACTTGACAAAAACGAGTTCAACCGTGTTTCAACTTGTGAAACTGCATTTGATATTTGGCACACACTCGAAGTGACCCATGAGGGCACAAGTAGAGTAAAAGAGTCAAAAATCAATTTGCTGTTACATTCTTTCGAACTTTTTCGGATGAAACCGAGTGAAACCATTGGCGACATGTTTACCCGTTTCACGGATATCGTTAACGGTCTAAAAGGACTCGGAAAGAGCTTTTCGGATTTTGAGCTTGTTAATAAGATACTAAGATCCCTTCCTAAGAGTTGGGATCCTAAAGTCACGGCTATTCAAGAGGCAAAAGATCTGCGAAATTCCCTCTTGAAGAATTAATCGGGTCATTAATGACCTACGAAATGACTTGTAAAGCTCATGAAGAGCAAGAAGACATCCTTCCGAAGAACAGGAAGGATATGGCACTCAAAACTTCTGAAGATCACTTGAGAGAAAACTCAAGTGATGAGGACTGTGACGACGACTTGGCACTTCTAACTAGAAAATTTAAAAAATTCATTAAAAGAAACAAGTTTAAGAATGATACTAAAAATAAACTTGAACCCAAGAAGGATCAAGTTATTTGCTATGAGTGCAAAAAGCCGGGACACTACAAGAGTGATTGCCCCCAAGCCAAAAAGAGAACAACAAAGAAGAAAGCACTCAAAGCAACATGGGATGATTCGAGCGCATCTGAGGAAGAGGAGTCCAACACCGAGCAAGTTGCTCATTACGCCTTAATGGCTATCGGAGAGGAGGTAACGAATTCATTAAATGCTGATTTATCTTTTGATGAATTATTAAATGCTTTCAATGACTTATTTGACGAATGCAAGAGTATTAGTAGAAAATATAAATTGCTGAAAAAGGTGCATGATAGTCTTACTTGTGAGTTTGACAAGTTAAAAGTTGAAAGTCATGATAGTTTAAATTCATGTACCAAATGTCATGATTTAGAAACTTTCCAAAAAGAAAACCTGCTACTCAAGGATACCTTGAAGAAATTCGAGGTTGGTAGCAAGTCATTGAACATGATCCTTACAAATAAGGGTCACGTTCCCAAAAGAAGTGGAATTGGATTCGTGAGAAGTTCTCACCAAAATCCAACCACCTTCATAAAAGGCTCCATCTTACATGTTCAACATCAAAACAAATGCAACTTTTGTTGCAAATTTGGACACAAGACACATTGTTGTCCATTCAAGAAAATAAGTCCAAACAAATTGATTTGGGTTCCTAAAGGAACCATGACAAATTCTATGCAACATGATAGAAAATATAGATCTATTTGTGAGGCACCCAAAAGCAAATGGGTATCTAAAAATTATCCTTTCTTGTAGAAACCCACACCATCCCAAGCTAGGAGCAAGAGATGGTATCTTGATAGTGGATGCTCAAGGCATATGACCAGAGATCCATCTCAATTCTCTAAGCTCTCTAGCATAGATGAAGGCTATGTTACCATCGGAGACAACAACAAGGGTAAAATCATTGGCAAAGGAACCATAGGTAACAAATCCAACTTTTTTATTGAAGATGTCTTGTTAGTTGATGGTTTAAAACATAACCTCTTGAGCATTAGTCAATTATGTGATAAAGGATACATTGTCAAATTCGAATCCAATGCTTGTATCATTGAAAAACCCCATAAAAACATGTCTATGATTGCATTAAAACAAAATAACGTATACACTATTGACATCAATGACTTGTGTAATGAAATGTGTTTTTCAGTTTTAAATGAAGATGCTTGGCTATGGCATAGAAGATTAGGTCATGCTAGCATGAAACTAATCACTCAAATATCATCTAAAGAACTTGTAAGAGGAATTCCTCATATCAAGTTCATCAAAGATAATGTATGTGATGCTTGCCAATTAGGTAAATAGATTAAGGGTAGTTTCAAGACTAAAAATCAAATAAGCACCTCTAGGCCCTTACAATTGATCTATATGGACTTGTTTGGACCAATCTCTTCATCAAGTCTAGGAGGTAGCAAATATGCCTTTGTCATTGTTGATGACTATAGCAGATATACATGGACCTACTTCTTAAAACAAAAAAATGAATGCTTTAGATATTTTACCAAGTTCTGTAAACTTGTTCAAAATGAGAAGGGTTCTATGATTTCGTCAATAAGAAGCGATCATAGTGGAGAATTTCAAAACCACGATTTCCAAGAATTCTGTGAACTCAATGGATATAACCATAATTTCTCTACTCCAAGAAATCCTCAACAAAATGGGGTAGTAGAAAGAAAAAATCGAAATCTACAAGAAATGGCAAGAACCATGTTGAATGAACACAGCCTACCCAAATACTTTTGGGCCGAAGCCGTAAACACTGCATGCTATATTTTGAATAGAGTACTAGTAAGACCCTTACTCACCAAAACTCCTTATGAGTTATGGAATAACAAAAAACCCAATGTTTCATATTTTAAAGTCTTTGGGTGTAAGTGTTTTATCTTAAATGAAAAGGATAACTTAGGAAAATTTGATGCTAAATCCGATGAAGGAATCTTTCTTGGTTATTCTTCGGTTTCTAAAGCTTTTCGTATCTTCAATAAAAGAACTTTAATTATTGAAGAATCCATTCATGTTGTTTTTAATGAGATTTTTGAAATTAAGAAAAATGATCTTGATGATGATGTTAATTTTGATTCCTTAAACTTAAATGAAACCCCTTCTCCAACTAGCAACTTGAATGCATCCACTTCCGAAACATCCGTACCCAAGGATTGGAAGTATGTAGGTGCTCATCCTAAGGAGCTAATATTAGGAGACACATCAAAGGGGGTTCAAACACGATCTTCTTTTAAAAATTTTTGTGCCAACGCCGCCTTTCTCTCCCAAATTGAACCCAAATGCGTTGATAAAGCCATGAAAGATGATTCATGGATTATCGTAATGCAAGATGAATTGAATCAGTTTGAGAGAAATGAGGTGTGGACGCTTGTTCCTAGGCCAAATGACCATTTAGTAATTGGTACTAAATGGGTTTTTAGAAACAAGCAAGATGAAAATGGTATCGTGGTTAGAAACAAGGCTAGATTAGTGGCCAAAGGTTTCAACCAAGAAGAAGGTATCGATTACGAAGAAACCTTCGCACCTGTGGCTCGATTGGAAGCCATAAGGATGCTCCTTGCCTACGCTAGTAGTAATAATTTTAAGTTATTTCAAATGGATGTTAAAAGCGCTTTTTTAAATGGCTTTATTTCCGAAGAAGTTTATGTTGAACAACCTCCTGGATTTGAAAATAATAGCCTCCCTAATCATGTGTTCAGATTAACTAAAGCTCTCTATGGTTTAAAACAAGCCCCAAGGGCTTGGTATGAGAGACTTAGTTCTTTTCTTATCAAAAATAACTTCACAAAAGGCAAGGTTGATACTACATTATTTATCAAGAATTTTGAAAATAATTTTCTTATTGTTCAGATTTATGTTGATGATATTATCTTTGGCTCTACAAATGAATCTCTTTGTGAATCTTTTGCTAAAACTATGAGTCTTGAATTCGAAATGAGCTTAATGGGAGAATTAACATTCTTCTTTGGTTTACAAATCAAACAACTAAGCAATGGCATCTTTATTAGTCAAACTAAATATGCCATGAGTGTATTAAAAAGGTTCAGTATGAACAACTCAAAGGCTAGTAACACTCCTATGAGCACCTCCACTAAGTTAGAAATTGATGAAAGTGGAGAAAGCTTTGATCAAAAAACTTATAGGGGTATGATAGGAAGTTTACTTTACCTCACTGCAACCAGACCAGACATCATGTTCAATGTAGGACTTTGTGCTAGATTTCAATCAAACCCTAAGATATCTCATCTCAAAGCAGTTAAAAGAATATTTAGATATCTTAATGGTACCACAAATCTAGGATTATGGTACCCAAAATCAGAGAATTTTGAGTTAATTGCTTATGCTGAGGCAGACTTTGCTGGTTGTAGATTAGATAGAAAAAGCACATCAGGATCATGTCAATTCTTAGGACATGCCCTTGTTTCCTGGTCATCAAAGAAACAAAACTCGGTTGCACTATCAACAACCGAAGCAGAATATATTGCAGCAAGTGCATGCTGTGCACAAGTTGTATGGATGAAAAACACTTTAGAAGATTACAAAGTTAATCTTAAAGATATTCCCATTAAATGTGATAACACGAGTGCAATTTGCTTAACCAAGAATCCTATACAACATTCAAGAACAAAACATATTGATATTAGACATCACTTTATACGAGATCATGTCACTAATCATGACGTAACCATAGAATTCATTGACACTAAACATCAACTAGCTGACATTTTTACAAAACCTCTAAGTGAAGAACAATTTGATTTAATAAGAAGAGAATTAGGAATGTTGATATGTCCGAATAGATAAACTTGCTAAAATTATTTTTCGGACTATATTGCATCACTTGATTGCCATGTTTCTATGTGAAAATCTGCAACAAAATCTTGTCCGAATGCATCTTATTTATTGGAATGCTATAAAACAGATTTTCTCGTACACTTTCATGAATAAATTTGATGAAGTGATATGTATGTACTCCAAAATTCCTCTATAAGCTTTTAAAGCAATCTTTATAAAGGGGGAAGTAGTTTTTAAAGCAATCTACGTAAAATTCCTCTATAAGCTTGCTAATATTTATTTTCCTGGTATCATAATTACTATGCTTTTTGTTGATGACAAAGGGGGAGAAATATATGAATTGATAAACACTGCTATGATTATGCCATCCTTGCATCATCAAGAAATATATGAACATATGAACATGTGCTGAAGTTTGCATTATGCCCTAAATTGATCATGTGAAGAAAATGCAAAACTTGCTAGAATACTTCAAATGTGTGCATCATGTAATAGTGTTTCACAGCTTTATATGATAATGTTTAAACTACATGATGAATAGTTACAAACACAATCATACAAACTTGTTGATGTATGTCAAGCCTTGACATCATCTTTGAAGAGATACATCATGATGAGTATCATGATGGGAGTATTGATAAGTTTAATTGATCTAACTTATCAATACGTCACTTGAATTCTTAGGTCTTGAATTCAAGATTGACTTATCTCAACTACGGCATATAGTTAGGGGGAGTTAAGGATAACTCAATTATCAATTGATTGTCATCATCAAAAAAGGTGAGATTGTTGAATCTCGGATTTTGATGATGAAGTCAATTGTCATTTGTTGTCTAATCTATGTGTTGAGATAAGTGCGCAGGATTATCTACGATGAAAGTTAGACAAGCAGCAGGAGTTGCGCCGGAGTCAAGTTCATGATCACATTGGAAGTTCGAGAGTTCGACGGAAGTTCGGACGGTCGTCGGAGGTTCTGCGAGAACAGATCGAGAAGTCCAGAAGCTTGCCAAGCGAAGCTCGTCGGAACTTGCCAAGTGGATCGTCGCAAAGTCCAGGAGTTTGCCGGAAGTCCAAAGGAGCATCACCGAGGGTTCATCGGATGATCGACGGAAGTTCGCCGGAAACTCGCCGGAAGAAGCGATTGACGCACCGAAGCAAAGCTGCAGAAATTGTCTTAGATTTAATCGTAGTTAGCACGTTGATTAAGTTGGAAAATGGGAGGTGATCCCTTTGGCTTAATCTTGGGGCAATTGGGCCCTTGAAAGACTGAAATTGGGCCGAATGGAACTAACCATTCGGACCCTGATTGCACCAGGAGGTGCAACCGCCTAGGCAAGGAGGTGGCACCGCCTGGGCTAAGCCTCCCAGCGAGACTGGGCGGTGCAACCTCCCCAGCCGGGAGGTGGCACCGCCTGAGCTCAGTCTTCGAGCAAGACTGGGCGGTGCAACCTCCCTGACAGAGAGGTGGCACCGCCTGAGCTCAGTCTTCGAGAAAGACTGGGCGGTGCAACCTCCCTGATAGAGAGGTGGCACCGCCTGAGCTCGGTCTTCGAGCTCTGCCAGGCGGTGCAACCTCTCCAGTCAAGAGGTGCAACTGCCTGATCCCGGAATTCCGGGATTTGATCGTTTTGAGCTCGAAATTTGAATTGGGTTGGGGCCTATAAATACCCCACCCATTCAGCACTGAAAAGATACAGACCTACACCGAAATCTTGATCTTTTTTGTGATTCTAAGAGCTCAAAAGTGTTGTAAAGCCTTTAAGTCTCCTCCTTCTGTTCTTCAAGTTCTTGAGTTGTAAAGTGAGGAGAGAAAGGTCTGTAAAGGTTGTCTCCTGAGCCTGTCAAAAGGAGAGAAACTGTAAAAGGGCAGTTGGCCTTTGCCTATTGAAGGAAGGCCTCTAGTTGACGTCGGTGACCTCGTCGGTGGAGGAAGCCAAAAGTGGAGTAGGTCAAGACTGACCGAACCACTCTAAATCTCTGGTTTGCGTTTATTTTGAGCACTTTATCATTACTGCAAACCTCCTTCATAACTACTGCTTTTTGCGCTTTTACGAACAAGTTCTAAGTGTTGTTCTTTCAGAATCTGCATTCAGACGTAAATCGGTGTTTTCATACATTACAGTTTACGTTTACGTTTTGATTCTGCAAAACTGTCTTCTGCGTCTTCACGAACAAGTTTCTAAGTGCTGATCTTTCCAAATCTGTTTTCAGACGTAAACCAGTGTTTTCGTGCGATATTTACATTATAGTTTACGTTTACGCCTTGATTCTGCAAAACTGTCTTCTGCGCTTTTACGAATGAGTTTCTAAGTTCAGATCCCTTTGAAACTGCGTCTAGACGTAAAATTGCGTTTAGACGTAAAACTGTCCAAACTGTGTTTAGACGTTTTAGACGTAAACTGAGTTTAGACGTAAATATGAGTTTAGACGTAAATATGCGTTTAGACGTAAATCTGCGTTTAGACGTAAAACTGCGTTTTAGACGTAAACTGAGTTTGGACGAAAATCTGCGTTTAGACGTAAATCTGCGTTTAGACGTAAATTTGCGTTTACACGTAAAACTGCGTTTAGACACAAACTGCATTTAAACGTAAATTGTGTTTAGACGTAAACTACGTTTAGACGTAAACTGCACTTAATCATAAGTTATCTTAGAGTCGGCTTTTGCTTCAAAACTGATTTTTATCGAACGAACGCAGCTTTTGTTTTTAATCGCAAAAAGATTTCCGCTGCACTAATTCACCCCCCCCCCTCTTAGTGCTCTCGATCCTAACACTAAGGAGGTGTCACTGCCCAGCTCTCAGGTGCTGGGCGGTGCCACCGCCTAGGCCAAATCAGCTCACTGGTTGGGCTCCAAATTTGGCCCAAACCAGTCCGAACTCGGGCCCAATTGGCCCCTACTTGGGTTATAGGATTAACACCTAATCCTAACCCTAATTAACGTGCTAACTACGAATTTAAAGACATTTTCTAAGCTATTACAAAGTCCGTAAGTCAAGACTTCTTCCGGCGAGCTTCCGGCGAACTTCCGACGGTCTTCCGATAAACTCTCGAAAATCATTCTGCGGACTCCCGGCAAGCTCCTAGACTTCACGATTTGATCTTGGCGAGTTCCAACGAGCTTCTTCGGCAAGCTCCGATCTTTCTCGGTGAGCTCCGCGAACTTCCAACGAACCTTCCGGCGAGCTTCCGAAAAACCCTTCGGCAAGCTCCCTACTCATTCTCGGCTAGTTCCGACAGCATTCCCGACGAACCTTCGGACTTCCGTCGAACTCTCGAACTCGCAACAAATCCTTCGCGCTTGACTCCAGCACTTTGTTTCGCTTTATGTCTTCATCGTTATCGTAGTTAATCCTGCACACACAAACCAAAACTCAACTCCGATCTAGACAATTATTACAACGCGAATTGACATTCTATTGCCCGGCACGTCATTGGTTGGCGCTTCGTCCGATTCTTCGGTGCATCGTCCTCTCTTGCGGCTTGTTGCCCAATCGGCGGTTGACCTCCGCAACCCCAATATCCTTGGCACAATTCCACTCTCCTTGGCCCGACGCCCGACGTCCGAAGCCTTCTGCCGTCCAATACCCTGACGTGATCTCCTCCGGCACAACGTCAATTCCTCCTACGTTAACTGTCTAATCCTGATCGAGTAGACCTGCATCACTCAAAATGCAGTTAAACATAAACATAATTATCAATTAGTTTCATCATCAAAATACGAGATTCAACATCCTGGACTTGTGACGATTCACTTGGCGAGTTCCGACGAGCTTCTTTAGCAAGCTTATGGACTTCTCGGATTTGTTCTCGTAGAACCTCCGACGACTGTCCGAACTTTCGTCGAACTCTCGAACTCCCAACATGATCATTGTCTTGACTCTGGCGCAACTCCTGCTGCATGTCTCACTTTCATCGTAGTTAATCCTACACACTTATCTCAACATATAGATTAGATAACAAATGACAATTGACTTCATCATCAAAATCCTAGATTCAACAAAAGTAAGAATAAAAATTTACAAGAAATGACAAGAACCATGTTGAATGAACATAGTCTACCCAAATATTTTTGGGCTGAAGCCGTAAACATGGCATGCTATATTATAAATAGAATTTTAGTAAAACCCTTACTTACCAAAACCCCTTATGAGTTGTGGAACAATAAAAAACCTAATGTTTCATATTTTAAAGTTTTTGGGTACAAGTGTTTTATATTGAATAAAAAAGATGTCTTAGAAAAATTTGATGCTAAATTCGATGAAAGAATTTTTCTTGGTTATTCCTCGATTTCTAAAGCATTTCGTATCTTCAATAAAAGAACTTTAATTATAGAAGAATCCATTCATGTTATTTTCAATGAGATTTCCGAAATCAAGAAAAATGATTTTGATGATGATGTTAATTTTGATTCCTTGAATTTAAATGAAACCCCTTCTCCAACTAGCAACTTGGATGCATCCATTTCCGAAACATCCTTACCCAAGGATTGGAAGTATGTAGATGCTCATCCTAAGAAGCTAATCATAGGAGACACATCTAAGGGGGTTCAAATACGTTCTTCTCTTAAAAATTTTTGTGCAAATGTCACTTTTCTCTCCCAGATTGAACCTAAATGTATTAACGAAGCCATGAAAGATGATTCAAGGATTATCACAATGTAAGATGAGTTAAATCAATTTGAGAGAAATGAGGTATGGAAGCTTGTTCCTAGGCCAAATGACCATTTAGTTATTGGTACTAAATGGGTCTTTAAAAACAAGCAAGATGAATCTGGTATCGTGGTTAGAAACAAGGCTAGACTAGTGGCCAAAGGTTTCAACCAAGAAGAATGTATCGATTATAAAGAAACCTTCGCTCCTGTGATTCGATTAAAAGCCATAAGGATGCTCCTTGCCTATGCTAGTAGTAATAATTTTAAGTTGTTTCAAATGGATGTTAAAAGCGCTTTTCTTAATGGCTTTATTTCCGAAGAAGTTTATGTTGAACAACCTC
The DNA here is from genome assembly GCF_036884655.1 of Musa acuminata AAA Group. Taxonomy (NCBI): domain Eukaryota; kingdom Viridiplantae; phylum Streptophyta; class Magnoliopsida; order Zingiberales; family Musaceae; genus Musa; species Musa acuminata. The sequence continues at coordinate 30,302,409 of NC_088332.1, read as the reverse complement.
TCGGATTTGAAAATAATAGTCTCCCTAATCATGTGTTTAAATTAACTAAAACTCTCTATGGTTTAAAACAAGCCCCAAGGGCTTGGTATGAGAGACTTAGCTTTTTTCTTATTGAAAATAATTTCTCTAAAGGCAAGATTGATACTACATTATTTATCAAAAATTTTGAAAATAATTTTCTCATTGTTCAGATTTCTGTTGATGATATTATCTTCAGTTCTATAAACGAATCTCTTTATGAATCTTTTGCTAAAACTATGAGCCTTGAATTTTAAATGAGTTTGACGGGAGAATTAACCTTCTTTTTAGGCTGACAAATTAAGCAACTAAGCAATGGCATCTTTATTAGTCAAACTAAATACACTTTAGATTTGCTAAAAAGATTTAATATAGATAGCTCAAAAGCTATCAACACTCCAATGAGCACCTCGACTAAGTTAGAAATTGATGAAAGTAGAAAAAGTTTTGATCAAAAAAATTATAGGGGTATGATAGGAAGTTTACTTTACCTTACTGCAACAAGACTAGATATCATGTTCAGTGTAGGACTTTGTGCTAGGTTTCAATCGAATCCTAAGATATCTCATCTCAAAGTAGTTAAAAGAATACTTAGATATCTTAATGGAACCACAAATCTAGGATTGTGATATCCAAAATCCGAGAATTTTGAGCTAATTGTTTATGCTGATGCGGATTTTGCTGGGTGTAGACTAGATAGAAAAAGCACATCAGGAATATGTCAATTTTTAGGACATGCCCTTGTTTCCTGGTCATCTAAGAAACAAAACATGGTTGCATTATTAACAACTGAAGTTGAATATATTGCAGCTAGTGCATGTTGTGCACAAGTTATGTGGATGAAAAATACCTTACAAGATTATATAGTTCATCTTAAAAATATTCCCATTAAATGTGATAACACAAGTGCACTATGCTTAACAAAGAATCCCATTGAGATTAGATATCACTTTATACGAGATCATGTCACTAATCTTTATGTAATTATAGAGTTCATTGATACTAAACATCAACTAGCTGATATTTTATAAAGTCTTTAAGTGAAGAACAATTTGATTTTATTATAAGAGAATTAGGTATGTTGATTTGTCCGAATGTATAAACTTATTAAATTGGTTTTTCGGACTTTCTTGATTCTATGATCAATCACTCAATGCTGAAAATATTATTATACGAATTTTATATGATTATATGATTCAAAAGTTTCTATGATGATGAGCATGTTTTACCTTCATAATTGTGATTGAAGAGCCATAACAAAACTTTGTCTGAATGCATGATTTGTATTTCTCTTTCGGACTTAATGTATTTCTTGAATGGAGCTTTCATGAGCCTATGTCATATCAAGTTTGTTTCATATCAATGCTCTATGATTTTTGATATATAGAATTGATTAACAAATGCATCTCTCATGGATTTACCTTGTGAAAAATGATTTTTAATTGAGAAATAGATTTGATGAAATAAATTCCTTCTTGATGAAGGAAGACTTTTTTTTTAATGAACACTTGCAAGAATTTAATTTCACATGTATATCTCTATTCATGTAAAAATGAAACATGATTTAATCTCTTATCATTTTTAACTCCATTCAAAGTTAGTTCACAATGACTTTTCTCCTCCATGCAAAACATTAATGACAAATAAGGAAGAGTAATGAATGCTATCTCCTTAATGGACTTTTGAATGATACCATATCATGATTGCTTGAAAAATAATTTGTATGAATGGTATCTTATGGTTGAAAAATAACATGAATCTTTACCACACTTATTAGTATGCTTGAAATACACTTGAATTGTTCTCCTTTTTGTTGATGATAAAGGGGGAGAAATATGTGGTAAATTGATGATAAAATGAATTGCTATGATTGCCATATTTGCATTAATGATGAGATATCTAGAGCTTACATTGCAATTTTATAATGTTGATATCTTGCCATATGATGAATTGCTATGATTGTCATATTTGCATCATGTTAAGATATCTAGAGCTTACATCGCAATCTTACAAATTGATATCTTGCCATGTGATGAATTGCTACAATTGCTATCTTTCACATATTAAATATAAGACTTGAAAATGGATGTCAAGCCTTGACATCATTTTTAGAAAGATACATCATGATATGAATCATGATGGGGGTATTGATAAGTTTAAATGAACTTAACTTATCAATATGTCTCTTAAATTCAAAGGCTTTGAATTCAAGAATGACTTATCTCAAGTATGGTATATAGATAGGGGGAGTTAAGGTTAACTCCGTCATCAATTAATTGTCATCATAAAAAAGGGGGAGATTGTTGAATCTCAGATTTTGATGATGAAGTCAATTGTCATTTGGTTATTTAATCCGTATGTTGAGATAAGTGTACAAGATTGAGTTCGATGACAGTAAGAAATGCAGCAGGTGTTAAGCTGGAGTCAAGACTAAGATCACGTTGGGGGTTCGAGAGTTCGTCGAAAGTCCGGACGGTTGTCGGAGGTTCTACGAGAATAATCCGAAAAGTCCAGGAGCTTGCCAAAGAAGCTCATCGGAACTCGCCAAAAGGATCATCGCAAGTCCAGGAGTTTGCCGGGAGTCCGCCGGAGCATCGCCGAGGGTTCGTCGGATGTTCGTTGGAAGTTCGCTGGAAGAAGCGATCGACGCACCGGAACACGATCTACAGTATTGATATGTCTTAATTGTCATAGTTAGCATGTAAATTAAGTTAAGATTGGGAGGTGGTCCCATTAACTTAATCTGGGGCCAATTGGGCCCTTGGCAGACCCAAATTGGGCCGAATGGATCAGCCCATTCAGACCCAGAATTCTTGGCCGGCGGTGGCACTGCCCAGGAGACTCAATCTCCCAAGAGTTCTGGGTGGTAGTACTGCCCCTGTCAGGCGTTGGTACCGCCGGCAGTTATTACAGCCAGTGGTGGTACTCCCCTTGTCAGGCGGTGGTACCGCCTGAGCTCGGTCTCCGAGCGATGTCAGGCAGTAGTACCACCTAGACTGAGCGGTAGTACCGCTCAGTGACAGATGATAGGCGGTAGTACCACCCAGTTATGGCGGTGGTACCGTCAAGACGTCGAAAATTCGGGAATAGATACTTTTGAGCTCCGAATTCCAACTAACTGGGGCCTATATAAACCCCACCCTTTCCTGCATGAAAGGGCACCGAAAGCTTACTTTTATTCTAAGTATTTGAGAGCTTAAAAGTGTTGTAAAAGGCTAGAGTTCCTCTCCCTCTTTTCTTTCTAAGTCTTGATCATTCAAGAGAGGAGTGAAAACTTGTAAAGGTTGTCTCCTAAGCCCGTCAAAAGGAGAAAAGTTGTAAAAGAGTGGTTGGCCTTCGCCTATTGAAGGAAGGCCTCTAGTGGACGTCGGTAACCTCATCGGAGGAGGAAGCCAAAAGTGCATGTAGGTCAAGATTGACCGAACCACTCTAAACCTCGATTTGCATTTACATTCTGCCTTTTATCTTAACTGCAAACTGCCTCTATTACTTTACATCAACTATACTTCCGTTTGCTCTCAAGTTAAAGATCTTTCTAAAATAGTTTTCGTACGAAGTCTTTTTGAACCGACGAAAGTTTTTCGCTGCACTAATTCACCCCCCCCCCCCTCTTAGTGCTCTTGATCCTAACATTGCTCTCCTCGGGAAGCCCTAATTGCCACCTTGCCATGGGTCACGCCCGTTTTATAATCCCCATCCAGGGCCGTTATCATCACTCTTGCGATCAACCCTTCGTCTTGTGCCTCGGTTCCTTCTTCGCAACTCCGTCGTCTTCTTAGCTTCAATCCCTCGCCCTGGCATCCGGGCTTCTTTCCTGTGACTCCGAGGTCGGGATATCTCCATCTACGTCTTCATCTTTGTCTTTGTTTTTGTCCCCTTCTCCCACCCCTTCTTCCTCACCTTCTTCCTTTCCTCCTGTAAACTCCCCGGATGAGGTAGTGAGCATGTCCTCGGGTAGCACCTCTACCGATGCCTCGAGGGGTTTAGCCGAGCTTGAGGTCCTCAAGTCTTGGCATGATGTGGACTTGGTGGTGACCGAGGACTTTTTGAGAGTGTTCCAAGATCGCTACCGCATCCCGGAGTGCTACGGCCTACATGCCCCTCATTTGGGGCAGCGGTCGTATGACCGGTTCCCCGATGGGTTCGGGCTGACTATGGGGGAGCTTGAAGCTGTTCTGTGGTTTCCAATGCACCCCATCATTAGGGATTGCCTTCACTTCTAGGGGATTTCCCCATCCCAGGTGTAGCCCAACTCCTGGTGCTACCTAGTGGCTTTCATTTGGGAGTGTCGGGGGGCCAGGATTGTACCATCTCGGTCTCTGTTTCTAGCTTGCTTTTGCTTGGGGAGGGGATCAGGTAGATATTACTTGGTCGCCTGCAGTAGTTTCAAGATTAGCGACGCACCCTCCAACAACAAAGGTTGGAAGAGGTGCTTCTTCTTCATCAGTTGTGATCAAGAGTGGGGCTTTAGCACCGGGTGGGCTGTTCGGTCCATCGATAATGCCCTCCCGTCGCTCTCTACTGGTGACACAGCAGTGGTCGATCGTCTAAGGGGTATTTTGTCCTCTTCTCGGGTAATAAAAGAGATGACCGAGGAGTGGATGGTTGGAGCTGAGTCGAGCCCCGCCACCGAGGGTAAGGCTATTCATATACGAAGGCTCATTCGTTCATCCCATGCCGTCTGACCGCTGTCCATTCTTACAGAAATGGTGGACCTATGATCAATGAAGAAGATGACTAGTTCCAGGGTCATCAAGCCCCCGTCTCGGGACGGGGAGGACTCCGAAGGTGGGATTGTCCTGTTGGAGGATACACCGAAGAGAGTGCCAGCATCACCTATATCGGAGCACCCTCCGAAGAAAATGAAGATGACAGTTCGAAAGACGCCGACGAGTTGAGCCACTTGCTCGAGCGCCTCCCTGGCATCACCTAGGGCCCCTGCCTAGGGGGAGGGCTCGACGAGTAAGAAGGGGAAGGGGTCGGCCGGGTCGTCCAGTAGCGACCCTTCCAGGAGGGGGCTGGCATGCCCCTTGCCAGTTCGACAGCTATGTCACATCTTTTCCTAGCCCGAGGGTAGGCAGTTCCAAGCCCAACTTATGGCCGATCTTCTGGCCAGGGAGCCGGGAGCCCCCTACGCCGCCCGGTGGTCAACCCTAAAGGTCGACAGCTGGCCCTGGTGCGATGGGGAAATCGCCCAGAAGTTCGTCCGAGGGGCGCTGCACCCTCCGCTGACCAAGGACCTGTATTGCTTTGACTCGGAGGTGCTGGTAGAGCGGGCGGCCAAGTCGCTCGTTGTTAGAACTCTTGCAGTTTCTAAACTTGGGGTTGATCTCTTTAGGGGATTGGCCTCCTTGGAACTCTATAGGGGTTCCTCCCTCCAAGTTACTACTCAAAGGCTGTAGATAAGATTCATCTATTGCTTATGAAAAGAGGAGGAATACCTGGCTATTTATAGGGCTTCTAAACCCTAACTCCTAATAGGACTCCTACTTCTAACCAACTCCTAATAGGGATCCTACTTAAGACTCTTATTCTCTTATAACTCCTAATTCTTCTCTAAGAAACAACCTCCTAACCCTAGCCGGCCTCTTTACCTGTTTAATAGGGTCGGCTTAGGTAGGTTTTACATGAATGTCCCTCTCAATTAGGACTCTCCTAGCTAGAGTCCTAACAAACCCGCCCTCTTCAAATCAGCCTTGTCCTCAAGGCTGAGATTCCATAAACTCAGGGAACCGAGTCTTCAGCTCCTCATATAGTTCCCATGTGGCATCTTCAAGTGGTAAATTATTCCAATACACTAGTATTTCAGTAGAGGGATGTCGGCGATACATCACGATCCTACGATCGAGGATGGCTTGTGGTTGGGCTTGAATAACTCCATCCTCAGTGGTGTTGGGCAGTTGGATCTGGGGTGACTCATGTTCTCCCAACTTGGGGTTCAGGCATGACATGTGGAAGATAGGATGAATTTTGGCATCCTCAGGTAATTTAAATCTGTACGCCATGGCTCCAATACGCTCTATGATCTGATAGGGCCCATAAAAACATGGGGATAGCTTCATGGAGGCTCAAGTGTTGATGGAGAGTTGCTTGTATGGTTGTAGGCGAAGATAAACCAAATCTCCTACTGAAAATTCTCTTTCACTTCGTCGTGTGTCGGCTTGCTGCTTCATTCTGGCTTGAGCAGTAGAGAGATTATCTTTTAACAGTTGTAAGAGTTTGTCCCTATCAATCAATTCTTGGTTGACCTGGTCTACCTTGGCCAAGCCAATTACATACTTTGGAATCATAGGGGCCGGTTAACCATACAATGCTTCATAAGGGGTACATTTTGTAGATGAATGATATGTAGTATTATACCACCATTCGGCCCAGGGAAGTGATAAGACCCTAAAGTCTTATCGTAAAAAAGAAGAAGAGAAAGGGGATGATCACTTCGAGGGGATCGGCCTCTTGATCACTTCGAGGGGATCGGCCCTCGTTGATTGCTTCGAGGGGATCGGCTTCCTAGGGTTTGTCAAAAGATAGAATAATATTTTTCATAGATGATCGAAAAGAAGCAGTTACATCCCTATTTATAGAGTTACGACTTTAGCTAAACTAAACAGACTTAATAAATACGCAGAAAATAAAAGGAAAGCACAGAAAATAAAAGGAAAAATAAAAGGATCATAACAATCCCGCCTCCTTTAATTCAGCCTTGTCCTCAAGGCTGAGCAGCATTAAATTATGGAAACTTCTCCTTTAGCATGTTGTAGGACTCCCAAGTGACATCTTCCTTTGGTAAGTTGGCCTATTGCACCACCACTTCAGTTACAGGATGTCTGCGGTACATTGCAACTCGTCGATCAAGTATGACTTGTGGTTGAGCTTGAACTTCCCCAGTAGTAGAAGTGTCCGGCAAATGGCACTACACTATTGCATTTTCACCCAATTTCCTTTTAAGACATGCAACATGAAAGACTGGATGTATTTTAGAGCTAGCAGGAAAATCCAAGCGGTAGGCCATGTTAGGATTAAGAGCACTAAGAGGGAGGGGGGGGGGGGGGTGGGGGGTGAATTAGTGCAGCGGAAAACTTTCGATGATTAAAACTACGTTTGTACTATAAAAGCGATTTCGATAGAAAACCTGATTCGTAAATCACTTTAACTTATGATCAAGTGAGATGCAGTTAAAACGAATCTATAAAGGCAGTTTGCAGTTATGATGGAAATCAGAATGTAAGCGCAAACTAAAATATGATGTTCGTACGATAAAACTGATTTACGTCTAAACAACGATTCGGAAAATACTGAACTTTGAAACATGATCGTAAATGCGTAGAAGGCAGTAAGCTATTGAGGAGGTTTGCAGTAAAGATAATATGCTCAAAGTAAATGCAAACCAGAGAGCACCGTAATTTTAGAGTGGTTCGGTCAATCTTGACCTACATCCACTTCTGGCTTCCTCCACCGACGAGGTCACCGAAGTCCACCAGAGGCCTTTCTTCAATAAGCGAAGGCTAACCACTCTTTTATAGTTTCACTCCTTTTGACGGGCTTAGGAGACAACCCTTACAGAATTTTCTCTCCTCTCTTGAAAAATCAGAACTTGGAAGGAAAGAGGGAGGAGAACTTCTAACTCATACAACACTTTTGAGCTCTAAAAATCACAGAGTAAGATCAGGATTTCGATGGTTTTTGGTTACTCTGTCATTGCTGAAAGGGTGGGGTATTTATAGGCCCCAACCCAGTTTGAATTCCGAGCTCAAAACTGTCAATTCCCGGAATTTCGGGGTCTGGCGGTTGCATCGCCTGACTGGGGCGGTTACACCGCCTGGCAGAGCTCGAAGACTGAGCCTCCGGGCGGTGCCACCTCCTGTTAGGGGCGGTTGCACCTCCTGCCATAGCTCGGAGACCGAGCTCAGGCGGTGCCACTGCTTGACTAGGGCGGTTGCACCTCTGTCAAAGGCGGTTGCACCGCCCAGCCAGAGCTCGGAGACTAAGCCCTGGGCGGTGCCACCGCCAACCCAGGCGGTGCCACCGCCAACCCAGGCGGTGCCACCTTTGTTCAAGAAATCTAGGTCCAAATGGGCTGATCCATTCAGCCCAATTTGGGTCTGTCAAGGGCCCAATTGCCCCAAGATTAAGTTAATGGGATCACCTCCCATTTCTAACTTAATCATTATGCTACGAATTTCTTAAGACATTTACTACAGCTTGCTTCCGGTGCGTCAATCGCTTCTTCCGGCGAGCTTCCGCGAACTTCCGGCGAACATTCGACGGACCTCCGGCGATGCTCCGATGGACTCCCGGCAAACTCCTGGACTTGCGACGATCCACTTGCCGAGTTCTGACGAGCTTCTTTGGTAAGCTCCTGGACTTCTCGGATTTGTCCCTGTAGAACCTCTGATGACCGTCCGGACTTCTGTCGAGCTCTCGAACTCCCAACGTGATCATAGTCTTTGACTCCGGCTCAACTCCTACTGCACGTCTTACTTTCATCGTAGTTAATCCTGCATACTTATCTCAACATATGGATTAGATAACAAATGACAATTGACTTCATCATCAAAATCCGAGATATAACAATCTCCCCCTTTTTGATGATGACAATCAATTGATAACGGAGTTAACCTTAACTCCCCCTATCTATATGCCATAATTGAGATAAGTCATTCTTGAATTCAAGAGACATATTGATAAGTTAAAATCATTTAACCTTATCAATACTCCCATTATGATTCCCATCATGATGTATCTCTCTGAAAATAATGTATGATGTCAAGGCTCGACATCCATTTTCAAATTTCAAATGTGAATGATGGTAATGATAACAATTCATCATATGGTAAGATATCAACATGTAAAATTTCGAAGTAAAATTTGATATCTTAACATGATGCACACATTTCAAGTATTTTAGCAATCATAGCATTTCATCACATGGTAAGATATCAACACGTAGGACTACAATGCAAGTTCTTGATATCTTAGCATGATGCAAACATGGCATATTGCTAATATGGCAATCATAGTTATCATTAATTCATATATTTTCGATGATGCAAGCATGGCATAATCATAGCATCAATTCATATATCTATTTTTTTTCAACATAATATGGCATCAATTCATATATTTCTCACATGGTAAGATATCAACACGTAGGACTATGATGTAAGTTCTTGATATCTTAACATGATGCAAACATGACATATTGCTAATATGGCAATCATAGTTATCATTAATTCATATATTTTCGATGATGCAAGCATGGCATAATCATAGCATCAATTCATATATTTCTCCCCCTTTGTCATCAACAAAAAGGATAATGATATAAACAACTTTTAAATATACGTGCGATGCCATAAGTAGGTTCATGTCATTTATCTACATAGAGTGATAGGATATAAATTATACAGACATCTCAAGAAAAACATGACATGGAGATTATTTATATAGAGTGAAAACTTCTTCCTTTTTATTTGTTATTATCTTTTTGCATGAAGGAGGAAGGCCATTTGTGTAGTTCAAATCGATAGGATATTAAGGCATGCTTTACAAGGATCAGGATATTTATGTGAATCAAATCCTTGCACATAAAAATATCTTCCTTTTATAAGAATCATCAAATCTATTTCTCAAAGGGAATATTTTTCACATGATAAGTCTAAAAAATATGCATTTGCTAGATGATTCTATTTGTCAAAAATCAATGATGTGAATCAAAGTCCGAAAGAGAATAATGTATTCATGAAATCCGATTGGAACTGAAAATTTAATTTAACACTTTCATGCAATATATGAAGACATGCTCATTGTTATAAAAATTTTGTATTAATTTCCAACATGTTATTTTAGGCATGTAATGATAATTAAGTGATTTGATCATTCAATCAATAAAGTCCGAATAATTTTAATAAGTTTATGCATTTGGACACATCAACATTCCTAATTCTCTTCTTATGAAATCAAATTGTTCTTCACTTAGAGGTTTTGTAAAAATATCAGCTAGTTGATGCTTAGTATCTATGAACTCTATGATTACATCATGATTAGTAACATGATCTCGTATAAAGTGATGTCTAATATCAATATGTTTTATTCTTGAGTATTGAATGTGATTCTTTGTTAAACATATTGGACTCGTGTTATCACATTTAATGGGAATGTCTTTAAGATAGACTTTATAATCTTCTAAGGTGTTTTTCATCCACACAACTTGTGCACAGCATGCACTAGCTGCAATATATTCAGCTTCAGTTGTTGATAGAGCAACCGAGTTTTGTTTCTTAGATGACCAGGAAACAAGGGAATGTCCCAAAAACTGACATATTCCTGATGTGCTTTTTCTATCTAGTCTACACCTAGCAAAATCCGCATCAGCATAAGCAATTAACTCAAAATTTTTAGATTTTGGATACCATAATCCTAGATTTGTGTTACCTCTAAGAAATCTAAGTATTCTTTTAACTGCTTTGAGATGAGATATCTTAGGGTTCGATTAAAACCTAGCACAAAGTCCTACACTAAACATGATATCTGGTCTAGTTGTAGTGAGGTAAAGTAAACTTCCTATCATACCCCTATAAGTTTTTTTATCAAAACTTTCTCCACTCTCATCAACTTCTAACTTAGTGGAGGTGCTCATAGGGGTGTTAATAGCTTTTGAGCTATCCATATTAAATATTTTCAGTAGATCTAAAGCATATTTAGTTTGACTAATAAAGATGCTATTGCTTAGTTGCTTAATTTATAAGCATAAGAAAAAGGTTAATTCTCCCATCAAACTCATTTCAAATTCGAGAATCATTCGTAGAACCGAAAATAATATCATCAACATAAATCTGAACAATGAGAAAATTATTTTCAAAATTCTTAATAAACAATGTAGTATCGTCCTTGCCTTTTGTGAAATTATTTTCAATAAGAAAAGTACTTAGTCTATCATACCAAGCCCTTGGGGCTAGTTTTAAACCATAGAGAGCTTTGGTTAATTTAAGTACATGATTAGGGAGGCTATTATTTTTAAATCTGGGAGGCGGTTCAACATAAACTTCTTCAGAAATAAAGCCATTAAGAAAAGCGCTTTTAACATCCATTTGAAACAACGTAAAATTATTATAACTAGCATAGGCAAGGAGTGTTGAATCTCGTATTTTGATGATGAAATCACTTGATATGTGTTTATGTTTTAATCTACGTTTTGAGTGACGCAGGATGCTCCGATCAGGATGAGATAATTAAAGCAGGAAAATCATGTTGTGCCGGAGGAATATGTTAGAAGATTGGACGTCGGGCTGGTGGATCGGTCGACGTATCGACAGAAGGCTTCGAGCCATGGACTTAGGCATCGGGCCAAGAAGAGCGGGTATTACGCCAAGGATATCGGAGTTGTAGAGTCAATTGGCCGATTGGGTAATAGGCCGTAGGAGAGGACGATGCGCCGAAGAATCGGACGAAGCGTCGAGGGACCAATGACATGCCGAACAACTTGGTTAATTGCTTAGGATTAATTGTCTTGATCGAAGTTTTGTTTTAAGCGTGCAGGATTAACTACGATGGAAGAAAGACATGCAGCAGGAGTTACGCCGGAGTCAAGACTATGATCACGTTGGGAGTTCGAGAGCTCAACGGAAGTTCGGACGGTCGTCGGAGGTTCTACGGGAATAAATCCGAGAAGTCTAGGAGCTTGCCAAAAGAAGCTCGTCGGAACTTGCCAAGTGGATCGTCGCAAGTCCAGGAGTTTGCCGGAAGTCCGTTAGAGCATCGCCAAAGGTTCGTCGGATGTTCACCGGAAGTTCGTCGGAAGCTCACCGGAAGAAGCGATTGACGCACCATAGCAAGCTGTAGTAAATGTCTTAAGAATTATCATAGTTAGCATGTAGATTAAGTTAGGAATGGGAGGTAATCCCATTAACTTAATCTGGGGGCAATTGGGCCCTTGATAGACCCAAATTGGGCCGAATGGATCAACCCATTCGGACCAGATTTCCTACTAGGCGGTGGCACCGCTAGGGTCGGCGTTGGCACCGCCCAGGAGAGGGTCTCGCAGGAGAGCTGGGCGGTGCAACCGCCCCAAGCACGCGGTGGCACCGCGTGGGCTCAGTCTCCGAGCGAGACTGGGCAGTGCAACCGCCTCTAACAGAGGTGGAACCGCTTGAGCTCGATCTCTAAGCTCTAGTTGGGCGGTGCAACCGCCCCAGTCGGGCGGTGGCACCGCATGAGCTCGGTCTCCGAGCTCTGGTAGGAGGTGCAACCGCCCCTGACAGGAGGTGGCACCGCCTAGAGGCTCAGTCTTCGAGCTCTGCCAAGCGGTGCAACTGCCCCAATCAGGCGGTGCAACCGCCAGACCCCGGAATTCCGGGAGATGACAGTTTTGAGCTCCAAATTCAAACTGGGTTGGGGCCTATAAATACCCCACCCTTTCAGCAATGAAAGGGTAACCCAAAGCACCGAAAGCTTGATCTTACTCTGTGATTTTAGAGCTCAAAAGTGTTGTAAAGTCTAGAAGTTCTCCTCCCTCTTTTCTTCCAAGTTTTGATCTTTTAAGAGAGGAGAGAAAAGTTTATAAAGGTTGTCTCCTAAGCACATCAAAAGGAGTGAAACTATAAAAAGGTGGTTGGCCTTCGCCTATTGAAGGAAGGCCTCTAGTGAACGTCGGTGACCTCATCGGTGGAGGAAGACAAAAGTGGATGTCGGTCAAGATTGACCGAACCACTCTAAATCTCGGTTTGCATTTACTTTGAGCATATTTTATTTACTATAAACCTCCTCAATAGCTTACAGCCTTTTGCGTTTTTATGATTATGCTTCAAAGTTCAGTATTTTCCGAATCGACGTTTAGACGTAAATCAGTTTTTTCGTACGAACATCATATTTTAGTTTACGCTTACATTCTAATTTCCATCACAACTGCAAACTGTCTTCATAGACTTGCTTTAACTGCATCTTACTTGATCACAAGTTAACGTGATTTACGAATCGAATTTTCTATCGAAATCGCTCTTATCGTACGAATGCAGTTTTAATCGTCGAAAGTTTTCCGCTGCACTAATTCACCCCCCCCTCCCCCCCTCTTAGTGCTCTTGATCCTAACAATTGGTATCAAAGCCCAGTATTTCTCATTTCGGATTTACACCCGAGAGAAATGGCTCTTCATGGCTTTCAAGAGGGCTTTTTGGTTGTTCGTCCACTGTTGTTTAACGGATTGGACTACACTTATTGGAAAACTCGAATGAGAGTTTTCATGATTTCTATGAATTTGGATTTATGGAATATTGTTGAAAACAGTTTTCAACTTCCCTCTAAACCGATGAACGAATGGTCGGATTTGAGAAGAAGTATTTTTCTTTAAACGCAAAGGCTCTGAGTGCCTTATTTTGCGCTTTGGATAAAAATGAGTTCAATCGGATTTCTACGTGCGAAACAGCTTTTGATATTTGGCGAACACTTGAAATCATGCACGAGGGAACTAGTAGAGTCAAATACTCGAAAGTTAACATTTTATTGTATGATTTTGAGCTTTTTCGAATGCAACCAAGCGAGACTATAGGCGACATGTACACCCGTTTCACGGATGTCGTCAATAATCTAAGAGCTCTTGGATAATGTTTTTCGGATTTTGAACTCGTAAACAAGATTTTGCGTTCTCTTTCTAAGAAGTGGAATTCAAAAGTAACTGCAATACAAGAAGCTAAAAACCTAAACAACTACCACTTGAAGAACTAATTGGTTCGTTGATAACATATGAAATGGTGCACAATGCACATGATGAACAATTTCACCTTCCAAAGAACAGGAAAGATTTGGAACTCCAGACAAATGAATACCACTTAGCGATGACTCAAGTGATTAGGACAATGATGAACTTGAACTTCGAAATCTTAATAAGTTTATTAAACAAAAATCTAAAATAAACAATGAACTTGAACGGAGGAAGAGGCCAAAGAAGAGGAAGGCAACCAAGGATGAATCAAAAACTTCCAGAGGTGAAATAGCGAATTGGGCTTTGACGAGCTTCGACAACAAGATAAGTAACTCAACTCTATTGAATTATTTTTAAATTACTTGAAGTATTTCATGAGTGCTTAATTTAAAATAGGAAATAAAAAAATTATTTTTCAAAAATTATATCATGTTTTTCTTTTTAGCATCTTTGAAAAATTAAAAATTTGATCATGAAAAGTATATTGCTAAAGTTTCATGCATGTTATGTTTTGAAATGTTGAATGATGTATGCAACATTAGGGATGATGATTATATGATATGTGATAGTGCTTAGGATTAATCCATGGCATATGTATCTTGATGATTTTACACTATTACATGCCTTAATAACATGTTAGAAATTATGTGTTTTGGATACAAAAATATCCATGATCATGAGCATTTTTAACTTCATGATTGAATTTGAAAATCTATAGCAAAACCATGTCCGAATGCTTGAAAGTGTTAAATTTTATTTTCGGATTTTCTTGATCCTAACAATTCATTTTTGAGAATCTATTGATCTTGATGGTTTTATGACGAAATTTATTTTTCGATCCTAAACGTTGATGCATGTTTTTATTTGGCATAAAAGAAAAGAACATGCATGTATGAAATAAATTACTTGAATTAAAACAACAAAAAGGTGGAAAGGTTTCTTCTTGATAAATTTATTTTTTTTCGACTTTATTGATTTTTCAAAAAGGGAAATTAATGAATCTATTTGTATTACTCTTGAAAATGATCTTGATTTGATGATTTAAATGAGCTTTATCTTGATTTTTTGAAATTTGTAAATTGAGATTTCTTATGCTTAAATCGAGATTTTATATGCATGAATTAATATCTTGTTCTCTTACAAGATTGAATGGATTCTATCCTTTTCATGATCTCCTAAGAATTCTTTATGCTATTTATTTAAGAGGAGATTTGTTAAAATGAATCACGGTCTCTCTTGATTTTTTGAAATTATAACTTGAGTATTCATTTTATAAATCAAAATTGTTTATATGTTCTTTCATGACATCTTTTAAGGCTTATGACTTGAATTTTGTTATGTGAAATTCTTTGAATGTATGAAATACATCTCATCACCTAATAATTCTTCTTGATATTTCTTATGTGATAATATGAATACATAAAATATTCATTAATTTGTTTTGATGTATATAAATAAGAAGTTTCGATCATGCATGATAGGATGTAATTTGACAAATTTGGTACCATCATGATGTAAAATAAATGATGATTAGGAATCATGCATTAATGATGATTGTATATTTTATGATTTGGTACGATGCATGCAATGATGAAATATTCATGAATTTGAAATGATGCATGCAATACTTATGACAATGATGTACATGATGTATTGCATATGATATGTATCATGAATGCTTTAAATGATGAATGTTTGGTATCATGATCAACATGTTGATAAATGCTTAAAAATTTTAATGTTTGAATATCATGTATGATATGCTCGTAATGATGATTGATTTATTTATATCATGCATGAAAAATGAAATGTATGGTTTTGAAAATGTACATGTTTTAATTTGAAAATATAATGATAAGATTGATACTAAACCTTTGTCATGAGTTAGAAATTGATGCAAAGGTTCTTCCCTTCTTTTTGACATTGACAAAGGGAGAGAAATATCGCTAGCTTGTGATCTAAAGAGAAGCAAAAAGTTGCTATCTCAAAAGAAGCAAATTGCACAATTCAAGACGAAAGCAAAAATTGCACTTCTCAAAAGAGAAGAAATTCCTATCTTGAACATCACCGAGAATTGCTAGCTTGAAACATCAAGAAAATGTAAAAATGTGCTATCGTGCCTATCTCAAGAAAAGCAAATATGCCAACTTACATATCTTTGAATTTGCTAGCTTGTAAAACTTGCATATTTCAAGAAGCAAGAGTTGCTTTCTTGAACATCTCTAAATTGCTAGCTTAAAATGTTGTAAAATTGCTAGAAAGCATGATGATAATTTAATATTATATTTTTCATGCAATGAGTTGAACTTATATTGCAAAGTACTTCTCCTTTTTGTTGATGACAAAGGGGGAGAAGTATGTTGATGACATGACATGTTAATGCATAAGTCTATGCATAAGTTCATGATGACGTGTTGCAAGTATTCATGATGAATATTGCAATGACTTAAATTCAGTTTGAATTCAAGGTTATATCAATATGGCATATTGATAAGGGGAGTTTGTTTAAACTCCGGGAGTTAAGTTTAACTCCGTCATCAAGTGGTTGTCATCATAAAAAAGAGGGAGATTGTTGAATCTCGTATTTTGATGACGAAATCACTTGATATGTGTTTATGTTTTAATCTACGTTTTGAGTGACGCAGGATGCTCTGATTAGGATGAGACAATTAAAGCAGGAAAATCATGTTGTGCCGGAGGAACATGTCAGAAGATTGGATGCCGGGCCGGTGGATCGGTCGACGTATCGACAGAAGGCTTCGGGGCATGGACTTCGGGCCAAGAAGAGCGGGTATTGCGCCAAGGATATTGGAGTTACGGAGTCAACTGGACGATTGGGCAATAGGCCGTAGGAGAGGACGAAGCGCCAAAGAATCGGACGAAGCGTCGAGGGACCAATGACATGCCGGACAACTTGGTTAATTGCTTAGGATTAATTGTCTCGATCGAAGTTTTGTTTTAAGAGTGCAGGATTAACTACGATGGAAGAAAGACATGTAGCAGGAGTTGCGTCGGAGTCAAGAATATGATCACGTTGGGAGTTCGAGAGCTCGATGAAAGTTCGGACGGTCGTCGGAGGTTCTGTGGGAACAAATTCGAGAAGTCCAGGAGCTTGCCAAAAGAAGCTCGTTGGAACTCACCAAGTGGATCGTTGCAAGTCCAGGAGTTTGCCGGAAGTCCATCGGAGCATCACCGAAGGTTCGTCGGATGTTCGCCGGAAGTTCGCCGGAAGCTCGCCGGAAGAAGTGATTGCGCACCGGAGCAAGCGATAGTAAATGTCTTAAGATTTGTTGTAGTTAGCATGTAGATTAAGTTAGGAATGGGAGGTGATCCCATTAACTTAATCTGGGGGCAATTAGGCCCTTGACAGACCCAAATTGGGTCGAATAGATCAACCCATTCGGACCAGATTTCCTACTAGGCGGTGGCACGGCCCAGGAGAGGGTCTCCCAGGAGAGCTGGGCGGTGCAATCGCCCCAGGCAAGCGTTGGCACCGTCTGGGCTCAGTCTCCGAGCGAGACTGGGCGGTGCAACCGCCTCTGACAGAGGTGGAACCGCTTGAGCTCGGTCTCCGAGCTCTGGCTGGGCGGTGCAACTGCACCAGTCAGGCAGTGGCACCGCCTGAGCTCGGTCTCCGAGCTTTGGCAGGAGGTGCAACCGCCCCTGACAGGAGGTGGCACCGCCCAGAGGCTCAGTCTTCGAGCTCTGCCAGGTGGTGCAACCGCCCCAGTCAGGCGGTGCAACCGTCGACCCCGGAATTCCGGGAGATGACAGTTTTGAGCTCCAAATTCAAACTGGGTTGGGGCCTATAAATACCCCACCCTTTTAGCAATGAAATGGTAACCCAAAGCACCGAAAGCTTGATCTTACTCTGTGATTTTAGAGCTCAAATTTGTTGTAAAGTCTAGAAGTTCTCCTCCCTCTTTTCTTCCAAGTTTTTATCTATCAAGAGAGTAGAGAAAAGTTTGTAAGGGTTGTCTCCTAAGCCCGTCAAAAGGAGTGAAACTATAAAAGGGTGGTTGGCCTTCGCTTATTTAAGGAAGGCCTCTAGTGGACGTCGGTGACCTCATCGGTGGAGGAAGCCAGAAGTGGATGTAGGTCAAGATTGACCAAACCACTCTAAATCTCGGTTTGCATTTACTTTGAGCATATTATCTTTACTACAAACCTCCTTAATAGCTTACTGCCTTCTGCGTTTTTACGATCATGCTTCAAAGTTCAGTATTTTCCGAATCGACGTTTAGACGTAAATCAGTTTTTTTATATGAACATCATATTTCAGTTTATGCTTACATTCTAATTTCCATCACAACTACAAACTGCCTTCATAGACTTGCTTTAACTGCATCTTGCTTGATCATAAGTTAAATTGATTTACGAATCAGATTTTCTACAGAAATTGCTCTTATCGTACGAACGTAGTTTTAATCGTCGAAAGTTTTCCGCTGCACTAATTCACCCCCCCCCTCCTCTTAGTGCTTTTGATCCTAACAAGGAACATCCTTATGGCTTCTAATCTAGCCACAGGAATGAAGGTTTCTTCGTAATTGATACATTTTTCTTTGTTTAAACCTTTGGCCACTAATCAAGCCTTGTTTCTCACCACGATACCATATTCATCTTGCTTGTTTCTAAAGACCCATTTAGTACCAATAACTAAATGGTCATTTGGCCTAGGAACAAGCTTCCATACCTCATTTCTCTCAAATTGATTTAACTTATCTTGCATTGGGATAATCCATGAATCATCTTTCATGGCTTCGTCAATACATTTAGGTTCAATTTGGGAGAGAAAAGCGGCGTTGGCACAAAAATTTTTAAGAGATGAACGTTTTTGAACCCCCTTAGATGTGTCTCCTAGGATTAGCTCCTTAGGATGAGCATCTACATACTTCCAATCCTTGGGTAAGGATGTTTCAGAAGTGGATGCATCCAAGTTGCTAGTTGGAGAAGGGGTTTCATTTAAATTCAAAGAATCGAAATTAACATCATCATCAAAGTCATTTTTCTTGATTTTGGTAATCTCATTGAAAACAACATGAATGGATTCTTCTATAATTAAAGTCCTTTTATTGAAGATGCGAAAAACTTTAGAAACCGAAGAATAACCAAGAAAAATTCCTGTATCGGATTTAGCATCAAATTTTCCTAAGGCATCTTTTTCTTTCAAGATAAAACACTTACACCCAAAAACTTCAAAATATGAAACATTGGGTTTTTTATTGTTCCACAACTCATAGGGAGTTTTGGTGAGTAAGGGTCTTACTAAAACTCTATTCAAAATATAGCATGTAGAGTTTACAGCTTCGGCCCAAAAATATTTGGGTAGGCTATGTTCATTCAACATGGTTCTTACCGTTTCTTGTAAATTTCTATTCTTTCTTTCTACTACTCCATTTTGTTGAGGATTTCTTGGAGTAGAGAAGTTGTGGTTGTATCCATTAGATTCACAAAATTCTTGGAAATCATGGTTTTGAAATTCACTACCGGGATCACTTCGAATTGTTGAAATCATAAAACCCTTTTCATTTTGAACAAGTTTGCAAAACTTGGTGAAATATCTAAAGTATTCATTTTTGTATTTCAAGAAATAAGTCCATGTGTATCTACTATAGTCATCTACAATGATGAAGGCGTATTTGCTACCTCCTAGGCTTGATGTAAAGATTGGTCCGAACAAGTCCATATGGATCAATTGTAAGGGCCTAGATGTGCTTATTTGATTCATAGATTTGAAACTATTCTTAATTTGTTTTCCTAATTGACAAGCATCACACACATTATCTTTGATGAACTTGATGTGAGGAATTCCTCGTACAAGTTCTTTGGATGATATTTGAGTGATTAGTTTCATGCTAGCTTGACCTAATCTCCTGTGCCAAAGCTAAGCATCCTCATTCAAAACTGAGAAACATACTTCATTGCAAAGATCATTGATGTTAATGGTGTATACGTTATTTTGTTTTAATGCAATCATAGATGTGTTTTTGTGTGGTTTTTCAATGATGCAAGCATTAGATTCGAATTTGATGATATATCCTTTATCACATAATTGACTAATACTCAAGAGGTTATGTTTTAAATCATCAACTAACAAAATATATTCAATAAAGAAGTTGGATTTGTTACCTATGGTTCCTTTGCCAATGATTTTACCCTTGTTGTTATCTCCGAAGGTGACATAGCCTTCGTCTATGTTAGTGAGCTTAGAGAATTGAGATGGATCTCCGGTCATATGCCTTGAGCATCCACTATCAAGGTACCATCTCTTGCTCCTAGCTTGTGATGGTGTATATCTCTATAAGAAAGGATAATTTTTAGGTACCCATTTATTTTTGGGTGCCTCAAAAACTGATCTGCATTGTTTGTCATGTTGCATAGAGTTTATCATGGTTCCTTTAGGAACCCAAATTAATTTGTTCGGATAAATTTTTTTGAATGGACAATAATGCGTTTTGTGTCCATGTTTGCAACAAAAGTTGCATTTGCTTTGGTGTCGAACATGTAGGATGGGGCCTTTTATGAAGGTGGTTGGATTTTGGTGAGGATTTCTCACAAATCCGATTCCACTTCTTTTGGGAACATGACCCTTGTTTTTAAGGATCATGTTCAAAGACTTGCTACCAACCTCGAATTTCTTCAAGGTGTCCTTAAGTAGCAAGTTTTCCTTTTGGATAGTTTCTAGATCATGACATTTTATACAAGAACCTAAACTATCATGATATTCAGTTTTTAACTTATTGAAATTACAAGTAGGACTATCATGCTCCTTTTTTAGCAATTTGTATTTTCTACTAATAATGTTGCATTCATCAAATAAGTCATGGAAGGCATTTAATAATTCATCAAATGCTAAATCTGCATCAATTAAATTTGTTACCTCATCTCCAATGGCCATTAAGGCGTAATGAGCAACTTGCTCGGTGTTGGACTCCTCTTCTTCGGACGCGCTCGAGTCATCCCACGTTGCTTTGAGCGCCTTCTTCTTTGATGTTCTCTTCTTGGCTTGGGGACAATCACTTTTGTAGTGTCCTGGCTTTTTGCACTCATAGCAAATAACTTGGTCCTTTTTGGGTTCAAGTTTATTTTTTGTGTCATTTTTAAACTTGTTTCTCTTAATGAATTTTTTGAATTTTCTTGTTAGAAGTGCCAAGTCATCATCACAGTCCTCATCACTTGAGTTTTCTCTTAAGTGGTCATCTAAAGTTCTAAGTGTCATATCCTTCCTATTCTTTGGAAGCATGTCTTCTTGCTCTTCATGAGCCTTGCATGTCATTTCATAGGTCATTAATAACCCGATTAGTTCTTCAAGAGGGAAGTTGTTTAAATCTTTAGCCTCTTGAATAGCAGTGACTTTAGGGTCCCAACTCTTAGGAAGGGATCTTAGAATCTTATTTATGACTTTAAAATCCGAAAAACTTTTGCCGAGTCCTTTTAGACCATTGACGACATCCATGAAATGGGTGTACATGTCGCCAATAGTCTCGCTTGGTTTCATTCGGAAAAGTTCGAAAGAGTGTATCAAAAGATTGATTTTTGACTATTTCACTCTACTTGTGCCTTTGTGAGTCACTTCGAGTGTATGCCAAATATCAAACGTGGTTTCACAAACCGAAACACGATTAAACTTATTTTTATCAAGCGCACAAAATAAGGCATTCATAGCCTTTGCATTAAGAGCGAAAGTCTTCTTCTCCAATTCATTCCAATCGATCATTGGAAGAGAAGACTTAGAAAATCCATTTTCGATAATATTCCAAAGTTCAAAATCCATTGAAATAAGGAAGATCCTCATTCGGGTCTTCCAATAGGTGTAGTCCGTCCCATTGAACATGGGTGGACGTGTAATAGAATGGCCCTCTTGGTTTTCGGCGTATGCCATCTCTCTTGAGTTTTAATCCGTTTGAGAGTTAACCCCGCTCTGATACCAATTGTTAGGATCAAGAGCACTAAGAGGGGAGTGAATTAGTGCAGCGGAAAACTTTCGACGATTAAAACTGCATTCGTACGATAAAAGCGATTTTGATAGAAAACCTGATTCGTAAATCACTTTAACTGTGACCAAGCGAGATGTAGTTAAAGCGAATCTATAAAGGCAGTTTGCAATTATGATGGAAATCAGAATGTAAGCGCAAACTGAAATATGATGTTCGTATGATAAAACTAATTTACGTCGAAACACCGATTCGAAAAATACTGAACTTTGAAACACGATCGAAAATGCGTAGAAGGCAGTAAGCTATTGAGAAGGTTTGCAGTAAAGATAATATGCTCAAAGTAAATGCAAACCAGAGAGCACCATAATTTTAGAGTAGTTCAGTCAATCTTGACCTACATCCACTTATGGCTTCCTCCACCGACGAGGTCACCGACGTCCACTAGAGGCCTTCCTTCAATAAGCGAAGGCCAACCACCCTTTTACAGTTTCACTCCTTTTGACAGGCTTAGGAGACAACTCTTACAGAATTTTCTCTCCTCTCTTGAAAGATCAGAACTTGGAAGAAAAGAGGGAGGAGAACTTCTAACTTATACAACACTTTTAAGCTCTAAAAATCATAGAGTAAGATCAGGATTTCGGAGGGTTTTAGTTACTCTGTCATTGCTGAAAGGGTTGGGTATTTATAGGCCCCAACCCAGTTTGAATTCCGAGCTCAAAACTGTCAATTCCCGGAATTCCGGGGTCTGGCGGTTACACCACCTGACTGGGGTGGTTGCATCGCCTGCTAGAGCTCGGAGACCAAGCTCAGGCGGTTGCACCGCCCAGCAAGAGCTCGGAGACTGAGCCCTAGGCGGTGCCATCGCCAACCCAGGCGGTGCCACCTCTGGTCAAGAAATCTGGGTCTGAATGGGCTGATCCATTCGGCCCAATTTGGGTCTGTCAAGGGCCCAATTGCCCCAAGATTAAGTTAATGGGATCACCCCCCATTCCTAACTTAATCATCGTGCTAACTATGAATTTCTTAAGACATTTACTACAGCTTGCTTCCGGTGCGTCAATCGCTTCTTCCGGTGAGCTTCCGGCGAACTTCCGGCGAACATCCGACGGACCTCCGGCGATGCTCCGACGGACTCCCAGCAAACTCCTGGACTTGCGACGATCCACTTGGCGAGTTCCGATGAGCTTCTTTGGCAAGCTCCTGAACTTCTCGGATTTGTCCCCACAGAACCTCCGACTACCGTCTGGACTTCCGTCGAGCTCTCGAACTCCCAACGTGATCATAGTCTTTGACTCCGGCTCAACTCCTGTTGCATATCTTACTTTCATCGTAGTTAATCCAGCATACTTATCTCAACATATGGATTAGATAACAAATGACAATTGACTTCATCATCAAAATCCGAGATATAACAGGCCACTGGTCCAATGCATTCTAATACCTTATAAGGCCCAAAAAACTGAGGAGATAGCTTCATGGAAGATCAGACCATTATGGAAGTTTGCTTGTAGGGTTGAAGACGAAGGAAAACCCAATCACCCACAGTAAATTCTCGTTCAATTCGGTGTTTATCAGCTTGTTGTTTCATTCTTGCTTGTGCGGTTGTGAGGTTATCCTTTAAAAGCTAAATAATCTTATTTCTATCCATCAATTCCTTGTCCACGTGATCAACTTTAGAAGAACCGGGTACATACTTTGTAATTGTAGGTGGGGGTTGGCCATAAACAGCTTCAAATGGAGTCATTTTAATAGAAGAATGGTAAGAGGTATTATACCACCACTCTGCCCAGGGAAGCCATTTCACCCATTCCTTCGGCTTGTTGCTAGTAAAGCATCAGAGGTAATTTTCTAGGCACCTGTTTACCACTTCAGTTTGCCCATCTATTTGCGGATGATAAGCAGTGCTCATATTCAGCCGAGTACCTTGTAAACGAAAAAGTTCTGTCTAGAAGGAGCTAGTAAATATCTTGTCTCTGTCACTAACAATGGAACGGGGACTCCCATGCAATTTAGCTATGTTTTCCACAAAAATATGAGCAACACTTGCAACAGTATAAGGATGTTGTAAAGCACAGAAATGAGTATATTTTGTAAGTTTATCCACGACTACAAGTATAGTACTCTTTCCTTGAGATGATGGGAGACTATCAATGAAATCCATAGATATGTCGGTCCAAGTAGCATCAGGAATAAGGAGGGGCTATAGTAAGCCTGGGGTGGCTACTGTCTCACTTTTGTGATGTTGGCAAACATCATATTCAGTAACAAATTTTTTGATAAAATTTTTCATACCTTTCCAGTAAAAAAGTTATCGAACTCACTTATAAGTACGGAGAAATCTCGAGTGACCAACAATTGGTGATGAATGGAACTCCTTCAGAATTATTGCCTAGCAAGAAGAATGTGGGGCAACCACTATTCAGTCTTTATAACGCAAGTCCACCAAATCCCAACTATAATTTGAGACAGAACTTGGGGCTTCTTCTAATTTTTTAATGATGTTTTGGATCTTAGGATTATTTGCCCATTCCCTTCTGATAACTTCCAAAGTCTCGCAAATAGGAATAGAAATAGCTACTAGTTCATCTTGTTCTGGAAGGCGTGAGAGGGCATCTGCTAATAAAATCATTTTTGGAAACTTAGCTTGAAAGCGAGTTCGTAATGGAGTGCAGCAAAAGTAAATAGGAAGTAAAGCACATATGGAGGTTTGCAGTAAGGTAAGCAGCAAGAATAAATGCAAACCAGAGAGCACTGCAATTTTAGAGTGGTTTGGTCAATCTTGACCTACATCCACTTTTGGCTTCCTCCTCCGACGAGGTCACCGATGTCCACTAGAGGCCTTCCTTCAATAGGCGAAGGCCAACCACCCTTTTACAATTTCACTCCTTTTGATGGGCTTAGGAGACAACCCTTACAGAATTTTCTTTCCTCTCTTGATAGATCAAAACTTGGAAGAGAAGAGGAAGGAGAACTTTTAACTCATACAACACTTGTGAGC
Organism: Musa acuminata AAA Group; assembly: GCF_036884655.1. Classification (NCBI taxonomy): domain Eukaryota; kingdom Viridiplantae; phylum Streptophyta; class Magnoliopsida; order Zingiberales; family Musaceae; genus Musa; species Musa acuminata. The sequence goes on along the minus strand of NC_088332.1, from coordinate 30,277,763 downwards.
TCTAAAAATCACAGAGTTGTGAATCTCAGATTTTGATGATGAAGTCAATTGTCATTTGTTATCTAATCCATATATTGAGATAAGTGTGTAGGATTAACTACGATGAAAGTAAGACATGCAGCAGGAGTTGCGTTGGAGTCAAGACTATGATCACGTTGGGAGTTCGAGAGTTCGATGGAAGTTTGGACGGTCGTCGGAGGTTTTGCGAGAACAAATCCGAGAAGTCCAGGAGCTTGCCAAAAGAAGCTCATCGGAACTCGCCAAGTGGATCGTCGCAAGTCCAGGAGTTTGTCGGAAGTCCGCAGGAGCATCACCGAGGGTTCATCGGATGATCGACGGAAGTTCGCCGGAAGCTCGCCGGAAGAAGCGATTGATGCACCGGAGCAAGTTGTAGTAAATGTCTTAAGAAATATCGTAGTTAGCACTATGATTAAGTTCGAAATGGGAGGTGATCCAATCAGGTGGTTGACGCCCCAGTCAGGCATTTGCACCGCTTAGCAGAGCTCGAAGATTGAGCTCAAGCGGTTCTACCGCTTGTCAAGGGCGGTTGCACGACCCAGTCTCGCTCGGAGACTGAGCCCAGGCGGTGCCACCGCCTGACTGGGGCGGTTGCACCGCCCAGCTTTCCTGGGAGACCATCTCCTGGGCGGTGCCACCACCGACCCTGGAGGTGCCACCGCCTAGTAGGAATTCTGGTCTGAATGTGTTGATCCATTTGGCCCAATTTGGGTCTATCAAGGGCCCAATTGCCCCCAGATTAAGTTAATGGGATCACCTCCCATTCCTAACTTAATCTACATGCTAACTACGATATTTCTTAAGACATTTACTGCAACTTGCTCTGGTGAATCAATCGCTTCTTCTGGCGAGCTTCCTGCGAACTTCCGGTGAACATCCGACGAACCTTCGGCGATGCTCCGGCGGACTTCTAGCAAACTCCTGGACTTGCGACGATCCACTTGGTGAGTTCCAACGAGCTTATATGGCAAGCTCCTGGACTTCTCAGATTTGTTCCCGTAGAACCTCCAACGACCGTCCAGACTTCCGTCGAACTCTCGAACTCCTAACGTGATCATAGTCTTGACTCTGGTGCAACTCCTGCTGCATGTCTTACTTCCATCGTAGTTAATCCTGCACATGTAAAACAAAACTTCAATCGAGACAATTAATCCTAAGCAATTAACCAAGTTGTCCGGCATGTCATTGGTCCCTCGACGCTTCGTCCGATTCTTCGACGCATCGTCCTCTCCTGCGGCCTATTGCCCAATTGGCCAGTTGACTCCACAACTCTGATATCCTTGGTGCAATACCCACTCTTCTTGGCCCAATACCCGAGTCCACGGCTCGAAGCCTTCTGTCGATACATCGACCGATCCACCGGCCCGACGTCCAATCTTCTAACATGTTCCTCCGGCACAACATGATTTTTCTGCTTTAAGTGTCTTATCCTGATTGAAGCATCCTGCATCTCTCAAAACGCAGATTAAATCATAAACATATATCAAGTGGTTTCATCATCAAAATACGAGATTCAACAATCTCCCCCTTTTTGATGATGACAACCACTTGATGACGGAATTAACCTTAACTCCCAGAGTTTAAACAAATATCCCCTATCAATATGCCATATTGATAGAACCTTGAATTCAAACTGAATCCAAGTCATTGTAATATTCATCATGAATACTTGCAACACGTCATCATGAACTTATGCATAAACTTATGCATAACATCATACTTCTCCCCCTTTGTCATTAACAAAAAGGAGAAGTTCCAACTCTAATGTGTTTGTAGTATTAATTCAACTTATTGCATGAAAAACATAGTATCAAGTTTTATCATCATGCAGTTTTGAAGCTAGAAAATTTAGTAAGTGTTACATCATGCTTAGAACATTCAAGCTATCAAGTTTTAGATATGCAAGTTTTACAAGATAGCACCTTTGCTTCTTTTGAGATAGTAACTTCTACATCATGCAAGCTAGCAAATTAGAGATGTTCAAGAAGGCAACTCTTGCTTCTTGAAATATGTAAATTTTGTCAACTTTGCTAGATGTGTATATTAGCATGTTTTGCTTCTTGAGATAGGCAAGATAGCACTTTTGTAATTTTTGTTTCTTAAGATGTTCAAGATAACAAGCTCTACATCTTGCATGCTAGCAATGTTACAACATTTTAGAACATGCAAGCTAGCAATTTAGAGATGTTTAAGAAAGCAACTCTTGCTTCTTGAAATATGCAAGTTTGCTAGATGTGCACGTTAGCATGTTTTGCTTCTTCTTGAGATTTCAAACTAGCAATTATTGGTGATGTTCAAGATAGCAATTTCTTCTCTTTTGATAAGTGCAATTTTTGCTTTCGTCTTGAATTGTGCAAGCTAGCTAGTTTGCCTCATCTCATGATGTTCACACTAGAAATTTTTGCACCCCTTTGTCATTATCAAAAAGAAGGGAAGACCCTTATATCAATTTTCAGATTATGACAAAGGTAAGTATCAATCTTATTTGTGCATTATTATATATTCAAATTAAAACATACACAATTTCAAAAACCTTATTTTTCATGCACAATACCGAAAAATAAATCAATCATCATTAATGAGCATATCATACATGATACTCAAACATTAAAATTTTTAGAATTTATTAGCATGTTGATCATGATACCAAAATTCATCATTTAAAGCATTCATGATACACATCATATGCAATACATCATGTACATCATTGTCATAAGTATTGCATGCATCATTTCAAATTCACGAATATTTAATCATTACATGCATCATACCAAATCATAAAATATAAAATCATTATTAATGCATGATTCCAAATCATTATTTATTTCACATTATGATGGTACCAATTTTGTCAAATTACATCCTACCATGCATGATCAAAACTTCTTATTTGTATACATCAAAACAAATTAATGAATATTTCATGTATTCATATCATCACATAAGGAATAACAAGAAGAATTATTAGGTGATGAGATGTATTTCATTCATTCAAAGAATTTTACGTAATAAAATTCAAGTCATAAGCCTTAAAAGATGTCATGAGAGAACATATAAACAATCTTGATTTATAAAATGAATGCTCAAGTTATAATTTCAAAAAATCAAAAGAAACCATGATTCATTTTAACAAATCTCCTCTTAAATAAATAACATAAAGAATTCTTAGGAGATCATAAAAAAGATAGAATTTATTCAATTTTGTAAGAGAATAAGATATTAATTCATGCATATAAAATCTTGATTGAAGCATAAGAAATCTCAATTTATAAATTTCAAAAAATCAAGATAAAGCTCATTTAAATCATCAAATCAAGATCAATAAATTTTCAAAAATGAATTGTTAGGATCAAGAAAATCCGAAAATGAAATTTAACACTTTCATACATTCGGACATGGTTTTGCCATATGTTTTTCAAATACACTCATGAAAATAACACATGCTTATCATCATGTATAACTTAAAATCTCATGCATAAAATTGTCAATCATGGTATCAAAATATTTAATATTACATCATTATGCATTTCTTCAAACATAATTTTATTTAATCAAAATCGATAAATAACAATGAAAATCAACATGATACACATTATTACTTCTTAACCACATATAGCATGATATTAAACTTCTTAATACTTTCATTAAGACATCATGGTTTTAATCAAAATCGAAAATAATCAAGATACACATTTTTCTTCCTAAGAAAAACATACATATGATCATTAGATTTAAATTTAACATTTTATTCCATTAACATAAAACATGTAATTTTCATTATTATTTTCAAAATTATGAGCATGATCATATTCTTGCATTTTCAAAAAAAAATTTAATATATAAGTTTTAAGAAAAATAATTATTCTAAAAAAAAATGCATCATGGAAAATATCAAGTAATTTCAAAATAAATTAAGGGGGTTTCGATCAACTCATCGTTGAATGTCGTTAAGGCGTAGTTTGCCACTTTGCCTTTCTTGATTTTCTCCTCGTCTTTGAAGGAGCTCGATTCATCCCAAGTTGTATTCTTTTTTCTTGCGTTCAAAGCAAGTAGTTCGGTTCATTTTGCTTTTTAATTTTTGTTTTATGAACTTTTTAGATTTCATTTGTAATTCTTGTTCACCATCACTTGAGCTTATGCTCGAGTGGTCTTTAAATGTTCTATTTCCCAAATCCTTCCTGTTCTTTGGAAGGTTGTTTTGTTCATTATGTGCATTGTGCACAATTTCATATGTCATCAACGAACCAATTAGTTCTTCAAGTGGAAAAATATTTAAATCTTTTGTTTCTTTTATTGCCATTACTTTTGATTCCCAAGCTTTAGAAAGTGATCGTAAAACTTTACTAACAAGTTCAAAGTTCGAGAAACATTTGCCAAGAGCTTTTAAACCATTAACAACATCCGTAAAACGGGTGTACATGTCAATAATTTACTTTAGAATCTTTTACACTACTTGTGCCTTCGTGTGTGATTTTAAGAGTGCGCCAAATAGTAAAAGTCGTTTAACATGTAAAAATCCGATTGAACTCATTTTTGTCCAAAGCGCAAAATAAGGCATTCATAGCCTTTGCGTTTAAAGAAAAATACTTCTTCTCCAAATCCGACCATTCGTTCATCGGTTTAGAGGGAAGTTAAAAACCGTTTTCAATAATATTCCATAAATCTAAATTCATAGAAATCAAGAAAACTCTCATTCGAGTTTTCCAATAAGTGTAGTCCAATCCGTTAAACAACGGTGGACGAACAACCGATAAGCCCTCTTGAAAGCCATGAAGAGCAATTTCTCTTGGGTATAAATCCGAAATGAGAAATACCGGGCTCTGATACCAATTGTTAGGATCAGGAGCAATAAGAGAGGGGGGGTGAATTAGTGCAGCAGAAAACTTTCGATGATTAAAACTGCATTCGTACGATAAAAGCGATTTTGGTAAGAAAGCCGATTCGTAAATCACTTTAATTTGTGATCAAGCGAGATGCAGTTAAAGCAAAGATATAAAGGCAGTTTGCAGTTATGATAGAAATCAGAATGTAAGCGCAAACTGAAATATGATCTTCGTATGATAAAACTGATTTCCGTGTTAACGCTGATTCAAAAAATACTTAACTATGAAACACGTTTGTAAATGAGCAGAAGGCAATAAGCTATTAAGGAGGTTTGCAGTAAAGATAAGATTCTCCTCCCTCTTTTCTTCCAAGTTTTGATCTTTCAAGAGAGGAGAGAAAATTCTGTAAGGGTTGTCTCCTAAGCCCGTCAAAAGGAATGAAACTGTAAAAGGTTGGTTGGCCTTCGCCTATTGAAAGAAGGCCTCTAGTAGACGTTGGTGACCTCATCGGAGGAGGAAGCCAAAAGTGGATGTAGGGTAGGGTATTTATGGGCCCTAAACCAGTTTGAATTCTGAGCTCAAAACTGTCATCTCCCGGAATTCTGAGGTCTGGCGGTTGCACCGCCTAATTGGGGCGGCTGCACCGCCTGGTAGAGCTCGGAGACTAAGCCTCTGGGCGGTGCCACCTTCTGTCAGGGGTGGTTACACTGCTTGGCAGAGATCGGAGACTGAGTCTCTGGGCAGTGCCACCTCCTATCAGGGGCGGTTGCACCACTTGGTAGAGCTCGGAGACCGAGCTCAAGCGATTCCACCGCTTGTCAAGGGCGGTTGCACCGCCCAGCCTCGCTCAAAGACTAAGCCCAAGCGGTGCCATCGCCTGACTGAGGCGCTTGCACCACCCAACTTTCCTGGGAGGCCATCTCCTGGGCGGTGCCACTGCCTAGCAGGAATTCTGGTCCAAATGGGTTGATCCATTCAGCCCAATTTGGGTATGTCAACGGCCCAATTGCCCCCAGATTAAGTTAATGGGATCACCTCCCATTCCTAACTTAATCTACATGCTAACTACGATATTTCTTAAGATATTTACTGCAACTTGCTCCGGTGCGTCAATCGCTTCTTCCGGTGAGCTTCCGGCGAATTTCCGACGAACATCCGACAAACCTTCGGCGATGCTCCGGCGGACTTCCTGTAATATTCCTCACTTTTGAAAATTATTAATAAGGATTTATATATAAATTGGAGGACCTATATGTAAATATAGAAATTTCAAGGATTAAACTGTTAAGTTACAAAAAAAAAAAATAAAGAAAATCGAAAATTTTGGTTTTATCCCACCGCCTCCCATGATCTCTATCTGGAACAGAGAGAGGAGCTGTGGGGCGTGGGGAGAAGAAGAAGAGAAGTAGAGGGAGACGAGAAGAAAAGAAGAAGTGGGAAAAGAAGAGAGGAAGAAGAGGGAGAAGGGAAGAAAAGAAGAAGAAGAAGAAGAAGAGAGGGAAGAGGGAGAGGAAAGAGAGATAGCTGCAGCAGCTAGGGCTGCAGCACCTCTGTTTTGTGTAGGAGGAAACAGAGGAGTTCATGTGAGGGGCGTCGGGGAGGAGAAGAAGAGAAGCAGAAGAAGAGAAGCAGAAGAAGAAGAAGAAGAAGAAGAAGAAGAAGAAGAAGAAGAAGAAGAAGAAAAGAGGAGGTGGCTGCGGCAAGGGCTGCAGCGAGGAGCTGTGGGGCATTGGGGAGGAGAAAGAAAGAAGAGGAGAAGAAGAAAAGAAGAAGAAGAGAAGGAGATGAAGAGAAGGTGAGGAAGAAGAGAAGAAGAAGAAAGGAAGGAGAAGGAAGAAGGAGAAGAAGAGGGAAAAGAGAGGGAAAAGGGAGAGGAGCGAGAGTGTTGAATCTCATATTTTGATGATGAAACTACTTGATATATGTTTATGATTTGATCTGCGTTTTGAGTGATGCAGTATGCTTCGATTAGGATGAGATATTTAAAGCACGAAAATCATGTTGTGCCGGAGGAACATGTCAGAAGATTGGACGTCGGGCCGGTGGATCGGTCGACGTATCGACAGAAGGCTTCGGGCCGTGGACTCGGGCATCGGGCCAAGAAGAGTGGGTATTGTGCCAAGGATATCGAAGTTGTAGAGTCAACTGGCCGATTGGGCAATAGGCTGCAAGAGAGGACGATGCGCTGAAGAATCGGACGAAGCATCGAGGGACCAATGACATGCCAGACAACTTGGTTAATTGCTTAGGATTAATTGTCTCGATCGAAGTTTTGTTTTACATGTGCAGGCTTAACTACGATGGAAGTAAGACATGCAGCAGGAGTTGCGCCAGAATCAAGATAACGATCACGTTGGGAGTTCGAGAGTTCGACGGAACTTCGGACGGTCATCGTAGGTTTTACAGGAACAAATCCGAGAAGTCCATTAGCTTGCCAAAGAAGCTCGTCGGAACTCGCCAAGTGGATCGTCGCAAGTCCAGGAGTTTGCCAGAAGTCCGCAGGAGCATCACTGAGGGTTCATCGGATGATCAACGGAAGTTCGCTGGAAACTAGCCGGAAGAAGCAATTGACGCACCGGAGCAAGCTGCAGAAATTGTCTTAGGATTTATCATAGTTAGCACAATGATTAAGTTGGAAATGGGAGGTGATCCCATTAGCTTAATCTTGGGGCAATTGGGCCCCTGAAAAACCCAAATTGGGCCGAATGGATCTGCCCATTCGGACCCTGATTGCTGTGGGAGGTGCAACCGCCCAAGCCAGGAGGTAGCACCGCCTGGGCTAAGTCTCCCAGGGAGACTGGGCGGTGCAACCACCCCAGCCAGGAGGTAGCACCGCCTGGGCTCAATCTCCGAGCGAGATTGGGCGGTGCAACCGCCCCTGACAAGAGGTGGCACCGCCTGAGCTCAGTCTTCAAGCTCTGGCAAGCGGTGCAACCACCTCAGTCAGGAGGTGCAACCGCCTGAGCTCAGTCTTCGAGCTCTGGCAGGAGGTGCAACTGCCCCTGACAGGAGGTGGCACCGCCCGGAGGCTCAGTCTTCGAGCTCTGCCAGGCGGTGCAACCGCCTGATCCCGGAATTCCGGAAATTGATAGTTTTGAGCTCCAAATTTGAACTGGGTTGGAGCCTATAAATACCCCACCCATTCAGCACTGAAAGGGCAGCAACTTACACCGAAATCTTGATCCTTTCTGTGATTCTTAGAGCTCAAAATTGTTGTAAAGGCCAAAAGTTCTTCTCCCTCTGTTCTTCCAAGTTCTGAGTTGCAAAGAGAGGAGAGAAAATTTCTGTAAGGGTTGTCTCCTAAGCCCGTCAAAAGGAGTGAAACTGTAAAAGGGTGGTTGGCCTTCGCCTATTGAAGGAAGGCCTCTAGTTGACGTCGGTGACCTCGTCGGTGGAGGAAGCCAAAAGTGGAGTAGGTCAAGATTGACCGAACCACTCTGAATCTCGGTTTGCATTTACTTTGAGCATTTTATCTTTACTGCAAACCTCCTAAATAGCTACTGCCTTCTGCGCTTTTATGAACGAGTTTCTAAGTTCAGAGCTTTCTGAATCTGCGTTTAGACGTAAATCGACTTTTTCGTATGATCATTACATTTCAATTTACGTTTACGTTTACGTTTTGATTTCAATCATAACTGCAAACTGCCTTCTATGCATTTATAAAACATATCTCAAAGTTCAGTATCTTCAAAATTGACATTTAGATGTAAACCGATTTTATCGTATGAACGTTGCATTTCAGTTTGCGCTTGCATTCTGATTTTCATCATAAACTGCAAACTGCCTTTGTAGATTTACTTTAACATCATCTCGCTTAATCTTCAGTTAAAGTAATCTTAGAATCGGCTTTTACATCGAAATCGTTTTTATCAAACGAACGCAGCTTTCGATTTTAATCGCTGAAATATTTCCGCTGCACTAATTCACCCCCCCCTCCCCCCTCTTAGTGCTCTTGATCCTAACAATTGGTATCAGAGCCCGGTATTTCTCATTTCAGATTTACACCCAAGAGAAATGGCTCTTCAAGAGGGCTTATTGGTTGTTCGTCCACCGTTGTTTAACGGATTGGACTATACTTATTGGAAAACTCGAATGAGAGTTTTCTTGATTTCTATGAATTTGGATTTATGGAATATCATTGAAAACAGTTTTCAACTTCCCTCTAAACCGATGAACAAATGGTCGGATTTGGAGAAGAAGTATTTTTCTTTAAACGCAAAGGCTATGAATGCCTTATTTTGCGCTTTGGACAAAAATGAGTTCAATCGGATTTCTACGTGCGAAACGGCTTTTGACATTTGGCGAACACTTGAAATCATGCACGAGGGAACTAGTAGAGTCAAAGACTCGAAAGTTAACATTTTATTGCATGATTTTGAGCTTCTTCGAATGTAACCAAGCGAGACTATAGGCAACATGTACACCCGTTTCACGGATGTCGCCAATAGTTTAAGAGCTCTTGGAAAATGTTTTTCGGATTTTGAACTCGTAAACAAGATTTTACGTTCTCTTTCTAAGAAGTGGGATCCAAAAGTAACTGCAATACAAGAAGCAAAAAACCGAAACAACTTACCACTTGAAGAACTAATTGGTTCGTTGATGACATATGAAATGGTGCACAATGCACAAGATGAACAAAATCACCTTCTAAAGAACAGGAAGGATTTGGAACTCCGGACAAATGAATACCACTTGAGCGATGACTCAAGTGATGAGGACAATGATGAACTTGAACTTTGAACACTAAATCTGAATAAGTTTATTATACAAAAATCTAAAATAAACAATAAACTTGAACGAAGGAAGAGGCCAAAGAAGAAGAACACAAAGTGGGATGAATCGAGCTTCTCCTAAGACGAGGAGAAAATCAACAAAGGCGAGGTGGCAAACTACGCCTTAACCACTTTCAATGATGAAGTAATCGAAATCCCCCTAATTTATTTTAAAATTACTTGATGCTTTCATTTTCTTTTTTAGTTTAGAATTAATGTTTAAAAAAAAAATATTATGATCATGCTAGTAATTTCGAAAATGATAATATTGCATATTTTATGATAAACAAACAAAATGATTTTGATTGAAAATAAGAAATCATGGTTAAGAAGTAATAATGTGTATCATGGTGATGTCCATTGTTATTTCTCGATTTTGAGTATATTAAATCATGTTTAATTTGAAGTTATGATTAATGAGTATATATTTTTGAAATTATGTATGATGATTCTTGATAATTATGGATTATCGATTTTCATGATAATAACAGTGGCTTTAAAAACTGATGCATGTTTGACATAAATGAAATAGGAATGGTTATATGAAATAGTGTAAGTGTCATGCTTGACGATTGTATACTCAATGATGCATAATGATACAAAACACTAAATGTTTGGATACCATGATTTATGATTTTATGCATGAGATTTTAAAGTTATACATGATGATTTTTGTGACTTATTGGTCTTGATGGTTTTATGATGAAATTCATTTTACGATCCTAAACGTTGATGCATATTTTCATTTGACATAAATGAAAAGGTATGCTTACATGAAATCGATCACTTAAAATGAAACACTTAAAAAAGGGGGAAAAATATATTATCAATGAAATCATGAATCTATTTATGTTATAAATTTTGTGAGCCATAAAAATGATTTTGATGATTTAAATTTGAAATGAGTTTTGTCAAAATCATGATCATGATTTGTCAAATTGAATGAATTGAAAATGAATGATGATTTTTCTCTTTAATGATTGTGACCTGTATTCCTTGTATTCATCATATGATTTTTATGCAATTCTTTGTATTCATGAAGGGTTTATCTCATCACCTAATAATTCTTCTTGATATTCCTTATGTGATGAGAAGAATACATGAAATATTCATTAATTTGTTTTGATATATACAAATAAGAAGTTTCGATCATGTATGGTAGGATGTAATTTGACAAACTTGGTACCATCATGTTGCAAAATAAATGATGATTAGGAATCATGCATTAATGATGATTGATTTATTTTTCGGTATCGTGCATGAAAAATAAGGCTTTTGAAATTGTGTATGTTTTAATTTGAATATATAATGATGCACAAATAGAATGATTACTTACCTTTGTCATGATTTAGAAATTGATGTAAAGGGTTTTTCCCTTCTTTTTGACAATGACAAAGGGGGAGATAGATTGCTAGCACAATTGAAGAAAAAGGTTAAAAAAAAAAAAAAATTACACTTCTCAAAAGAGAAGAAATTGCTATCTTGAACATCACCGATAATTGCTAGCTTGAAATGTCAAGAAAATGTAAAAACTTGTTTACCTTCTTGCACATCTAAAGAGAAGATGCAAATGTAACACTTGCCAAATTGTTTACTTGCCTCATGTAAAACATTATCTCTTGCTAGTTTGGCATTTTGCTAGCTTGCACTTTGCAAAGAAAGCAAAAATGACACTTCTCAAAAGAGAAGAAAGAGCTTGTTATCTTGAACATCACAAGCTTGCCAAACAAAAATTGCAAAAGTGCTATCTTGCCTATCTCAAGAAGCAAAACTTGCAACTTGCACATTGCAATAGGAAGCAAGAATCATAAGCTTACACAAGAAAGCTATCTTGCATTTGCTTTCGAAATTTTTGCTAGCTTTGTAGTAAAACTTGCATATCGTAAAATTTGCTAGCTTTTAGTATAAAGAGAAGCAAATAGTTGCTATCTCAAGAAAATTAAACATGCTAAACTTACACCTTGCAATGGAAGCAAAATTGCAAGCTCAAACATTGCAAAGGAAGCAAAAATTTGCTAGTTTGCAACTTGCTTATTTCAAGAAGCAAGAGTTGCCTTCTTGAACATCTCTAAATTGCTAGCTTGCATGTTCTAAAAGTGCTATCTTGTATGCTATAAAACCTGCATATCTAAAACTTGATAGTTTGAATGTTCTAAGCATGATGTAACACATTGCTAAATTTTCTGGCTTCAAAACTGCATGATGATAAAACTTGATATTATGTTTTTCATGCAATAAGTTGAACCAATATCACAAACACTTGATTGTGGTACTTCTCCTTTTTGTTGATGACAAAGGGGGAGAAGTATATTGATGACATGACATGTTATGCATAAGTTTATGCATAAGTTCCTAATGACGTGTTGCAAGTATTCATGACGAATATTGCAATGCCTTGAATTCAGTTTGAATTCAAGATTCTATCAATATGGCATATTGATAGGGGGAGTTTGTTTAAACTCCGGGAGTTAAGGTTAACTCCGTCATCAAGTAGTTGTCATCATCAAAAAGGGGGAGATTGTTGAATCTCGTATTTTGATGATGAAACTACTTGATATATGTTTATGATTTGATCTACGTTTTGAGTGACACAGGATGCTTCAATCAGGATGAGACAATTAAAGCAGGAAAATCATGTTGTGCCGGAGGAACATGTCAGAAGATTGGACGTTGGGCCGGTGGATCGGTCGACGTATCGACAGAAGGCTTCGGGCCGTGGACTCGAGCATCGGGCCAAGAAGAGCGGGTATTGTGCCAAGGATATCGGAGTTGCGGAGTCAACTGGCCAATTGGGCAATAGGCTGCAGGAGAGGACGATGCGCTGAATAATCGGACGAAGCGTCGAGGGACCAATGACAAGCCGGACAACTTGGTTAATTGCTTAGGATTAATTGTCTCGATCGAAGTTTTGTTTTACATGTGCAGGATTAACTACGATGGAAGTAAGACATGCAGCAGGAGTTGGGCCGGAATCAAGATAACGATCACGTTGGGAGTTCGAGAGTTCGACGGAAGTTGCACCTCCTGGCTGACCCAAATTGGGCCCCTGAAAGACCCAAATTGGGCCGAATGAATCAACCCATTCGGACCCTGATTGTTGTCAGGAGAGGTTACACCGCCCAGTCTCGCTTGGAGATTGAGCTCAGGCGGTTGCGCCTCCTGGCTGGGGCGGTTGCACCGCCCAGTCTCCCTGGGAGACTTAGCCCAGGCGGTTGCACCTCCTGGCTTGGGCGGTTGCACCTCCCACAACAATCAGGGTCCGAATGGGTTGATTCATTCGGCCCAATTTGGGTCTTTCAGGGGCCTGATTGCCCCAAGATTAAGTTAATGGGATCACCTCCCATTTCTAACTTAATCATTGTGCTAACTACGATTATTTCTTAAGATATTTACTGCAACTTGCTCCGGTGCGTCAATCGCTTCTTCCGGCGAGTTTCCGACGAACTTCCGTCGATCATCCGATGAACCCTCGGTGATGCTCCTTCGGACTACCGGCAAACTCCTGGACTTGCGACGATCCACTTGGCGATTTCCGACGAGCTTCTTTGGCAAGCTAATGGACTTCTCGGATTTGTTCCCGCAGAACCTCCGACGAATGTCCTAACTTCCGTCAAGCTCTCGAACTCCCAACGTGATCATTGTCTTGACTCCGGCGCAACTCCTACTGCATGTCTTACTTTCATCGTAGTTAATCCTGCATATATAAACAAAACTTCGATCGAGACAATTAATCCTAAGCAATTAACCAAGTTGTCCGGCATGTCATTGGTCCCTCGACTCTTCATCCGATTCTTCGGCGCATCATCCTTTCCTGCGGCCTATTGCCCAATCGGCCAGTTGGCTCCGCAACTCCGATATCCTTGGCACAATACCCGCTCTTCTTGGCCCGATGCCCGAGTCCACGGCCCGAAGCCTTCTGTCGATACGTTGACCGATCCACCGGCCCGACGTCCAATCTTCTGACATGTTCCTCCGGCACAACATGATTTTCTTGCTTTAATTGTCTCATCCTGATCGAAGCATCCTGCGTCACTCAAAACGCAGATTAAATCATAAACATATATCAAGTAGTTTCATCATCAAAATACGAGATTCAACAATCTCCCCCTTTTTGATGATGACAACCACTTGATGATGGAGTGAAACTTAACTCCCGGAGTTTAAACAAACTCCCCCTATCAATATGCCATATTGATAGAATCTTGAATTCAAACTGAATTCAAGTCATTACAATATTCATCATGAATACTTGCAACATGTCATCATGAACTTATGTATGAACTTATGCATAACATGTCATGTCATCAACATACTTCTCCCCCTTTATCATCAACAAAAAGGAGAAGTACCACAATCAAGTGTTTGTGATATTGGTTCAACTCATTGCATGAAAAACATAATATCAAGTTTTATCATCATGCAGTTTTGAAGCCAGAAAATTTAGCAAATGTTACATCATGCTTCGAACATTCAAGCTATCAAGTTTTAGATATGCAAGTTTTAGATATGCAAGTTTTACAGCATACAAGATAGCACTTTTAGAACATGCAAGCTAGCAATGTTACAACATTTTAGAACTTGCAGGCTAGCAATTTAGAGATGTTCAAGAAGGAAACTCTTGCTTCTTGAAATATGCAAGTTGCAAGCTAGCAAATTTTTACGATATGCAAGTTTTGCTTCTTGAGATTGGCAAGATAGCACTTTTGTAATTTTTATTTGGCAAGCTTGTGATGTTCAAGATAACAAGCTCTTTCTTCTCTTTTGAGAAGTGTCATTTTTTGCTTTCTTTGCAAAGTGCAAGCTAGCAAAATGCCAAACTAGCAAGAGATAATGTTTTACATGAGGCAAGCAAACAATTTGGCAAGTGTTACATTTGCATCTTCTCTTTAGAGGAGTGTAATTTTTACTTTCATCTTGAATTGTGTAAGCTAGCTAGTTTGCCTCTTTTCATAATGTCCACACTAGAAATTCTTGCTCCCCCTTTGTCATTGTCAAAAAGAAGGGAAGACCCTTTACATCAATTTCTAAATCATGACAAAGGTAAGTAATCATTTTTATTTATGCATCATTATAGTTTCAATGCACAAATTCATTAACATTACATTTCATTTTTTTTTTTTATGCACGATACCGAAAAATCAATCATCATCATGAGCATATCAAACATGATATTCAAGCATTCATGATATATCATTTTGGCAACATGATCATAGATATTGAAACGATGGTATCTAAATGTCAGAATTCATTACATCCTATTATGCATGATCATTAACTCCTCATTTGTATTTCATGCATTATTTCATTTCATCTCATAAGGAATATCAAGAAGAGTTATTGGATGATGAGATAAATATTTTATGAATACACGGAATTGTATAAAAATCATATCATATGTGTTTCATGTATTCATATTATCACATGAAGCATATTATCATTTTTAAGATTCATAAAATGAATAACGTTATTACTATTCCATCAAAATCAATTTCGAGATTCACACAATATCATGAAATCATTAATCTCGATAAGATGGGAAAAGCATTTTCTTTTTAAGTGATTCTTTTAACACGTCATAAAAAAAACTCATTCATAATTCAAGTGATTTACAAGATATCATAAATGAATTTATCACTTGTATTTCATCAAAATCGAGAACTCTAGAGATAGAAAATGATTGAAGCATTTAACATGATTGAAGCATGATTCATATTTAAAGTGTATCTTATGTCGTAAATACGAATCAAGCATTTGTCAAATCTGAAATCATTCTAAAAAATTACATTCAATAAATTCATATATGACAAGCATAGATTTATTGAAAAATCAATAAGATAGAGGATTACATTTCAAGTGTTCATCAATTGTAGCATTTCATCACATGGTAAGATATCAATGCGTAAAATTACGATACAAGTTCTTGATATCTTAACGTATGATGCAAACATGGCATAATGCAAATTTGGCAATCATAGCATCAATTCATATAAGCATTGCAAATATGACAATCATATCAATTCATATATCTCTTGATGATGCAAGCATGGGATAATCATAGCATAGTGTTTATAGCATCAATTCATATATTTCTCCCCTTTTTTAAGTGTTTCATCTAAGTGATCGATTTCATGTTTGCATGCCTTTTCATTTATGTCAAATGAAAACATGCATCAACGTTTAGGATCGTAAAATGAATTTCATCATATTTAACAAACAAAGACAATGAAAAATATCAAGCCTTCCAAACAAAAGCCATGTATCGTCATTGAAAAGCAATATGAAAATCATCAAAATATACATTCTTGCTTCTCAAGCACATAAATAAGATTAATCTCAGTGTACAATCATTAGATTTCTATCTTGCATTAACATAAGACATGCAATTTTCATTATCATTTTCAAAATTACAAGCATGATCATATTTTTGCATTTTCATTATTAAATTATTAAAAATGTAATTTTCAAGAAAATTTAAAGAAAAAGAAAAAAGCATCATGAAAAGCATCATGTAATTTCGAAGTAAATTAAAGGCATTTTGATTACCTCAGCGTCGAAAGGCGTAAAGGCATAGTTTGCCACCTCGCCTTTGTTGATTTTCTCCTCGTCTTCAGAGGAGCTCGATTCATCCCACTTTGTGTTCTTCTTCTTTGGCCTCTTCTTTCGTTCAAGTTTATTGTTTATTTTAGATTTTTGTTTAATAAACTTATTAAGATTTAGTGTTCGAAAGTTCAAGTTCACCATTGTCCTCATCACTTGAGTCATCGCTCAAGTGGTATTCATTTGTCCGGAGTTCCAAATCCTTCCTGTTCTTTGGAAGGTGATTTTGTCCATCATGTTCATCATGTGCATTGTGCACTATTTCATATGTTATCAATGAACCAATTAGTTCTTCAAGTGGTAAGTTGTTTAGGTTTTTAGCTTCTTGTATTGCAGTTACTTTTGAATCCCACTTCTTAGAAAGAGAACGCAAAATCTTGTTTACGAGTTCAAAATCCGAAAAACATTTTCCAAGAGCTCTTAAACTATTGACGACATCTGTGAAACGGGTGTACATGTCGCCTATAGTCTCGCTTGGTTGCATTCGAAAAAGCTCAAAATCATGCAATAAAATGTTAACTTTCGAGTCTTTGACTCTACTAGTTCCCTCATGCATGATTTCAAGTGTTCGCCAAATGTCAAAAGTTGTTTCGCACGTAGAAATCCGATTGAACTCATTTTTGTCCAAAACGCAAAATAAGGTATTCATAGCTGTTAGGTTCGGAGCGGCACTAAGAGGGGGTGTGAATTAGTGTAGCGGATTAAAACTTCGGTATTAGACAAATCTTTCGTACGATAAGAAATCGGAATTGGAAGTGCTTAACTTAAAAGCGTATTCGCAAAGTTGTGCAGTAAATGTAATGAGGAAATAAAGCAGTAAGAGGGTTTGCAGTAATGTAAATAGCAGTAATGAAATGCAAACCAGAGATTACACTGTTTTTAAAGTGGTTCGGTCAAGTGACCTACATCCACTTGCGAGGCCCCTCTTCGATGAGGCTCCCACCTTCCACTAGCAAATCTCTTGAAAGGGAAGGGTGAATACCCCTCTTACAACTTTGACAAGCGGTTCACTCTCTTACAGATTTTCAGCAAGAAAGAAGGAGGTGAACACTAGCAAATGAAAACAAGAAAGGCAAAGACTCTTCTAAGACTTTTCTCTCAATTACTTGCTGCTCAAAAGTTGTAATCTCAGCTGAGATTTGAGGGGTATTTATAGGCCTCAAGAGGATTCAAATTTGGGCTCCAAAATTTGAATTCTCTTAGGGTTTCCGATGCTGGAGGTGCCATCGCCCAGCCAAGTGGTGCCACCGCCTAGCGCTCGGGTGCTGGACGGTGCAACCGCCCAGCCAAGGAGGTTTCACCGCCCAGCCAGGCGGTGCCACCGCCTGGCTCTCCGATTCATTGGTTTGGCTTAAATTTAGCCCAAACCAAATCTGACTTTGGGCCCAGTTGGCCCCTAACCAGGATATAGGATTATCTCTTAATCCTAATCCTAATTACAAGTGAACTACATAACACAAAAACATCCTAAGCAAGTTTTCAACCGCGAATGTCGAGTCTTGTTCCGGCGAGCTTTCCGACGAATTCCTTCCGACGGACTCCCTGCAAGCTCCCAATCTTTGTGATGACTTTAACGAGTAGCCGAGCCTTCTCGGTGATCTCCGCGAGCCTCCGACGATTTCTTCGGGGAACTTCCGACACGTTCCCGATTTCTTCTCGGTTGGTTCCGGCAGCATCTCCGATGATTCTTCGGTCTCTTAAACGTCCATCGAGCTCGACTCCGGTATCCTTGCTTTATGTTTTCTGGTTATCGTAGTTAATCCTGCACACTTAACTCAATAATATGGATTAGATCAATTAACCCACCAATTGATTATATCATCAAAATCCGAGATTCAACAATAGCCTTTGCATTTAATGAAAAATACTTCTTCTCCAAATCCGACCATTCGTTCATCGGTTTAGAGGGAAGTTGAAAATCGTTTTTAACGATATTTCATAAATCAAAATTCATAGAAGTCAACAAAACTCTCATTCGAGTTTTCCAATAAGTGTAGTCCAATCCGTTAAACAACGGTGGACGAAAAACCGATAAGCCCTCTTGAAAGCCATGAAGAGCCATTTCTCTCGGGTGTAAATCCGAAATGAGAAATACCCCGCTCTGATACCAATTGTTAGGATCGAGAGCACTAAGAGGGGGGGTGAATTAGTGCAGCGGAAAACTTTCTGCGATTAAAACGAAACTGCGTTCGAATGATAAAAACAATTTCTGTGTAAAATCCAATTCTAAGCAAGATGATATTAAAGTTAATCTATGCAGGCAGTTTGCAGCTATGGTAAAGCTCAAAACGTAAACGCAATCTGAAATATGATGATCGTACGAAAAAGCAGATTTACGTCTAAACGCTGATTCGGAAAGTAAAAGGATTGAAACCCGATCGTAAAAGCGCAGAAGGCAGTAAGCTTCAGAGGAGGTTTGCAGTAAAGAAAATATGCTCAAAGTAAATGCAAATCGAGATTTAGAGTAGTTCGGTCAATCTTGACCTACTCCACTTTTGGCTTCCTCCACCGACAAGGTCACCGACGTCAACTAGAGGCCATCCTTCAATAGGCGAAGGCCAACCACCCTTTTATAGTTTCACTCTTTTTGACGGGCTTAGGAGACAACCCTTACAGAATTTTCTCTCCTCTCTTTACAACTCAGAACTTGGAAGAATAGAGGGAGAAGAACTTTTGGCCTTTACAACAATTTTGAGCTCTAAGAATCACAGAAAAGGATCAAGATTTCGGTGTATGTCTGTGCTCTTTCAGTGCTGAATGGGTGGGGTATTTATAGGCCCCAACCCAGTTCAAATTTGGAGCTCAAAACTGTCAATTCCTGGAATTCCGGGATCAGGCGGTTGCACCTCCTGATTGGGGCGGTTGCACCGCCTGGCAAAGCTCGAAGACTGAGCCTTTGGGCGGTGCCACCTCTGTCAGGGGCGGTTGCACCTCTCTGCCAGAGCTCGAAGACCGAGCTCAGGCGGTTGCACCTCCTGACTGGGGCGGTTGCACCGCCTGCCAGAGCTCGAAGACCGAGCTCAGGTGGTGCTACCTCCTGTGAGGAGAGGTTGCTCCGCCCAGTCTCGCTTGGAGACTGAGCTCAGGCGGTTGCACCTCCTGGCTAGGGCGGTTGCACCGCCCAATCTCCCTGGGAGACTTAGCCCAGGCGGTTGCACCTCCTGGCTTGGGCGGTTGCACCTCCCACAGCAATCAGGGTCCGAATGTGTTGATTCATTCGGCCCAATTTGGGTCTTTCAGGGGCCCGATTGCCCCAAGATTAAGTTAATGGGATCACGTCCCATTTCTAACTTAATCATTGTGCTAACTACGATTATTTCCTAAGACATTTACTGCAACTTGCTCCGGTGCGTCATTCGCTTCTTCCGGCGAGTTTCCGGCGAACTTCCGTCGATCATCCGATGAACCCTCGGTGATGCTCCTGCGGACTTCCGGCAAACTCCTGGACTTGCGACGATCCACTTGGTGTGTTCCGACGAGCTTCTTTGGCAAGCTAATGGACTTCTCGGATTTGTTCCCGTAGAACCTCCGACGACTATCCTAACTTCCGTCAAGCTCTCGAACTCCCAACGTGATCATTGTCTTGACTCCGGCGTAACTCCTACTACATGTCTTACTTTTATCGTAGTTAATCCTGCACATGTAAACAAAACTTCGATCGAGACAATTAATCCTAAGCAATTAACCAAGTTGTCTGGCATGTCATTGGTCCCTCGACGCTTCGTCCGATTCTTCGGCGCATCGTCCTTTCCTGCGGCCTATTGCCCAATCGGCCAGTTGGCTCCGCAACTCCGATATCCTTGGCACAATACCCGCTCTTCTTGGCCCGATGCCCGAGTCCACGGCCCGAAGCCTTCTGTCGATACATCGACCGATCCACCGGCCCGACGTCCAATCTTCTGACATGTTCCTCCAGCACAACATGATTTTCCTGCTTTAATTGTCTCATCCTGATCGAAGCATCCTGCGTCACTCAAAACGCAGATTAAATCATAAATATATATCAAGTAGTTTCATCATCAAAATACGAGATTCATCAATCCTCTTGTCTGATTCTTATTGGAGAACTTGAACTTTTTGCTGATTTAGTTCTCCTAGAGATTTGGAGTTTTGATATTATACTTGGTATGAATTGGCTATCTTCCTATCATACCAGTATGGATTGGTATATAACAAATGATCATTTTTTTGTATATTACATCAGCCCATCTTTTATTTTGAGAGTATTGGACATGATTTATCTCCTTGCCTAATGTATCCTAGGATGACTTGCTTGGATTACCTCCAAATGTGACTTTGCTTTTGATTTGGTCATTGGGACAATCCTAAAATCTAAGCCTCTCTACAGAATGATATCATTTGAGTAAGCGGAATTAGTAAAGCAACTACAAGGACTATTAAATGAGGATTTTATTTGGCTTAATATTTCATCATGGGGTGTTCCGGTGTTAGTTAAAAAGATGGATGGAACATTGAGACTTTATATTAATTTTAGATAATTTAATCAGGTGACCATAAAAAATAAGTATTATCTAAAGTGACGACTTGTTTGATCAACTGTAGAGTGCACAAGTATTTTCAAAGATTGATTGAAGGTCGGGTTACCATCTATTGAGGATCAAGAAGGAGAATATTTCGGTCACTCTTGGATAATTGTGTAATTGTATTGTATTGATAAAACTATTTGAGAGCAGGAGGAGGAAATAAAGAAATCATAGTCCTCGTCTTTTCATCGATTGAGCTATGATCAATTTAGAGGACTAAATTTTTTTTTAAGGAGGGGAGAGTGTAATATCCCTCACTTTTAAAAATTATTAATAAGGATTTATATGTAAATTGTAGGATCTATAAGTAAATATAGAAATTTCAAGGACTAAACTGTTAAGTTACAAAAATAAAAAAAATAAAGAAAATAAAAAATTTTGGTTTTATCCCACCGCCTCCCGAACGGAGAGAGGAGTTGTGGGGGCGTGGGGAGAAGAAGAAGAGAAGTAGAGGGAGAAGAGAAGAAAAGAAGAAGAAGAGGGAAAAGAAGAGAGGAAGAAGAGAGAGAAGAGACTTACCAAAAAAAAGAAGAGAGAGAAGAGAAGAAAAGAAGAAGAAGAGAGGGAAGAGGGAGAGGAAAGAGAGATAGCTGCAGTAGCTAGGGCTGCAGCACCTCTGTTTCATGTAGGAGGAAACAAAGGAGTTCATGTGTGGGGCATCGGGGAGGAGAAGGGAAGAAGAGGAGAAGAAGAGGAGAAGAAGAGAAGCAGAAGAAGAGAAGAAGAAGAAGAAGAAGAAGAAGAAGAAAAGAGGAGGTGGCTGTGGCAAGGGCTGCAGCGAGGAGCTGTGGGGCATTGGGGAGGAGAAAGAAAGAAGAGGAGAAGAAGAAAAAAAGAAGAAGAGAAGGAGACGAAGAGAAGGTGAGGAAGAAGAGAAGAAGAAGAAAGGAAGGAGAAGGAAGAAGGAGAAGAAGAGGGAAAAGAGAGGGAAGAGGGAGAGGAGCGAGAGGTGGCAGCAGCTAGGGCTGCAGCACCTCTGTTTCCTGCAAATGGAAACAGAGGAGAGGGGTGGGGCGTTCGAAGAGGAGAAGAAGAAGAAGAGGAAGAGAAGAAGAAGAGGAAGTAGGAAAAGAGGTTGTGATACCTCTGTTTCCTGCAGAGGAAACAGAGGAGAGGGTGTGTGTGACGACGAGGAGGAGGAGGGAAGAAGAAGAGGAGAAGAAGAAGAGAAGGGAAAGGAGGAGCTACGGCTGCAGCGGTGGCAGCTGCAGTTGGAAGAGAAGGAGAGGAAGAGAAGGTGAGGAAGAAGAGAAGAAGAAGAAAGAAAGGAGAAGGAAGAGGAGAAGGAAAAGAAGCAGCTACGGTTGCGGCTGTGGCAGCTGCAGCTATGGCAGGGAAAGAGGAAGAGGAAGGAAGAAGGGAAGGAGAGGAAGAAGAGAAGGGGAAGAAGGGGCTGTGGCTGCGGCGATGGCAGTTGCAGCTGGAAGAGAAGAAAGAGGAGAAGATAAGCAGGGGAGGAAGAAGAGGCTGTGGTTGTGGTGGCTGCGGCCATGGCTGCGACTGCGACTGCGGCAGTTGCAGCTGGGAAAGAAACGAAAGGAAAGGGGGAAAAAGGGGCTGTGGACGGGATTGCGGCCGCGGCGGCAGCGACTGCATATGCAGCAGCTGTGTCTACGAAAGAAGGGGAGGAAGAAGATAGTGCGGTGGAAGGGGCTGCGACTAGGGCAGCGGCAGCGGCGGTGGCTGTGCCAGCTGCGTTTGGGAAAGAAAACGAAGGAATAAGAGTAAGAGAGAGTAGGTGACTATGCCTCTATATTCTGCATAAGCTGCAGTTGTGGAGGAAAAAGAGAAGACATGTAGAAAACGAAACAGGGAGAGGACACGGAGGAAAAGTAGAAGAATTTGGGCTGACACCTTCTTTGGATCTTCGGATCAAAATCTTTGAAAGGCACGTGTTTCGATCATTTCTATTGCAAGCATTCTAATCTTTTCTCTTGCAAGTGTTCTGATCCTTCCTATTGCAAACTTTCTAATCTTTCCTATTGCAAGTGTCATGATCTTTTCTTACTACAATTTTATCTCTACATTTGCTTTGAATATGAGGAACTTTGAATTGTTCTAGCCTTGCATTTGATATATCTCTTATTTAGACGTAACAATTCGAATCTATGCAACTTCTGAGATTCTGACATTTCTACCTTGTTATGGTTATAACTTCATGTATTGACCTCTGATTTGGACAAAACTTATTTGATCAGAATATAGACTCATAAACTTTCTTTTGATAGCTTATTTTAAGAATTCAGAGTAAGTTTGCCTACCCAAACTTCTATTTTCAAATGAGCCTACAGATTCTGCAAAACAGTAATTTTGTTTTTGACCTTTGGTTACTAAATCAATGATAACTCCTTGTTGGAAACCTTGATTCATAAGAAACTTATTTCATCAGAAACTAGATTAAAATATCTTTCCAATGATATATTTTCTGAGTAAAATTGGAGCACGATTGATAGTTTGAATCATTTGTTCAATGTGCCTGTTGAATTCTGTCAAAAATCGAGCTTTGTTCGATTTCGCATATTCTGGTTTCATTCCTTTGGAAATTGATATCCATTAGCTTTCTTATTCATTTGAGCTTTATATTACTGCTTTGAATTCTTGTATACTCTTGTCCTACATGTATTTGGATACCTAAATCTGTTATGTAAACTTCATGTTTGTATCGTAATGTTTCATATAGACATATGCATTCCGTTGTTCCGCATGTGATTCCGATATGTCCCAATTTATTGTTCACAATATGCTTTTATACTCTGGTGTTTGTGGGATTATTTGGACCTTTGCCAGAATGGTAAAGGGTATGTGCTTAGAGCCCGCGATGCTTTAGATTATGTTTGGTGGTCATTCAGAAATGGCTGGACCATATTATGTTTGGAATCCCACTTCACCATCTATCTGTTTGATATGAAATTCAGAGCCGACCTAGCACTTGGGTAGGGTGAGAGGGCTCGAGTAGGAAAGGGCTACCCGTGGATGGAGTCGAGAACACATCATGGCGTAGAGCCACTACTGAGTTAAACCTCACATGCACTATGCTAGGGTACGACATCTGAGCTTCTGTTTCGTATTTTGTATTGATATGCCCCAAAATGTTTCCTATGTCATTGATATACTTCAAAATGCTTCACATACTATTGATATATTTCGATGTGTTTCATTTGTCATTGATATGCTCTGAAACATTTCATACGCCTTTGATATGCTTTGAAATGTTTCATTTGTTATTGTTACGCTTCGAAATGTTCCATATGTCATTGATATGCTCCAGAATATTTCATACGCTATTGATATGCTCCAGTTACTCTGTGCTCCATTTGCTATGAACTGATATGTTCTGAAATGTCCTATCTGCCATTGATATGCTTCGGAACATCTCGTACGCTATTGATATGCTCCAATTACTCTATGCTCCATTTGTTATGAACCAAATATGTTTTGAATGACATGACACATATGATTTTGTATCTAATGAGATGGTATCCTTGAGAAATCTTGTATTCTGCCTTGCATTATGATATCTTACTTGTTTGAAATCATTCCTTTTGTTCTGAATATGCTTTGTCACTTGCTGAGCTATTTTTAGCTCTCTCCGTTGTTATATAAAATCTTTCAGGTCAGCTTGTCGCTCTTTGAGATGTTTGAATTGGGCTGAGGCAGTAGAGAGCTATTCAGAATTATGTTGGTTATTATGTTTTTATTGTATAAGTATATTTTGTATGTAATGAAATGTTGTCGATGAACCGAAATGGATATACTTTGTAAAAGTGTTAGAAGATCTCTCTTATTTGGAATTTCGGAATGTTAAATCTAGTTTACGATGATATGAACTTATGGTAAATGGTTGAAATTATGATTGTATAAATTACATAGCTTGTGGATTTATAAATGTTGTTCATGTTTGTTAAGTTGGCTTGAGTTGTCATAAATATGAATTATCGAGTGATGTGATATATGATTATAAACTGCATAGGTTTTATAGATATGAATTTGATAGAATGTTTTTCAGTATCCTCAAATGTTAGTTTGGATCCTGGATTAGTTTGTGATGAAAAATTTTAATATTATCGATATTTTTGAGGGGCGTGACACTTCCGGCAAACTCCTGGACTTGCGATGATCCACTTGGCGAGTTCCGATGAGCTTCTTGGGCAAGCTCCTGGACTTCTTGGATTTGATCCCGTAGAACCTCCGATGACCGTCCAAACTTCTGTCGAACTCTCGAACTCCCAACATGATCATAGTCTTGACTCCGGTGCAACTCCTACTGCATGTCTTACTTCCATCGTAGTGAATCCTGCATATGTAAAACAAAACTTCAATCGAGACAATTAATCCTAAGCAATAAACTAAGTTGTCCGGCATGTCATTGGTCCCTCGACGCTTCGTTTGATTCTTCGGCGCATCGTCCTCTCCTTCGGTTTATTGCCCAATCGGCCAGTTGACTCCGCAACTCCGATATCCTTGGTGCAATACTCGCTCTTCTTGGCCCGATGCCCGAGTCCACGACCCGAAGCCTTCTATCGATTCGTCGACTGATTCACCGGCCCGACATCCAATCTTCTGACATGTTCCTCCGGCACAACATGATTTTTCCTGCTTTAATTGTCTCATCCTAATCGAAGCATCTTGCGTCACTCAAAACACTGATTAAATCATAAACATATATCAAGTGGTTTCATCATCAAAATATGAGATTCAACAGATAAGTGTTTATGACTTGATCTGCGGTTTGAGTGACGCAGGATGCTTTGATCAGGATGAGAAAATTAAAGCAGGAAGAATCATGTTGGGCTAGTGAAAGACATGTCAGAAGATTGGACGTCGAGCCGAAAGATCAATCGACATATCGATAGAAGGCTTCGAGCCATGGATTTGGGCATCGGGCCAAGAAGAGCAGATATTGCACCAAGGAAATCGGAGTTCTGGAGGTCAACTGGCCGATTAGGCAATAGGCCGTAAGAGAGGACGATGCGCCAAAGAATCGAATGAAGCGTCGATGAACCAATGACATGCCGGACAACATGATTCATGCTTAGTAATAATTGTCTAGATCGAAGTATATTTTATATGTGCAGGATTAACTACGATAGAAGGCATAAAGCAAAATGAAGTCCCAGAGTCAAGAAAGCGATTTTGTTGGGAGTTCGAGAGTTTATCAGAAGTCCGGACGTTCGTCGGAAGTCCTATAGGAATTGACCGAGAAGTCCAGGAGCTTGCTAAAGAAGCTCATTAAAACTAACTAAGAAGATCATCATGAAGTCCAGGAGCTTACCGGGAGTCCGCAGGAACATTGCTTAGAGACCGTCGGAAGATCGCCGGAAGTTCGCCGGAAGAAACCTAGACTTACGGACTATATTTAGCTTAGTAAATGTCTTAAAATTCATAGTTAGCACATAATTGGGATTAGAAATGAGCCCAATTAAGGGACAGTTGGGCTAAGTTTAGGCTATGTTGGGTCAAGAGAAAGGCCCAAACAATGACCAAACAGGTGAAACCATTGTGGCACAATCTCCGATATTAGTGCAGCGGAAAACTTTCGACGATTAAAACTGCATTCGTACGATAAGAGCGATTTTGGTAGAAAAGCCGATTCGTAAATCACTTTAACTTTTGATCAAGTAAGATGCAGTTAAAGTGAATCTATAAGGGCAGTTTGCAGGTATGATGGAAATCAGAATGTAAGCGCAAACTGAAATATGATGTTCGTATGATAAAAGTGATTTACATCTAAACGCCGATTCGGAAAATATTGAACTTTGAAACACGATCGTAAATTCGCAGAAGGCAGTAAGCTATTGAGGAGGTTTGCAGTAAAGATAATATGCTCAAAGTAAATGCAAACCAGAGAGCACCGTGATTTTAGAGTGGTTCGGTCAATCTTGACCTACATTCACTTCTGGCTTCCTCCACCGACGAGGTCACCGACGTCCACTAGAGGCCTTCCTTCAATAGGCGAAGGCCAACCACTCTTTTATAGTTTCACTCCTTTTGATGGGCTTAGGAGACAACCCTTGCAAAATTTTCTCTCCTTGTTTGAAAGATCAAAACTTGGAATAAAAGAGGGAGAAGAACTTTTAACTCATACAACACTTTTGGGCTCTAAAATCACAGAGTAAGATCGGGATTTCGGTGGTTTTTGGTTACTCTGTCATTGCTGAAAGGGTGGGGTATTTATAGGCCCCAACCCAGTTTGAATTCCGAGCTCAAAATTGTCAATTCCCGAAATTCCGGGGTCTGGCGGTTGCACCGTCTGACTAGGGCGGTTGCACCGCCTGGCAGAGCTCGAAGACTGAGCCTCTAGGCGGTGCCGCCTCCTGTCAGGGGCGGTTGTGCCTCCTGCTAGAGGTCGGAGACCGAGCTTAGGCGGTGCCACTGCCTAACTGGGGCGGTTGCACTGTCCAACCAGAGCTCGAAGACTAAGCCCTGGGCGGTGCCACCGCCGACCCAGGCGGTGCCACCGCCGACCCAGGCGGTGCCACCTCTAGCCAAGAAATCTGGGTCCGAATGGGCTGATCCATTCGGCCCAATTTGGGTCTGTCAAGGGCCCGATTGCCCCAAGATTAAGTTAATGGGATCACCTCCCATTTCTAACTTAATCATCGTGCTAACTACGAATTTCGTAAGACATTTACTATAGCTTGCTTCCGATGCGTCAATCGCTTCTTTCGGCGAGCTTCCGGTGAACTTTCGACGAACATCCGACGAACCTCCGGCGATGCTCTGACGGACTTCCGGCAAACTCCTGGACTTGTGACGATCCACTTGGCGAGTTCCGACGAGCTTCTTTTGGCATGCTCTTGGACTTCTCAGATTTGTTCCCGTAGAACCTCCGACGACCGTCCGGACTTTCGTCGAGCTCTCGAACTCCCAACGTGATCATAGTCTTGACTCCGGCGCAACTCCTGCTCCATATCTTACTTTCATCGTAGTTAATCCTACACACTTATCTCAACATATGGATTAGATAACAAATGACAATTGACGTCATCATCTAAATCCGAGATTCAACAATCCCCCCCTTTTTGATGATGACAATCAATTGATAACAGAGTTAACCTTAACTCCCCCTATCTATGTGCCCTAATTGAGATAAGTCATTTTTGAATTCAAAGCCTTTGAATTAAAGAGACATATTGATAAGTTAAAATCATTTAACCTTATCAATACTCCCATCATTATTCTCATCATGATGTATCTCTCTGAAAATGATGTCAAAGCTTGACGTCCATTTTCAAATTTCAAAAGTGAATGATGGTAATGGTAGCAATTCATCATATGGTAAGATATCAATATGTAAAATTTTGAAGTAAGATTTTGATATCTTAACATGATGCACACATTTCAAGTGTTTTAGCAATCATAGCATTTCATCACATGGTAAGATATCAACACGTAAAATTACGATGTAAGTTCTTGATATCTTAACATAATGCAAATATGGCAATCATAGCAAACATGGCATAATGCAAATATGGCTATCATAGTTATCATCAATTCATATATTTTGGATGATTCAGTCATAGCATAATCATAGCATCAATACTCATATATCTGCTTCTTTCAACATAATATGATATTTATAGCATCAATTCATATATTTCTCCCCCTTTGTCATCAACAAAAAGGAGAACGATATAAACAACTTTTAAATATACGTGCGATGCCATAAGTAGGTTCATGTCATTTATAGGATACAAACATCTCAAGAAAAATATGACATGGAGATTATTTACATAGAGTGAAAACTTCTTCCTTTTTATTTGTTATTATCTTTTTTGCATCAAGGAGGAAAGTCATTTGTGTAGTTCAAATCGATAGGATATTAAGGCATGCTTTACAAGGATCAGGATATTTATATGAATCAAATCCTTGCACAAAAAAATATCTTCCTTTTATAAGAAGGAATCATCAAATCTATTTCTCAAAGGGAATATTTTTCACATGATAAGTCTAAAAGATATGCATTTGCTAGATTATGTGAATCAAAGTCCGAAAGAGAATAATGTATTCATGAAATCCGATTGGAACTGAAAATTTAATTTAATACTTTCATGCAATCGGACACGACTATACAATCATGAAGACATGCTCATTGTTATGAAAATTTTTGTATTAATTTCCAACATGTTATTTTAGGCATGTAATGGCAATTAAGTGATTTGATCATTCAATCAATAAAGTCCGAATAATTTTAACAAGTTTATGCATTCGGACACATCAACATTCCTAATTCTCTTCTTATGAAATCAAATTGTTCTTCACTTAGAGGTTTTGTAAAAATATCAGCTAGTTGATGCTTAGTATCTATGAACTCTATAATTACATCATAATTAGTAACATGATCTCGTATAAAGTAATGTCTAATATCAATATGTTTTGTTCTTGAGTGTTGAATGAGATTCTTTGTTAACTATATTGCACTCGTGTTATCACATTTAATGGGAATGTTTTTAAGATAGACTTTATAGTCTTCTAAGGTGTTTTTCATCGACACAACTTGTGCATAGCATGCACTAGCTGCAATATATTCAGCTTCAGTTGTTGATAGAGCAACCGAGTTTTGTTTCTTAGATGACCAGGAAATAAGGGAATGTCCCAAAAATTGACATGTTCCTGATGTGCTTTTTTTATCTAGTCTACACCCAGCAAAATCCGCATCAACATAAGCAATTAACTCAAAAATTTCGGATTTTGGATACCATAATCCTAGATTTGTGGTACCTTTAAGATATCTAAGTATTCTTTTAACCGTTTTGAGATGAGATATCTTAGGGTTCGATTGAAACCTAGCACAAAGTCCTACACTGAACATGATATATGGTCTAGTTGCAGTGAGGTAAAGTAAACTTCCTATTATACCCCTATAAGTTTTTTGATCAAAGCTGTCTCCACTCTCATCAACTTCTAACTTAGTGGAGGTGCTCATAGGGGTGTTAATAGCTTTTGAGCTATCCATATTAAATCTTTTCAGTAGGTCTAAAGCATATTTAGTTTGACTAATAAAGATGTCATTGCTTAGTTGCTTAATTTGTGAGCCTAAGAAAAACGTTAATTCTCCTATCAAACTCATTTCAAATTCGAGACTAATGGTTTTAGCAAAAGATTCACAAAGAGATTTATTCGTAGAACCGAAGATAATATCATCAACATAAATCTGAACAATGAGAAAATTATTTTCAAAATTCTTGATAAACAATGTAGTATCGACCTTGCCTTTTGTGAAATTATTTTCAATAAGAAAAGTACTTAGTCTATCATACCAAGCCCTTAGGGCTTGTTTTAAACCATAGAGAGCTTTGGTTAATTTAAATACATGATTAGGGAGGCTTTTATTTTCAAATCCGGGAGGCTGTTCAACATAAACTTCTTCAGAAATAAATCCATTAAGAAAAGCGCTTTTAACATCCATTTGAAACAACTTAAAATTATTATTACTAGCATAGGCAATGAGCATCCTTATGACTTCTAATCTAGCCACAGGAGTGAAGGTTTCTTCGTAAATGATACCTTCTTCTTGGTTGAAACCTTTGGTCACTAATCTAGCCTTGTTTCTCACCACGATACCATATTCATCTTGCTTGTTTCTAAAGACCCATTTAGTACCAATAACTAAATGGTCATTTGGCCTAGGAACAAGCTTCCACACCTTATTTCTCTCAAATTGATTTAACTCATCTTGCATTGCGATGATCCATGAATCATCTTTCATGGCTTCATCAATACATTTAGGTTCAATTTGGCAGAGAAAAGCGACGTTGGCACAAAAATTTTTAAGAGATGAACGTGTTTGAACCCCCTTAGATGTGTCTCCTAGGATTAGCTCCTTAGGATGAGCATCTACATACTTCCAATCCTTGGGTAAGGATGTTTCCGAAGTGGATGCATCCAAGTTGCTAGTTGGAGAAGGGGTTTCATTTAAATTCAAAGAATCGAAATTAACATCATCATCAAAGTCATTTTTCTTGATTTCGGAAATCTTATTAAAAACAACATGAATGGATTCTTCTATAATTAAAGTCCTTTTATTGAAGATACGAAAAGCTTTAGAAACCGAAGAATAAGCAAGAAAAATTCCTTCATCGGATTTAGCATCAAATTTTCCTAAGGCATCTTTTTCATTCAAGATAAAACAGTTACACCAAAAAACTTTAAAATATGAAACATTGGGTTCTTTTATTGTTCCACAACTCATAGGGAGTTTTGGTGAGTAAGGGTCTTACTAAAACTCTATTCAAAATATAGCATGCAGTATTTACAATTTTGGCCCAAAAATATTTGGGTAGGCTATGTTCATTCAACATGGTTCTTGCCATTTCTTGTAAATTTCTATTCTTTCTTTCTACTACTCCATTTTATTGAGGATTTCTTAGAATAGAGAAGTTGTGATTATATCCATTAGATTCACAAAATTATTGGAAATCACGGTTTTGAAATTCACCACAGTGATCACTTCGTATTGATGAAATCATAAAACCCTTTTCATTTTGAACAAGTTTGTAAAACTTGGTGAAATATCTAAAGCATTCATTTTTGTGTTTCAAGAAATAAGTCCATGTGTATCTACTATAGTCATCTAAAATGACGAAGGCGTATTTGCTACATCCTAGGCTTGATATAGAGATTGGTCCGAACAAGTCCATATGGATCAATTGTAAGGGCCTAGATGTGCTTATTTGATTCTTAGATTTGAAACTACTCTTAATTTATTTTCCTAATTGACAAGCATCACACACATTATCTTTGATGAACTTGATGTGAGGAATTCCTCGTACAAGTTCTTTGGATGATATTTGAGTGATTAGTTTCATGCTAGCATGACCTAATCTCCTATGCCAAAGCCAAGCATTCTCATTCAAAACTGAGAAACATACTTCATTGCAAAGATTATTGATGTTAATGGTGTATACGTTATTCTATTTTAATGCAATCATAGATGTGTTTTTGTGTGGTTTTTCAATGATGTAAGCATTAGATTCGAATTTGATGATATATCCTTTATCACATAATTGACTAATACTCAAGAGGTTATGTTTTAAACCTTCAACTAATAAAACATCTTCAATAAAGAAGTTGGATTTGTTACCTATGGTTCCTTTGCCAATGATTTTACCCTTGTTGTCTTCGAAGGTGACATAGCCTTCGTCTATGCTAGTGAGCTTAGAGAATTGAGATGGGTCTCCGTTCATATGCCTTGAGCATCCACTATCAAGGTACCATCTCTTGCTCCTAGCTTGTGATGGTGTATGTCTCTACAAGAAAGGATAATTTTTTAGGTACCCATTTACTTTTGGGTGCCTCAAAAACTGATCTACATTATTTGTCATGTTGCATAGAGTTTATCATGGTTCCTTTAGGAACCCAAATTAATTTATTCGGACTTATTTTCTTGAATGGACAATAATGTATTTTGCGTCCATGTTTGCAACAAAAGTTGCATTTGCTTTGGTGTTGAACATGTAGGATGGGGCCTTTTATGAAGGTGGTTAGATTTTGGTGAGGATTTCTCACAAATCCGATTCCACTTCTTCTTGGAACGTGACCCTTGTTTGTAAGGATCATGTTCAAAGACTTGCTACCAACTTCGAATTTCTTCAAGGTGTCCTTAAGTAGCAAGTTTTCCTTTTGAATAGTTTCTAAATCATGACATTTTATACAAGAACCTAAACTATCATGATATTCAGTTTTTAACTTATCGAAATTACAAGTAAGACTATCATGCTCCTCTTTTAGCAATTTATATTTTCTACTAATAATCTTGCATTCATCAAATAAGTCATGGAAAGCATTTAATAACTTATCAAACGATAAATCTGCATCAATTAAATTTGTTACCTCCTCTCCGATGGCCATTAAGGCGTAATGAGCAACTTGCTCGGTGTTGGACTCCTCTTCTTCGGACGCGCTCGAGTCATCCCATGTTGCTTTGAGCGCCTTCTTCTTTGATGTTCTCTTTTTGGCTTAGAGACAATCACTTTTGTAGTGTCCCGGCTTTTTGCACTCGTAGCAAATAACTTGGTCCTTTTTGGGTTCAAGTTTATTTTTTGTGTCATTTTTAAACTTGTTTCTCTTAATGAATTTTTTGAATTTCCTTGTTAGAAGTGCCAAGTTATCGTCACAGTCCTCATCACTTGAGTTTTCTCTCAAGTGGTCATCTAAAGTTCTAAGTGTCATATCCTTCCTATTCTTTGGAAGGATGTCTTCTTGCTCTTCATGAGCCTTGCATGTCATTTCATAGGTCATTAATGACCCGATTAGTTCTTCAAGAGGGAAGTTGTTTAAATCTTTAGCCTCTTGAATAGCAGTGACTTTAGGGTCCCAACTCTTAGGAAGGGATCTTAGAATCTTATTTACGAGCTCAAAATCTCAAAAAATTTTTGCCTAGTCCTTTTAGACCATTGACGACATCCGTGAAACGGGTGTACATGTCGCCAATAGTCTCGCTCGGTTTCATTCAGAAAAGTTCGAAAGAGTGTATCAAAAGATTGATTTTTGACTCTTTCACTCTATTTGTGCCTTCATGAGTCACTTTGAGTGTATGCCAAATATCAAACGCGGTTTCACAAACCGAAACACGATTAAACTCATTTTTATCAAGCGCACAAAATAAGGCATTCATAGCCTTTGCATTAAGAGCGAAAGTCTTCATCTCCAATTCATTCCAATCGATCATTGGAAGAGAAGACTTCGAAAATCCATTTTCGACAAGATTTCATAGTTTAAAATCCATTGAAATAAGGAAGATCCTCATTCGGGTCTTCCAATAGGTGTAGTCCGTCCCGTTGAACTTGGGTGGACGTGTAATAGAATGGCCCTCTTGGTTTCCGGCGTATGCCATCTCTCTTGGGTTTTAATCCGTTTGAGAGTTAACCCCGCTCTGATATCAATTGTTAGGATCAAGAGCACTAAGAGGGGAGGGGGGGGGTGAATTAGTGCAGCGAAAAACTTTCGACGATTAAAACTGAGTTCGTACGATAAGAGCGATTTCGATAGAAAAGCCGATTCTTAAATCATTTTAACTTGTGATCAAGCAAGATGCAGTTAAAGCGAATCTATAAGGGCAGTTTACAGTTATGATGGAAATCAGAATGTAAGCGCAAACTGAAATATAATGTTCGTACGATAAAACTGATTTACATCTAAACACTGATTCGGAAAATACTGAACTTTGAAACACGATCGTAAATTCGCAGAAGGCAATAAGCTATTGAGGAGATTTGTAGTAAAGATAATATGTGTTAGGATCGGAGCGGCACTAAGAGGGGGGGGTGAATTAGTGCAGCGGATTAAAACTTTGGTTTTAATAAAAACTTTCGTACGAAAAGAACGGAACTTGAAAAGCTTTAATCTTGAAAACGTATTCTTAAATATGTGCAGCAAAAGCAATAAGGAACTTAAAGCATATAAGAAGGTTTGCAATAATGTAAATAGCAATAATGAAATGCAAACCAAGAATCACGCCGATTTTAGAGTGGTTCGGTCAAATGACCTACTCCACTTGCGAGGCCCCTCTTCGATGAGGCTCCCACCTTCCACTAGCAAGTCTCTTGAAATGGAAGGGTAAATACCCCTCTTACAACTCTTTACAAGCGGTTCACTCTCTTACAGATTTTCGAGAAGAGATGAGGTGAACACTAGCAAATTGAAAAGAAGACAAGCTAACACTTTTCTAAGACCTTTCTCTCAAACTTTTGCTACCCAAAAAGTTGTTCTCTCAGCTGAGATTTGAGGGGTATTTATAGGCCTCAAGAGGATTCAAATTTTGGGTTTCAAAATTTGAATTCTCTTAGGGTTCCCG
This sequence comes from Musa acuminata AAA Group, assembly GCF_036884655.1. Lineage (NCBI taxonomy): Eukaryota > Viridiplantae > Streptophyta > Magnoliopsida > Zingiberales > Musaceae > Musa > Musa acuminata. Next base: position 30,243,214 of record NC_088332.1, on the reverse strand, counting down.
GTGCTGGCGGTTCCACCGCCCAGCCAGGCGGTGCCACCGCCCAGCGCTCGGGTGCTGGGCGGTGCCACCGCCCAGCCAAGGAGGTGTCACCGCCCAGCACTCGGGTGCTGGGCGGTTTCACCGCTCAGCCAGGCGGTTCCACCGCCTGGCTTTCCGATTCATTGGTTTGGCTTATTTTTCGCCCAAAACCAAATCTGACTTTGGGCCCAGTTGGCCCCTAACCAGGATATAGGATTATCTCTTAATCCTAATCCTAATTACAAGTGGACTACATAACCAAAACACATCCTAAGCAAATTTTCAACCGCGAACGTCGAGTCTTGTTCCGGCGAGCTTTCCGACGAACTTCTTCCGACGGACTCCCTGCAAGCTCCCAATCTTTGTGATGACTTTAACGAGTAGCCGAGCCTTCTCGGTGATCTCCGCGAGCCTCCGACGATTTCTTCGGCGAACTTCCGACACGTTCCCGATTTCTTCTCGGATGGTTCCGGCAGCATCTCCGATGATTCTTCGGTCTCTTAAACGTCCATCGAGCTTGACTCCGGTATTCTCGCTTTGTGTTTTTTGGTTATCGTAGTTAATCCTGCACACACAAGCAAACACTCTACTCCGATCTAGACAATTATTATAACGCAAATTGACATTCTGTTGCCCGGCACGTCATTGGTTGGCGCTTCATCCGATTCTTCGGTGCATCGTCCTCTCTTGCAGCTTGTTGCCCAATCGGCGGTTGACCTCCGCAACCCCGATATCCTTGGCGCAATTTCGCTCTCCTTGGCCCGATGCCCGACGCCCGAAGCCTTCTGCCATCCAATATCCTGACGTGATCTCCTCCGACGCAACGTCAATTCCTCCTGCGTTAATTGTCTAATCCTGATCGAGTAGACCTGTATCACTCAAAATGTAGTCAAACATTTAAACACAATCAATTAGTTTCATCATCAAAATCCGAGATTCAACAATCTCCCCCTTTTTGATGATGACAACTAATTGATGACTAACGGAGTTAACCTTAACTCCCCGGAGTTTAACTAAACTCCCCCTATCAATATGCCATTGATAGAACACTTGGATTATCCCAAATCCAAGTAACATTCATCACATGTTATGAAAAACATTTAAACTATCATGCAAATATATAATATTTAATTCAATGCATGAAGTCATCAATATACTTCTCCCCCTATGTCATCAACAAAAAGGAGAAGTAGCTACTCTTATGTGTTTATTATATGGGTTCAAACCATTGCATGAAAAACATAATATTAAATTTTTATCATCATGCAATTTTGAAGATAGAAAATTTAGCAAGTAATGCATCATGCTTGGGACATTCAAGCTATCAAGTTTTAGATATACAAGTTTTACAGCATATAAGATAGCACTTTTGGTAATGTTCAAGATAGCAAGTTCTACATCATGCAAGCTAGCAATATTGAGATGTTCAAGAAAGCAACTCTTGCTTCTTGAAATATGCAAATTGTAAACTAGCAAATATTTGCTTCCTTTGCAATGTTTGAGCTAGCAATTTTGCTTCCGTTGCAAAGTGCAAGTTAGTATGTTTTGCATCTTGAGATAAACAAGATTGTATTTTTGGTATGCAAATTTATAGTATACAAGCTATCAACTTTTGCACATAAAAAGTTAGCAAAATTTTACATCTTTTGAGATGTGCAAGATGGACTATTTTGCCTCTTTTCAAATTGTGCAAGCTTGCAAATTTGCTATCTAGCAAGTTTTGCTCCCCCTTTGTCAGTGTCAAATAGAAGGGAATAACAATACAATCATGTAATTCATTTCTCTTTACTATAATATTCAAATCATGATAAGGGTAAATAATAAAGATGAAAAATGAATGTCAAAAGACATATATCATTTTTGACAAATTTCTTCTTTTGTAGATAGAAAACATGATAGGAAACAATCTTGATTCAAAAAGAAAACTCAAGTTATAAATTATCAAGATGTCAAGTAGCATGTCATGGTTTACAAAAACAAGTTTCTTGCTAGTTAATAGCAAAAAGAATCTCAATTCATGCATATAAAATCTTATGATTCACATAGAACATCTCCTCTTTTATAAAACGAGAGAATCATGATGAAGAATCTTGATTTACATAGAGTTTCAAAATATAATTATCAATATCATGAATACTAAAAGACCATGAAAATTTTGATAAATATCCTTTTAAATAGAAAACAAACTTGATTCATTCAATAGAAAATTGTAAGAAATCAAGATCATGACTTCAATAAAATCCATTAAATTCAAATCATTTTCATAATCCATGAGATTCATAAAAATAATACAAATAGATTCATCAAAATCAATAATATAGAAAAAATAATTTTCAAGAAGAAAAATGTTCTTCTCTTTTAGTTGCTTCAATTCATGTTATTTATTTCATTCAAGCATGCCTCCCTTTTTTTTTTTATGTCAAATAAAAACATGTATCATGTTTAAAACCGAAAGTGCTAGATTTATTATGACAAGGATCAATAAGGCACTTCATTATGGCAAAAAGAAAATCGATAATCTGTAAATTACAAGATTCATTATGCATAATTTTAAAAATCTTATGCATAGAACAAAATCATTAATCATGATATCAAGACATTTATCATTTAAAGCATTCATGATTCACATCATATGCAATACATCACATATATTATCATAATAAAAGGCATAAGTATTGCATGCATCATTCCAAATTATAAATATTTCAAATCATAATGGTATTAATTTGTCAAATTGCATCCTACCATGCATGATCATAACTTTTCATTTGTATGCATCAAAATAATCTCAAGAGTATTTCATGCATGATTTTATATCACCAAATAAGGAATATCAAGAAGAAAATAATTGGTGATGAGATAAACATTTCATGAATATAAGGAATTACATAAAAATTTTATCATGAAGGATTAGAACATGTGAATACCAGAAGACATGATTTCTTTTTGAAAAACCTACTCATTAATAATCAAAAGAAAATCTTAGGAGATCGATTAATGAAAAATCTTGATTCATAATAAATCTTAATTTGTAAATATCACGGAATCAAGATCATGATTTTAGATAAAACTCATTCAAATTCAAATCGTCTAAATCATCAAAATCTCAACATTTCTTTCAAGAGATTCAAAATGACATAAATAATTTTATTTGTCTCTTAGGTATAAATCAATAAGATAGAGAAAAAGAAAATTTTCAATAAAAAATCTTTCCTCCTTTTGTTTCAACTTATTGATTGATTCCATGCATGCATCTCCTTTTCTTTCAAATCCATGCATCATCGTTTTAAAACAAAAAAAATCAAAGATCATCAAGATAAAAAAGTGCAACACATAATTCCAAAAAAAATGATTTCAACTCATTACTTCAAGTCAAATCAATATCATGATTTTGATATAACTCATTTGTAATTCAAATCATCAAACCAAAATCATTTTCAAGGGATTCATATAAATCAACAAGATAGAGAAAAATAATTTTCAAGAACAATGCTTTTCTCTTTTTAGTTATTTAAATTCATGTCATTTATGCTAGATAAAAATGTGCATCAACATTTAGGATCGAAAAATGAATTTTGTCATAAAAACCATCAAGACCAAAAAATCATCATGTATAACTTTACAATCTCATGCATAAAATCATCAAATCATAGCATCAAAACTTTCAATAGTTTCATTACAACATCAAGTAAGGTTTTATTGAACATAATTTTGAATGATTCTTATAGATATTTAAAATTTCTTTAGTTTTACTTTATATGATTGACTTTATATTAGCATGCTTCAAATTTTTGTTCTTATGTCAAAACTATACATCATGTTTGAAAACCAAAGATAAGGTTCATAAAAAAAATCATAAAACCTTCCATTCAAAAGTCATGCATCGTCATTGAAAATCAATATGGAAATCGTCAAAGTACAAATTCTTGCTTCTCAAGCACATATATAAGATTAATCTTACTAGGTGTATAAGCATTATATTTATATCTAACATTTTATTGCATTAACATAACACAAGCAATTTTCAAGAAAATTAATCCTAAACTAAATTAAAAATAACTCAAGAAAGTATTATGTAATTTCGAAATGAATTAGTGGGATTTTGATTACCTCATTGTTGAAAGAGGGTGAGGCATAGTTTGCCACCTCGCCTTTCTTGATTTTCTCCTCGTCTTCGGAAGAGCTCAATTCATCCCAACTTTTGTTCTTCTTGCGTTCAAAGCAAGTAGTTCCATTCTTTTTGCTTTTTAATTTTTGTTTCATTTGTTGTTTAAGTTCACCATCACTTGAGCTTATGCTCGAGTGGTATTCATGTGTTCTATGTCCCAAATCCTTCCTATCATTTGGAAGGTTGTTCTCGAGTTTCTTTTTTGCCACATTGTTCATTTCGTAGGTCATTAGAGACCCAATAAGTTCTTCGAGAGGGAATGTTTTAAGGTCCTTGGCCTCTTGAATGGCCGTAACTTTTGGATCCCAACTTTTTGGAAGGGATCTTAAGATTTTAGTGACTAGTTCAAAATTAGAAAAACTTTTACCAAGAGCTTTGAGTCCATTGATGACATCCGTGAACCGGGTGTACATGTCTCCGATGGACTCACTTGGTTTCATCCGGAAAAGTTCGTAAGAATGCACAAGAATATTGATTTTGGACTCTTTCACTCGGCTAGTGCCTTCATGAGTGACCTCTAGAGTTCTCCAAATATCAAAAGCCGAGTCACACATCGAAACGCGATTAAATTCACTTTTGTCAAGTGCACAATATAAGGCATTCATAGCCTTTGCATTTAAAGAAAACATCTTCTTCTCCAAATCATTCCAATGGTTCATTGGGAGAGAAGACATTTCAAATCCATTTTCGACTATGTCCCATAAATTCAAATCCAAAGAAAGTAAGAAAACTCTCATTCGAGTTTTCCAACAAGTGTAGTCCGTCCCATTGAAAAAGGGAGGACGAATGAGAGAATGACCCTCTTGAAAGCCATAAAGAGCCATTTCTATTTGGGTGTTAAACCAAAGTAGAAAACCGTGGCTCTGATACCAATTGTTAGGATCGGAGCGGCACTAAGAGGGGGGGGTGAATTAGTGCAGCGGATTAAAACTTTGGTTTTAATAAAAACTTTCGTACGAAAAGAACGGAACTTGAAAAGCTTTAATCTTGAAAACGTATTCTTAAATATGTGCAGCAAAAGCAATAAGGAACTTAAAGCATATAAGAAGGTTTGCAATAATGTAAATAGCAATAATGAAATGCAAACCAAGAATCACGCCGATTTTAGAGTGGTTCGGTCAAATGACCTACTCCACTTGCGAGGCCCCTCTTCGATGAGGCTCCCACCTTCCACTAGCAAGTCTCTTGAAATGGAAGGGTAAATACCCCTCTTACAACTCTTTACAAGCGGTTCACTCTCTTACAGATTTTCGAGAAGAGATGAGGTGAACACTAGCAAATTGAAAAGAAGACAAGCTAACACTTTTCTAAGACCTTTCTCTCAAACTTTTGCTACCCAAAAAGTTGTTCTCTCAGCTGAGATTTGAGGGGTATTTATAGGCCTCAAGAGGATTCAAATTTTGGGTTTCAAAATTTGAATTCTCTTAGGGTTCCCGGTGCTGGCGGTTCCACCGCCCAGCCAGGCGGTGCCACCGCCCAGCGCTCGGGTGCTGGGCGGTGCCACCGCCCAGCCAAGGAGGTGTCACCGCCCAGCACTCGGGTGCTGGGCGGTTTCACCGCTCAGCCAGGCGGTTCCACCGCCTGGCTTTCCGATTCATTGGTTTGGCTTATTTTTCGCCCAAAACCAAATCTGACTTTGGGCCCAGTTGGCCCCTAACCAGGATATAGGATTATCTCTTAATCCTAATCCTAATTACAAGTGGACTACATAACCAAAACACATCCTAAGCAAATTTTCAACCGCGAACGTCGAGTCTTGTTCCGGCGAGCTTTCCGACGAACTTCTTCCGACGGACTCCCTGCAAGCTCCCAATCTTTGTGATGACTTTAACGAGTAGCCGAGCCTTCTCGGTGATCTCCGCGAGCCTCCGACGATTTCTTCGGCGAACTTCCGACACGTTCCCGATTTCTTCTCGGATGGTTCCGGCAGCATCTCCGATGATTCTTCGGTCTCTTAAACGTCCATCGAGCTTGACTCCGGTATTCTCGCTTTGTGTTTTTTGGTTATCGTAGTTAATCCTGCACACACAAGCAAACACTCTACTCCGATCTAGACAATTATTATAACGTAAATTGACATTCTGTTGCCCGGCACGTCATTGGTTGGCGCTTCATCCGATTCTTCGGTGCATCGTCCTCTCTTGCAGCTTGTTGCCCAATCGGCGGTTGACCTCCGCAACCCCGATATCCTTGGCGCAATTTCGCTCTCCTTGGCCCGATGCCCGACGCCCGAAGCCTTCTGCCATCCAATATCCTGACGTGATCTCCTCCGACGCAACGTCAATTCCTCCTGCGTTAATTGTCTAATCCTGATCGAGTAGACCTGTATCACTCAAAATGTAGTCAAACATTTAAACACAATCAATTAGTTTCATCATCAAAATCCGAGATTCAACAATATGCTCAAAGTAAATGCAAACCAGAGAGCACCGTGATTTTAGAGTGGTTCGGTCAATCTTGACCTACATTCACTTCTGGCTTCCTCCACCGACGAGGTCACCGACGTCCATTAGAGGCCTTCCTTCAATAGGCGAAGGCCAACCACTCTTTTATAGTTTCACTCCTTTTGATGGGCTTAGGAGACAACCCTTACAAAATTTTCTCTCCTTTTTTGAAAGATCAAAACTTGGAATAAAAGAGGGAGAAGAACTTTTAACTCATACAACACTTTTGGGCTCTAAAATCACAGAGTAAGATCGGGATTTCGGTGGTTTTTGGTTACTCTGTCATTGCTGAAAGGGTGGGGTATTTATAGGCCCCAACCCAGTTTGAATTCCGAGCTCAAAATTGTCAATTCCCGAAATTCCAGGGTCTGGCGGTTGCACCGTCTGACTAGGGCGATTGCACCGCCTGGCAAAGCTCGAAGACTGAGCCTCTGAGCGGTGCCACCTCTTGTTAGGGGCGGTTGCACCTCCTGCCAGAGCTCGGAGATCGAGCTCAGGCGGTGCCACCGCTTGATTGGGGCGGTTGCACCTTTGTCAGAGGCGATTGCACCGCCCAGCCAGAGCTCGGAGACTGAGCCCTGGGCGGTGCCACCGTTGACCTAGGTGGTGCCATCTCTAGCCAAGAAATCTGGGTTCGAATGGGTTTATCCATTCGGCCCAATTTAGGTCTGTCAAGGGCCCAATTGCCCCAAGATTAAGTTAATGGGATCACCTCCTATTTGTAACTTAATCATCGTGCTAACTACAAATTTCTTAAGACATTTACTACAGCTTACTTCCGGTGCGTCAATTGCTTCTTCCGGCGAGCTTCCGGTGAACTTCCGGTGAACATCCGACGAACCTCCGGCGATGCTCCGACGGACTTTCGGCAAACTCCTGGACTTACGACGATCCACTTGGCGAGTTCCGATGAGCTTCTTTTGGCAAGCTCTTGGACTTCTCGGATTTGTTCCCGTAGAACCTTCGACGACCGCCCGGACTTCTATCGAGCTCTCGAACTCCCAACGTGATCATAGTCTTGACTCCGACGCAACTCCTGCTGCATGTCTTACTCTCATCGTAGTTAATCCTGCACACTTATCTCAACATATGGATTAGATAACAAATGACAATTGACGTCATCATCAAAATCCGAGATTCAACAAGTACCACCCATACTCAGTCTATGAGACTGTCTAGGTTGTGGTACCACTAGTCCGTGTAGTGGTACCACCAGTTTGGGTGGTGGTACCGCCCAAACCCTGAAATTTTGAGAGTTTAAATTTTGAGCTCCAAATTTGAATCCATTTAGGGCCTTTAAATGTCCCAGTTATTACTGCATGGATAAGAAAGAAATATTGAGCAAAACCCTATGATTCTAAAGTTGTAAACCTTAGAAAGTTGAGTTCCCTCCTCCTAAAGCTTAGAGAGAGTTCTAAGGGAGGAGTGAGAGGGATATCTTATAAAAGAGGGTTGTAAAAGGTTGTCTCCTAAACCTGTGAAAAGGAGAAGAGGGGTATAAAATGGTAGTTAGTCTTCACCCATTGAAAGAAGACCGATAGTGGATGCCGGTGGCCTCAACGGAAGAGGAATCAGCAAAGTGGATGTAGGTCACGACGATAGAACTACTATAAAAATCCGGTTTGCATTTCTCTTATGCAATTTATTTTACTACAAATCACTTTACTTGCTTTACATCCACTATGCTCTTCCATATGCTTTCAAAGTTAATACCTTTACGAAATGGTTTTTCGTCGGAAACAGATTTAATCACAACGAAATTTTGAACTGATGTAATTTTTATCGCTGCACTATTTCACCCCCCCCTCTTAGTGCCGACTCTTTTCCTAACAATTGGTATCAGAACCTTGTATTTCTCATTTGGTTTAACACCTAAGAGAAATGACTCTTTTTGGCTTTCAAGAGCGTCACTCTCTCATTCGTCCTCCATTGTTCAATAGGATGGACTACACTTATTGGAAAACTTGTATGAGAGTTTTCTTGCTTTCATTAAACGTTGATTTATGAAATATTATTGAAAATGGTTTTCGAAGGTTTTCTCTTCAAATGAACCATTGGAATGATTTGGAGAAGAAGACTTTTTCTTTAAATGCTAGAGCAATGAATGCTCTATTTTGTACCTTAGACAAAACTGAGTTCAATCGGGTTTCTACTTGCGAAATGGCTTTCGATATTTGGCACATCCTTGAAACCACACACGAAGGCACTAGTAGAGTAAAAGTCTCTAAGATTAATATTTTAATGCATGATTTTGAATTGTTTCATATGAAACCAAGCGAAACCATTAGAGATATGTACACCCGTTTTACGGATGTTGTCAATGGTTTAAAAGCACTTGGTAAAAGTTTTTCAGATTTTGAACTCGTTAAAAAGATCTTAAGATCACTTTCTAATACTTGGGATTCAAAAGTAACAGCTATTCAAGAATAAAAAAACTTGAACTATTTCCCTCTCGAAGAACTTATCGGGTCTTTGATGACCTATGAAATGACTAATGTGGCACTTGATGAACATGAGAACCACCTTCCAAAGAACAGGAAGGATTTAACACTTCGAACAAAAGAAGATCACTCGAGTATAAGCTTAAGTGATTGTGAACTTGAACTCCTCACTAAGAAATTTAAAAAGTTCATGAAACAAAAATTAAAAAATAAAAATAATGCAACTACTTGTTATGAATGCAAGAAGAGGGAGATACATTGGGATGAATCGAGCTAATTAAAGGACGAAGAGAAAATCAACAAAGGCGAGGTGGCAAACGACGCCTTAACGGCTTTTGACGATGAGGTAATCAAAATGCCCTTAGTTTACTTTAAAATTATATAATACTTTTCATGTGTTATTTTTAATTTAGTTTAGAAAAAATATTTTTCTTGAAAATTACATATTTAATAATGTAATGAAAATACAAAAAATTAGGAATCATGCTTATCCTTCTAGTAATTTTTTGATAATGGTCATGAAAATTATATGTTTTATGAAAATATAATAAAATATTAATCTTATGCTTGCACACTAAATATGATTAATCTTATATATGTGTTTAAGAAGCAATAATATATATCTTAATGATTTTCATATTGCCTTTCGATTATAAATGATGATGCATGGCTTTTGTATGGAAACAAAGTATGAAAAGTTAGATTCTCCTATAAAGAAAAATGCATAGCTACAACAAACAAAATGATCTCGATGGAAAATGCTTTATTTTTGATGAAATCAATTTCGATGATGCATAATGATATAATTATGTAATGAAAATATTAAAAGTTTTGGTACCATGCTTGGTGATATGATACTATGCATGAGATTTAGAAATGATGCATGATGATTTTTATGATTTATGCCTTATTGATCTTTGAAGTAATAAATCTTGCACTTTCGGTTTTAAATGTTGATGTATGTATTTACGTAGCATAAATTGTTAGGATCAAAAGTGACACTAAAAGGGGGGATGATTTAGTGCAGCAAAAAACTTTCGTTATTTCAAAAAAACTTGTTTCGATTAAAACTGATTCCAACGAGAATGGTTTCAATTCAATTTGGAAAGAATTTAAACTTAAGCTTTCGTAAAAGTGCAAGAGAAGACTAAGGTGATTTGTAGTAATGTAAATTGCACAAATGAAAAGCATTGGTTTCGTAAAGTCTTCGTACGATTAAAGCCGATCTCGGAAGGTATTTACTTGAAAGCATATGTAAACGTAGTTAAAGCACAGTAAGGAGGAGAGGTAGTTTGCTATAAAAGAAAGTTTTTCAAAGTAAATATAAATCGAGTTTTAGAGTGGTTTGGTCAATGTGACCTACATCCACTTTCGGATTCCTCCTCAGACAAGGTCACCGGGGTCCACTAAAGGCCTTCTTTCAATAGGCGAAGGCTAACCACCTTTTACATCTTTTCTCCTTTTGTTGGGTTCAAGAGACAACCCTTACAAGTTTCACTCCTCTCTTGAATGATCTTAACACATAGAAAGGGAGGAGGAGAACTCTAGCACTTTTATAACTTTTTAACACTTCAAAGATTCAAGAATATATCAAGATTTCATTGCCCTTTCATGCAGAAAAGGGTGGGGTATTTATAGGCCCCAATGGCTTTCAAAAATAGAGCCAAGAAGTGTCTCATCCTATATTTCTGGGATACTGGTGGTACCACCGCCATTACTGGATAGTACTATCACCTGACATCTGACATTGGGTGGTACTACCACTCAGTCTGGGCTGTACCACCACTGGCAGCAATAACTGCCGGTGGTGCCCCCGCTTGACAGGGGCAGTACCACCGCTCAGAATTCTTGAGAGACCGAGTCTCCTAAGCGGTGCCACCGCCGACCCTGTTAGGATCGGAGTGACACTAAGAGGGGGGGGGTGAATTAGTGTAGCGGATTAAAACTTCGATTTTAACAAAATCTTTCGCACGATAAGAACGAAACTTGAAAAGTTTAACTTGAAGGCGTATTCTTAAAGTTGCGCAGCAAGGGTAATAAGGAACTAAAGTAGTAAGAAGATTTGCAGTAATGTAAATGACAATAATAAAATGCAAACCAGAGATTACGCCGATTTTTAGAGTGGTTCGGTCAAATGACCTACTCCACTTGCGAGGCCCCTCTTCGATGAGGCTCCCACCTTCCACTAGCAAGTCTCTTGAAATGGAAGGGTAAACACCCCTCTTACAACCTTTTACAAGCAGCTCAACCTCTTACAAATTTTCAATAAGAAAGAAGGAGGAGAACTCTTTAGCAAATTGAAAACAAGACTTGCTAAGACTTTCTAAGACTTTTCTCTCAATCAAAATGCTTCTCAAAAGTTGTTATCTCAGCTGAGATTTGAGGGGTATTTATAGGCCTCAAGAGGATTCAAATTTTGGGCTCCAAAATTTGAATTCTCTTAGGGTTCCCGGTGCCACCGCCCAGTGCTCGGGTGCTGGACGGTGCAACCGCCCAACGCTCGGGTGCTGGACGGTGCAACCGCCCAGCCAAGGAGGTGTCACCGCCCAGCCAGGCGGTGCCACCGCCTGGCTCTCCAATTCATTTGTTTGGCTTAATTTTAGCCCAAACCAAATCTGACTTTGGGCCCAGTTGGCCCCTAACCAGGATATAGGATTATCTCTTAATCCTAATCCTAATTACAGGTGAACTACATAACACAAAAAAAACGTCCTAAGCAAGTTTTTTAACCGCGAACGTCGAGTCTTGTTCCGGCGAGCTTTCCGACGAACTTCTTCCGACGGACTCCCTGCAAGCTCCCAATCTTTGTGATGACTTTAACGAGTAGCCGAGCCTTCTCGGTGATCTCCGCGAGCCTCCGACGATTTCTTCGGCGAACTTCCGACACGTTCCCGATTTCTTCTCGGTTGGTTCCGGCAGCATCTCCGATGATTCTTCGGTCTCTTAAACGTCCATCGAGCTCGACTCCGGTATCCTTGCTTTATATTTTCTGGTTATCGTAGTTAATCCTGCACACTTAACTCAATAATATGGATTAGATCAATTAACCCACCAATTGATTATATCATCAAAATCTGAGATTCAACAATCTCCCCCTTTTTGATGATGACAATCAATTGATGACGGAGTTAAACATAACTCCCCCTATCTATATGCCATATTATGAGAAGATAAAAAACACTTGAATTCCATCCCATTGGATTCAAGCATAACCCGATAAGTTCTAATCGTAGAACTTATCGTTATCCTCATTAAACAATAGTAAGTACGAAACTTCGATGAAAATCATAAGTTAAATGATACGGAACGAATTTTGCTACGACAGAAGATAAAGATTTTCAATATAAATTTCATGATATCAATCTTGTGATATTTTCAAGGATTTGCAAGTCATATAAGACATTCATTTCACACAAGTTTTTGTAATTCATATTAGTCATGCTATCGTTCTGGTGTAAGTCATCACTTCTCCCCCTTTGTCATCAACAAAAAGAGACAAGCCAGCTAATTGATGATCATAGAAAAAGGTTTAGCATTTATCAAAGTTCATCATTCAAATTTGCCAGAAATAGTTTATCCAAAAGACATCATCATCTTTGCAGATTAAGACAGTAGTTATCTAAAAGGAAAGATCAGTTATCGTTCAATCGATGACAAACTTGAACTTGTTGTTAAAAGCAAACAGAACAAAATAAAAAGATACATCAATTTAATCCTTAGGAGGTAGTCCACAGTGCTGATACATGATATCTATTTTTTCATTCATCTATCGTAGTGTCTTCAAAATTTCAACTTGTTGATTCTGAATTTGTTCTTGCTGTGATTTGATCTGAGATAGCTCCGCCATAATGATATCTTCAGAGGAGGAAACAGGAGCTGAAGGTGCTGCGCCAAAGGGACTAGGAGGAGGAGATTCATTTCCCATAAGAATTGGTGTTTCGGGTTGTTCTATTGGTGTAGGAATTGGATCCGTCCTTCTAGGCTGCCTAACCCATATGCCATTGCTAAAAGTGCACCTAAGTCTTTTTAGCAGGTTTTTGTTTATTATGTTATATCGATCATTTTGAATAGATTCTTCATCGGGTGGAATGCAAATGTCATAGGCATGAAGAATTCTAGTGATTAACCTCCCATATGGCAATATAGTATCTTTAGTCATAATATCCTGCATGTGTTGGCGAATTAAGTACCCAAAACAATTATGCTGACCGGTCATAATCCAATACATGGTTCCTATCTCTATTTGACTTATTTCGTAAAGATGAAATTGTTTGGGGAATATGATGCTTGTGATAATGTGATGAAGAATTTTAGAGTTGAAAGGCAGTAAGTGTTCACAGCTCTTGGGTAGGAAGTCAAGGTTTGGATTTGCAAAAATTGTTTTCACGGCTTCGGTATAGGTTGCTCCTATGGTTTTGACGTCCCATTTACCTTTAAAATAGCATCCCCTATCTTTTTCAGTTATGCCAATTAGCTCACAAATGGTGCTGTCAAATATTCTAATGGGTGTTCCTAGAATGTAAGTGCTTAGGCTATCATTGTCCTCATATAGGTTGGCATAGAACAATCTCACTAATCGTGGATAGATTGGTTCCTCTATTTGTAGTAGAGGTAGAGCTTCTAGGTGTGCAAACCACCTAATGGGATCTAAGTCCTCTAGTTCATCCAAATCAACGTATTTTCCCTTATGGACACATCGTGTTTCAAATTTTGGAAAGCTAAGGGCTACCTCTTTTGATCTAAAAAGGTCATGGTTATATGAATCTCCTTCAATCCTTATTCCTTTTGATCTCTTAGGAGCCATTTTCTAGACAAGATGATGATGAAATTGTGAAAAATAAGCAAGAGAAAGAGAAAAGAAAAGAGGGATTTCAAGTGTTACCTTGTGGAGATTATGTTGAGAGATGGAAAGTTTGGACCACCAAGAATCCTTCTCCAATGTTTCTAAGAGTTAGAATGAGGGTTAGAGGGAATGGGAGAGGGTTTTTGAGAGGTTTTGTTTCGGGTTGGGGGCGGTGTCACCGCCGGCCCTAACCCCTCGGGTTAAAAGGGTGACTCGGTCGGTGTCACCGCCAAACTGGTCGGTGTCACCGCCTGGCGCCCGAGCGCCAGGCGGTGCCACCACTGGCATCACGCGGAGGAAAGAAGAAAAAAAAAATTTTCTTCCTTCCTTTTGTTTAGCTTCTTCCCTCAAGATCATAAGTTATACTTTAATGGATCATTTTGAATTGAAGAGGAAGGAAGAATTCAAATTCATAAACGAAGGGAAAAGAACGAGTCCTTTTTGTGAAGTTCATTTTAGGGACAATTTAGCATGCCTAATTCCCTTCAGATGAATTCAAATTGGTCTTCATTCAAAGCTTTTGTAAATATATCTGCTAATTGATGCTTTGTGTCAATGAATTCTAGAACAACATCATTGTTAAGGACATGATCGCGTATGAAATGATGCCTAACGTCGATGTGCTTAGTTCTAGAGTGCTGAATTGGATTTTTAGTAAGGCATATGGCACTAGTATTATCGCATTTTATGAGAATATTTTCAAAGTGAATTCCAAAGTCTTCTAATGTATTTTTCATCCAAATTACTTGTGCACAACATGCACTTGCATTAATGTATTCGGCTTCCGCCGTAGATAGTGTAACTGAATTTTGTTTCTTGGAAGTCCAAGAAACAAGTGCATGTCCTAAAAATTGACATGTTCCGGATGTACTTTTTCTATCTATCCTGCATCCGCCAAAATCGGCATCTACATAAGCTATTAGATCGAATTTTTCAGATTTTGGATACCACAATCCTAAATTTGGAGTTCCTTTAAGATACCTAAATATTCTTTTAACACTCTTAAGATGAGATAATTTAGGATTAGATTGAAACCTAGCGCAAAGTCCTACACTAAACATAATATCCGGTCTAGTCGCGGTGAGGTAGAGTAGACTGTTAGGACTCTAGCTAGGAGAGTCCTAATTGAGAGGGACATCCATGTAAAACTGTTAGGACTCTAGCTAGGAGAGTCCTAATTGAGAGGGACATTCTGTTAGGACTCTAGCTAGGAGAGTCCTAATTGAAAGGGGCATTCATGTAGGAGGTTTTTTCTTAGAGAAGAATTAGGAGTTGTAAGGGAATAGGAATCTTGAGTAGGAGTCCTATTAGGAGTTGGTTAGAAGTAAGAGTCTTAAGTAGGAGTCCTATTAGGAGTTAGGGTTTAGAAGCCCTATAAATAGCCATGTATTCCTTCTCTTTTCTTAAGCAATAGATGAATCTTTTCTGTAGCCTTTGAGCAGCAACTTGGAGGGAGGAACCCCTATAGAGTTCCAAGGAGGCCGATCCCCTAAAGAGATCAACCCCAAGTTTAGAATCTGCAAGGGTTCTAACACCTGGTATCAGAGCAGCGTTCTTGGCATCTCGCTGCCCTTCCATAGCCATCCATCAACCCTCCACAACCACCCAAAGCAATTCCCACAATTGCTTAAAAGATCGTCACCGAATTCCGCCATCATCTCCACCACCGCGGATCATTCTTTGATCTCCCCGTAAATTGCAACAGGTTCTGGTTTCCTACCTTACTGCTGCTGCAATTTAGTTATCCTTATTCGAAAATCCAAAAAAAAAAAAAAAATGTTCCTATATTGCTGCATAAACTTTTCGTCACAAAGTTTTCATCTCTACGACGAAAGATACATTGCAAAATTCCAGCCGCATAGCACAATCTGTTTGATCTTGCTACTATGCTTTTTCTATCCAAATTTCTACGAAATTTTTATGACATCTTTGACACTTCCTAACAGTGGATTTCCCTTTGGTTTCATTAAAAAATTCTCAATATAAACCGCTGATCTTTTATGTCCAATCTGCTGCACTTGAATTGCAGAATTCAAGCCGCATAGCACCATCTGTTTGATCTTGCTACTGTGCTTTTTCTATCCAAATTTCTACGAAATTTTTATAACATCTTTGACACTTCCTAACAGTAGATTTCCCTTTGGTTTCATCGAAAAATTTTCAATATAAACTACTGATCTTTTATGTCCAATCTGTTGCACTTGAAAATCTATGCTGCAGAAAATTTCAGTCGCATATTGTTGCCTTAACCCATATATTTGCAATCTTTTTTGAATGAAATTTTTTATACACTTTATAGATCATCTTGGCTTCCATATAAGATTGATTTATTAAGAAATTCATCTCAAAAAATGATTTTGGGTTGCTGCAAATTTTCATCGTTACCCGCTGAAATTTCTCGACGAGAATTCTGCAAGCGCAACTTGCACCAATTTCCTTGCTGTTATACTGCCGAAATTTTCTTGATTAAATTAGATATCCTTGCTGTCATATAAACTGTGATTTTTCTATCAATTTCCTCCTTAATTCTCTCAAGTTTTTGTTGGAAATTACGTCGAGAAACCGTTGTTTCTTCGACGACAATTCTACTCTTACAAGACAGCACATACTTGCTGCAACTTCCACTTATTTCTATCAAACCTTTGCTACCATCTACCACAGATCCAAAAATTTCATCTACAGCCCTAAAACTCCACCAAACCACACCCTCAAACTGCACCCAAAATAGCCATAAAACAAACCTAAATCGCAGCCTACATCCACCAATCCACCAACCCTTTCGACCATCACTTCTTTCAACCTATACATGCCTTTAACCCAACAACAAAAGAGAGATCTTAACATCATAGATTTGGGGGCATATACTATGGCATCTAAGGAGGCAATCACTGCTAAATTCGAAGCCTTGGAGGCGCGAATGGAGGATAAGATTCGGACGCTCTTTACCGAACTCAGATTGGGCCGACCACTAAGCCCAAAGAAATCATATCAAGGAGAGAGCTTTGCCCAATCACACCAAGCCCGAAGAGATAACTTCCAAGGGAGGAGAGGCTCTATGACCGACCCCAACTATCCATGCATGAGAGTGGACTTCCCTAGATGGGAAGAAGGAGACCCGATTGGTTGGATCTCACGTGCGGAGCGATATTTTCGGTACCACAAAATTGTAGATGCATCTATAGTGAAAATTGCAGCTATATATCTTGAAGGGGATGCTATACAGTGGTTTAAACAGTTTGAACATACTTATGGAGTTCTTTCATGGCAACAATTCAATGAAGGACTGCTGATCCGCTTCAGACCAACCGATTACGAGAATATTGACGAACAACTTGCAAAGATCCGACAAACCTCCACCATTCAGGAGTACCAAACCAGGTTTGAAAAGTTATCTAATCAAAATCATGATTGGTCTCAAAAACAGCTATTGAGGACCTTCATTGAGGGCTTGAAGCCGGAGATCCGAGGAGAAGTTAAAGCGCGACAACCGTACACGCTTATGGCAGCCATCTCTTTCGCACGACATAAAGAGGAGCAATTGAACCATGAAGCTCAGAGGACTAGGGTCACTCCTCAACTAGTAATATTGAAGCCCTCAGCCCCCTCTACTGTCGACCAAGTCCCTACACCAAAGAGGTTAACAGGAGAAGAGCTTCGGGAGCGATATGCGAAGGGGTTATGTTGGCATTGTGACGAGCCGTGGAGCCGTGAGCATCGCTGTAGGAAAGGAGGACTTATTATGATTGAACCGATAGAAGAAGAGGTCATTGAACATTCAGAAGAAAGCCTTGAACATTAAGAAAAAGATGCAGAAGAAGAGCCACAACCGACCGAAGTTACGGTACAAACACTAGCTGGCTACTCAAACCCTCAAACGATGAAAGTTGGAGGCCTTCTCAAACAACAACTGATCACTATTCTCATCGAGACGGGCAGCACTAATAACTTCCTAAATAGTAAGGTTGCTGTCCATATGAACTTACCTATTGAGAATTGCAGCAGGTTTGTCGTTAAGGTCGCCAACGGACGGATTTCGAAGTATGATCATAGGTGCCCGCAGGTGAAACTATTGCTGTAGGACCAAGAGATAATTGCAGATTTCTTCCTCCTCCCTTTTGATGATTATGAGGCCATACTCAAAATTAAATGGTTGATGACATTAGGTGATATTTCTTGGAATTTTATGCAACTAATTATAAAATTTTACAGTAAGGAGAAACAGGTGATACTGCACGGGAAACGTGAGGGGGACGTAACGACGATTTGCACACAACAAATGAAGAAGGTTTTGCATAAAGCATGCAGCGGCTTTTTGGTACAACTTGAGCAGCAAACTAAAGGAGAGCCAACAAATTTTGAAGATCCAAATCTACTTCCTTTGCTTGCTGAATTTTCATATATATTTGACGAACCGCGCAACCTACCTCTTACCCGTCGGCATGATCATTATATAATGATTCTTCCAGGCAAATCTTCAGCAAATACTTGGCCATATCAGTATCTACATCTCCAGAAGGATGAAATAGAAGGGATTGTAAAAGTGATGCTCGAAACAGGAGTTATTCGGCCGAGTTACAACCTCTACTCTTCACCGGTGCTACTTGTACACAAGAAGGACGGAACATGGCAAATATGCGTTGATTACCGAGCTCTCAATGGCATAACCATCAAGGATAAATACCCTATTCTAGTAGTAGATGAATTGCTAGATGAAAGGGAGCACAAATCTTTACAAAGATGGACCTTCGATCCGGGTATTATCAAATACGAGTGTACGAAAAAGTCATACCGAAAACCGCCTTTCGAACACACAGCGGCCACTACGAATTTTTACTTTCTTCAACAAAAGGTGGGATATCTTGGGCATTTCATATCAGAGGAAGGTGTGACAGTGGACCCCTTCAAAATTAAAGGAATGCAAAACTGGCCGACCCCGAGAAACATAAAATTGCTACATGGCTTTCTGGGTTTAACAAGCTACTACTACAAGTTCGTGAAAAACTATGGAGAGACTAGTGCACCAGTTACTTCCTTACTGAAAAAAGATGTCTTCCAATGGTCGGACAGAGCCTCAGCTGCCTTCAAGAAACTTAAGGCAGCCATGACGACGACGCCGGTGCTAACACTACCAGATTTCAACCGACCCTTCATTATTGAGGCCGACACATTTGGAGTCGGAATTGGAGCCATTCTCATGCAAGATGGTCAACCACTCACATACACTAGCAAGACATTATCTCCCTCCCATCAAAATAAGTCAACATATGATAAGGAGATGCTTGCCATTGTGCGCGTAGCAACGAGGTGGAGACCCTACTTGATTGGTCGACGATTTCAAATTAAAATCGACCATAAAAGCCTCAAGCACTTTTTAGAGCGAAAGATATCATCCCCTGAGCAACAAAAATGGGTAACAAAACTTCTTAGATTTGATTATGAAATAACTTACAAAAAGGGGAAAGAGAATGTTCTTGCAGATGCGCTTTCGCAGCTACCCGAGCAAGTTGAAGTTCCGGCAATTTCACTTCCGACCAGCAACTTTCTTAAGGATATTAAGATGGAATGGCAGGAAGATTCAGAGACTAGTAAGATTATAAAAAAATTGGAGGAAGCACCAAGCTCCGTGGCTCATTACAATTGGGACTCAAAATAATTACACTATAAGGGTACTAAATTGAAAAGGAGTATGGCATATCACCCACAAATTGACGGCGAGACAGTTGTAAATAGGTGCTTGGAGACAGCCCCAAGCCACCCACCAAATATGACTACCCAAAGAGAACTCCAGACCCAGCGAAGTGCCATTATTGATCGACGGATCGTGACTCGACGACAACGACCCACTAATGAAGTTCTAACACAGTGGGCGAACCTACCAATAGAAGATGCCACTTGGGAGAACTATGACGACTTGAAGACCAAATTCCCAGAATTCATGAATCATCAGCCTCGAGGACAAGGCTGATTTGAAGAGGGCGGGTCTATTAGGACTCTAGCTAGGAGAGTCCTAATTGAGAGGGACATCCATGTAAAACTTTTAGGACTCTAGCTAGGAGAGTCCTAATTGAGAGGGACATTCTGTTATGACTCTAGCTAGGAGAGTCCTAATTGAGAGGGACATTCTGTTATGACTCTAGCTAGGAGAGTCCTAATTGAGAGGGGCATTCATGTAGGAGGTTTTTTCTTAGGGAAAAATTAGGAGTTGTAAGGGAATAGGAATCTTGAGTAGGAGTCCTATTAGGAGTTGGTTAGAAGTAAGAGTCTTAAGTAGGAGTCCTATTAGGAGTTAGGGTTTAGAAGCCCTATAAATAGCCATGTATTCCTTCTCTTTTCTTAAGCAATAGATGAATCTTTTCTGCAGCCTTTGAGCAGCAACTTGGAGGGAGGAAACCCTATAGAGTTCCAAGGAGGCCGATCCCCTAAAGAGATTAACCTCAAGTTTAGAATCTGCAAGGGTTCTAACATAGACTACCTATCATTCCCCTATATGTTTTTTGATCGAAACTTTCACCATTTTCATCCATATCTAACTTAGTCGCAGTACTCATAGGGGTGTTTATTGCTTTTGAATTATCCATGTTAAATCGTTTTAACAATTCTAATGTATATTTAGATTGGTTAAGAAATATACCATCACTAAGTTGTTTGATTTGTAATCCCAAAAAGAAAGTTAATTCACCCATTAAACTCATTTCAAATTCAAGACTCATACATTTGGCAAATGATTCATATAGTGATTCATCCGAAGAGCCAAAAATAATATCATCAACATAAATTTGCACAATAAGAAAATTATTTTCAAAATGTTTAATAAACAATGTAGTATCAACCTTGCCTTTAGTAAAATTATTCAAAATAAGAAAGGAACTAAGCCTTTCGTACCAAGCTCTAGGAGCTTGTTTCAAGCTATAGAGGGCCTTGGTCAATTTGAATACATGATTAGGAAGAAGAGAATTTTCAAATCCGGGAGGTTGTTCGACAAATACTTCTTCGGAAATAAAGCCATTCAAGAAAGCACTTTTAACATCCATTTGAAATAGTTTAAAATTATTACTACTAGCATAGGCAAGGAGCATCCTTATGGCTTCTAATCGAGCCACGGGAGCGAAGGTTTCTTCGTAATCGATACCTTCTTCTTGGTTGAAACCTTTGGCCACTAATCTAGCCTTGTTTCTAACCACGATACCATTTTCGTCTTGCTTGTTTCTAAAGACCCACTTAGTACCTATGACTAAGTGGTCACTTGGTCTAGGAACAAGCTTCCATACCTCATTCCTCTCAAATTGGTTCAATTCTTCTTGCATTGCAATGACCCAAAAATCATCTTTTAAGGCTTCGTTAATGCATTTAGGTTCAATTTGAGAAAGGAAAGCGGCGTTAGCACAGAAATTTTTGAAAGAAGAACGAGTTTGAACCCCTTTTGATGTATCTCCTATAATTTGCTCTTTTGGATGAGCATCTACATACTTCCATTCTTTTGGTAAAGAAATTTCGGAAGAAGATGCAATCAAATGGCTATTTTGAGGAGAGGGTTCATTTAAATTCAAATTATCAAAACCAATATCATCATCAAAATAATTTTTCTTTAAATCAGAAATTTCATTAAAAACTACATGAATAGACTCTTCTATTACTAAGGTTCTTTTATTAAAAAATCCGAAAAGCCTTAGAAACGGAAGAGTAGCCAAGAAAGATGCCTTCATCGGATTTAGCATCAAATTTTCCTAAGGCATCCCTTTCATTTAAAATAAAACATTTACAACCAAAAACTTTAAAATAGGAGATGTTTGGTTTTTTGTTATTCCATAATTCATAGGGAGTTTTGGATAAGGATGGTCTTATTAGGACTCTATTCATGATGTAGCAAGCCGTATTTACGGCTTCGGCCCAAAAGTACTTAGGTAAACTATGTTCATTCAACATAGTTCTTGCCATTTCTTGTAGGTTTCTATTTTTCCTTTCAACTACTCCATTTTGTTGAGGATTTCTTGGAGTTGAGAAGTTGTGATTGTACCCATTACTTTCGCAAAAATTTTGAAAGTCACGGTTTTGGAATTCACCACCGTGATCACTCCGAATTGATGAAATCATGAAGCCTTTTTCGTTTTGAGTGAGTTTACAAAATTTAGAGAAACACTTGAAGCAATCACTTTTGTGAGCTAAGAAATAGGTCCAAGTGTATCTAGAGTAGTCATCCACAATCACAAAAGCATATTTGCTTCCACCTAGACTTGTTGTATCAATTGGTCCAAATAAGTCCAAATGGATCAATTGTAATGGTCTAGTGGTGCTAATTTGATTGTTTGGTTTGAAGCTTGTTTTTATTTGTTTGCCTAGTTGACATGCATCACATACTTTGTCCTTAATAAAATTTATATTTGGAATTCCTCGTACTAATTCTTGAGATGAGATCTTAGATATTGTTTTCATGCTTGCATGGTCTAATCTCCTATGCCAAAGCCAAGCATCATCATTTACGTCGGAGAAACACATTTCATTACTTAGTTCATCAAGATTGATGGTATAGACATTATTTTGTTTTAAAGCAATCATAGTCATGTTATGATTTAGTTTTTCAATAATGCACATATTTGATTCAAATCTAACGATGTAACCTTTATCGCATAGTTGACTAATACTCAAGAGATTATGTTTCAATCCATCAACTAGTAAGACATCATCAATGGAAAAATTAAATTTGTTACCAATAGTTCCCTTGCCAATGATTTTGCCCTTGTTGTTGTCTCCGAAGGTAACGTACCCTTCTTCTTTGCTAGTGAGCATAGAGAAATGAGATGGATCTCCAGTCATATGTCTTGAGCATCCACTATCGAGATACCATCTCTTGCTCCTAGCTTGTGGGTTTGTCTACAAAAGAGGATGATTTTTAGGTACACATTTGATTTTGGATGCCTCAAAAATTGACCCACTAACTTTGTTATTTCTTATTGAATTCTTTATAGTTCCTTTAGGAACCCATATTAATTTTTGTGAACTAATTTTTCTAAATGGGCATTTGTAGGCAATATGTCCGGATTTGCAACAAAAGTTGCATTTCATATAAGAGGAAACATGTAATGTAGGTCCTTTTATGAAAGTGGTAGGATTTTGATGTAATCCTTTTACAAATCCAATTCCATTTCTATTTGCGATGTGACCCTTGTGTGCAAGGATCATATCTAATCCTTTGCTACAAACCTTAAACTTGTTTAAGGTTTCCTTAAGAAGCATGGAGGAGTTTGAAGACTATCAAACTTATCTTGTAGCAAAGCATGCTCTTTCTTTAAGATACTTAACTTCTTGCTAACAGTTCTACATTCATCAAATAATTCATGAAAAGCGATAGATAGTTCTTCAAAAGATAAATCTTCATTAAATAAATCACATACCTCTTCTCCTAACGCCATTAGCGCGTAATGAGCAACTTGCTCGGTGTTGGACTCCTCTTCTTCGGATGCGCTTGAATCATTCCACGTTGCCTTGAACGCCTTCTTCTTTGATGTTCTCTTTTTGGCTTGAGGACAATCGTTCTTATAGTGTTCCGGTTTTTTGCATTCATAGCAAATCACTTGGTCCTTCTTTTGTTCAAATTTATTTTTTGTATTATTTTTAAATTTGTTCTTTCGTAAATATTTTTTAAATTTTTGAGTCAAATGTGCAATGTCATTGTCACTGTCCTCATCACTTGATATTCCTTTCAAGTGGTCTTCTTGTGATTTGAGTGCCATATCCTTCCTGTTCTTTGGAAGGGGGTTCTCGAGCTCGTCATGAGCTTGACATGTCATTTCGTAGGTCATTAGAGACCCAATGAGTTCTTCAAGAGGGAATGCTTTAAGGTCTTTGGCCTCTTGAATGGCCGTAACTTTTGGATCCCAACTTTTAGGGAGGGATCTTAAGATTTTAGTTACTAGTTCAAAGTTAGTAAAATCTTTACCAAGAGCTTTGAGTCCATTGATGACATCCGTAAACCGGGTGTACATGTCTCCGATGGACTCACTTGGTTTCATTCGGAAAAGTTCGTAAGAGTGCACAAGGATGTTGATTTTGGACTCTTTCACTCGGCTAGTGCCTTCATGAGTGACCTCAAGAGTTCTCCAAATATCAAAAGCCGAATCACATATTGAAACATGATTAAATTCGTTTTTGTCTAGTGCACAAAACAAGGCATTCATAGCCTTTGCATTTAAAGCAAAAACCTTCTTTTCCGATTCATCCCATTCGCTCATCGGAAGAGAAGATTTTTGAAATCCATTCTCGACAATAGACCAAAGCTCAAAGTCCATAGAAATGAGGAAGATTCTCATGCGAGTCTTCCAATATGTGTAATCCGACCCATTAAACAAAGGTGGTCGTGCAATAGAATGGCCCTCTTGCATGTCGGAGTAAGCCATCTCTCTTGGGTATTAAACCAAATATGAGAGATAACCTTGCTCTGATACCACTTGTTAGGATCGGAGCGGCACTAAGAGGGGGGGGGGTGAATTAGTGCAGCAGATTAAAACTTCGATTTTAACAAAATCTTTCGTACGATAAGAACGAAACTTGAAAAGTTTAACTTGAAGGCGTATTCTTAAAGTTGCGCAGCAAGGGTAATAAGGAACTAAAGCAGTAAGAAGATTTGCAGTAATGTAAATGACAATAATAAAATGCAAACCAGAGATTACGCCGATTTTTAGAGTGGTTCGGTCAAATGACCTACTCCACTTGCGAGGCCCCTCTTCGATGAGGCTTCCACCTTCCACTAGCAAGTCTCTTGAAATGGAAGGGTAAACACCCCTCTTACAACCTTTTACAAGCAGCTCAACCTCTTACAAATTTTCAATAAGAAAGAAGGAGGAGAACTCTCTAGCAAATTGAAAACAAGACTTGCTAAGACTTTCTAAGACTTTTCTCTCAATCAAAATGCTTCTCAAAAGTTGTTATCTCAGCTGAGATTTGAGGGGTATTTATAGGCCTCACGAGGATTCAAATTTTGGGCTCCAAAATTTGAATTCTCTTAGGGTTCCCGGTGCTGGAGGTGCCACCGCCCAGCCAGGCGGTGCCACCGCCCAGCGCTCGGGTGCTGGACGGTGAAACCGCCCAGCCAAGGAGGTGTCACCGCCCAACACTCGGGTGCTGGGCGGTTTCACCGCCCAGCCAGGCGGTGCCACCGCCTGGCTCTCCAATTCATTTGTTTGGCTTAATTTTAGCCCAAACCAAATCTGAGTTTGGGCCCAGTTGGCCCATAACCAGGATATAGGATTATCTCTTAATCCTAATCCTAATTACAGGTGAACTACATAACACAAAAAAAACATCCTAAGCAAGTTTTTTAACCGCGAACGTCGAGTCTTGTTCCGGCGAGCTTTCCGACGAACTTCTTCCGACGGACTCCCTACAAGCTCCCAATCTTTGTGATGACTTTATCGAGTAGCCGAGCCTTCTCGGTGATCTCCGCGAGCCTCCGACGATTTCTTCGGTGAACTTCCGACACGTTCCCGATTTCTTCTCGGTTGGTTCCGGCAGCATCTCCGATAATTCTTCGGTCTCTTAAACGTCCATCGAGCTCGACTCCGGTATCCTTGCTTTATGTTTTCTGGTTATCGTAGTTAATCCTGCACACTTCACTCAATAATATGGATTAGATCAATTAACCCACCAATTGATTATATCATCAAAATTTGAGATTCAACAGGCCCTACAGGTGCCATCGCTTGCTAGGAATTCAGGGTCATGGTTGGGCCTTGAATCCATCCCAAACCAGCCCAAGTTAGGACCCAATTGGCACCTAATTAAATTAGTGGGATTATCTCCCAAACCTAACTTAATTTATGCTCTAACTATGATAATTAAGATATGATTACTACACTTCATTTTCTGGTACATCAATTGCTCTTCCGGTGAGCTTCCGGCGATCTTCCAGCGAACATCCGATGAACTCTCGGCAATGCTCCGGTGGACTCCCAGTAAGCTCCCGGACTTTACGATGATCTTCTTGACGAGTTCCAACGAGCTTCTATGGTAAGCTCCTGGACTTCTCGGTTGGTTCTGTAATATCTCTCACTTTTGAAATTTATTAATAAGGATTTATTTGTAAATCTGAGGACCTATATATAAACCCTGAGGACCTAATCATAAATATAATAATGCAAGGACTAGACTATAAAATGTATAAAATTACAAATCCCATCACTTAAGCCTATCTGCCTTTGTTCTGAAGGAACCAGAGAAGGCAGCTATGTGGAAGAATAGAAGAAGAGAGAAAGAAGAAGAAAAAAAAAAGGGGGAAGAAGAAGAAGAGAAGAGGAAGAAGAAGAAGAAGAAGAAGAAGAAAAGAGGAGGGTGGCTGCGGCAAGGGCTACAACGAGGAGCTATGGGGCATTGGGGAGGAGAAAGGAAGAGGAGGAGAAGAAGAGAAGAAGAAGAAGAGAGAGGAGGGTGGCTGCGGCAAGGGTTGCAGCGAGGAGGTGTGGGGCGTCGGGGAGGAGAAGGGAAGAAGAGGAGAAGAAGAGAAGGAGAAGAAGAAGAAGAGGAAGAGAAGAAGGAGAAGTGGGAGAAGAGGTTGTGACACCACTGTTTCCTGCAGGAGGAAAATGAGGAGAGGGTGTGTGTGGCGCCGGGGAGGAGAAGGGAAGGAGAGGAGAAGAAGAGAAGAAGAAGAGTAGGGGAGGAAGAAGAGGCTGCGGCTGCGGCGGTGGCAGCCGCAACTGGAAGAGAAGAACAAGAGGGAAGAAGAGGAAGAGGGGAAGGTAGCTGTGGCTGCAGCTATGGTAGCAGTTGTGGTGGCAGCGGTGGCTGCGGTAGCTGCGGCAGCAGTGGTGGCTGCAGCAGCTGCTTTTGGGAAAGAGAAAGAAAGGAAAGGGAAAAAAAAAGGGGGCTGCTGTTGAATCTCATATTTTGATGATGAAACCACTTGATATGTGTTTATAATTTAAACTGCATTTTGAGTGATGCAGGTCTACTTGATCAGGATTAGACAGTTAACGCAGCAGGAATTGACGTTGCGCTAGAGGAGATCACGTTAGGATATTGGATGGCAGAAGATTCGGACGTCGGGCATCGGGCCAAGAGTGAAATTGCGCTAAGGATATCAGGGTTGCGGAGGTCAACCGTCGATTGGGCAACAAGCCGTAAGAGAGGACGATGCACCGAAGAATCGGACGAAGCGCTAACCAATGACGTGCCGGGCAACAAAATGTCAATTCACGTTGTAATAATTGTCTAGATCGGAGTAGAGTTTTAGCTTGTGTGTGCAGGATTAACTACGATACCGACGAATACATAAAGCAAAACAAAGTGTTGGAGTCAAGCACAAAGGATTCATTGCGAGTTCGAGAGTTCGACGGAAGTCCGAAGGTTCGTCGGGAATGCTACCGGAACTAGCCGAGAATGAGTCGGGAATGCTACCGGAACTAGCCGAGAATGAGTAGGGAGCTTGCCGAAGGGGTTTTCGGAAGCTCGCCGGAAGGTTCGTTGGAAGTTCGCGAAGCTCGCCGAGAAAGATCGGAGCTTGCCAAAGAAGCTCGTTGGAACTCGTCAAGATCAAATCGTGAAGTCTAGGAGCTTGCCGGGAGTCCGCATAATAGTTTCCGAGAGTTTATCGGAAAACCGTCGGAAGTTCGCCGGAAGCTCGCTGGAAGAAGTCTTGACTTACGGACTTTGTAATAGCTTAGAAAATGTCTTTAAATTCATAGTTAGCACGTTACTTAGGGTTAGGATTAGGTGTTAATCCTATAAACCAAGTAGGGGCCAATTGGGCTCTAGTTCGGACTGGTTTGGGCCAATTTTGGAGCCCAACCAGTGAGCTGAAATAGTGTAGGCGGTGGCACCGCTAGATTTGGCGGTGGCACCGCCTAGCACCCGAGAGCCAGGTGGTGGCACCGCCCAGCACTCGAGAGCTGGGCGGTGGCACCGCTTGGCTGGGCGGTGGCACCGCCAGCATCGGGAACCAAAGAGAATTCAAATTTTGGAGCCGAAATTTGAATCCTCTTGAGGCCTATAAATACCCCTCAAATCTCAGCTGAGATTACAACCTTTTGAAAAGCAATAGTTTGAGTTAAGAGCCTTAGAATAGTCTTTGCAAGCCTTGTTTTTCATATTGCTTAAGTGTTCACCTCCTCCCATCTTGTTGAAAAGAATTGTAAGAGTGTGAACCACTTGTAGTATTAGTCCTTCCCCTACAAGAAATTTGCTAGTGGAAGTTGGAAGGCTCTTCGAGGAAGGCTTCGTAAGTGGATGTAGGTCATTTTGACCGAACCACTTTAAAAACTGTTGCGTTATCTGGTTTGCATCCTACTCTTGCCATTTACATACTGCAAACTTCTCTACTTAGTTACTACGCTTCCATACATTTCTAAGTTATCAAGCTTCTAAAATCGATTTCCATTGATATTGCTTTTCATCGTACGAAAGATTTACCAAAACCGAAGTTTTAATCCGCTGCACTAATTCACCCTATTGAATCTCGGATTTTGATGATAAAATCAATTGATGGGTTAATTGATCTAATCCATATTATTGAGTTAAGTGTGCAGGAGTAACTACGATAACCAGAAAACATAAAGCAAGAATACCGGAGTCAAGTTCGATGGACGTTTAAGAGTCCGAAGAATCGTCGGAGATGCTGCCGGAACCAACCGAGAAGAAATCGGGAACCTGTCGGAATTTTCGGAAGTTCGCCGAAGAGATCGTCGGAGGTTCACGGAGATCACCGAGAAGGCTCGGCTACTCATTAAAGTCATCACAAGTTCGGGAGCTTGCTGGGAGTCCGTCGGAAGAAGTTCGTCGGAAAGCTCGCCGGAACAAGACTCGACGTTCGCGGTTGAAAACTTGCTTAGGATGTGTTTTGTTATGTAGTTCACTTGTAATTAGGATTAGGATTAAGAGATAATCCTATATCCTGGTTAGGGGCCAACTGGGCCCAAAATTAGACTTGATTTGGGCTAAATTTGAAGCCCAATAAGTGAACCAAAGGGTCTGGCGGTGGCACCGCCAGACTGGGCGGTTGCACCGCCCAACACCCGAGAGCTGGGCGGTGGCACCACCTGGGCTGGACGGTGGCACCGCCCAGCACTGTCAATGTCTGACAGTGACAGGCGGTGGCACCGCCAGCATCGGGAACCCAAAGAGAATTCAAATTTTGGAGCCCAAATTTGAATCCTCTTGAGGACTATAAATACCCCTCAAATCTCAGCTGAGATTACAACTTTTTGAGCAGCAAGTGATTGAGAGAAAAGTCTTAGAAGAGTCTTTGCTAGTCTTGTTTTCAATTTGCTAGTGTTCACCTCCTTCTTTCTTGCTGAAAATCTGTAAGAGAGTGAACCGCTTGTAAAAGTTGTAAGAGGGGTATTTACCCTTCCCTTTCAAGAGATTTGCTAGTGGAAGGTGGGAGCCTCATCGAAGAGGGGCCTCGTAAGTGGATGTAGGTCATTTGACCGAACCACTGTAAAATCGGCGTAATTTTACTTATTGTCATTTATATTACTGCAAACCATTTGCACTTTAATGCTATACTGCTTTGTCTCCGTCTTACTTATCTCTTCAAGTTAAAACACAATCGAAACGGTTTTAAACGAAAACGTTGCTTTTATCATACGAAGTTTTCGAAAAGTGTTTAAATCGTGAAAAGTTTATCGCACTTCACCGCTGCACTAATTCACCCCCCCCCCCTCTTAGTGCCGCTCCGATCCTAACAGCTGCGGCCATGATTGCGGCTACAGCGGTGGTGGCTGCATTTGCAGTAGCTGTGTCTGCGAAAGAAGAGGAGGAAGAAGGTAGTGCAGTGGAAGGGGCTGCGACTGTGGCAGCGGCAGCGGTGGTTGCTGCGGCAGCTATGTTTGGGAAAGAAAAAAAAAGAAGGAACGAGAGTAAGGGAGAGCAGATGAATGTGCCCCTATGTTTTGCATGAGCTGCAGTTGTGGAGGAAGAAAGAAGATTGGTGCAGAAAACAAAAACAGAGAGAGGAGATAGAGAAAAATAGAAGAAGGATTCGGGCATATACCTTTTTCGGATCTTCGGATCAAAATCTTCGAAAGGCAAGTGTTTCGATCTTTCCTATTACAAGCTTTCTAATCTTTTTTATTGCAAGTGTTTTGATCCTTCCTATTGCAAGCTTTCTAATCTTTTCTATTGCAAGTGTCCCAATCTTTTCTCCTACAAGTGTTATCCTTTCTATTGCAAATGTTCCGATCCTTCCTATTGCAAGTGTCCCGATCTTTTCTCCTGCAAGTGTTCCGATCCTTCTTATTGTAAGCTTTCTAATCTTTCGTATTGTAAGTGTCTCGATCTTTTCTCCTGCAAGTGTTCTAATCCCATCTTATATAGATATTAGTCTCTGTTCTCATATTAATTCTAAATAATCTGAAAGATTTCTGCTTAGAACCTGATATTTCTCTTGTTAGACACAAAACCATGGATCTGGAATTTTTTAGTAAACTGACCCCTATAGATTGTTTTAGCCATAATTTTTAGCACCAAATATGGATTTAGACAGGACCTAATTCATTTGAAATTAGACTCTTATATCTTTCTTTTGACACTATATTGAAAATTTTGGACACCAAATACTTACCCAAACTTCTATTTCAAATGAGCCTATGGAATCTGCAAAACAGGGATCGAAATTTCTGACCTTTTGATACTAAAATGCCTATAAGTCCCTGTTGAAAATTCTGATTTATACCAAACAAGCTTCATTTAAGACTAGACTTGTAGATCTTTTTTTTTATATATAGATTGAAAAATTTGGTATTCAAATGCCTATCCTGTTATCAATTGAATCCGACCCTATGAATTCTACAAAACAGTGATTTTGTTTTTGACCTTTGGTTACTAAATCAATGATAACTCCTTGTTGGAAACCTTGATTCATACGAAACTTATTTCATCAGAAAATAGATTGACATATCTTTTGATAATAGCTTTCTTGAGGGTATTGGAGTATAATTAATAATCTGAAGTGTTTGTTCAATGTGCCTCTCGAACTCTGTCATAAATCGAGCTTTGGTCGATTTCACATATTCTGTTTTCATTCGTTTGGAAATAGATTTCATTCAGTTTCTTTCACTCAATTGAGGTTTATATTAATGCTTAAATTCTGGTCTGCTCTTGTCTATAAGTTATTTACATTCTTGAAATATATTGTGTAACGTTTATGCTATATCGTATTGACTCATATAGATATATGTATATCCCATTGTTCCACATTTGCTTTCGATATGTGCCTATTCCAATTTTATTCCTTTGGATATTGAATTCATCTAACCTTCTTATTTGAATTGAGTTATATATGATTGTTTGGAATCTGTGTGTACTCTTGCTTTCATTCCCTGTTAAATCTGAATACATTTGTGAAAGATTATTGCTTGCATCGTATTGACTCATAAAGGCACATGTATGTTTTGTTATTCTGTGTGTGCTTCCGATATATACTATTTATTGTTCATACTACCCTTTTGTACTCTGGTGTTGTGGGATAATGTGAACCTTTACCATAAATGGAGGGAGTTATGCATAGAGCCTGCGATGCTCTATCGGCCCCCTCTGACTTCACCTATACGTGGGTGGATGGAGCTCCCAAACGTGATAAACTTCTATCTGGTGGTCATTCAGAAATGGATGAATCACATTCTATTTGTGGTCTCATTACACCTTCTGTATGTTTGATATGATATCTAGAGCTTTGGTTATGTATTTATGTATGCACTTTGGATAAGAAAGATATGAATGCAACGTCAAATATGACATTTCAGCTTCTGTTTCGTATTCGTTCTTTGATATGCTTTGAAATGGTTCATATGCCATTGATATACTCTAAAATATTTCCTACGCTATTGATATGTTCCGAAATGCTCCCTATGCCTCTGAAATGTTCCTACACCATTGATATGCTTTGAAATATTCCATATGCTATTGATATGTTCCAAAATGTTCCATTTGTCATTGATATGCTCCGAAATATTTCATACATTGTTGATAAGCTCCGAAATGTTTCATTCATTGTTGATATGCTCCGAAATGTTTCATCTGTTATTGGGATACTCCGAAATATTCAATATGCCGTTGATATGCTCCGGAACATTTCCTACGCTATTGATATGCTCCAATTACTCTATGCTTCATTCGTTATGTACCAAATATATTTTGAATGACATGACACATATGATTTTGTATCTAATGAGATGGTATCCATGAGAATTCTTGTATTCTGTCTTGCATTATGATACCTTTTTTGAAATCGTTCATTTTGTTCTGAATATGCTTTGTCACTTGCTGAGCTATTTTTAGCTCACTCCGTTGTTATATAAAATCTTTCAGGTCAGCGTGCCACTCTTTGAGATGTTTGAATTGGGCTAAGGCAGTAGAGAGCTATTTAGAATTATGGGCAAGTATTGTTGGTTATTATGTTATTGTTGTATAAGCATATTTTGTATGTAATGAAATGTTGTAGATGAACCGAAATGGATATACCTTGTAAAAGTATTAGAAGATCTCTCTTATTTGGAATTTCGGAATGTTAAGTCTAGGTTATGATGATATGAACTTGTGGTAAATGGTTGGAGTTATGATTGTATAAATTACTTAGCTTGTGGATTTATAAATGTTATTTATGTTTGTTAAGTTAGCTTGGGTTGCCATAAATGTGAATTATCGAGTGATGTGATATATGATTATAAACTAGACAGGTTTTATAGATATGAATTTGATAGAATGTTTTTCAGTGTCCTCAAATATTAGTTTGGATCCTGGATTAGTTTGTGGTGAAACTTTTAATATTATTGATCTTTTTGACTGATTCCCGTAGAACTTCCGATAAATGTCCAGACTCCCGTCGAACCCTCGAACTCCCAATGTGATCTCGATCTTGACTCCGGCACAACACTTGCTTTATGTCTTACTGTTATCGTAGTTATCCTGCACACTTTTCTCAACATATAGATTAGATCAAACAAATTACAATTGACTTTATCATCAAAATTCGAGATTCAACAATCTCCTCTTTTTTGATGATGACAATCAATTGATGACGGAGTTAACTTTAACTCCCCCTATCTATATATCATACTTAAGAAAAGACATTCTTGAATTCAAGGCCATTGAATTCAAGAGATATTTTGATAAGTTAAGTTCATTTAAACTTATCAATACTCACATCATGATTCATATCATGATCTAACATTCTCAAAATGATGTCAAGGCATGACATCCATTTTCAAGATGATATTTCAAATATGAAAGATGACAAAGATAGTAATTCATCATTCTATTGCAAGATATCAATTTGTAAAATTGTAAGTTAAGCTCTAGATATCTTATCATAATGAAGAAAATTTATCAAGCAAACATTTCAAGTATATATGATGAAATATATTGCATACATCAATTTACCATATTTTGGTATTATTTCTCCCCCTTTGTCATCAACAAAAAGGAGAATGATTCAACAATTCAAGTATGGTAAAAATTCATACCATATTTCAACTTGTAAAAATTCTTACTAATCATATTTCAAGCATTCATGACATGGTATTATTCAAAAGTTCTCAACATTAAATGTTATAAACATTAAAGAGATAGCTTGCATCAACTTCTCCCCTTTTATTTTTTCATTAAAACTTTGTATAAAGAAGGAAAGTAAGGAAGAAATCCATTGAGAACCAACTTTGTGAAATGATTTGAATCAAATAAAAATTGATAAAAGAGTTTTATTTAATCATGCTTCAATTTTCACAAGGATCAAGAGATTCATGTGAAATCAAATCCTTATTCTCGCAAGTGTTCATCTCATAAAATGAATAAGCCTTCAAAATGAGAGGAGCATCATATCAAATCTATTTCTCAATAAAAATTCATAAGAGTGAAATCCGTGATAGATGCATTTGTCAATGACTTTCATGAATTAAACATTAAGATATGTATAAATACATGCATTTATAAAATGTTTTGTTATAGCTTTTCATCATTACTTGCATGAGGTAATAACATTAGTAATGTATAGTTCTCAAAGATTAAGAATCCGATGTATGATTAAAACTACTCAAGATTCAATAGAAATCATAATCATCAAAGTAAACATGATATTGCATCATTGTATGATAACATGCTCATCATCATAGAGACTTTTAGCATCAAAGCACAAAATTTTCACATCAAAGTAAATATGTTATTGAAGCATACAACCTTATCATCATGTAAAATTCGCATCATAAAATTATCAGCACAGAATTTAAGTGAGTGATCACAAAATCAAGAAAGTCCAAAAATAAAATTTAACAAATTCATGCATTCGGACACATTAACATTCCTAACTCCGCAAATGCTCATCAAATAATACATCAAGTTGTAGATACCAATAGTTAAATATATCAAGGACTTTATCTATTCAAAAGATATATCAAGTCTAATTCTTAGTGTAATATATTCATTAAAGGAAGCTTAGATTTTAACCATCAAGGTAGTTAGCACAGAATTTTACTATAAGTAGCAGAAAAGCACAACATTACGATCATCAAAGTGAGTAGCATTTTAAGTTTACAATATTAAGGTAAACAATATAGTATTACAACATAACAAAGAGGAATTGTGTCCACTTTTTCCCAAATACATACACAGCTTATTTAGGTGGTGGAAAGTTAAAATGTCTAAACAAGGTATCAAACTATCGGTGAATCTGCTGCAACTCAGTTAAGATTTGATCTTGGCATTGTTTAAGTCAATCTTGTCGTTGTTCAAAATGATCCATCCGAATCCCTATGTCTTCAATAGATGAAGGAGGTGCTTGCCCTACTAGAAGTGATTCCTCAAAGGGACCAGTTGGAGAAGATTGATTACCCCTAAATATTGGTGTTTCCGGTTCTGGTTCAGGTGGGAGGGGATCGATCCTTCTGCTAGTCATAGGTGCCCAGCAAGCCAATCACGTGAGTGATGGCACGTGTGACTTGATACAGAATCTTTTTGCTTATTATATTTTGGCGTATATCACTTTATAACTATTGCATAAATGCATATATATTGTGATGTCCTTGGATTTGTGCAATGGGAATCGGATCGTGATGAGATCACGATAATGAGATCGATTCACCTTTAAATACATATCCTAAATAATCCCGGTCATAGGTTACTCGAGAGGGACATCGTGATAACCGGATAGACTGGTGTGCTGTATACCCGTCCATATGATGGATGCAGCTGGTCTCATAGCTGCTCGTGTAGGGACACTAGGGATACAGTACAGGTGCTCATTGGAGAATGAGTTCACTGATTGATCCGCTTACGGAATGCTGGATGGTTGATGATGCCTTATTGTCAGACAGCGATTCCATAGTCCTAGTGGTGTATCTGGTCCTTAGACTTGAGACACCAAGGATGTCCTGTATGAGTGCTCCACTCTTTGATACCAGACTTATAGGTTTGACTGTTCTCAGATCTAGTACAGCTGGTCATTGGGAGTGGTAGTCGACCTTACGAGGGCTATTGAGTGTCGACAGAGGATCATCCACTCTCGGCGTCATGAGAGGAATATCCTATGTGTTCTTGCTCAGACAAATCCCTGGCCAGGGTCATTCGGGTTGAGAGAGAAAGAGTTCTCCGGGAGAATCCGATTAGAGCGAGACTCGAGTAGAAACCGTATGGGTCTGACAGCACCATGCTCGATATACGGTCTCTGGGATATTAGATGGATGAGGGACTATAGGTACATGGTAACTGAGGACAGACAGGTCCAATGGATTGGATTCCCCTGTATCGTCTGGGGACTACGGCGTAGTGGCCTAGTACTTCCGTAGTCGATGAGTCGAGTGAATTATTACAGAGATAATAATTCACTAAGTTAGAAGGAGTTCTGACAGGTATGACTCACGGCCAGCTCGATATTGGGCCTAGAGGGTCACACACATATGGTAGGCATTGCGATGAGTAGAGGTTCGGATATGAGATATCCGACGGAGCCCTTGTCTTATTGGATGCAGATCCAATACCCACTAGGGAAAGGACCCATTAGGGTTTTGACACGGGATCTCTATAAATAGGAGGGATTCACAGCCTCATAGCTAGAGTCTTTGCTTGCCCTTCCTATTCTCCTCTCCCTCTCCACCTCAGAGTAGGCCTGGAGTTTTGAGGAGCGTCGTCGCAACCCTGCTGTGTGGATCACCGCTAGAGAGGAGGACGCTTGACCTCCTTCACCCTCTCCTAAGGATCTGCAAGGAAACAGGGATATACGATCTCCCTAGGTAACACAATCTCTATACGCAGTTTTGTGTTTTTGCGGATTTTTCGCACCAATCTTCGCACGACGACGAACATCTTTTTGGGGAATCGGGGATTTTTGTTTTCTTGTTCTTCCGCTGCGCATATGATGTCGCCCCCAATGATTTCCCAATAGTGGTATCAGAGCCAGGTTGTTCGTGCGAATGATTGGTTTTGAACTGCGTGTATTGTGTTTAGGAAGAAAATTGACGTCAAAATCGTTGACGCAAAAGCAAGGAAGGGCAGCAACAGTTGCTACCCTCGATCTGCATGCCTGCAGCCACCTGCAGCGGCAGCCGCAGTCGCAGCCAGGCAGCACAGCGCCGGCGCATGCGCAAGCGCTGTGCCTGCAGCAGCCGGCCGACGGCCTGCTTGAAGCAGGCTTGCGGCCGGCGGGGCTGGCAGCGTGGGCTGAGGCACCGCAGGGCAGAGCCGCGGGCAGAGGCGCCGCGGGGCAGCAGCGCGGGCTGAGGCACCGCAGGGCAGCGGCGCCTGTGGCCGCTGCTCCCACGGGCAAAAACCCCGTAAGGGGCGGCCGCCAGCGAGGCAGCACCGCCTGCGGGCGCTGCCTCGCCGGCAGAACTGCCCGCGGAGGTGGCGACGCCCGCAGGCGAGGGCAGCGCCCCGCCCCTCGCCGCACAGGCCGCCGCCGGCAGGGTGGCGGCGGCGGCAGCAGCGAAAAGGGGAAAGGGCATTAGGGTTTTCTGGGAAAAAGACAGTTTTGCCCCTCGGAATTTGAGAAATTCCAGTTTCTGTCTTTTGTCCAAATTACGAAAATACCCTTAGGAATTGAGAAATTCCCTACATGTCCCTGATTTCAGAAAAATATTAATTAATTAAAAGGTTTAGTTGATTATTATTTTTTATTATTATCTAGTAGTCCTACATGATGATGATTATTTATACATGTGATGTATGATGTGTGGACGGATGATCATGAACCGTGTGATGTGTGTACTTGTGATTATTATTATTGAGGTCTGCGAACCTCCATTATATTTCTCGTTTATTGTCGGGCCTGCGTGCCTATGATTAAGTTGTAATCACATGAGGAGGCGCAGCGGGAGCGTGGATGCGACAGCGAGACCCACGAGACGGACGATCGTGATGCATGGAGATGCATCAAGATGTCGACGGAACTGACGAGGACGAGATGGACGATCACAGGGCATGGAGATGCACCGTTGCACACATAGATCTTGATGTGAGTGATTAGGCCTACTGGCTCGGGCCTAATCATATTAGGTAGTGGTCCATGATCATCTGATGTGATTGATTATACACATACTAGATATGTATATATATTTGCATGCGATGTAGATATATATTAAATATGTATATGTGTGACATGTCATATTAGGAGACCAAATTATAGAAACATCTCTCGATAATATTAAGTCGGTAAACGTGAGGCAATTAGATTGACCCACGTGGCCTTCCATCGTTATGAGTAGGAACCGAATCCCGGTGTAGGTTGAGTTGGTCGAGTCCCTCGAGACTCACCTATATCGCGATTCGCTATCTTGCTTACGACATAGAGATGTCACCGGTGACCTGAGGACATGGTATGCTTGGTCGAGTCCCTCGAGGGTATATCATCAAATCAGACTCATCTTGTAACGAAGGTGTTGACTTAACCGAGCATCATGGTTGGTCGAGTCCCTCGAGGCCATGGTGATTCGGAGGCTGAACAGGACGGGAATCACAAGGAGTTGTGATCGGTAAGAGTTGCCTACCTTTTAGGCTTAGTGTGATTGGTCGAGTCCCTCGAGGTTACACTAAGACGCTGATTGGATCCTGATCCCCACTAGAAGTCTGCCGGAGACTTCCGTTTCACGTGCTGAGGGTGTCGCGTGACTCGTTAGTAAAATAGTGGGAGCATATTAAGATAGAAGTCCATATCTTGATAGTTTATCTCTTGCAAAATCTGCATGTTATTCATTTTTGCTACATCTTTATTTTCAGAAAATGTCGCTTTCAAATCCCTTACGTGGCATACTTGATGTCAACCGCCTCACTGGTCCAAATTATACGGATTGGCTCCGTAACTTGAGAATTGTTCTCACAGCGGAGAAAATTGTGTACGTCCTTGATACAGTGATGCCTACGCCCGAAGAAGGGGCAAGCGAGGATGAGATCGCTCGCTACGTGAAGTACATTGATGACTCCACTCTTGCTCAGTGCTATATGTTGGGCTCTATGACTCCAGAGTTACAGAGACAACATGAAAAGATGGATGCCAGATCCATTCTCCTACATGTCCGTAAATTGTTTGAGGAACAGGGAAGGACTCAACGATATGAGATATCCAAGAGCCTTTTCCGCGCTAGGATGACTGAGGGGACACCGGTTCAGAACCATGTCCTAAAGATGATTGAGTGGATAGAGAAACTCACAGGTCTAGGAATGGTCCTAGAGGATAACTTGTGTGTGGACATTGTGCTTCAGTCCCTACCAGATTCCTTTTCACAGTTCATAATGAATTTTAATATGAACAAGCTTGAGGTGACTCTCCCAGAGCTCCTCAATATGTTGAGGGAGGCAGAGAGTACTATTAAGAAAGAGAAGCCAGTTCTCTACACTGGTGAGACCAGAAAGAAAAGGAAAGCAGAAAGGTCCCTTAAGAAGGGAAAGGTTGCTAAGAAAGACCCAACAAAGGACAAAGGCCAGTGCTTCCACTGTGGTAAAGATGGGCACTGGAAGAGAAACTGCAAAGAGTACCTTGCAGAAAGGGCGAAACAAAAGCTTGATGAAGCTTCAGGTACATTCATGATCAGTCTCCATTTGTCAGACTCTTATGATAACACATGGGTATTAGATACCGGTAGTGCTTATCATATATGCAATTCATTGCAGGTTCTGGCAAGGCCTAGGAGACTAGAGAGAGGCGAGATGGACCTAAAGATGGGTAATGGAGCAAAAGTTGCTGTATTAGCTGTTGGCGAGGTCGCTCTACATCTGCCTAGTGGAGCTTTTATTGCATTAGATGCATGTTATTTTGTTCCTTCTATTATCAAAAACATTATTTCCATTTCATGTTTAACAGTTAGTGGATATAAATTTGTTTTTAAGAACAATGGTTGTTCGATATTATTAGATGATAAGATCATCACGAAAGGAACATTGCATAATGGTTTATTTATGTTAGACACCACTCCACATATCATGAATGTAAATGTGTCTAAGAGGAAACGAGATGAGGTGAACAATGCATACCTGTGGCATTGTAGGCTAGGTCACATCCATGGAAGAAGGATTCAAAAGTTGCTAAATGATGGATATTTAGATCCATTCGACTATGTGTCATATGCAACTTGTGAGCCTTGCATTCGTGGAAAACTGACCAACTCTCCATTTAGTGGAACTGGAGAGAGAGCCACTGAGTTGTTGGAACTCATACATAGTGATGTATGTGGACCCATGTCAACTCATGCCATTGGAGGTTACTCCTACTTCATTACATTTACTGATGATTTCTCAAGGTATGGATATGTGTACTTAATGAAGTACAAGTCCGAGGCCTTTGAGAAATTCAGAGAGTATAAGAATGAGGTGGAGAACCAGACTGGAAAGAGTATCAAAACTCTTCGATCAGATCGAGGAGGTGAGTACTTAAGTACAGAGTTTACTCACTTCCTCAAGGACCATGGGATATTATCCCAATGGACACCTCCTTATACACCTCAGCTCAATGGTGTCTCTGAAAGGAGAAATCGTACATTATTAGATATGGTACGGTCCATGATGAGTTTCGCTGACCTACCCATCTCATTCTGGGGATATGCCCTAGAAACCGCAGCTTACCTTCTGAACAGAGTTCCAACTAAGTCGGTAGTGTCTACACCATATGAGATATGGAAAGGGAAGAAGCCTGATCTTAAGGTTGTTAAGATTTGGGGCTGTTCTACCCATGTTAAAAGACACAACCCCGATAAGTTAGAATCAAGGACAGAGCGATGCAAATTTGTGGGATACCCCAAGAAAACTTGTGGGTATTATTTCTATCATCTCGAGGACCAAAAGGTCTTTGTAGCTAAGAGAGCAGTGTTCCTTGAGAAGGAACACATTCTTGGCGGAGACAGTGGGAGAATGATAGAGTTGAGCGAAGTTAGGGAACCAAGCTCAAGCACCACTCTACAGCCCGAGTCTGTTCAGGTACCTAATACACAAGTATCAACTTTACGCAGGTCTGATAGAGTATCCCATCCTCCTGAGAGATATGTGGGACATATTAGAGCAGAGGATGTAGAGGATATTGATCCTCAGACCTACGAGGAGGCTATTATGAGTATAGACTCCGGGAAGTGGAAAGAAGCCATGAATTCTGAGATGGATTCTATGTACTCCAATAAGGTTTGGAACCTAGTTGATGCACCCGAAGGTATTGTACCCATCGGTTGCAAGTGGATCTTTAAGAAAAAGATCGGAGTAGATGGAAAGGTAGAGACCTATAAAGCAAGGCTAGTGGCTAAGGGGTATCGTCAAAGGCAAGGTGTTGACTACGACGAAACTTTCTCACCCGTAGCAATGCTAAAATCCATCAGAATTCTATTGGCTATTGCAGCACACTATGATTATGAGATCTGGCAGATGGATGTGAAAACCGCATTCCTCAACGGGAACCTGGAGGAGGAGGTGTATATGATGCAACCTGAGGGATTCGTGTCCAAGAACTGCCCAGATAAGGTGTGTAGGTTGCTTAGATCCATTTATGGACTAAAGCAAGCTTCCCGAAGTTGGAACATAAGATTTGATGAGGCAATCAGATCTTATGACTTCGTTAAGAACGAAGATGAGCCTTGTGTATACAGAAAGGTAAGAGGGAGCGCTATTAGCTTTTTGGTGTTATATGTGGATGACATCCTCATCATTGGGAATGACATAGGAATGCTATCCACAGTAAAGGCTTGGTTATCTAGACACTTCTCCATGAAGGACTTAGGAGAAGCATCTTATATCTTGGGGATTAGAATCTATAGAGATAGATCCAAAAGGATGCTTGGCTTGTCCCAGTCCAGGTACATAGAAACTATTGTCAAAAGGTTTGGCATGGAAAATTCCAAGAGAGGTCTCATACCGATGAGACATGGGATATCGCTTTCTACGAGTATGTCCCCAAAGACTCTAGAAGAAAGGGTGAACATGGATATGATACCTTATGCCTCAGCAATAGGGTCTATCATGTATGCCATGCTATGTACTAGGCCTGATATAGCGCATGCTCTGAGTGTCACGAGCAGGTATCAGGCGGATCCAGGCTTGGAGCACTGGAAAGCAGTAAAGTGTATCCTTAAGTACTTGAGAAGGACTAAGGATCTTTTACTAGTATATGGAGGTAATAGCCTTAAGGTTGAAGGCTACACTGACTCAAGTTTTTAGTCTGATGTCGATGATAGCAAGTCGAATTCAGGGTATGTGTACACCTTGAATGGAGGAGCAGTGTGCTGGAAGAGTTCCAAGCAAGATACCACTGCTGACTCGACCACAGAGGCGGAGTACATTGCTGCATCAGATGCAGCAAAGGAGGGAGTCTGGGTGAAGAAGTTCATCACAGATTTGGGAGTCGATACAGATAGCAACAAGTCGACTTCCTTATATTGCGACAACTATGGGGTGATTACTCAAATAAGGGAACCCGGGTCTCATCAGAAGTGTTCTGAGGAGGTTCCAGCTTATAAGAGAGATCGTAACCCGAGGAGATGTAGCAGTGGAAAAAGTTCCATCCGAAGATAACATTGCAGATCCACTGACAAAGCCGTTGTCTCAGATTGTCTTTGAGCGTCACAGGGGTCTGATGGGGATCAGACACATAGGTGATTGGCTTTAGGTCAAGTGGGAGATTGCTAGTCATAGGTGCCCAGCAAGCCAATCACGTGAGTGATGGCACGTGTGACTTGATACAGAATCTTTTTGCTTATTATATTTTGGCGTATATCACTTTATAACTATTGCATAAATGCATATATATTGTGATGTCCTTGGATTTGTGCAATGGGAATCGGATCGTGATGAGATCACGATAATGAGATCGATTCACCTTTAAATACATATCCTAAATAATCCCGGTCATAGGTTACTCGAGAGGGACATCGTGATAACCGGATAGACTGGTGTGCTGTATACCCGTCCATATGATGGATGCAGCTGGTCTCATAGCTGCTCGTGTAGGGACACTAGGGATACAGTACAGGTGCTCATTGGAGAATGAGTTCACTGATTGATCCGCTTACGGAATGCTGGATGGTTGATGATGCCTTATTGTCAGACAGCGATTCCATAGTCCTAGTGGTGTATCTGGTCCTTAGACTTGAGACACCAAGGATGTCCTGTATGAGTGCTCCACTCTTTGATACCAGACTTATAGGTTTGACTGTTCTCAGATCTAGTACAGCTGGTCATTGGGAGTGGTAGTCGACCTTACGAGGGCTATTGAGTGTCGACAGAGGATCATCCACTCTCGGCGTCATGAGAGGAATATCCTATGTGTTCTTGCTCAGACAAATCCCTGGCCAGGGTCATTCGGGTTGAGAGAGAAAGAGTTCTCCGGGAGAATCCGATTAGAGCGAGACTCGAGTAGAAACCGTATGGGTCTGACAGCACCATGCTCGATATACGGTCTCTGGGATATTAGATGGATGAGGGACTATAGGTACATGGTAACTGAGGACAGACAGGTCCAATGGATTGGATTCCCCTGTATCGTCTGGGGACTACGGCGTAGTGGCCTAGTACTTCCGTAGTCGATGAGTCGAGTGAATTATTACAGAGATAATAATTCACTAAGTTAGAAGGAGTTCTGACAGGTATGACTCACGGCCAGCTCGATATTGGGCCTAGAGGGTCACACACATATGGTAGGCATTGCGATGAGTAGAGGTTCGGATATGAGATATCCGACGGAGCCCTTGTCTTATTGGATGCAGATCCAATACCCACTAGGGAAAGGACCCATTAGGGTTTTGACACGGGATCTCTATAAATAGGAGGGATTCACAGCCTCATAGCTAGAGTCTTTGCTTGCCCTTCCTATTCTCCTCTCCCTCTCCACCTCAGAGTAGGCCTGGAGTTTTGAGGAGCGTCGTCGCAACCCTGCTGTGTGGATCACCGCTAGAGAGGAGGACGCTTGACCTCCTTCACCCTCTCCTAAGGATCTGCAAGGAAACAGGG
This sequence comes from Musa acuminata AAA Group, assembly GCF_036884655.1. Taxonomy (NCBI): domain Eukaryota; kingdom Viridiplantae; phylum Streptophyta; class Magnoliopsida; order Zingiberales; family Musaceae; genus Musa; species Musa acuminata. The sequence goes on along the minus strand of NC_088332.1, from coordinate 30,199,912 downwards.
ATATACGATCTCCCTAGGTAACACAATCTCTATACGCAGTTTTGTGTTTTTGCGGATTTTTCGCACCAATCTTCGCACGACGACGAACATCTTTTTGGGGAATCGGGGATTTTTGTTTTCTTGTTCTTCCGCTGCGCATATGATGTCGCCCCCAATGATTTCCCAACACCTTCTAGGTAGTATAATCCACATACCATTTCTGAATGTACATCTCATCCGTCGAAGTAGATTTTTATTTATGATACTAAATCTATCTAGTTTTATAACTTCTTCGTCAGGTGGAATAACAATATCGTAGGCATGGAGTATTCTTGTGATTAAGCCACTATATGGAAGCATCATGTCCTTTTTTGATATTTCAATCATGTTTTATTGGATTAGGTAACCAAAACAATTGTTATATCCCTTCATGATCCAATACATGGTACCTAGTTCTATTTGGCTTACTTCATCATGATGATATTGCTTTGGGAGAATGATACTAATCAAGATGTGATGAAGTATTTTGGTGCTTAAAGGTAGTAAATATTCACAGCTTTTTGGAAGTATCATTAAGTTAGGATTGCCAAAAATTATTCCTAAGGCATCAACGTAAGTGGTCCCAACTGTTTCATCATCTCATTGTCCTCTAAAATAACAACCTCTTTCTTTTACCAGGATTCCTATAATGTCACAAATTGATCTATCCGTAATGGATATATGACGTCCTAATAGATAGGTCGATACCCTTTCTTCTTCACCTACATGTAGATTATTGTAAAATAACCTAACAAGTCTAAGGTAGATAGGTTCACTTATTTGAAGAATTGGGAGAATGTCTAGATTTGCAAACCATTGAATAGGTTCCAAATCACTTAGTACATCTAAATCAACATATTTTCCCTTATGAATATATCTAGATTCTATGGATGCAAATTTTAGGGCATGTTGATTAGAATCAAAAAGTAGGGAGCCATAATTTTCTTCTAATCTCCTCTTCCCTTTGTCCCTAGAGGATCTTCTAGAACCCATAAAGACTACTATTATGAAGACAGATAATGAGCAAGAGTAGATAATACAAAAGAGAAATTAATGCTATTTAGAGAATACCTTAGTTATGATCTTCAAGAGAATGTAGGAGATTGATCCTTGATCTAGTAGGAAATAGGGATTTTTTGGGTAGCTAGAGGGAGAGAATGGTGTTTAAAGTGGGTTTGGAGCTATTTGGGGGAGTGGAGAATGAGTTGGGGTCATTTCTACCGCCGGCCCTAGCTTGGATTTATAAGGGCGCAGGTTGCGAGCGGTGGCACCGCTGGCTGGGTGGTGCTACCGCCTGTCACCCATGACAGTTGGCTGTGTTACTGCCAGTTGGGTGGTGCCACCGCATACAGGCAATGAGCACTGCTCACAAGGTTGTGTGGGGCTGATGTGGGTGATTTCAATTTGAAGGAAGTTTTTGTTTGTGAAGCATACAACCTTATTTACATCGTTATGTAAAAATTCACATCATAAGAGGAGAAGATTCATACGTTCATGATTGATCACATATAATGCATGCCATACCCAAACATTATATAGAACTCATATGTTTACAATAAGTTCATGGTTCATCATGTAAAATTTATACGCTAGCATCGTAAAACTCGTATGGAAAAATGCATATGGCTCATTGTGCACACTATAAGATCATGATTTATATGAATGATCCAAAGAAGGTCCGAACATAGATTCATGATCTTATTAGATAGAATTCGATCCGAAAAAAAATTAAGGAAGGAATGTATCTGATAAATTTAGAAATCCGGAAGATGTGAGAAGGGGAATTCATGCATAAGAGTTCACAAGTTTCAAAATTTGAGAGATCAATGTTAAGTGTTTATCACATAAGATTGCAACATGAACTTATAAGTATCATTTTGTAATTGATAGTTTTAATTCTAATGATCCCCTTTTCTGTTATTTTGACTAGAGAGCTTTATGAGTTATTTTGGATCTTTGATCATAAACCTTGAGCACCCAAAAACAAGATCCCATCTCTTGCTCCTAGCTTGTGATGGTATACGTTTTTATAAAAGAGGATGATTTTTAGGTACCCATTTGACCTTGGGTGCCTCAAAAATCGATCTAAATTGCTTATCATGTTGCATTGAGTCATTTGAGATTCTTTTAGGAACCCAAATCAATTTATGTGGACTATATTTCTTGAATGGACATTTGTACGCAACATGTCCAGGTTTGCAACAAAAGTTGCATTTGGTGTGAGGTGATACATGCAAGGTAGGGCCTTTAATAAAAGTGGTTGGATTTTGATGAGAGCTACTCATGAATCCAATTCCGCCTTTTCTATGAACATGACCTTTGTTGGCAAGGATAATGTTCAAATACTTGCTACCAAACTCAAATTTCTTCAAGATATCTTTGAGTAGCAAGTTTTCCTTTTAAAGTATTTCTAAATCATGGCATTTTGTACAGGGAGCCAAGCTATTTTCATGCTCGATCTTTACTCTATCAAAATTGCTAATAAGAGAAGCATGTTCCTTTTTCAAAGAATTATACTTTTTACTCAAAATTTGACATTCATCAAATAATTCATGAAAGAGATTTGAAAGCTCATCGAAAGTTAAATTTGCATCTACTGAACTTGTTACCTCATCTCCAATAGCCATTAGTGCATAGTGAGCAACTTGCTCGATTTTGGTGGGCTCCTCTTATTCGGAAGTACTTGAGTTGTCCCATGTAGTTTTGAGCGCCTTCTTCTTTGGTTGCCTCCTCTTTGCTTAGGGACATTTACTCTTGAAGTGTCTTGGCTTCTTGCATTCATAGCATATTACTTGTTCTTTCTTTGGTTCAAATTTATTTTTAGTATCATTTTAGAATTTATTTCTTTTTATAAATTTTTTAAATTTTCTTGTTAATAGTGCCAAGTCTTCATCAAAGTCCTCATCACTTGAGTTTTCTTTCAAGTAGTCTTCTTGAGTTTACAATGCTATGTCCTTCCTGTTCTTTGGAAGGGTGTCCTCAAGCTCTTTATGGCTTTACATGTCATTTTATAGGTTATCAGCGACCCAATTAGTTCTTCAAGAGAAAAATTATTTAGATCTTTGGCCTCTTAAATGACCTTTACTTTAGGATCCAACTTTTTGGAAGGGATCTTAAAATCTTATTAACCAGTTCAAAATCTGAGAAACCTTTACCAAATCCTTTTAGACCATTGATGATATCCGTAAATCTGGTATACATGTCTCCAATGGTTTCACTCGGTTTCATTCGAAACAAGAATGCACTAAAAGATTAATTTTTAACTCCTTCACTCTACTAGTGCCTTCATGAGTCACTTCGAGTGTGTGTCAAATGTCAAAAGTCGTTTCACAAACTAATACTCGAATAAACTCGTTTTTATCTAATGCACAAAACAAGACATTCATAGCCTTGGCATTTAAAGTAAAAGTCTTCTTCTCCAACTCATTCCAATCATTCATTGGAAGAGAAGACTTTCGAAAACCATTTTCGATAACGTTTCAAAGCTCAAAATCCATTGAAATTAGGAAGATCCTCATTCTAGTCTTTCAATATGTGTAATCCGTCCCATTGAACATGGGTGGACGTATAATTGAATAACCCTCTAAGTTGCCGGTAAATGCCATCTCTCTTGGGTTTAAAACCAAATGAGAGTGAACCTTGCTCTAATACCAATTGTTAGGATCAAGAGCGGCACTCAAAGGGGGGGGGGGTGGTGAATTAGTACAGTAAAAAACTTTCGTTATTTCAAAAAAACTTGTTTCGATTAAAACTGATTCCGACGAGAATGGTTTCGATTCAATCCGGAAAGAATTTGAACTTGAAAGCTTTCGTGAAAGTGCAAGAGAAGACTAAGGTGATTTGTAGTAATGTAAATTGCACAAATGAAAAGCATCGGTTTCGTAAAGTCTTCATATGATTAAAGCCGATCTCGAAAGATGTTTACTTGAAAGCATATGTAAATGTAGTTAAAGTATAGTAAGGAGGAGAGGCAGTTTGCTATAAAAGAAAGTTGCTCAAAGTAAATGCAAATCGAGTTTTAGAGTGGTTCGGTCAATGTGACCTACATCCACTTTCAGATTCCTCCTTCGACGAGGTTACCGATGTCCACTAAAGGCCTTCCTTCAATAGGCGAAGGCTAACCACCTTTTACAGCTTTTCTCCTTTTACCGGGTTTAGAAGATAACCCTTATAAGTTTCACTCCTCTCTTGAATGATCTCAAAACTTAGAAAGGGAGGAGGAGAACTCCAGCACTTTTACAACTCTTTAACACTTCAAAGACTCAAGAATATATCAAGATTTTGTTGCCCTTTCATGCAGAAAAGGGTGGGGTATTTATAGACCCCAATGTCTTTCAAAAATGGAGCCAAGAAGTGTCTCATCCCAGATTTCTGGGGTACTGGCAGTACCACTGCCATTACTGGGTAGTACTACCACCTAACATCTAATACTGGGCGATACTACCACTCAGTTTGGGCGGTATCACTGCCTGACAGAGCTCGGAGACTAAGTTCTAGCGATACCACTGCCTGATAGGGGCGATACCACCGCCTGGAATTCTTGGGAGACCAAGTCTCCTAGGCGGTGCCACTGCCGGCCAGGAATTCATGGTCCTGGTTGGGCCTTGAATCCATCCTAAACCAGCCCAACTTAGGGCCCAGTTGGCCCATAATTAAGTTAGGAGGATTACCTCCCAAACTTAACTTAATTTATGCTCTAACTACGATAATTAAGATATGATTACTGCACTTCACGTTTCGGTGCATCAATTGCTCTTCCGGTGATCTTCCGATGAACATCCGATGAACTCTCGGCAATGCTTCGGCAGAGAGTTTACCAAAAGTCTGGGAGGTAACTGGGCAGCAGAAGTTGTGCCGGAGTCAAGACTATAATCACGTTGGGCGTTCGAGAGTTCGACGGAAGTTCTGACGGTCGTTGGAGGTTCTACGGGAACAAATCCGAGAAGTCCAGGAGCTTGCCAAAAGAAGCTCGTCGGAACTTGCCAAGTGGATCGTCGCAAGTCCAGGAGTTTGTTGGAAGTCCATCGGAGCATCACCGAAGGTTTGTCGGATGTTCGCCGAAAGCTCGCCGGAAGAAGCGATTGATGCACCGGAGGAAGTTGTAGTAAATGTCTTAAGAAATGTCATAGTTATCATGTAGATTAAGTTAGGAATGGGAGGTGATCTCATTAACTTAATCTGGGGGCAATTAGACCCTTGACAGACCCAAATTGGGCCGAATGGATCAACCTATTCAGACCAGAATTCCTGCTAGGCGGTGGCACCGCTAGGGTCGGCGGTGGCACCGCTTGGGCTCAGTCTCCGAGTGAGACTAGGCGGTGCAACCACCCCTGACAGGCGGTGGAACCGCTTGAGCTCGATCTCCGAGCTCTGCCTAGCGGTGCAACTGCCCCAGTCAGGTGGTGGCATTACCAAGGCTCAGTCTCCGAGCGAGACTGGGTGGTGCAACCAGCCCTGTTAGGCGGTGGCACCACCCAGAGGCTTAGTCTCCGAGCTACCAGGCAGTTGTACCGCCCCAGTCAGGAGGTGGTACCGCCAGGACCTCGGAAATCCGGGAAAATATATTTTTGAGCTCCAAATTCAAACTAGTTTGGGGCCTATATATACGCCACCCTTTCCTGTATGAAAGGGCACCGAAAATCCAATCTTACTCTGTGATTTTTAGAGCTCAAAAGTATTGTAAATGCTAGAAGTTCTCCTCCCTCTTTTTCTAAGTTTTTATCTTTCAAGAGAGAGAGAAAAGTTTATAAGGGTTGTCTCCTAAGTCTGTCAAAAGGAGTGAAACTGTAAAAAGGTGATTGGCCTTCGCCTATTGAAGGAAGGCCTTTAGTGGACGTCGATTACCTCGTTGGTGGAGGAAGCCAAAAGTGGATGTAGGTCAAGATTGACCGAACCACTCTAAATCTCGGTTTGCATTTACTTTGAGCATCTTATCTTTACTGCAAACCTCCTTAATAGCTTACTGCCTTCTACTCATTTATGAACGTGTTTCTTAGTTAAGTATTTTTCGAATCGACGTTAAGACGGAAATCGATTTTATCGTACAAACATCATATTACAGTTTGCGCTTACATTCTAAGTTCTATCTTAACTGCAAACTGCTGTTAGGACCCTTTTTCTGAGCTTTTGAATAATATTTATTGAGTCTGTTTAGTCCAGTTGTTTATTGAGTCGGTTTGGTTCAGTTAGAGTCAAGTAGAGGTTTATTTAATATTTATTTATTATTAGAGTTCAAGTCCTGATGGACTCTGGGTGGAACTCTATAAATAGGGATGTAACTGCTTCTTTTCAATAATCTATGAAAAATATTATTCTGTCTTTTGACAAACCCTAGGAGGCCTATCCCCTCGAAGTGATCAAGGAGGGCTGATCCCCTCTAAGCGATCAAGGAGGGCCAATCCCCTCGAAGCGATCAAGGAGGCCGATCCCCTCGAAGTGATCATTATCATCCCCATTTCTCCCCTTTCTTCGACGATAAGGCTTTAGGGTCTTATCAATTGGTATCAGAGCGATAATAAGACTTTAGGTCTTATCATTTGCTATCAGAACCTACGATAAGACCTTTAGGGTCTTATCATTTGGTATCAAAGCCTACGATAAGAATTTAGAGTCTTATCATTTGGTATCAGAGTGGCGATCCTCGGCGTTCTCGCTGTAGTTCGTTATTAAAAAAATAAAAAATTATGAGTGCGAAGCCAGCAGCCACTCATGCTATTCCTTCTCAACCAAGAAGGAACATTTGCTTCCCGACGCCGACCACCCCCGCTTCCCTTCTCCTCCACCGCCGGCGCTGCTCCCCGGCCAACGCCTTCGACCACCGCTCGACCTCCTCACTGCCCCATCTCGTTCAAAAAAAAAAAAAAAAAAAAAAAAAAACACGAGAGGAAGAAACGCTGCAGCCACCCTTGCGTCCCCTGCTTCCGGCCAGCCCACCCGCCGCTGCTGCTCTCCGGCCAGCGCCCACCATCGCCCCGCTTCCTGGCCAGGTACCACCGCCGTCGCTGTTCCCCGGCCAGGAGACGACGCTGCCAGCGTCCATCCCAGCCCTACTGCCGCCGCCCGCCTCGCCTTGCGTCGTAGCGCAGCCGCTCGACCTCTCCTCGGCGATCGTTGGTGACGCTACTCCCAGCCGCACCACCACCACTGCCTCTCCACCGCCGCCCGCCTCCCCTTGGGTCGCAGCCGCAGCCGCCGATTGTCGCCCTCCTCGCAGCGACCGAAACAAGGCAACTCACGGATTACCCTTGTTCCCAACTGCGTCACCACCACTTTTCCCAGCCGCATCGCCGCCGCTCGATCACCTGGCCAGCAACCTCTTCTCCATGCGTCCCCATCTCGCTCGAGCGAGAAGGACCGCCGACACCGCAGCCGTAGCCGCCGGTTGCCGCAGCCCCTCCTTGCAGCGGTTGCAGAAACAGAGCTTCCTCTGTTGCCGCAGCCCCTCGTCGATCGCAGCCACGCCTCGAGCGCCGTCACCTTCCAGCCGACCCACCACCATTGCCAGCCACCGTGCGGCGACCGCTGCTCGCCTCCCAGCCACCGCTCCCCCTGGCTCGGGCGAGAACGACCGCCGCCACTCCCCCTTGCTCTGCCCCCTTGTGACCGAGAAACAGGGCAATCCTCTTGCTGTTGCGAACGCCGGTTGCCACCACCGTCGCAACTGCTGCCCAGCCAGCGATGACGCCGCTCGCCGCCTAGCCTGCCACGACTGCTGCTGCCAGCCACAGCCTTCACCTCAACCCCCTCGATCTGCACCGTTGCTGCAACTCCCTTGCTCTGCATCTTTGCCGCAACCGCAGGTTTCCACCACTGCAGCCTCAACCCCGGCCGCTTCAACGCCACCTCCCTCTTGTTCTGCCTCCGCTGTTGCAATTGTTGGTTGGCATCACCGCAGCCTCAACCTGGCTGCTCAGCGATTGCTTCCTTGGGTCACAACAGTCACAACCGTTGCCTTTCACCCTCGGTGCTCTCATCTCACACAGTGACAAAAACACACGGCAGCAACTCTTCCTCCATCGCAGCCACCGCAGCAGCGAGTCCTTGCCGGCGTTGCCCCCAACCACATCACCATCACTACCTCCCAGCCCTCAGCAGCAGCGATCCCTCCACGCAGCGACTGCAACAAGCATCGTTGCCTCTCACCAGCACTACCTTCCGTAGTGTGACAGAAATAGAGCAACACTGCCTTCCATCCGCGCCATCGTAGCCATCGCAGCGGTGAGCCCTTGGCGGTGCTGCCCTAGCAGCACCACCATCACTGCCTCCAAGCCCTCAGCAACAGCTATCCCTCTACGCAGCGACCGCAACAAGCATTGCTGCTTCCCACATGGCGACCATAGCTACATTCCCGCATCCTCGCAGCAACCCTTCATTCCCATAGTGTTGCCACCGACTGCGTTACAACAACAGCATCGAATAGGGCAGTGACTGATGCCTTTGACCAACAACAAAAATAAGAGTTGAGATTACAGATTTGCAGTCTTACGAAATGGCCACCGATAACTCAGTGAAAGCACAAATGGAAGCATTGGAAATTAGAATTGAGAACCGGTTACAAGAAGTACTTAATGATTTCAAAAAGGACTTACTTGGGGAGCCTTAGTAAATTTCAACAAGGTGGGAGCTCAAGTTCTACATTACACAGATCTGGAAATACTAGAAAAGGGCCCCAAGATTGTGACACAATCTACTCATACATGAAGGTGGATGGACAGCTCTCAAAAATTTGTCAGACTTCTATAGTGTTGGAATATCAGAGTAGGTTTGAAAGATTATCAAATCAAGCTAGAGATTGGTCGGAACGACAACTTCTGGATACATTTATTGAAGGTCTTATTCCAGAGATCCGGTGTGAAGTTAAGGCTCGTCAACCTCGCACTATGATAGCTGCAATCTCATTCGCACATCTACATGAGAAAAAAATTAACAAGGAAAATCATGGAAACAGAAGTGACAATAACTAGATGATCAGTAAGCCACTAGCCCTATCTATTCCCAACCAAAGCCTTGACACCCGAAGACTAACCCAAGAAGAACTTAAGGAAAGATCAGCAAAGGGTTTGTACTATGATGAAAAGTGGAGTATGGAGCACCGATGTAAACAAGGGCAACTTCTGATGATTGAGCCAATTAGAGAGGAACCAGAAGTAAAAGAGTCGGACTTCGATCATAAAGGTATGAAAACGGATGAAGATATTGAAGACATCACACATACAGTGCATGCATTGGCTAGTTATGCTAACCCACAAATTTTCAAAATCGGAGGAACTTTGAAGCATCAACCTATCACTATTTTGATTGATACAGATAGCACTAATAATTTTATGGACAGGAAAGTTACAGCCCAATTAGCCCACCACATTGAAGGCTATGATATATTCGAAGCTAATGGATGGATTTTAACTTATGATAGCAAAGGCCAGGAATTTCTTGCAATGAGTACTACACTGAAAGATCGAAAGTTCTACGGGAACAATCCGAGAAGTCCAGGAGCATGCCAAAGAAGCTCGTCGGAACTCACCAAGAAGATCGTCGCAAAGTCTAGGAGCTTGCTGGGAGTCCGTCGGAATATCATCGAGGGTTTGTTGGATGTTCGCCGGAAGTTCGTCGTAAGCTCGCCGGAAGAAGCGATTGACGCACCGAAACATGAATTGCAGTAATGATGTCTTAATTGTCATAGTTAGTATATAGATTAAGTTAGGATTGGGAGGTGATCCCACTAACTTAATCAGGGGCCAATTGGGCCCTTAACAGACCCAAATTGGGTCGAATGGAACAGCCCATTCGGACCCAAAATTCCTAGCCGACGGTGGCACCACCAGGGCCGATGGTGGCACTGCCCAGGAGACTCGGTCTCCCAGGAGTTCTGGGCAGTAGTACCGCCCCTGTTAGGCAGTGGTATCGTCGATAATTATTACTACCAGCGGTGGTACCGCCCTTGTCAGGCGGTGGTACCGCCTGAGCTCGATCTTCGAGCGTTCTTAGGTGGTAGTACCGCCTAGACTGAGTGGTAGTACCACTCAGTGACATATGACAAGCGGTAGTACCGCCCAGTTATGACGATGGTACCACTAGGACCTCGAAAATCTGGGAATGGGCACTTTTGAGCTCCAATTTCAAACTGATTGGGACCTATATAGACCCCACCCTTTCCTGCATAAAAGGGTACTGAAAGCTTGCTTTAATTCTGAGTATTTGAAGGCTTAAAAGTGTTGTAAAAGCTAGAGTTCTTCTCCATCTTTCTTTCTAAGTGTTGATCATTCAAGAGAGGAGTGAAAACTTATAAGGGTTGTCTCCTAAGCCCGTCAAAAGGAGAAAAGCTATAAAAGGGAGGTTAGCCTTCGCCTATTAAAGGAAGGCCTCTAGTGGATGTCGGTGACCTCGTCGGAGGAGGAAGCAAAAAGTGGATGTTGGTCAAGATTGACCAAACCACTCTAAATCTCGCTTTGCATTTACTTTCTGCTATTTATCTTAACTGCAAACTGCCTTCGTTGCTCTACATCAACTACACTTCTACACACTCTCAATTTAAAGATCTTTCCAAAATGGTTTTTGACGAAATCAGATTTTAACCGATGAAAATTTGCTACTGCACTAATTCACACCCCACCCCCCCCCCCCTTAGTGCGCTATTGATCCTAACAATTGGTATTAGAGCGGATTCACTCTCAGTTGGATTAAAATCCAAGAGAGATGGCATTTGCTAGGAACTAAGAGGGTCACTCTATTACATATCCGCCGATATTCAATGGGACGGATTACACCTATTGGAAGACTCAAATGAGGATCTTCCTTATTTCCATGAATTTTGAGCTGTGGAATATTGTAGAAAATGGATTTTCAAAGTCTTCTCTTCTAATGATCGATTGGAATGAATTGGAGAAGAAAACTTTCGCTCTAAATACAAAGGCTATGAAAGCCTTATTTTGTGCACTAGATAAAAATGAGTTCAATCATGTTTCGATTTGTGAAACTGCATTTGATATTTAGCATACACTCGAAGTGACTCACGAAGGCACGAGTAGAGTAAAAGAGTCAAAAATCAATCTTTTAGTACATTCTTATGAACTTTTTCGAATGAAACTGAGTGAGACCATAGGAGACATGTACACCCGTTTTACAGATGTCGTCAATGCTCTAAAAGGACTCGGTAAAATTTTTTTGGATTTCGAGCTCCTTAATAAAATTCTAAGATCCCTTCTAAAGAATTGAGACCTTAATGTCACGGCCATTCAAGAGGCTAAAGATTTAAACAACTTTCCTTTTGAAGAATTAATCGGATCACTAATGACCTACGAAATGATTTGCAAAGCTCATGAAGAGCATGAGGACACCCTTCCAAAGAACAGGAAGGATATGTCACTTAGAACTCAAGAAGACCACTTGATAGAAAACCCAAGTGATGAGGACTTTGATGATGACTTGGCACTTTTAACAAGAAAATTTAAAAAATTCATTAAAAGAAACAAATTTAAAAATGACACTAAAAGTAAATTTGAACCCAAGAAAGACCAAGTAATTTGCTATAAATGCAAGAAGCCGGGATACTATAAAAGAGAATATCCCCAAGCCAAGAAGAGAACACTAAAGAAGAAGGCGCTCAAAGCAATATGGGATGACTCAAGCGCATCCGAAGAAGAGGAGTCCAATACCGAGCAAGTTGCTCATTATGCAATAATGGCCATTGGAGAGGAGGTAACAAATTTAGTTGATACAGATTTATCATTCGATGAATTGTTAAATGCTTTCCATGATTTATTTGATGAATGCAAATCAATTAATAGAAAATATAAATTGTTAAAAAAGGAGCATGATACTCTTGTTAGTTATTTTGATAAATTAAAAATTAAGCATAATGATAGTTTAGCTCCATGTATGAAATGTCATAACTTAGAAATACTTCAAAAGGAAAACTTGCTACTCAAGAACACCTTGAAGAAATTTGAGGTTGGTAGCAAGTCCTTAAACTTAATCCTTACCAATAAGGGTCATGTTCATAAAAGAAGTGGAATCGGATTTATGAGAAGCTCTTACCAAAATCCAATCACTTTTGTTAAAGGCCCTATCTTGCATATTTCGCACCAGAACAAATGTAACTTTTGTTGCAAACATGGACATAGAACTTATCATTGTCCATTCAAGAAAGTGAGTTCAAATAAATTGATTTGGGTTCCAAAAGGAACCATTAAGAACTCCATGCAACATGATAAGCAATTTAGATCGGTTTTTTAGGCTTCAAATGTCAAATGGGTACCTAAAAATTATCCTATTTTATATAAATATATATCACCATAAGCTAGGAGCAAGAGATGATATCTTGCTTTTTGGGTGCTCAAGGTCTATGACCAGAGATCCAAAATGACTCATAACACTCTCTAGCTAAAATGACAAAAAGAAGATTAGTAGAATTAAAACTATCAATTACAAAATGATACTGATACAATCTTGTGTGATAAACACTTAAGTTTGATCTCTCAAATTTTGAAACTCGTAAACTCTTATGCATGAATTCCCCTTCACACATCCTCCGGATTTCCGAATTCATCGGATACATTCCTTCTTCAAATTTTTCTGGATCCAACTATATCTTACAAAATCATGAACTTACGTCTTGCAAGCTAAGTTTGCATACGAATTCTTGTATGATATAAATCATGAACTAGCGAGGCTCACAAGCTTGCATGATGAGTCATGAACATATTAAAAACTATATATGACATTTGAGTAGAGTATGCATTTCACAAGATCTATTATGAACGTATAAAATTTCTCATCCTGTGATAGAAATTTTTACATAATTATGTAATTAAGGTTGGTTGCTCCACAAATAAAAACTCTCTTCAAATTGAAAATACCCACATCAGCCCACACACCCTTGAAAGTAGTGCTCATTGCCTGTAGGCGGTGGCACCGCCTAGCTGGTGGTAGCACCGCCAGCTGTCACGGGTGGCAGGTGGTTGCACTGCACAGCCAACGGTGCCATCGCCCGCAACCTGCCCTCTTTTAAAACCGAGCTAGGGCCGACGGTAGAACCGACCCCAACTTATTTTTCTCTCTTCCTTGCAACTCTAAACCCTCCTCCAACTCCATTCTTCCCCTTTAGCTGCCCAAAACTTCCTATTTCCTACAAGATCAAGAGTCAATCCTACATCCTCTTGAAGATCCTCTAGGGACAAAGGGAAGAGGAGATTAGAAGAAAACTATGATTCCACACTTTTTGATTCAAATCTACATGCCCAAAAATTTAGATGAACTATGTGAAAATATATTGATAAGGGAAAATATGTTGATTTAGATGAACTAAGTGATTTTGAACCAATTCAATGGTTTGTAAATCTAGAACTTCTCCCAATCCTACAAATAAGTGAACTTATCTACCTTAGGATTGTTAGGTTGTTTTATAACAATCTATATATAGATGAAGAAGAAATGGTGTCTACCTATCTTTTAGGACGTCATATATCCATTACGGATAGATCCCTTTACAACATCATAGGCATCCCTGTAAAACATAGAGGTTGTTATTTCAGAGGACAATGGGATGATGAAACAGTTGTGACCACGTATGTTGATGTCTTAGGAACAATTTTCGACAACCCCAACTTAATGGTGCTTCTAAAAAGCTGTGAACATTTATTACTATTAAGCATCAAAATACTTCATCACATCTTAATTAGTATCATTCTCCCGAAACAATACCATCATGATGAAGTAAGTCAAATGGAGCTAGGAACCATGTATTGGATCATGAAGGGATACAACAATTGCTTTGGTTACCTTATCCAACAAAATATGATAGAAATAACTAAAAAGGACTTGATGCTTCCATATGGTGGCCTAATCACTAGAATACTTCAACGAAGAGGTTATAAAGCTAGACAGATTTAGCATAATAAATAAAAATCTACTTCAACAGATTAAATGTATATTTAGAAATGGTATGTGGGTTAGAATGCCTAGAAGAATCGATCCCCCTCAACCTGAACCAGAAACACCAATCTTTAAGGGTAATCTATCTCCTCCAACTGGTCCCTTTGAGGAATCACATCCAATTGAGTAAGCACCTTCATAATCTATCGAAGACATAGGGATCCGGATGGATCGCTTTGAACAAAGACAAGATCGACTTGAACATCATCAAGTTCAAATCCTCTCTGAGCTGTGGCAGATTCACTGACAATTTGATGCTCTATTTAGACATTTTAACTTTCCACCACCTGAATGAGCATATGTATGTAGAAAAAGTGGACACAATTTCTTCTTGTCATGTTGTAAAACTATGTTGTTGTAAACTTACTATGCTACTCACTTTGATGATAATGCCACTTACTTTGATGATCGCAAGTCCTTGATATGTTTAACTATTGGTATCTACGACTTGATGTGTTATTTGGTGAGCATTTACAGAGTTAGGAATATTAATGTTGATTGAACTTCGTTTTTGGATTTTCTTAATTCTTTGATCACTTAAATTTCATGCTGAAAATTTTATACTAATTTGACATGATTGAATGCTTCAATAACGTGTTTACTTTAAAGTTGAAAATTTTGCGCCTTGGTACTAAAAGTTTCCATGTTGAGCATGTTATATTCTAATTATGATTTGAGAAGGTTCATTCATACATCGGATTCTTAATCTTTGAGTACTACAAAGCACTAATAATTTTGTTTCATAATTGTGATTGAAAAGCTATGATAAAACATTGCCCGAATTTATTTTGTTTTCGGACTTTCTTGATTAGGTGCTGAAAATTTTTAATGATACGAATTATACATAAGATTATGTGCTTCAATAACATGTTTACTTTAATGTTGGAAATTTTGTGCCTTGATGCTAAAAATTTCCATGATGATGAACATGCTTACCTTCATGATTATAATTGAAAAGCTATAACAAAACATTGTCCGAATGTATGATTTTGTTGTATTTCTCTTCCGGATTTAAGGTATTTCTTGAATGAAGCTTTCATGAGCCTATACTATCTCGAATTTATTACATATCCATGCTCCATCACTAAATGATTTTTGATACATGGAATTAATTGATAAATGCATCTCTCATGGACTTATCTTTTGTAAATTTTTTTGAGAAATGGATTTGATGTAATTATTCTTTCACATAAATTCCTTCTCGATGAAGGAAGATTTTTTTTATGGATACTTGTAAGGATTTAATTTCACATGTATATCTTGATCCTTGTAAAAATGAAGCATGATTTAATCTCTTATCGTTTTTAAACTTCATTCAAAGTTAGTTCTCAATGGCTTTCTTCCTTCATGCAAAACGTTAATGACAAATAAAAAGGTAAGAAGTAATGAAAGCTATCTCCTTAATGGACTTTTGAATAATATCATATCATGATTGCTTGAAAAATAAGTTGTATGAATGGTATCTTACCACTTATTGTTGAAAAATTACATGAATTCTTTTATGACATGAATTTTTACCACATTTGAATTATGCTTGAATCGCTCTCCTTTTTGTTGATGACAAAGGGAGAAAAATATGTGGTAAATTGATGATAGAATGAATTGCTATATACTTGAAATATTTGCATTATGTTAAGATATCTAGAGCTTACATTGCAATTTTACAATGTTGATATCTTACCATATGATGATTTGCTATGATTGCTATCCTTCATGTTTGAAATATAAGACTTGAAAATGGATGTCATGCCTTGACATCATTTTCAGAATTGCTATATCATGATAGGAATCATGATGAGGGTATTGATAAGTTTAAATAAAATTAACTTATCAATATGTCTCTTAAATTCAAAGGCTTTGAACTCAAGAATGACTTATCTCAAGTATGGCATATAGATAGGGAGAGTTAAGGTTAACTTTGTCATCAATTGATTGTCATCATTAAAAGGGGGAGATTGTTAAATCTTGGATTTTGATAGTGCAACCGAGTTTTGTTTCTTAGATGACCAGGAAACAAAGGAATGTCCCAAAAATTGACATGATCCTAATGTGCTTTTTCTATCTAATCTACACCCAGCTAAATCCGCATCAGCATACGTAATTAACTCAAAATTCTCAGATTTTGGATACCATAATCCTAGATTTGTGGTACCTTTAAGATATTTAAGTATTATTTTAACCGCTTTAAAATGAGATATCTTAGGGTTCGATTGAAACCTAGCACAAAGTCCTACACTAAACATGATATATGGTCTCGTTGTAGTGAGGTAAAGTAAACTTCCTATCATACCACTATAAGTGTTTTGATCGAAGCTTTCTCCACTTTCATCAACTTCTAACTTAGTGGAGGTGCTCATAGGAGTGTTAATAGCTTTTGAGCTATTCATATTAAATATTTTTAGCAGATCTAAGGCATATTTAGTTTGACTAATAAAGATGTCATTGCTTAGTTGCTTAATTTATAAACATAAGAAAAATGTTAATTCTCCCATCAAACTCATTTCAAATTCGAGACTCATGGTTTCAGCAAAAGATTCACAAATAGATTTATTTGTAGAACCGAAGATAATATCATCAACATAAATCTGAACAATGAGAAAATTATTTTTAAAATTTTTGATAAACAATGTAGTATCGACCTTGCCTTTTGTGAAATTATTTTCAATAAAAAGAGTACTAAGTCTATCATACCAAGCCCTTGGGACTTGTTTTAAACCAGAGAGAGCTTTAGTTAATTTAAATACATGATTAGGGGGGCTATTATTTTCAAATCCGGGAGGTTGTTCAACATAAACTTCTTCAGAAATAAAGCCATTAAGAAAAGCGCTTTTAACATCCATTTGAAAAAACTTAAAATTATTATTACTAGCATATGCAAGGAGCATCCTTATGGCTTCTACTCTAGCCACAAGAGCGAAGGTTTCTTTGTAATCGATAACTTCTTCTTGGTTGAAACCTTTGGCCATTAATCTAGCCTTGTTGCTAACCATGATACCAGATTCATCTTGTTTGTTTCTAAAGACCCATTTAGTACCAATAACTAAATGGTCATTTGGCCTAGGAACAAGTTTCCACACCTCATTTCTCTCAAATTGATTTAACTCATCTTGCATTGCGATAATCCATGAATCATCTTTCATGGCTTCGTCAATACATTTAGGTTCAATTTGGGAGAGAAAAGCGGCGTTAGCATAAAAATTTTTAAGAGAATAATGTGTTTGAACCCCCTTAGATGTGTCTCCTAGGGTTAACTCCTTAGTATGAGCATCTACATACTTTCAATCCTTGGGTAAGGGTGTTTCGGAAGTGGATGTATCCAAGTTGCTAGTTGGAGAAGGGGTTTCATTTAAATTCAAAGAATCGAAATCAACATCATCATCAAAATCATTTTTCTTGATTTCAGAAATCTCATTGAGAACAACATGAACCTTTTCTAGAAATAGTAAAGGGATTATTAGGACCTTTGCCAAAAATAGTAAAGGGTTTGTGCTTAGAGCCCATGATGCTCTAGATTATGTTTGCTGGTCATTCAGAAATAGATGGACCATATTATGTTTGGGATCCTACATCACCTTCTTTCTGCTTGATATGATATCCAGAGCTTTAGTTATGTGCTTCTTTATGTGTTTTGGATAAGAATGAAATGTGTGCAATGTCAAATGCGACGTTTGAGGTTCTGTTTCGTATTTGTTCTTTGATATGCTCTGAAATGCTTCACATGCCATTGATATATTCTGAAGCATTTCATCTGCTATTGATATGTTCCGAAATATTTCATTACATCAATGATTTGCTCTAATTAGCCTTTACTCCATTGTTATGAATAAAACATGCTTCGAATGAAATGACATTGTAACTCTGCATTTGTCGAGTGGCTATCTTTGAACTCTTGTATCTCTGCCTTGTATTTTAAAACCTTATTTATTCGAAACTATCCTCTTTGCTATGGATATGTTAGTCACTTGCTGAGTCATATATGCTCACTCCGTTGCTATATAATTTTTTTCAGGATAGCTTGTTGCTCGCTAAAATGTTTAAATTGGGCCGAGGCAGTGAAAAGCTAGAAGATTTTGGAGTAAATATTTCGTACTTGATAGATTGATATTGTATAAGTTCCTTTTGTGTGTAATGAGATATCAACGATAACTCTAGATTGATGTATCTTGTAAATATTTGAAAAGTACCTATCATATCGGGATTTTAGGAATGTTAAGTTTAAATTGTGTAATGATATAAACATGTGATACATATTGGGTTTGTGATTGTATAGATTCCCATGCTGATGGATTTATGATGTGATTATGGTTTAGTTGAGTTGGCTTTGGATTTTGTGACTCATTACGTGATATGATAGTATGATTATAAACTGCACAGGTCTTATGGATTATGGAATATATGGAAATAACTTGAATGTTTTCTCAATGACCTCAAATGTGTGATCGGATCCTGAAATGCACTGTAGTAGACTCAAAGATCTTTATTTTGATACTAAGATTGAATGATTTGGAGTTTAAATGTCTGACCTCCTGTTTAACTGCTTATAACTTTCTATTGGGAACTCAGATTCATGCAAAGTATGATTTATTGGAAACTAGACTCATAAAACCTAATTTATTGGAAACTAGAGAGTTTCAAATGTCACGACTCGAGTTTGATGATACTAAGTGGGGTGTTACACTATCCCCACTCAATTAGACTCGGTGGTGGCTCTACGCCGTGATGAGTTCTGATACCACTCGAGCCCTCTCACCCTACCCAAATGCTAGGTCGGCTTTGATACTAAATGTCACAACCTGAGTTTGATGAGCTTACTAGCCAATAACTTCATTTTGGTCCTTCAACCACAGACCAAAATATTTAAAGGGGAGTTGTCATAGTACACTTATCAAGCCCATATAAGCCAATCATAATCATTGCCCCCTTCCGATATGGGACTAAGTGTGGTGTTACACTCTCTGTCACGCCCCCTAAATTTAATCCTCATTCAGGAGGCGTGAACCTAACTCAAAATTGATAATATTATAATTTAACAATACATTCCAGGATCCAATCACACATTTGAGAATACTAAGAAAATGTTTAAGTCAAAATTCACCTCTATAATCCATAATTTATAAAACCTATGCAGTTTATCATTATACCATCATATCACTTAATGATTCACAAAATCCAAAGCCAACTCAACTAAACCATAACCACATCATAAATCCATAAGCATGAGAATCTATACAATCACAAAACTAACATGTACCATATGTTTATATCATTACACAATTTAAACTTAACATTCCCAAAATCCCGATATGAAGGGTACTTTTCAAATATTTACAAGATACATCAATCTAGATTTGTCATTGATACACATAAAAGGAACTTATACAATATCAACTTATCAAGTACGAAAGGTTTGCCCCAAAACCTTCTAGCTTTCCACTTCCTCAACCCAATTTACACATTTTAGTGAGCGATAAGCTATCCTAAAAAATTTATATAGTAACGGGGTGAGCATATAAAGCTCAACAAGTGACTAACATATCCATAGAAAAGAGGACAATTTCGAACAAATAAGGTTTCAAAATATAAGGAAGAGATATAAGAGTTCAAAGATAGCCACTCGACAAATGCAGAGTTACAATGTCATTTTATTCGAAGCATGTTTTGTTCATAACAATGGAGTAAGAGCTAATTAGACCATATCATTCGCAGAAGGAGCATATCCATGGCATATGGTATATTTTAAAGCATATCAAAGATGTAAGGAGTATTTCAGATATCAATGACATATGAAACATTTTGGAACATATTAATGGCAGATGAAATGCTTCGGAATGTATCAATGGCATATGGAATGTTTCGGAAGCATAAGAAGCATTTTAGAACATATCAAAGAATAAATATGAAACAAAAGCTCAAACGTCGCATTTGATGTTGCATACATTTCATTCTTATCCAAAGCACACATAGAAGTATATAACAAAAGCTTTAGATATCATATCAAACAGATAGAAAGTGAAGTGGGATCTCAAACATAATCTCCCACGTTTGGGAGTGTCATCCATCTACATTTGGATGAAGCCAGAGGGGGCCGGCAGAACATCACGGGCTCTAAGCACATACCATTTACCATTTCTGGTAAAGGCCCAAATAATCCCACAAACATCGGAGTACAAAAGGGCATTGTGAACAATAAGGTTGGTACATATTAGAAACACATGCGGAACAACGTAATGCATGTGCCGATACGAATCATTATGATGCAAACATGAACTTTACATGATAGCTACAGGTGTACAAATAATTGAAGGACAAAAGTATATAGAAATTCAAGACAATAATGTATAGCTCAACTAAAGTAAGGGTTTTTGCCGAAATCAATTTCTAAAGAGAAGAAATAAGAAGAGGCGAAATCGACCAAAGCTTGATTCTAGTAGAATTTGAGAGGCACATTATAAACCAATTATCCTCCAATTTATACAAAATAGGTGTAATTAAAAAGTTATGTTAATCTAGTTTTAGGTAAATCAAGTTTTGCAGGAATTGGAGTTTACAACAGGGAGTTACAGATAATTTCATAGCGAAATGTCTGAAAACATCAGCTTTGTTTTATTGAATCCACAAGGTCGATGAAAATAGATGTTTTAGTTTGTAGTTTTACTCTAAAAATTTTAAATCAGGTAAGTATAGGAAGACTTTTGAGTCTAGTTTCCAATAAATCATATTTTGTATAAATTTGAGTTCCCAGCAAAAAGTTACAATCCCTAGTTTGTGTAGGGTTAATTAAAATAGAAATCTTAGTAGGAATTTAAACTCCAAATCATTCAATCTAGGTATCAAAATAAAGATCTTTGAGTCTACTTTCAAATAGATTAGTTTTTGTCTAAATTAGATTTTAGTATAAAAAGTTAGGCCTAAAACAATACATAAAGGTCAGATTATTGAAAAATTACAGATTCCTGGCTTTATATCAAAATGAAAGAAATGTTTGGTTCTTAGCTGAAATATTTCAAATTTTATAGAATCAAAATAAAAATAAAGATTAGGATTTCTGTAGGATAGGGTTAGAATACTTGTCTTAAATAAATTTAAGTCCCAAAAGTGTGGAATTCATGCAAAACCTCAAGCCAAAGTAAAGTTTTCTTCTTCTTCTGCTTCTTCTTCTCAAACCAACGTTGACTACAGCTTCTTAAGTTTTCATCCTTTTATTTCTCCTCTAATGCATTAGATTTAGCTAATATAAGGGTTTCAAGGTGGCAAGCATGCATGAAAGGGGCTTAGGTGTCATCCAAAGAATAAACATAGGTGGCACCATTAGGTTAGCTAGTGACACATGTTCACTATTTTTTTTCTTTAACTTAAATCTGAATCTTTCATAAATCATATCAAACTTCTAATATTTACTCTTAGGTCCCTAAGCATAAATTTTTAATATAATATCATTTAATATAAAATCTCTGTGCCCCCCTCACGAATTTATTATAGATCAACAAACTGTTAAATCTCGTATTTCGATGATGAAACCAATTGATAATTATGTTTATGTTTTAAATTGTGTTTTGAGTGACGCAGGATGCTTCGATCAGGATGAGATAATTAAAGCAGGAAAAATCATGTTGTGCCGGAGGAACATGTTAGAAGATTGGACGTCGGGCCGGTGGATCGGTCGACGTATTGACAAAAGGCTTCAGGTCGTGGACTCAGGTATCGGGCCAAGAAGAGCGGGTATTGCACCAAAGATATCAGAGTTACGGAGTCAACTGGTCGATTGGGCAATAGGCCGCAGGAGAGGACGATGCGCCGAAGAATCGGACGAAGCGTCGAGGGACCAATGACATGTAGGACAACTTAGTTAATTGCTTAGGATTAATTATGTCGATCGAAGTTTTGATTTACATGTGTAGGATTAACTACGATGGAAGTAAGACATGCAGCAGGAGTTGCACCAGAGTCAAGACTATGATCACGTTGGGAGTTCGAGAGTTCGACGGAAGTCCAAACGGTCGTCGGAGGTTATATGGGAACAAATCCAAGAAGTCCAGGAGCATGCCAAATGAAGCTCGTTGGAACTCGCCAAGTGGATCGTCGCAAGTCCAGGAGTTTGCTGGAAGTCCATAGGAGCATCACCGAGGGTTCATCGGATGATTGACGAAAGTTCACTAAAAGAAGCGATTAACGCACCGGAGCAAGTTGCAGTAAATGTCTCAAGAAATATCGTAGTTAGTACGATGATTAAGTTAGAAATGGGAGGTGATCCTATAAACTTAATCTTGGGGCAATTGGGCCCTTGACAGACCCAAATTGGGCCGAATGGATCAACCCATTTGGACCCAGATTTCTTGGCTAACGGTGGCACCGCCTGGGTTGGCGGTGGCACCGCCGAGGGCTCAATCTCCGAGCTAGGCTGTGTGGTGCAACCGCCCCTGATAGGCGGTGGAACCCCTTGAGCTCGGTCTCCGAGCTTTGCCAAGCGGTGCAACCGCCCCAGTCAGGCGGTGGCATTGTTGAATCTCGGATTTTGATGATGAAGTCAATTGTCATTTGTTATCTAATCTATATGTTGAGATAAGTGTGCAGGATTAACTACGATGAAAGTAAGATATGCAGCAGGAGTTGCGCTAGAGTCAAGACAATGATCACGTTGGGAGTTCGAGAGTTCGACGGAAGTTCAGACAATCGTCGGAGGTTCTACGGGAACAAATCCGAGAAGTCCATGAGCTTGCCAAAGAAGCTCGTCGGAACTCGATAAGCGGATTGTCGCAAGTCCAGGAGTTTGCCGGAAGTCCTCAGGAGCATCACCGAGGGTTTATTGGATGATCGACGGAAGTTCGCCGCAAGCTCGCCGGAAGAAGCGATTGACGCACCGGAGCAAGTTGCAGTAAATGTCTTAGCAAATATCGTAGTTAGTACAATGATTAAGTTGGAAATGGGAGGTGATCCCATTAACTTAATCTTGGGGCAATTGGGCCCCTGAAAAACCCAAATTGGGCCGAATGGATCAACCTATTCGGACCATTATTTCTGCCAGGCGGTTGAACCGCCCAAGCCAAGCGGTGGCACCGCCTGGGCCCGGTCTCCGAGCTCTGGCTGAGCGGTGCAACTGCCCTAGTCAGGCAGTGGCACCGCTTGAGCTCGGTCTTCGAGCTCTGGCAGGAGGTGCAACCGCCCCTGACAGGAGGTGGCACCGCCTAGAGGCTCAATCTTCGAGCTCTTCCAGGCGGTGCAACCGCCTCAGTCAGGCGGTGCAACCGCCAGATCCCGAAATTCCGGGAATTGACAGTTTTGAGCTCCAAATTCAAATTGGGTTGGGGCCTATAAATACCCCACCCATTCAACACTGAAAGTGCACTCGAAACCACCGAAATCCTAATCTTATTCTCTGATTCTTAGAGCTCAAAATTGTTGTAAAGGCCAAAAGTTCTTCTCCCTCTTTTCTTCCAAGTTCTGATCTTTAAAGAGGTGAGAGAAAATTCTGTAAGGGCTGTCTCCTAAGCCCGTCAAAAGGAGTGAAACTATAAAAGGGTGGTTGGCCTTTGCCTATTGAAGGAAGGCCTCTAGTGGACGTCGGTGACCTCGTCGGTGGAGGAAGCCAAAAGTGGAGTAGGTCAAGATTGACTGAACCACTCTAAATCTCGGTTTGCATTTACTTTGAGCATCTTATCCTTACTGTAAATCTCCTCAAAAGCTTACTGCTTTCTGCGCATATACGATCGGGTTTCAAGCTTTGCACTTTCCGAATCTGCGTTTAGGCGTAAATCAATTTTATCGTACGATCATCATATTTCAATTTGCGTTAATATTTTTATTTCAATCATAACTGCAAACTGCCTGTATATCCTTGCTTTAACTGCATCTCGCTTAATCAAGTGATTTACGAATCAGCATTTAGACATAAATCAGTTTTTTCGTACGAATATCATTTTTCAGCTTACGCGTACTATCTGATTTGAACCATAACTGCCAACTACATTTATATCTTTGCTGCATCTCGCTTAATCAAAAGTTGAAGTGATTTACGAATCAGGCTTTCTTACCGAAATCACTTTTATCGAACGAACGCAATTTTTTTAATCGTAGAAGGTTTTCCGCTGCACTAATTCACCCCCCTCCCCCCCCACCCCCCTCTTAGTGCTCTTGATTCTAACAATTGGTATCAGAGCGGGGTTAACTCTTAAACGGATTAAAACCCAAGAGAGATGGCATACACCGGAAACCAAGAGGGCCATTCTATTATACGTCCACTTATGTTTAATG
This sequence comes from Musa acuminata AAA Group, assembly GCF_036884655.1. NCBI lineage: Eukaryota > Viridiplantae > Streptophyta > Magnoliopsida > Zingiberales > Musaceae > Musa > Musa acuminata. The sequence goes on along the minus strand of NC_088332.1, from coordinate 30,175,717 downwards.
GGACGGACTACACCTATTGGAAGACCCGAATGAGGATCTTTCTTATTTCTATGGATTTTGAACTTTGGAATATTGTCGAAAATATATTTTCGATGTCTTCTCTTCCAATGATCGATTGGAATGAATTGGAGAAGAAGGCTTTCGCTCTTAATGCAAAGGCTATGAATGCCTTATTTTGTGTGCTTGATAAAAACGAGTTCAACCGTGTTTCGGTTTGTGAAACCGCATTTGATATTTGGCACACACTCGAAGTAACTCACGAAGGCACAAGTATAGTGAAAGAGTCAAAAATCAATCTTTTGTTACATTCTTTCGAACTTTTCCGGATGAAACCGAGTGAGACTATTGGCGACATGTTTACCCGTTTCACAGATGTCGTCAACAGTTTAAAAGGACTCGGAAAAAGTTTTTTGGATTTTGAGCTCGTAAATAAGATTCTAAGATCCCTTCCTAAGAGTTGGGATCCTAAAGTCACTGCTATTTAAGAGGCGAAAGATCTAAACAACTTCCCTCTTGAAGAACTAATCGGGTCATTAATGACCTACGAGATGACTTGCAAAGCTCATGAAGAGCAAGAAGACATCCTTCCAAAGAACAGGAAGGATATGGCACTTAGAACTTCAGAAGACCATTTGAGAGAAAACTCAAGTGATGAGGACCGTGACGATGACTTGGCACTTCTAACAAGAAAATTTAAAAAATTCATTACAAGAAACAAGTTTAAGAATGACACAAAAAATAAACTTGAACCCAAGAAGGACCAAATTATTTGCTACGAATGCAAAAAGCCGGGACACTACAAAATTGAATGTCCCCAAGTCAAAAAGAGAACATCAAAGAAGAAGGCGCTCAAAGTAACGTGGGATGACTCGAGTGCGTTCGAAGAAGAGGAGTCCAACACCGAGCAAGTTGCTCATTACGCCTTAATGGCCATCGGAGTGGAGGTAACGAATTTAATAGATGCAGATTTATCATTTGATGAATTATTAAATGTCTTCCATGACTTATTTGATGAATGCAAGATTATTAGTAGAAAATACAAATTGCTAAAAAAGGAGCATGATAGTCTTACTTGTAATTTCGATAAGTTAAAAGCTGAATATCATGATAGTTTAGGTTCATGCATAAAATGCCATGATCTAGAAACTCTCCAAAAGGAAAACTTACTACTTAAGGACACCTCGAAGAAATTCGAGGTTGGTAGCAAGTCCTTGAACATGATCCTTGCAAACAAGGGTCACGTTCCCAAAAGAAGTGGAATCGGATTTGTGAGAAGTCCTCACCAAAATCCAACCACCTTCATAAAAGGCCCCATCTTACATGTTCGACACCAAAGCGAATGCAACTTTTGTTGCAAACTTGGACATAAAATGCATTATTGTCCATTCAAGAAAATTAGTCCGAACAAATTAATTTGGGTTCCTAAAGGAACCATGATAAATTCTATGCAACATGATAAACAATGTAGATCTATTTTTGAGGCACCCAAAAGCAAATGAGTACCTAAAGATCATCCTTTTTTGTAGAAACCTATACCATCGCAAGCTAGGAGCAAGAGATGGTACCTTGATAGTAGATGCTCAAGGCATATGACCGGAGATCCATCTCAATTCTCTAAGCTCACTAGCATAGACGAAGGCTATGTCACCTTTGGAGACAATAACAAGGGTAAAATCATTGGCAAAGGAACCATATGTAACAAATCCAACTTCTTTATTGAAGATTTTTTGTTAGTTGATGGTTTAAAACATAACCTCTTGAGCATTAGTCAATTATGTGATAAAGGATATATTGTCAGATTCGAATCTAATGCTTGCATCATTGAAAAACCACACAAAAACACGTCTATGATTGTATTAAAACAAAATAATATATACACTATTGATATTAATGATTTGTGTATTGAAATGTGTTTTTCGGTTTTGAATGAGGATGCTTGGCTATGACATAGAAGATTAGGTCATGCTAGCATGAAACTAATCACTCAAATATCATCTAAAGAACTTGTAACAGGAATTCCTCATATCAAGTTCATCAAAGATAATGTATGTGATGCTTGCCAATTAGGTAAACAAATTAAGGGTAGTTTCAAATCTAAGAATCAAATAAGCACCTCTAGGCCCTTACAATTGATCCATATGGACTTGTTCGGACCAATCTCTATATCAAGCCTAGGAGGTAGCAAATACGCCTTCGTCATTGTGGCTGACTATAGCAGATACACATGGTCTTACTTCTTAAAACAGAAAAATGAATGCTTTAGATATTTTACCAAGTTTTGTAAACTTGTTCATAATGAGAAGAGTTCTATGATTTCGTCAATTAAAAGTGATCACGGTGGTGAATTTCAAAACTATGATTTCCAAGAATTTTGTGAATTCAATAGATACAACCATAATTTCTCTACTCCAATAAATCCTCAACAAAATAGAGTAGTAGAAAGAAAAAATCAAAATTTACAAGAAATGGCAAGAACCATGTTGAATGAACATAGCCTACCCAAATATTTTTGGGCCAAAGCTATAAACACTGCATGCTATATTTTAAATAGAGTTCTAGTAAGACCCTTACTCACCAAAACTCCCTATGAGTTATGGAATAACAAAAAACCCAATGTTTCATATTTTAAAGTCTTTGGGTGTAAGTGTTTTATCTTGAATGAAAAAGATAACTTAGGAAAATTTGATGCTAAATCCGATAAAGGAATCTTTCTTGGTTATTCTTCGGTTTCTAAAGCTTTTCGTATCTTCAATAAAAGAACTTTAATTATTGAAGAATCCATTCATGTTGTTTTCAATGAGATTTCCGAAATAAGGAAAAACGATTTTGATGATGATATTAATTTTGATTCCTTGAATTTAAATGAAACCCCGTCTCCAACTAGCAACTTGGATGCATCCACATCCGAAACATCCTTACCCAAGGATTGGAAGTATGTAGATGCTCATCCTAAGGAGCTAATCTTAGGAGACACATCAAAGGGGGTTTAAACACGTTCTTCTCTTAAAAATTTTGGTGCCAACGCCGCTTTTCTCTCCCAAATTGAACCCAAATGTGTTGACGAAGCCATGAAAGATGATTCATGGATTATCGCAATGCAAGATAAATTAAATCAATTTGAGAGAAATGAGGTGTGGAAGCTTGTTCCTAGGCCAAATGACCATTTAGTTATTGGTTCTAAATGGGTTTTTAGAAACAAGCAAGATGAATATGGTATCGTGGTTAGAAACAAGGCTAGATTAGTAGCCAAAGGTTTCAACTAAGAAGAAGGTATCGATTACGAAGAAACCTTCGCTCCTGTGGCTCGATTATAAGCCATAAGGATGCTCCTTGCCTACGTTAAAAGCGCTTTTCTTAATGGCTTTATTTCCGAAGAAGTCTATGTTGAACAACCTCCTGGATTTGAAAATAATAGGCTCCCTAATCATGTGTTTAGATTAACTAAAGCTCTCTATGGTTTAAAACAAGCTCCGAGGGCTTGGTATGAGAGACTTAATTCTTTTCTTATTGAAAATAATTTCACAAAAGGCAAGGTTGATACTACATTATTCATCAAGAATTTTGAAAATAATTTTCTCATTGTTCAGATTTATGTTGATGATATCATCTTTGGTTCTACGAATGAATCTCTTTGTGAATCTTTTGCTAAAACAATGAGTCTTGAATTCGAAATGAGTTTAATGGGAGAATTAACATTCTTCTTAGGCTTACAAATCAAACAACTAAGCAATGACATCTTTATTAGTCAAACTAAATATGCTATGAATTTGCTAAAAAAGTTTAATATGAATAACTCAAAAGCTATTAACACTCTTATGAGCACCTCCACTAAGTTAGAAATTGATGAAAGTGGAGAAAGCTTCGATCAAAAAACTTATAGGGGCATGATAGGAAGTTTACTTTACCTCACTGCAACTAGACCAGATATCATGTTTAGTGTAGGACTTTGTGCTAGATTTCAATCAAACCCTAAGATATCTCATCTCAAAGCAGTTAAAAGAATACTTAGATATCTTAATGGTACCACAAATCTAGGATTATGGTACCCAAAATTAGAGAATCTTGAGTTAATTGCTTATGCTGATGCAGACTTTGCTGGTTGTAGACTAGATAAAAAAAGCACATCAGGAACATGTCAATTTTTAGGACATGCCCTTGTTTCCTGGTCATCTAAGAAACAAAACTCGGTTGCACTATCAACAATCGAAGCTGAATATATTACAGCAAGTGCATGCTGTGCACAAGTTGTATGGATGAAAAACACCTTAGAAGATTATAAAGTTCATCTTAAAAATATTCCCATTAAATGTGATAATACAAGTGCAATATGCTTAACGAAGAATCCTATACAACACTCAAGAACAAAACATATTGATATTAGATATCAATTTATACGAGTTCATGTTACTAATTATGATGTAATCATAGAGTTCATTGATACTAAACATCAACTAGCTGATATTTTTACAAAACCTCTAAGTGAAGAACAATTTGATTTCATAAGAAGAGAATTAGGAATGTTGATGTGTCCGAATACATAAACTAGTTAAAATTATTTTTTGGACTTTATTGAATGATCAAATCACTTGATTGCCATTACATGCCTAAATAACATGTTGGAAATTATGTGTTGAATACAAAAATTTCCATAACAATAAGCATGTTTTGTCTTCATGATTGTATTTGAAAATCTATAGCATAGTCTTTTCCGAATGCATGAAAGTGTTAATTTTATTTTCGGAGTCAATTAACAATTGGTATCCTAACAATCGGATTTTCTCATACACTTATTATATGAAAAATATTTTTCTGAAATGGATTTGATGAAATGATTCCTGCTTATAAATTCTATCTTGAAATATGGATGATAGTGTTTTTAGTTGCAAAGATTTGTTTCACATACATATCTTGATCCTTGTAAAAATGAAGCATGATTTAATCTCTCATCGATTTTAACTTTACTCAAAGTAAACTCACAAATAGCTGGTATCACAAATGGCCTTCCTCCTTCATACAAAAAGATTATAACAAATAAAAAGGAAGAAGTATTCAAAGCGATCTACATATCAGGCTTTCCTTTATATGCTTGTATAATTGATTTTCTATCACTCACTATTGAAAAATAACATGAACCTAGGAAAGGCATGAACAACTATCACACTTATGCTCAAAATCTGCTTATATTGTTCTCCTGGTATCACAATTACCATGCTTTTTGTTGATGACAAAGGGGGAGAAATATATGAGTATTAATGTCATGCTTGCATCACCAAGAGATATATGAATTGATGCTATGATTGCTATAATTTGCATTATGTCTTGTTTGTATCATGTAATGATATCAAAATCTTACTTCACAGTTTTACATGTTGATATCTTACAATATGATGAATTGCTACTATTACCATCATTCAAACTTGTTATGTAAAATTTGAAAATGAATGTCAAGCCTTGACATCATCTTCAGAGAGATACATCATGATGGGAGTATTGATAAGTTTAAATGATTTTAACTTATCAACATGTCTCTTGAATTCAAAGGTTTTGAATTCAAGAATAACTTATCTCAAGTATGGCATATAGACAGGGGGAGTTAAGGTTAACTCCATTATCAATTGATTGTCATCATCAAAAAGGGGGAGATTGTTGAATCTTGGATTTTGATGATGAAGTCAATTGTTATTTGTTATCTAATCTATATGTTGAGATAAGTGTGCAGGATTAACTATGATGAAAGTAAGATATGCAGCAGGAGTTACGCCGGAGTCAAGACAATGATTACGTTGGGAGTTCGAGAGTTCGACGAAAGTTCGGACAGTCGTCGGAGGTTCTGCGGGAACAAATCCGAGAAGTCCATGAGCTTGCCAAAGAAGCTCGTCGGAACTCGCCAAGTGGATCGTCGCAAGTCCAGGAGTTTGCTAGAAGTCCGCAGGAACATCACCGAGGGTTCATCGGATGATCGACGGAAGTTCGCCTGAAGCTCGTTGGAGGAAGCGATTGATGTTGAATCTCGAATTTTGATGATGAAACTAATTGATTGTGTTTAAATGTTTGACTGCATTTTGAGTGATACAGGTCTACTCGATCAGGATTAGACAATTAACGCAGGAGGAATTGACGTTGCGTCGGAGGAGATCACGTCAGGATATTGGATGGCAGAAGGCTTCGGGCGTCGGGCATCGGGCCAAGGAGAGCGAAATTGCGCCAAGGATATCGGGGTTGCGGAGGTCAACCGCCGATTGGGCACAAGCCGCAAGAGAGGACGATGCGCCGAAGAATCGGACGAAGCGCCAACCAATGACGTGCCGAGCAACAGAATGTCAATTCGCTTTATAATAATTGTCTAGATCGGAGTAGAGTTTTGGTTTGTGTGTGCAGGATTAACTACGATAACGATGAAGACATAAAGCGAAACAAAGTGCTGGAGTCAAGCGCGAAGGATTCGTTGGGAGTTCGAGAGTTCGACGGAAGTCCGAAGGTTCGTCGGGAATGCTGCCGGAACTAGCCGAGAATGAGTAGGGAGCTTGCCGAAGGGTTTTTCGGAAGCTCGTCGGAAGGTTCGTTGGAAGTTCGCGGAGCTCGCCGAGAAAGATCGGAGCTTACCAAAGAAGCTCGTTGGAACTCGCCAAGATCAAATCGTGAAGTCTAGGAGCTTGCCGGGAGTCCGCAGAATGGTTTCCGAGAGTTTATCGGAAGACCGTCGGAAGTTCGCTGGAAGCTCGCCGGAAGAAGTCTTGACTTGCGGACTTTGTAATAGCTTAGAAAATGTCTTTAAATTCGTAGTTAGCACGTTAATTAGGGTTAGGATTAGGTGTTAATCCTATAACCCAAGTAGGGGCCAATTGGGCCCAAGTTCGGACTAGTTTGGGGCAAGATTGAAGCCTAACTAGTGGGCTGAAAACACTGTAGGCGGTGGCACCGCCTGGGCTGGGCGGTGGCACCGCCCAGTGCCCGAGAGCTAGGCGGTGACACCTCCTGGCTGGGCGGTGGCACCGCCCAGCACCCGAGCGTTGGGCGGTGGCACCGCTTGGCTGGGCGGTGGCACCTCCAACAGCGGGAACCCAAAGAGAATTCAAATTTTGAAGCCCAAATTTGAATCCTCTTGAGGCCTATAAATACCCCTCAAATCTCAGCTGAGAGAACAACTTTTTGAGCAGCAAGTGTTTGAGAGAAAAGCCTTAGAAAAGTGTTAGCTTGTCTTGTTTTCAATTTGCTAGTGTTCACCTCCTTCTTTCTTGTTGAAAATCTGTAAGAGAGTGAACCGCTTGTAAAAGTTGTAAGAGGGGTATTCACCCTTCACTTTCAAGAGATTTGCTAGTGGAAGGTGGAAGCCTCATCAAAGAGGGGCCTCGCAAGTGGATGTAGGTCACTTGACCGAACCACTTTAAAAACGGCGTAATCTCTGGTTTGCATTTCTTATTGTCATTTACATTACTGCAAATCTTCTTACTTGCTTTGTTTCATCATTACCTTTGCTGCGCAACTTTAAGAATACGCTTTCAAGTTAAGCTTTTCAAGTTCCGTTCTTATCGTACGAAAGATTTTACTAAAACCGAAGTTTTAATCCGCTGCACTAATTCACCCCCCCCTCTTAGTGCCACTCCGATCCTAACAATTGGTATCAGAGCCATAGTTTTCTACTTTGGTTTAACACCCAAATAGAAATGGCTCTTTATGGCTTTCAAGAGGGTCATTCTCTCATTCGTCCTCCCTTTTTCAATGGGACGGACTACACTTGTTGGAAAACTCAAATGAGAGTTTTCTTACTTTCTTTGGATTTGAATTTATGGCACATAGTCGAAAATGGATTTGAAATGTCTTCTCTCCCAATGAACCATTGGAATGATTTGGAGAAGAAGATGTTTTCTCTAAATGCAAAGGCTATGAATGCCTTATATTGTGCACTTGACAAAAATGAATTTAATCGTGTTTCGATGTGTGACTCGGCTTTTGATATTTGGAGAACTCTAGAGGTCACTCATGAAGGCACTAGCCGAGTGAAAGAGTCCAAAATCAATATTCTTGTGCATTCTTACGAACTTTTCCGGATGAAACCAAGTGAGTCCATCGGAGACATGTACACCCGGTTCACGGATGTCATCAATGGACTCAAAGCTCTTGGTAAAAGTTTTTCTAATTTTGAACTAGTCACTAAAATCTTAAGATCCCTTCCAAAAAGTTGGGATCCAAAAGTTACGGCCATTCAAGAGGCCAAGGACCTTAAAACATTCCCTCTCGAAGAACTTATTGGGTCTCTAATGACCTACGAAATGAACAATGTGACAAAAAAGAAACTCGAGAACAACCTTCCAAATGATAGGAAGGATTTGGGACATGGAACACATGAAGACCACTCGAGCATAAGCTCAAGTGATGGTGAACTTAAACTACTAATGAAACAAAAATTAAAAAGCAAAAAGAATGGAACTACTTGCTTTGAACGCAAGAAGAACAAAAGTTGGGATGAATTGAGTTCTTCCGAAGACGAGGAGAAAATCAAGAAAGGCGAGGTGGCAAACTATGCCTCACCCTCTTTCAATAATGAGGTAATCAAAATCCCACTAATTTATTTCGATATTACATAATACTTTCTTGAGTTATTTTTAATTTAGTTTAGGATTAATTTTCTTGAAAATTGCATGTGTTATGTTAATGCAGTAAAATGTTAGATATAAATCTAATGCTTATACACCTAGTAAGATTAATCTCATATATGTGATTGAGAAGCAAGAATTTGTATTTTGACGATTTCCATATTGATTTTCAATGACGATGCATGACTTTTGAATGGAAGGCTTGATGATTTTTTTTTAAACTTTGTCTTTGGTTTTCAAACATGATGTATGGTTTTGACATATGAACAAAATTTGAACATGCTAAGATAAAGTTAATCATATAAATTAAAACTAAAGAAGTTTTAGTTATCTATAAGAATCATTCAAAATTATGTTCAATAAAAATGCAAAATGATGGAATGAAAATATTAAATGTTTTAATACCATTTTATGTATGAGATTTTAAAAGTTATACATAATGATCTTGATGGTTGTTATGAAGAAATTTGTTTTTCGATCCTAAATGATTGATGATATATATATATTTTTTGGCACAAAAAGGACAAAGGCATACTTATATGAAACAACTAAATAGATAAAAGTATTTTTCTTGAAAATTCTTGGTTTGATGAATCTATTTTATCATCTTTTTATGAATATCTTGAAAATGATTTTGATTTGATGATTTGAATTTAAATGAGCTTTATCTTGATTTTTCGAGATTTATAACTTGAGATTTACTCTATAAAAATCAAGATCTTGTATCCTCAATGTTCCTTTTTAGCATCTATTATCCAAATGAATTATGATTGGTATCATTGCTATATTTCTTCTTATCGTGCACTAAAGAGAAAATTTTTCTAAATGAATCGTGATATTTCGGAACCACAATTCTTTTTATGATTCATAATGAATTGAGAAATTTTATATGCTTGAATTAATATCTTATTCTAAGATTGAATGAATTTTATCTATATCATGATCTCCTAAGATTTTTTCTTGATTATTTAAGAGGAGATTTTTCAAAACAAAACGTGTCTTCTATTATTATCTTTTCATGATATGATTTTCATGCAATTCCTTGTACTCATGAAATATTTATCTCATCACCCAATAACTCTTCTTGATATTCCTTATGTGATGAAACAAAATAATGCATGAAATTCAAATAAGAAGTTAATGATCATGCATGATAGGATGTAATGAATTTTGACATTTAGATACTATCATTTGAATAGCTATGATCATGTTGCCAAAATGATTTATCATGAATGCTTGAATATCATGTATGATATGCCGATATTGATGATTGATTTATTTGTATCATGCATGAAAAATAAAAGATATAGTTTTGAAATTGTGCATGTTCGAATTTGAAAATATGATGATGCATAATGATTAAATTGTGCAATGAAAATATTAAACATTTTGAAACCATGTTTTAGTGTCATGCATAATGATCATGCTTAATAAATTTCGAAATTATGGATGATGAATCTTTTACGATTTATGGATCATTGATTTTTACCATAATCAAAGTACCTTATTGATTTTTGTTGTAATAAATCTTACTCTTTCGGTTTTAAACATGATAAATGTTTTTATTTGGTATAAATGAAACAAAATCATATGTTTTGAAATAATCGAAAAGAGGATAACATTCTTGAAAATTATTTTGCTCAATCTTATTGATTTTGATGAATCCATTTGTATCATCTTTGTGAATCTCTTGGATTTTGATAATGATTTTGATGATTTAAATTTGAATAATTTTTTATTGAAATCATGATCTTGATCTCTTGAAATTCATAACATGAAATCCTTTATGAATCAACATTTTCTTTTCTATTTAAAAGGAGATTTGTCGAAATGTTTCATAGTCTTTTAGTATTCATAATCTTGACAATTATGTTTTGAAACTTTATGTAAACCAAGAATGTTCATCATGATTCTCTCTTTGAATATTTAAAGAGGAGAATTTTCTAGATGGTTCATGATTTTGATGATTGAATATTTGATATGCATGAATTGAGATCTTGCTCTCCTACCACTCTTTTTGCTATTCACCAAAAGGAAGACTAATTCTAGTAAACCATGATATGCTACATGAATTTTATTGTATTCATGAAGTAAGATCTCATCACTAATTTTTGTTTATATTCCTTCATGTGATGATATGAAAGTATGAAACACTTATGATATGATTTTTTATACAATTCCATGTATTCGTGAAATATTAATCTCATCACCCAATTAATTCCTCTTGATACTCCTAATGTGATGAAGTGAAATTATGCATGAAATACAAATGGGGATAAGTTTTTGGTAGGATATAATTTGACAAATTGATACCATCATGATATGAAACATTTATGATTTGCAATGATATATGCAATACTTGTGCTTTCTAATTATGATGTGATGTATTACATATGATGTAAATCATGATTTAAAATACTATGAGTTGTCGCTAAAATGATGTATTATAAATATTGATTTAATGTTTTGTATCATGAATACTCTAAATGATGAATATTTGGTATCATGATCAAAATGTTGACAAATAGTTAAAAATTTTAGTATCATGTATGATATCCTTATAATGTTGATCGATTTATTCAATATCATGCATGAATGAATATAAGGTTTTTGAAAATGTGCATATTCTAATTTGAAAATATGATGATGCACAATTAAGATTGATACTTACCTTTGTCATAATTGATGTAATGGGTCTTCCTTTCTTTTTGACAATGACAAAGGGGGAGATAGCTTGCTTGCACAAGTCAAGAAGATGCAAAAACTTGATTGCTTGCTTGCCTATCTTAAGTAGCAAAGATTGCTAACTTGCTTATTTCAAGAAGCAAAAGTTGTCTTCTTGAACATCATTATCTTGCCCATCTCAAGAAGCAAGACTTGCAACCTGCACATTGCAATAGGAAGTAAGAATCGATAGCTTACACACTTCAACAAGAAAGCTATCTTGTATTTGCTTTTGAAATTTTTACTAGCTTGTATGTTACAAAACTTGCTTACTTTTTCAAATACTTTACTAGCTTGCACTTTGTAAAGGAAGCAAAAATAACACTTCTCAAAAGAGAAGAAAAACTTACTGTCTTGAACATATTTAATATGCTAGCTAGCATGATGTACAATTTGCTATTTTGAATATTACAAAGAAATACTATCATGCACATTGCAAAGAAAAGCAAAGTGCAATCTTGCACAAGAAGCAAGTGTTGAATTGCCATGATTGAACTTAAGAATCTTGCTATACTTTTGTGCTTATATGTTGTGATGAAAATCTAGCTTTATGTTGCAAAAACTTGCATATCTTTTAAAATAGCTAGAGCTACTTCTCCTTTTTGTTGATGACATAGGGGGAGAAGTATATTGATGACTTCATTCATTGAATTATATATTTTATATATTTGCATGATAGTTTAAATGTTTTTCATAACATGTGATGAATGTTACTTGGATTTGGGATAATCCAAGTGTTTTATCAATGGCATATTGATAGGGGGAGTTTAGTTAAACTCCGGGGAGTTAAGGTTAACTCCGTTAGTCATCAATTAGTTGTCATCATCAAAAAGGGGGAGATTGTTGAATCTCGGATTTTGATGATGAAACTAATTGATTGTGTTTAAATGTTTGACTGCATTTTGAGTGATACAGGTCTACTCGATCAGGATTAGACAATTAACGCAGGAGGAATTGACGTTGCGTCGGAGGAGATCACGTCAGGATATTGGATGGCAGAAGGCTTCGGGCGTCGGGCATCGGGCCAAGGAGAGCGAAATTGCGCCAAGGATATCGGGGTTGCGGAGGTCAACCGCCGATTGGGCACAAGCCGCAAGAGAGGACGATGCGCCGAAGAATCGGACGAAGCGCCAACCAATGACGTGCCGAGCAACAGAATGTCAATTCGCTTTATAATAATTGTCTAGATCGGAGTAGAGTTTTGGTTTGTGTGTGCAGGATTAACTACGATAACGATGAAGACATAAAGCGAAACAAAGTGCTGGAGTCAAGCGCGAAGGATTCGTTGGGAGTTCGAGAGTTCGACGGAAGTCCGAAGGTTCGTCGGGAATGCTGCCGGAACTAGCCGAGAATGAGTAGGGAGCTTGCCGAAGGGTTTTTCGGAAGCTCGTCGGAAGGTTCGTTGGAAGTTCGCGGAGCTCGCCGAGAAAGATCGGAGCTTACCAAAGAAGCTCGTTGGAACTCGCCAAGATCAAATCGTGAAGTCTAGGAGCTTGCCGGGAGTCCGCAGAATGGTTTCCGAGAGTTTATCGGAAGACCGTCGGAAGTTCGCTGGAAGCTCGCCGGAAGAAGTCTTGACTTGCGGACTTTGTAATAGCTTAGAAAATGTCTTTAAATTCGTAGTTAGCACGTTAATTAGGGTTAGGATTAGGTGTTAATCCTATAACCCAAGTAGGGGCCAATTGGGCCCAAGTTCGGACTAGTTTGGGGCAAGATTGAAGCCTAACTAGTGGGCTGAAAACACTGTAGGCGGTGGCACCGCCCAGTGCCCGAGAGCTAGGCGGTGACACCTCCTGGCTGGGCGGTGGCACCGCCCAGCACCCGAGCGTTGGGCGGTGGCACCGCTTGGCTGGGCGGTGGCACCTCCAACAGCGGGAACCCAAAGAGAATTTAAATTTTGAAGCCCAAATTTGAATCCTCTTGAGGCCTATAAATACCCCTCAAATCTCAGCTGAGAGAACAACTTTTTGAGCAGCAAGTGTTTGAGAGAAAAGCCTTAGAAAAGTGTTAGCTTGTCTTGTTTTCAATTTGCTAGTGTTCACCTCCTTCTTTCTTGTTGAAAATCTGTAAGAGAGTGAACCGCTTGTAAAAGTTGTAAGAGGGGTATTCACCCTTCACTTTCAAGAGATTTGCTAGTGGAAGGTGGAAGCCTCATCAAAGAGGGGCCTCGCAAGTGGATGTAGGTCACTTGACCGAACCACTTTAAAAACGGCGTAATCTCTGGTTTGCATTTCTTATTGTCATTTACATTACTGCAAATCTTCTTACTTGCTTTGTTTCATCATTACCTTTGCTGCGCAACTTTAAGAATACGCTTTCAAGTTAAGCTTTTCAAGTTCCGTTCTTATCGTACGAAAGATTTTACTAAAACCGAAGTTTTAATCCGCTGCACTAATTCACCCCCCCCTCTTAGTGCCACTCCGATCCTAACAATTGACGCACCGAAGCAAGTTGCAGTAAATGTCTTAGGAAATATCGTAGTTAGTACAATGATTAAGTTGAAAATGGGAGGTGATCCCATTAACTTAATCTTGTGGCAATTGGGCCCCTGAAAAACCCAAATTGGGCCGAATAGATCAACCCATTCGGACCCTGATTTCTGCTAGGCGGTTGAACCGCCCAAGCCAGGCAGTGGCACCGCTTGGGCTTAGTCTCCGAGCGAGACTGGGCGGTTCAACCGCTCCAGCCAGGAGGTGGCACCGCCTGGGCTCGGTCTCCGAGCTCTAGCTGAGCGGTGCAACCACCCCTGTCAAGCGGTGGCACCGCTTGAGCTCGGTCTTCGAGCTCTGGCAGGAGGTGCAACCGCCCCTGACAGGAGGTGGCCCCGCCCAGAGGCTCAGTCTTCGAGCTCTGCCAGGCGGTGCAACCACCAGATCCCGAAATTCTGGGAATTGACAGTTTTGAGCTCCAAATTCAAACTGAGTTGGGGCCTATAAATACCCCACCCATTCAGCATTGAAAGTGCACTCGAAACCACCGAAATCCTGATCTTATTCTTGTTAGGATCGGAGCGGCACTGAGTTGGGTGAATTAGTGCAGCGGCTTAAAACGTTGGTTTCGACAAATCTTTCTTACGATAAAAATCAGAATCGGAAGTGCTTAACTTGAAAGCGTATTCGCAAAGTTGTGCAGTAAATGTAATGAGGAAATAAAGCAAGTAAGAGGGTTTGCAGTAATGTAAATAGCGGTAATGAAATGCAAACCAGAGATTACGCCGTTTTTAAAGTGGTTCGGTCAAGTGACCTACATCCACTTGCGAGGCCCCTCTTCGATGAGGCTCTCACCTTCCACCAGCAAATCTCTTGAAAGGGAAGGGTAAATACCCCTCTTACAACTTTTACAAGCGGTTCACTCTCTTACAGATTTTCAGCAAGAAAGAAGGAGGTGAACACTAGCTAATTGAAAACAAGAAAGGCAAAGACTCTTCTAAGACTTTTCTCTCAATCACTTGCTGCTCAAAAAGTTGTGTTCTCAACTGAGACTTGAGGGGTATTTATAGGCTACAAGAGGATTCAAATTTGGGCTACAAAAAAATTTGAATTCTCTTATGTTCCCGATGCTGGCGGTGCCACCGCCTAGCCAAGCGGTGCCACCGCCTAGCGCTCGGGTGCTGGACGGTGCAATCGCCCAGCCCAGGAGGTGTCACCGCCTAGCTCTTGGGTGCTGGGCGGTGCCACCGCCCAGCTCTTGGGTGCTGGGCGGTGCTACCGCCCAGCCAGGCGGTGCCACCGCCTGGCTCTCCGATTCACTGGTTTGGCTTAATTTTAGCCCAAACCAAATCTGACTTTGGGCCCAGTTGGCTCCTAACCAAGATATAGGATTATCTCTTAATCCTAATCCTAATTATAAGTGAACTACATAACAAAAAAAATATCCTAAGCAAGTTTTCAACCGCGAACGTCGAGTCTTGTTCCGACGAGCTTTCCGACGAACTTCTTCCGACGGACTCCCTGCAAGCTCCCGATCTTGTGATGACTTTAACGAGTAGCCGAGCCTTCTCAGTGATCTCCGTGAACCTCCGACGATCTCTTCGGCGAACTTCCGAAAATTCCGATAGGTTCTCGATTTCTTCTCGGTTGGTTCCGGCAGCATCTCCGACGATTCTTCGGACTCTTAAACGTCCATCGATCTTGACTCTGGTATTCTTGCTTTATGTTTTCTGGTTATCGTAGTTAATCCTACACACTTAACTCAATAATATGGATTAGATCAATTAACCCATCAATTGATTTTATCATCAAAATCCGAGATTCAACAATCTCCCCCTTTTTGTTGATGACAATCAATTGATGACGGAGTTAAACATAACTCCCCTATCTATATGTCATATTATGAGAAGATGAAAACACTTGAATTCCATCCATAGAATTCAAGCATAAACCGATAAGTTCTAACCGTAGAACTTATCGTTATTCTCATTAAGCAATAGTAAATACAAAACTTCGATGAAAATCATTTTCAAGTAGAATGATAAGAGACAATTTTTACTACGATAGGAGATAAAGATTTTCAACATGAATTTCATGATATAAATGTAAGGCAAGCTTTCAATATGATCAATCAATCTTGTGATATTCTCAAGGATTTTGCAAGGCATTTTGCAAGGCATATAAGACATTCATATCACATGCTTTTGAAATTCATATAAGTCATGCTATCAAAATGGTACAAGTCATCACTTTTCTCCCCCTTTGTCATCAACAAAATGGGAATGAGACTTGAAGAATATAACTTGTGATTATAATATCAGGAATTCAGCATTGATCATACGAAAATCCATCATCCAAAATTAAGTATGCTAAAATATTTACGCAGAGTTCACTTAAAGGAAAATTCAGCATTCATCCATTTTATCAAATCTCTTCTTTCTATAAATAATACAAATTGTAGGTGTGCAAGGAAGAGATTGTGATTAAAAAATATCAAGTAGTAACTCCGATAAGTCAAGATCATAATACAAACTCATTTAAATTTACATCGTCAACTTGAAACTCATAATCAAGCCATCAAAATCAATTTCAAGATTCATAAAATATCATAAAATCATTAATCTTGATTAGATGGGAGTGGTGTTTGACTCAAGATAGGATAAGATAATTTAACATGTCATTTAGACTCGAAAGAGAAGGATCAGATTCATCGAGGAACAGAGAGAGGATGAAAAACTTTACGGAATATCCATTCAAACAAGTTTATTTTTAGGGACAATTTAACATACCTAATTCCCTTCTAATAAATTCAAATTGGTCTTCGTTTAAAGCTTTTGTAAATATATCTGCTAATTGATGCTTTGTGTCAATGAATTCTAGAACAACATCATTGTTAAGGACATGATCGCGTATGAAATGATGCCTAACGTCGATGTGCTTAGTTCTAGAGTGCTGAATTGGATTTTTAGTAAGACATATGGCACTAGTATTATCACATTTTATGGGAATGTTTTTAAAGTGAATTCCATAGTCTTCTAATGTATTTTTCATCCAAATAACTTGTGCACAACATGCACTTGCAGCAATGTATTCGGCTTCCGTCGTAGATAGTGCAACTGAATTTTGTTTCTTGGAAGTCCAAGAAACAAGTGCATGTCCTAAAAATTGACATATTTCGGATGTACTTTTTCTATCTATCCTGCATCCGCCAAAATCGGCATCTGCATAAGCTATTAGATCAAATTTTTCAGATTTTGGATACCACAATCCTAAATTTGGAGTTCTTTTAAGATACCTAAATATTCTTTTAACACTCTTAAGATGAGATAATTTAGGATTAGATTGAAACCTAGCGCAAAGTCCTACACTAAACATAATATCTGGTCTAGTCGCGGTGAGGTAGAGTAGACTACCTATCATTCCCCTATATGTTTTTTGATCGAAATTTTCACTATTTTCATCCATATCTAACTTAGTCACAGTACTCATAGGGGTGTTTATTGCTTTTGAATTATCCATGTTAAATCGTTTTAACAATTCTAATGTATATTTGGATTAGTTAAGAAATATACCATCACTAAGTTGTTTGATTTATAATCCTAAAAAGAAAGTTAATTCACCCTTTAAACTCTTTTCAAATTCATGACTCATACATTTGGCAAATGATTCACATAGTGATTCATCCGAAGAGCCAAAAATAATATCGTCAACATAAATTTGCACAATAAGAAAATTATTTTCAAAATATTTAATAAACAATGTAGTATCAACCTTGCCTTTGGTAAAATTATTTAAAATAAGAAAGGAACTAAGTCTTTCATACCAAGCTCTAGGAGCTTGTTTCAAGCCATAGAGAGCTTTAGTCAATTTGAATACATGATTAGGAAGAAGAGAATTTTCAAATCCGGGAGGTTGTTCGACATATACTTCTTCGGAAATAAAACCATTCAAGAAAGCACTTTTGACATCCATTTGAAATAGTTTAAAATTATTACTACTAGCATAGGCAAGGAGCATCCTTTTGGCTTCTAATCGAGCCACGGGAGCGAAAGTTTCTTCGTAATCGATACCTTCTTCTTGGTTGAAACCTTTGGCCACTAATCTAGCCTTGTTTCTAACCACGATACCATTTTCGTCTTCCTTGTTTCTAAAGACCCATTTAGTACCAATGACTAAATGGTCACTAGGTCTAGGAACAAGCTTCCATACCTTATTCCTCTCAAATTGATTCAATTCCTCTTGCATTGCAATAACCCAAAAATCATCTTTTATGGCCTCGTCAATGCATTTAGGTTCGATTTAAGAAAGGAAGGCGGCATTAGCACAAAAATTCTTGAAAGAGGAACGAGTTTGAACCCCTTTTGATGTATCTCCTATAATTAGCTCCTTTGGATGAGCATCTATATACTTCCATTCCTCGGGTAAGGAAATTTCGGAAGAAGGTGCATCCAAGTTGCTATTTTGAGGAGGAGGTTCATTTAAATTCAAATTATCAAAACCAAGACCATCATCAAAATCATTTTTCTTTAAATTAGAAATTTCATTAAAAACTACATGAATAGACTCTTCTATTACTAACGTTCTTTTGTTAAAAACCTGAAAAGCCTTAGAAATGGAAGAGTAACCAAGAAAGATGCCTTCATCGGATTTAGCATCAAATTTTCCTAAGACATCCCTTTCATTCAGAATAAAGCATTTACAACCAAAAACTTTAAAATAGGAAATATTTGGTTTTTTGTTATTCCACAATTCATAGGGAGTTTTTGATAAGGATGGTCTTATTAGGACTCTATTCATGATGTAGCAAGCCGTATTTACGGCTTCGGCCCAAAAATACTTAGGTAAACTATGTTCATTTAACATAGTTCTTGCCATTTCTTGTAGGCTTCTATTTTTTCTTTCAACTACTCCATTTTGTTGGGGATTCCTCGGAGTGGAGAAGTTGTGATTGTATCCATTAACTTCACAAAAATTTTGAAAGTCACGGTTTTGAAATTCGCCACCGTGATCACTCCAAATTGATGAAATCATGAAACCTTTTTCGTTTTGAGTGAGTTTACAAAATTTAGAGAAGCACTTGAAGCAATCACTTTTGTGGACTAAGAAATAAGTCCAAGTGTACCTAGTATAGTCATCCACAATTACAAACGCATATTTGCTTTCTCCTAGACTTGTTGTGTCAATTGGTCCGAATAAGTCCAAATGGATCAATTGTAGTGGTCTAGTGGTGCTAGTTTGAAACTAGTTTTTATTTGTTTACCTAGTTGACATGCATCACATACTTTGTCCTTAGTAAACTTCATATTTGGAATCCCTCGTACTAATTCTCTAGATGAGATCTTAGATATTAGTTTCATGCTTGCATGGCCTAATCTCCTATGCCAAAGCCAAGCATCATCATTTAGAGCGGAGAAGCACATTTCAGTACTTAGTTCATCAAGGTTGATGGTGCAGACATTATTTTGTTTTAATGTAATCATAGTCAAGTTATTATTTGGTTTTTCAATAATACACATATTTGATTCGAATCTAACGATATAACCTTTATCGCATAGTTGACTAATACTCAAGAGATTATGTTTCAATCCATCAACTAGTAAAACATCATCAATGGAAAAACTAAATTTGTTACCAATAGTTCCCTTGCCAATGATTTTGCCTTTGTTGTTGTCTCCGAAGGTGACGTACTCTTCTTCTTTGCTAGTGAGCATAGAGAAATGAGATGGATCTCCAGTCATATGTCTTGAGCATCCACTATCGAGATACCATCTCTTGCTCCTAGCTTGTGGGTTTGTCTACAAAAGAGGATGACTTTTAGGTACCCATTTGATTTTGGGTGTCTCAAAAATTGATCCACTAACTTTGTTATTTATTATTGAATCCTTTATAGTTCCTTTAGGAACCCATATTAATTTTTGTGAACTAATTTTCCTAAATGGACATTTGTAGACAATATGTCCGGATTTGCAACAGAAGTTGCATTTCATATAAGAGGAAACATGTAATGTAGGTCCTTTAATGAAAGTGGTAGGATTTTGATGTAATCTTTTACAAATCCAATTCCATTTCTATTTGCGACGTGACCCTTGTGTGCAAGGATCATATCTAATCCTTTGCTACCAACCTTAAACTTGTTTAAGGTTTCTTTAAGAAGCAAATTTTTATTTTTTATTGCTTCTAAATGCTCACACTTAGAGCATGGAGGAATTTCAAGACTATCAAACTTATCTTGTAGCAAAGCATGCTCTTTCTTTAAGATACTTAACTTCTTGCTAACAGTTCTACATTCATCAAATAATTCATGAAAAGCGATAGAGAGTTCTTCAAAAGATAAATCTTCATTAAATAAATCACATACCTCTTCTCCTAAAGCCATTAGCGTGTAATGAGCAACTTGCTCGGTGTTGGACTCCTCTTCTTCGGATGCGCTTGAATCATCCCACGTGGCCTTGAGCGCCTTCTTCTTTGATGTTCTCTTTTTGGCTTGAGGACAATCGTTCTTGTAGTGTCCCAGTTTTTTCCATTCATAGCAAATTACTTGGTCCTTCTTTTGTTCAAATTTGTTTTTTGTATTATTTTTAAATTTGTTCTTTCTTAAATATTTTTTAAATTTTTCAGTCAAAAGTGTAATGTCATTGTCACTGTCCTCATCACTTGATGTTCCTTTCAAGTGGTCTTCTTGTGATTTGAGTGCCATATCCTTCCTGTTCTTTGGAAGGGAGTTCTCGAGCTCGTCATGAGCTTGACATGTCATTTCGTAGGTCATTAGAGACCCAATGAGTTCTTCAAGAGGGAATGGTTTAAGGTCTTTGGCCTCTTGAATGGCCGTAACTTTTGGATCCCAACTTTTAGGGAGGGATCTTAAGATTTTAGTTACTAGTTCAAAGTTAGTAAAATCTTTACCAAGAGCTTTGAGTCCATTGATGACATCCGTAAACTGGGTGTACATGTCTCCGATGGACTCACTTGGTTTCATTCGGAAAAGTTCGTAAGAGTGCACAAGGATGTTGATTTTGGACTCTTTCACTCAGCTAGTGTCTTCATGAGTGACCTCAAGAGTTCTCCAAATATCAAAAGCCGAATAACAAATTGAAACACGATTAAATTCATTTTTGTCTAGTGCACAAAACAAGGCATTCATAGCCTTTGCATTTAAAGCAAAAATCTTCTTCTCCGATTCATTCCATTCGCTCATCGGAAGAGAAGATTTTTGAAATCTGTTTTCGACAATAGTCCAAAGCTCGAAATCCATAGAAATGAGGAAGATCCTCATTTGAGTCTTCCAATAAGTATAATCCGACCCATTAAACAAGGGTGGACGTGTGATAGAATGACCATCATGCATGCCGGAGTAAGCCATCTCTCTTGGGTATTAAACCAAATATGAGAGTGAGCCTTGCTCTGATACCAATTGTTAGGATCGGAGTGGCACTAAGAGGGGGCGGGTGAATTAGTGCAGCGGCTTAAAACGTTGGTTTCGACAAATCTTTCGTACGATAAAAATCGGAATCGGAAGTGCTTAACTTGAAAGCGTATTCGCAAAGTTGTGCAGTAAATGTAATGAGGAAATAAAGCAAGTAAGAGGGTTTGCAGTAATGTAAATAGCAGTAATGAAATGCAAACCAGAGATTACGCCATTTTTGAAGTGGTTCGGTCAAGTGACCTACATCCACTTGCGAGGCCCCTCTTCAATGAGGCTCCCACCTTCCACTAGCAAATCTCTTGAAAGGGAAGGGTAAATACCCCTCTTACAACTTTTACAAGCGGTTCACTCTCTTACAGATTTTCAGCAAGAAAGAAGGAGGTGAACACTAGCAAATTGAAAACAAGAAAGGCAAAGACTCTTCTAAGACTTTTCTCTCAATCACTTGCTGCTCAAAAAGTTGTGTTCTCAATTGAGACTTGAGGGGTATTTATAGGCCTCAAGAGGATTCAAATTTGGGCTCCAAAAAAATTTGAATTCTCTTATGTTCCCGATGCTGGTGGTGCCACCGCCCAGCGCTCGGGTGCTGGACGGTGCAACCGCCCAGCCCAAGAGGTGTCACCGCCCAGTCAGGCGGTGCCACCGCCTGGCTCTCCGATTCACTGGTTTGGCTTAATTTTAGCCCAAACCAAATCTGACTTTGGGCCCAGTTGGCCCCTAACCAGGATATAGGATTATCTCTTAATCCTAATCCTAATTACAAGTGAACTACATAACAAAAAAAACATCCTAAGCAAGTTTTCAACCGCGAACGTCGAGTCTTGTTCCGGCGAGCTTTCCGACGAACTTCTTCCGACGGACTCCCTGCAAGCTCCCGATCTTGTGATGACTTTAACGAGTAGCCGAGCCTTCTCGATGATCTCCGTGAACCTCCGACGATCTCTTCGGCGAACTTCCGAAAATTCCGATAGGTTCCCGATTTCTTCTCGGTTGGTTCCGGCAGCATCTCCGACGATTCTTCGGACTCTTAAACGTCCATCGATCTTGACTCCGGTATTCTTGCTTTGTATTTTCTAGTTATCGTAGTTAATCCTGCACACTTAACTCAATAATATGGATTAGATCAATTAACCCATCAATTGATTTTATCATCAAAATCCGAGATTCATCAATTCTGTGATTCTTAGAGCTCAAAATTGTTGTAAAGGCCAAAAGTTCTTCTCCCTCTTTTCTTCCAAGTTCTAATCTTTTAAGAGAGGAGAGAAAATTCTGTAAGGGTTGACTCCTAAGCCCGTCAAAAGGAGTGAAACTGTAAAAGGGTGGTTGGCCTTCGCCTATTGAAGGAAGGCCTCTAGTGGACGTCGGTGACCTCGTCGGTGGAGGAAGCCAAAAGTGGAGTAGGTCAAGATTGACCGAGCCACTCAAAATCTCGGTTTGCATTTACTTTGAGCATCTTATCCTTACTGCAAATCTCCTCAAAAGCTTACTACTTTCTGCGCATATACGATCGGGTTTTAAGCTTTGCACTTTCCGAATCAGCGTTTAGACGTAAATCAGGTTTATCGTACGATCATCATATTTCAGTTTGCGTTTACATTTTGATTTCAATTATAACTGCAAATAGCCTGTATATCCTTGCTTTAAATACATCTCGCTTAATCAAGTGATTTACGAATCAGCATTTAGATGTAAATCAGTTTTTTCGTACGAATATCATATTTCAGCTTGCGCGTACTATCTGATTTGAACCATAACTGCAAACTGCATTTATATCTTTGCTGCATCTCGCTTAATCAAAAGATAAAGTGATTTAAGAATCAGGCTTTCTTACCGAAATCACTTTTATCGAATGAACGTAGTTTTTTTAATCGTAGAAGGTTTTCCGCTGCACTAATTCACCCCCCCCCCCCCCCCCCCCCCTCTTAGTGCTCTTGATCCTAACAGGCACCACCTGGGCTCAGGCTCCGAGCGAGACTGGGCGATGCAACAGCCCCTGTTAGGCTGTGGCACCGCCCAGAGGCTCAATCTCCGAGCTGCCAGGCAATTGTACCGCCCCAATCAGGAGGTAGTACCACCAGGACCCCGAAAATATGGGAAATGACATTTTTGAGCTCCAAATTCAAACTAGTTTATGGCCTATATATACCCCACCCTTTCCTGCATGAAAGGGCACCAAAAATCCAATCTTACTCTGTGAGTTTTAGAGCTCAAAAGTGTTGTAAAGTCTAGAAGTTCTCCTCCCTCTTTTCTTCCAAGTTTTGATCTTTCAAGAGAGGAGAGAAAAATTTGTAAGGGCTGTCTCCTAAGCCCGTTAAAAGGAGTGAAACTGTAAAATGGTGGTTGGCCTTCGCCTATTGAAGGAAGGCCTATAGTGGAAGTCGGTGACCTCGTCGGAGGAGAAAGCCAAAAGTGGATGTAGGTCAAGATTGACCGAACCACTCTAAAATTGTGGTGCTCTCTGGTTTGCATTTCTTCTTACTGCTTACCTTACTGCAAACCTTCATAAGTGCTTTACCTCCTTATTACTTTTGCGGCACTCCTTTACGAACTCGCTTTCAAGTTAAGTTTCCGAAAACGGTTGTACGTCGGAAATGATTTCATCGTACGAATGCAGTTTTAATCGTCGAAAGTTTTTCGCTGCACTAATTCATCCCCCCCCTCTTAGTGCTCTTGATCCTAACACAAATAATCTAGGATCCAAACACACATTTGAGGATACTAAGAAAAAATTCAAGTCATTTCCATATATTCCATAATCCATAAGACTTGTGTAGTTTATAACCATACATCATATCATTTAATGATTCACAAAATCCAAAGCCAACTCAACTAAACCATAGCAACATCATAAATCCATCGACATGGGAATCTATATAATCACAAAACCAACATGTACTACATGTTTATATCATTACACAATTTAAACTTAACATTCTCAAAATCCCAATATGAGAGGTACTTTTTAAATATTTATAAGATATATCAATCTAGAGTTATCGTTGATATTTCAATAGCATAAAGGAACTTATACAACCTATCAAGTATGAAATGTTTGCCCCAAAACCTTTTAGCTTTCCACTGCATCAACCCAATTTACATATTTTAGCGAGCGATAAGCTATCCTGAGAAATTTATATAGCAACAAGGTGAGCATACAAAGCTCAACAAGTGACTAACATATCCATAGCAAAGAGGACATTTTTCAAACAAATAAGGTATCAAAAATACAAAGCAGAGATACAAGATGAAATAGAAGGATGTTTTGTTTGAATGCAGAATTAAAATGCCATATCTATTGAATCTCAGATTTTGATGATTAAACCAATTGATAATGTTAGGATCAAGAGCACTAAGAGGGGAGGGGGGGTGAATTAGTGCAGTGGAAAACCTTCGACGATTAAAACTGCATTCGTACGATAAAAGCAATTTTGGTAAGAAAGCCGATTCGTACATCACTTTAACTTGTGATCAAGTGAGATGCAGTTAAAGCAAAGATATAAAGGCAGTTTGCAGTTATGATGGAAATTAGAATGTAAGTGCAAACTGAAATATGATGTTTGTACGATAAAACGGATTTTCGTCTTAAGGTCGATTCGAAAAATACTTAACTATGAAACACGTTCGTAAATGAGCAGAAGGCAGTAAGCTACTGAGGAGGTTTGCAGTAAAGATAAGATGCTTAAATTAAATGCAAACTGAGATTTAGAGTGGTTCGGTCAATCTTGACTTACATCCACTTTTGGCTTCCTCCTCCGATGAGGTCATCGACGTCCACTAGAGGCCTTCCTTCAATAGGCGAAGGCCAACAACCCTTTTACAGTTTCACTCCTTTCGATAGGCTTAGGAAACAACTCTTACATAATTTTCTCTCCTCTCTTGAAAGATTAAAACTTGGAAGAAAAGAGGGAGGAGAACTTCTAGCCTTTACAACACTTTTTAGCTCTAAAATCATAGAGTAAGATCAAGCTTTCGGTGCCCTTTCATGCAAGAAAGGGTGGGGTATTTATAGGCCCCAAACCAGTTTGAATTCTGAGCTCAAAACTGTCATCTCTCGAAATTCCGGGGTCTGGCGGTTGCACCACCTGGCAGAGCTCGGAGACTGAGCCTATGGGCGGTGCCACCTCCTATCTATTAGGATCAAGAGCACTAAGAGGAGGGGGGGGGGGGGGTGTGAATTAGTACAGCGAAAAACTTTCGACGTTTCAAACTGCGTTCGTACGATGAAATCGTTTCTGACGTAAAACCGTTTTCGGAAACTTAACTTGAAAGCGAGTTCATAAAGGAGTGCAACAAAAGTAAAGAGGAAGTAAAGCACATATGGAGGTTTGCAGTAAGGTAAGTAGCAAGAATAAATGCAAACCAGAGAGCACCACAATTTTAGAGTTGTTTGGTCAATCTTGACCTACATCCACTTTTGGCTTCCTCCTTAGACGAGGACACCGACATCCACTAGAGGCCTTCCTTCAATAGGCGAAGGCCAACCACCCTTTTACAGTTTCACTCCTTTTGACGGGCTTAGGAGACAACCCTTACAGAATTTTCTTTCCTCTCTTGACAGATCAAAACTTGGAAGAGAAGAGGAAGGAGAACTTTTAACTCATACAACACTTTTGAGCTCTAAAAATCACAAAGTAAGATTGGATTTTCGGTTTCTTTTGTTGCCCTTTCATTGCTGAAAGGGTGGGGTATTTATAGGCCCTAAACCAGTTTGAATTTCGAGCTCAAAACTGTCATCTCTCAGAATTCCGGGGTCTGGTGGTTACACCGCCTAATTGGGGCAGTTGCACTGCCTGGTAGAGCTCAGAGACTGAGCCTCTGGGCGGTGCCACCTCTTGTCAGGGGCGGTTGCACCGCTTGGTAGAGCTCAGAGGCTGAGCATCTGGGCAGTGCCACCGCCTGACAAGGGCGGTTGCACTGCCTAGTCTCGCTTGGATACTAAGCCCAGATGGTGCCACCGCTTGACTAGGGCGGTTGCACCGCTTGGTAGAGCTCGGAGACCGAGCTCAGGCGGTTCCACCGCCTATCAAGGGCGGTTGCATCACCCAGCCTAGCTTGGAGACTGAGCCCTAGGCGGTGGCACCGCTAGCCAAGAAATCTGGGTCCGAATGGGCTGATCCATTCGGCCTAATTTAGGTTTGTCAAGGGCCCAATTGCCCCAAGATTAATTTAATGGGATCACCTCCCATTTCTAACTTAATCATTGTGCTAACTACGATATTTCTTAAGACATTTACTACAACTTGCTCCGGTGCGTCAATCGCTTCTTCCGGCGAGCTTCCAGCGAACTTCCGTCGATCATCCGATGAACCCTCGGTGATGCTCCTGCGGACTTCCGGCAAAACTCCTGGACTTGCGACGATCCACTTGGCGAGTTCCAACGAGCTTCTTTTGACAAGCTTTTGGACTTCTAAGATTTGTTCCCGCAGAACCTCCGATGATCGTCCGGACTTTCGTCGAACTCTCGAACTCCCAACATGATCTTAGTCTTGACTTCGGCACAACTCCTGTTGCATGTCTTACTTTCATCGTAGTTAATCCTGCACACTTATCTTAACATGTGGATTAGATAACAAATGACAATTGACTTCATCATCAAAATCTGAGATTCAACAATCTCCCCCTTTTTGATGATGACAATCAATTGATAACGGAGTTAACCTTAACTCCCTCTATCTATATGCCATACTTGAGATAAGTCATTCTTGAATTCACGGCCTTTGAATTCAATAGACTTATTGATAAGTTAAAAACTCTTAACCTTATCAATTACTCCCATCATGATTCCTATCACGCTGTATCTTACTGAAAATGATGTCAAGACTTGACATCCATTTTCAAGTTTTACATTTCAAATGTGAAAGATAACAATCGTAGCAATTCATCATATGGTAAGATATCAACATGTAAGACTGCGATGTAAGTTCTTGATATCTTAACATAATACAAACGTTTCAAGTGTTTAGAAATTGTAGCATCACATGGCAAGATATTAACAAGTAAAGTTGCTATGCAAGTTCTTGATATCTTACCATGATATGGCAATAACATAGTACAAATATGGCACTCATAGCATCAATTCATATATTTCTCATTCAAATATGACACTCATAGTATCAATTCATATATTTCTCCCCCTTTGTCATCAACAAAATGGAGAACGATATAAGTAAATTTTAAGCATAAATGCGGTAATTATTCATGCCATAACTAGGTTCATGTCATTTTTCAACAGTGAGTGATAGGATACCAATTATGTAAACATCTCAAGGAAAACATGACATGGAGATAGCTTTGAATACTTCTTCCTTTTTATTTGTTATTATCTTTTTGCATGAAGGAGGAAGCCTATTTGTGATACCAGCTATTTGTGAGTTTACTTTGAATGAAGTTAAAATCGATGAGAGATTAAATCATACTTCATTTTTACAAGGATCAAGATATGTATGTGAAACAAATCCTTGGAAGTAAAAACACTATCATCCATATTTCCATATTTCAAGAAGGAATTTACAAGCAGGAATCATTTCATCAAATCCATTTCTTAAAAAATATTTTTCACATGATGAGGGTATGAGAGATGTATTTGCTAGTTGATTTCATATGTCAAAAATCAATGATGAGAATCAAACTTGATATGATATATACTTATTAAGTTTGAAAGAGAATAATGTATCGAGAAAATCTGATTGTTAGGTACCACTAGTTAAGAGAATCCGAAAATGAAATTAACACTTTCATACATTCGGACAAGACTATACTATAGATTTTCAAATACAATTATGAAGACAAAACATGCTCATTGTTATGGAAATTTTTGTATCCAAAATACATAATTTCCAACATGTAATTTTAGGCATGTAATGACAATCAATTGATTTGATCATTTAATCAAAAAAGTCTGAAAAATAAGTTTATGCATTCGGACACATCAACATTCCTAATTCTCTTCTTATGAAATCAAATTATTCTTCACTTAGAGGTTTTGTAAAAATATCAGCTAGTTGATGCTTAGTATCAATGAACTCTATGATTACATCATAATTAGTGACATGATCTCATATAAAGTGATGTCTAATATCAATATATTTTGTTCTTGAGTGTTGAATGAGATTCTTTGTTAAACATATTGCACTTGTGTTATCACATTTAATGGGAATGTTTTTAAGATGGACTTTATAATTTTCTAAGGTGTTTTTCATCTACACAACTTGTGCACAGCATGCATTAGCTGCAATATACTCAGCTTCGGTTGTTGATAGTGCAACCGAGTTTTGTTTCTTAGATGACCAGGAAACAAGGGAATGCCCCAAAAATTGACATGTTCCTTATGTGCTTTTTCTATCTAGTTTATACCCAGCAAAATCCACATCAGCATAAGTAATTAACTCAAAATTCTCAGATTTTGGATACCATAATCCTAGATTTGTTGTACCTTTAAGATATCTAAATATTCTTTTAACCGCTTTGAGATGAGATATCTTAAGGTTCGATTGAAACCTAGTTCAAAGTCCTACACTGAACATGATGTCTGGTCTAGTTGCAGTGAGGTAAAGTAAACTTCCTATTATATCCCTATAAGTTTTTTGATCGAAGCTTTCTCTACTTTCATCAACTTCTAACTTAGTGGAGGTGCTCATAGGAGTGTTAATAGCTTTTGAGCTATCCGTATTAAATCTTTTCAGCAGATCTAAAGTATATTTAGTTTGACTAATAAATATACCATTGCTTAGTTGCTTAATTTGTAAGCCTAAGAAAAAGGTTAATTCTCCCATCAAACTCATTTCAAATTCGAGACTCATGGTTTCAGTAAAAGATTCACAAAGAGATTCATTCGTAGAACCTAAAATAATATCATCAACATAAATCTGAACAATAAGAAAATTATTTTTAAAATTTTTGATAAACAATGTAGTATCGACCTTACCTTTTGTGAAATTATTTTCAATAAGAAAATTACTAAATCTATCATACCAAGCCCTTGGGGCTTGTTTTAAACCATATAGAGCTTTAGTTAATTTAAATACATGAATAGGGAGGCTATTATTTTCAAATCTGGGAGGTTGTTCAATATAAACTTCTTCAGAAATAAAGCCATTAAGAAAAACGCTTTTAACATCCATTTGAAACAACTTAAAATTATTATTACTAGCATAGGCAAGGAGCATCCTTATAGCTTCTAATTTAGCCACAGGAGCGAAGGTTTCTTCATAATCGATACCTTCTTCTTGTTTGAAACCTTTGGCAACTAATCTTGCCTTGTTTCTAACCATGATACCATATTCATCTTGCTTGCTTCTACACCTCATTTCTCTCAAATTGATTTAACTCATCTTGCATTGCGATAATCCATGAATCATCTTTCATGGCTTCGTCAATACATTTAGGTTCAATTTGGGAGAGAATAGCAGTGTTGGCACAAAAAGTTTTAAGAGAAGAACGTGTTTGAACCCCCTTAGATGTGTCTCCTAGGATTAGCTCCTTAGGATGAGCATCTACATACTTCCAATCCTTAGGTAAGGATGATTCGGAAGTGGATGCTGTTGAATCTCGTATTTTGATGATGAAACCACTTGATATGTGTTTATAATTTAAACTGCATTTTGAGTGATGCAGGTCTACTCGATCAGGATTAGACAGTTAACGCAGGAGGAATTGACGTTGCGCCGGAGGAGATCACGTCAGGGTATTGAACGGCAGAAGGCTTCGGACGTCGGGCATCGGGCCAAGGAGAGCGGAATTGCGCCAAGGATATCGGGGTTACAGAGGTCAACTGCTGATTGAGCAACAAGCCGTAAGAGAGGATGATGAGCCGAAGAATCGGACGAAGCGCTAACCAATGACGTGCCGGGCAACAGAATATCAATTCGCGTTGTAATAACTGTCTAGATCGGAGTAGAGTTTTGGCTTGTGTGTGCAGGATTAACTACGATAACGACGAAGACATAAAGCAAAACAAAGTGTCGGAGTCAAGCACGAAGGATTCGTTGCGAGTTCGAGAGTTCGACGGAAGTCCGAAGGTTCGTCAGGAATGCTGCCGGAACTAGCCAAGAATAAGTAGGGAGCTTGCCGAAGGGTTTTTCGAAAGCTCACCGGAAGGTTCGTTGGAAGTTCGTAGAGCTCGCCGAGAAAGATCGGAGCTAGCCGAAGAAGCTCGTTGGAACTCGCCAAGATCAAATCGTGAAGTCTAGGAGCTTACCGGGAGTCCGCAAAATGGTTTCCGAGAGTTTATCGGAAGACCGTCGGAAGTTCGCCGGAAGCTCGTCGGAAGAAGTCTTGACTTACAGACTTTGTAATAGCTTAGAAAATGTCTTTAAATTCGTAGTTAGCACGTTAATTAGGGTTAGGATTAGGTGTTAATCCTATAACCCAAGTAGGGGCCAATTGGGCCCGAGTTCAGATTGGTTTGGGCCAAGTTTGCAGCCCAACCAGTGAGCTGAATTGGCCTAGGCGGTGGCACCGCCTAGACTGGGCGGTGGCACTACCAGTCCACTGTCAATGTCAGACACTGACAAGCAGTGGCACCGCTAGCCTCGGAAACCAAAGAGAATTCAAATTTTGGAGCCCAAATTTGAATCATCTTAAGGCCTATAAATACCCCTCATTTCTCAGCAGAGAATACAACCTTTTTAGAAGCTAGAAGTTGAGAAAAACTTTAGGAAAAGTCTTGTTTTCAATAGCTTGAGTGTTCACCTCCTTTCTTTTCATTGAATCTTTGTAAAATGGTGAACCACTTGTAAGAGGTTGTAAGAGGGGTGTAAGAAGGAGGTTGATCTTCGCCTAGTAAAGGAAGATCATTAGTGGATGCCGGTGGCCTCAACGGAAGAGGAATCGGAGGAGTGGATGTAGGTCATGATTGACCGAACCACTATAAACTACCTTCTTCTCTGGTTTGCATTTTATTCTTGCCATTTACATACTGCAAACTACTTTACTTAGTCACTACGCTTCCATACGCTTCTAAGTTATTAAGCTTTTCAAGTTCGGTTTTTTATCGTACGAAAGATTTTGTCAAAACCGACGTTTTAATCCGCTGCACTAATTCACCCCCCCCCCCTCTTAGTGTCACTCTGATCCTAACAATTGGTATCAGAGCCCGGTATTTCTCATTTCGGATTTACACCCTAGAGAAATGGCTCTTCATGGCTCTTCATTTCGGATTGGACTACACTTATTGGAAAACTCGAATGAGAGTTTTCTTGATTTCTATGAATTTGGATTTATGGAATATCGTTGAAAATGGTTTTCAACTTCCCTCTAAACCGATGAACGAATGGTCGAATTTGGAGAAGAAGTATTTTTCTTTAAACGCAAAAGCTATGAATGCCTTATTTTGCGCTTTGGACAAAAATGAGTTCAATCAGATTTCTATGTGCGAAACGGCATTTGATATTTGGCAAACACTTGAAATCACGCACGAGGGAACTAGTAGAGTCAAAGACTCGAAAGTTAACATTTTAATGCATGATTTCGAGCTTTTTCGAATAAAGCCGAGCGAAACCGTTGTTGACATGTACACCCGTTTTACGAATGTCGTCAATGGTTTACAAGCTCTTGGCAAATGTTTCTCAAATTTTGAACTTGTTAGTAAAGTTTTACGATCACTTTCTAAAGCTTGGGAATCAAAATTAACGGCAATACAAGATACAAAAGATTTAAATATTTTTCCACTTGAAGAACTTATCGGCTCATTAATGACATATGAAATGGTGTGCAATGCACATGATGAACACAATGAACACTTGAACCACCATCCAAAGAATAGGAAGGATTTGGAACCCCGGACAAATGAATACCACTTGAGTGATGACTCAAGTGATGAGGACAATGATGAACTTGAACTTCGAACACTAAATCTTAATAAGTTTATTAAACAAAAATCTAAAATAAACAATGAACTTGAATGGAGGAAGAGGCCAAAGAAGAGGAAGGCAACCAAGAATGAATCAAGAACTTCCAAAGGTGAAACGGCGAATTGGGCTTTGACGGGCTTTGACGGGCTTCGACTACAAGGTAAGTAACTCAACTCTCTTGAATTATTTTGAAATTACATAATACTTTTCATGAGTTATTTTTAATTTAGTTTAGGATTAATTACATAAAAATAAAAAAATAGAAATCATGCTTATCATTCTAGTAATTTTGAAAATAATCATAAAAATTGTATGTTTATGATAAACAAAATGATTTTGATTAAAAATGCCTTATGAAATATGATATCATGCCTAATAAATTTATTTTTTGAAGCTATGCATGATGATGATGAGTTTTAGGTAATTTATAGTTTATTGATTATTGATGATTTCCATAATGATCTTTTACGATTTATGGATTATCGATTGATACCATGATGAAAGTTGCTTTCGAAAATGATGCACGGCTTTTGTATGCAAACTAAGCATGAAAAGATAGATTCATCTAAAAAGAAAAATGTATGACTACAATAAATAATAAATGATTTTGGTTGAAAATACTTTATACTTAATGAAACCATCATTGATGAATATGCTTTATGTTTAATAGTTTCTTTGGCTTATATACTCTATCATGATAAATATTTTAAAAATAAATGAAATCATGTTTGATTTGAAGTAATACATAATGATCATGCTTAATGATGTATTTTTTGATTTGACATAAAAGTGGCTTTAAAAAATGATATATGCTTTGATTTGACATAAATGAAATAGGCATGCTTATATGAAATAGTGAAGTCTCATGCTTGACAATTGTATACTTAATGATGTATAAAGTTGTAATAAAAATATTAATATTTTAATACTATGATTTGACGATTTTATGCATGACATTGTAAAGTTATATATAATGATGCATAATGATGAAATTGTGTAATAAAAATATTAAACATTTTGAAACCATGTTTTAGTGTCATGCATATTGATCATGCTTAATAAATTTCGAAATTATGCATGATGAATCTTGTGATTTATGGATTATTGATTTTTACCATAATGAAAGTGCCTTATTAATCTTTGTTGTAATAAATCTTATACTTTCGGTTTTAAACATGATACATGTTTTTATTTGGAATAAGTGAAATAAAATCATATGAATTGAAACAACTAAACAGAGGAAAATATTTTTTTTCTTGAAAAATTATTTTTCTCTATCCTATTGATCTTGATGTTTATTATGATAAATCTATGTATACCATTTTGAATCTCTTGAAAGTAATGTTGAGATTTTGATGAATTTGACGATTTGAATTTAAATGAGATTGTATTCAAATTATGATCTTGATTTCTTAGATTTACTACTTGAGATTTTTTTTAATCACAATCTCTTCTTTGTACACCAACAATTTTTGTTATTTATAAAAAGAAGTGATTTGATAAAATGAATCATGTCTTTTGTAATTCAAGAGGTCTTATCTTTCATGACATGATGCCATTGGATTTATGGCTTGTATGCCTTGAAATAATTGAAATATTATGCACTATTTTGTTCTTCCCTTATTCTTTCTTGTTTACAATGATAAAATGGAAAAAAGTTATGATCATGCATGACAGGATGCAATTTGACAGATTAATACCATGACAGATTAATACAATCAAGGCATAAGGTTTTCAAAACATTTAGTTTCAATGTAAAATCCGAGATAAACAATGAGAGATGTTTGTAACTCTACATATGCTCACAAAATATATCAGGTAACCATATCAAGGATCAAGGCAAAGCCCATCATGGTGAGTAACATAAGGAGTTTACAATAACAACAGATGATTGTGTTCATACAAGCTCATTCATGAGGTGAAAAATTAAAGTGCCTAAATAAAGAGTCAAATTGTCGATGAATTTGCTGCGGCTCAGATAGGATTTGATCTTGTCGATGTTCAAGCTGTTCTTGTCTTTGTTCGAATCGGTCCATCCGAATCCCAATATCTTCGACAGATGATGTATGAGTTTACTCAAATGGATGTGTTTCCTCAAAGGGACAGATCGGAGGAGATTGGGTACCTCTAAAGACTGGTGTTTCTGGTTCTGGTTCTGGTTGAGGGGGATCGGTTCTTCTAGGCATTCTAACCCAGTTACCGTTTCTATAAAAACATCTTAATCGATAAAGTAGATTTTTATTTATTATGCTAAACCTATCTACTTTTATTACTTCTTCTTTCAGTGGTATTAGAATATCATAGGCTTTCATTATTCTAGTGATTATACCACCATATGGGAGCATCATGTCTTTCTTAGATAGTTATAACATGTCAATTTCCTCACATTTGGGAATCAAACTCTTCTAAGGCAAGTGTTCTAACCCCATCTCATAGAATCCTAATCTTTGTATTCATTTTAATTCTTCATAATTTGAAAGATTTCAGCTTAGAATCAAACCATTCTTTCGTTTTCATATAAAGCCATGAATCTATAATTTTTCGGTAATCTGACCTCTATGCACTGTTTCGGACCTCACTTTTAGTACTAAATTCTGATTTAGGCAAAGCCTAACCCTTTTGAAAGTAGACTCAAAGATCTTTATTCTGATACAAAGATTGAATGATTTGGGATTTAAATGCCTACTAAGACTTCTATTTCAATTAACCCTACAGATTCTGCAAAATAGGGACTGTAATTTCTGACCTCTTGTTGCTTAACTGCTTATAACTTTCTGCTCGGAACTCATATTCATATAAAGGATGATTTATTTGAAACCAGACTCAAAATTATTTCTGTGATTATATGATTTAAAATTTTTGGAGTACAATGCAAACTGAAAATATCTGTTTGCTTCGACCCTGTGGATTCAATAAAATAGAGCTGATGTTTATAGACCTTTCACTGCGAAATTATTTGTAACTCCTTATTGGAAAGTCCTTCTTATACAAAAATTTTTTATCTAAAACTAAATTGATACATCCTTTGAATTAGCCTAATTTTGTGTAATTTAGAGCATAATTGGATATACAAACAATTCATGAAATGTGCCTCTCAAATTTTGTCAGAATCGAGCTTTAATCGATTTCACCATTTCTTGTTTCGTCTCTTTGGAAATTGATTTAGCTAAAATCCTTACTTCAGTTTAGCTTTACATTACTACTTTAAAATTTTTGTATACTCTTGTCCTACATGTATTTGAATACCTGAATCTGTTATGTAAACTTCATATTTGTATCGTAATGTTTCATGTAGACACATGCATTTCGTTGTTCCGCATGTGTTTCCGATATGTCCCAATTTCTTATTCACAATACTCTTTTGTACTCTGGTATTTATGGGATTATTTGGACCTTTGCTAAAAATAGTAAAGGGATCATCTGGACCTTTGCCAAAAATGGTAAAGGGTATGTGCTTAGAGTCCGCGATGCTATAGATTATGTTTGGTGGTCATTCAGAAATGGATGGACCATATTATGTTTGAGATCCTACATCACCTTCTATCTGTTTGATATGATATCCAAAGCTTTGGTTATGTACTTCTATATATGCTTTGGATAAGAATGAAATGTGTGCAACGTCAAATGTGACGTTTGAGCTTCTGTTTCGTATTTGTTCTTTGATATTCTCCGAAATGCTTCACATGCCATTGATATATTAGAGTGTAACATCCCCTATATTTAAAAATTTATTAAATACTTATTAATAAATATGAGGATTATTTAATAATTATTTTGTATTAAATGATATTATATTAAAAGTTTATGGCTAGGGACCTAAGAGTAAATATTAGAAGTTTGATATGATTTATGAAATATTCAGATTTAAGTTAAAGAAAAAAAATAGTGGACATGTGTCACCTAATGGTGCCACCTATGTTTATTCTATGGATGACACCTAAGCCCCTTTCATGCATGTTTGCCACTTTGCAACCCTTATATTAGATAAAGAAGGAAAACATAAGAAGCTGCAACCAACGATGGTTTGAGATGAAGAAGAAGAAGAAGAAGAGAAGAAGAAGAAGAAGACAAAAGAAGAAGAAGGAAAAAAGCTTTGGCTTGAGGTTTTTGTTAGGATCAAGAGCACTAAGAGGGGGGGTGAATTAGTGCAGCGGAAAACCTTCTGCGATTAAAATCGAAAACTACGTTCGTTCGATTGAAGTGATTTTGGTAAGAAAGTCGATTCGTAAATCACTTCAACTTTTGACTAGGAGAGATGCAGCAAAGATATGAACGCAGTTTGCAGTTATGATGGAAATCAGAATATAAGCGCAAACTGAAATACGACGTTCGTACGATAAAAGTGATTTCGGTATAAAAGCTGATTTGTAAACCTCTTTAACTTGAGATAAGGCGAGATGCAGTTAAAGCAAAGATATAAAGGCAGTTTGCAGTTATAATGGAAATCAGAACGTAAGCGCAAACTGAAATACGACGTTCGTACGATAAAATTGATTTGCGTCTTAAACCCCGATTCGGAAAGCACTAAACTTTGAAACACGTTCGTAAAAACACAGAAGGCAGTAAGCTATTGAGGAGGTTTGCAGTAAAGATAAGATGCTCAAAGTAAATGCAAACCGAGATTTAGAGTGGTTCGGTCAATCTTGACCTACTCTACTTTTGGCTTTCTCCACCGACGAGGTCACCGACGTCAACTAGAGGCCTTCCTTCAATAGGCGAAGGCCAACCACCCTTTTACAGTTTCACTCCTTTTGACGGGCTTAGGAGACAACCCTTAAAGAATTTTCTCTCCTCTCTTTACAACTCAGAACTTGGAAGAAAAGAGGGAGAAGAACTTTTGGCCTTTACAACAATTTTGAGCTCTAAGAATCACAGAAAAAGATCAAGATTTCGGTGTGAGTTCATACCCTTTCAGTGTTGAATGGGTGGGGTATTTATAGGCCCTAACCCAATTCAAATTTGGAGCTCAAAACTGTCAATTCCCGGAATTCCGGGATCAGGCGGTTGCACCTCCTGACTGGAGCGGTTGCACCGCCTGGCAGAGCTCGAAGACTGAGCCTCTAGGCGGTGCCACCTCCTGTCAGGGGCGGTTGCACCTCCTGCCAGAGCTCGAAGACCGAGCTCAAGCGGTTGCACCTCCTGACTGAGGCAGTTGCACCGCCTGGCAGAGCTCAAAGACCGAGCTCAGGCGGTGCCACCTCCTGTCAGGGGAGGTTGCACCGCCCAGTCTCGCTCGGAGACTGAGCCCAGGCGGTGCCACCGCCTGGCTGGAGCGGTTGCACCTCCCAGTCTCGCTCGGAGACTGAGCCCAAGCGGTGCAACCTCCTGCCTTGGGCGGTTCAACCGCCTGGCAGAAATCAGGGTCCGAATGGGTTGATCCATTCGGCCCAATTTGGGTTTTTCAGGGGCCCAATTGCCCCAAGATTAAGTTAATGGGATCACCTCCCATTTCCAACTTAATCATTGTGCTAACTACGATATTCCCTAAGACATTTATTGCAACTTGCTTCGATGCGCCAATCGCTTCTTCCGGCGAGCTTCCAGCGAACTTCCATCG
The DNA here is from genome assembly GCF_036884655.1 of Musa acuminata AAA Group. Lineage (NCBI taxonomy): Eukaryota > Viridiplantae > Streptophyta > Magnoliopsida > Zingiberales > Musaceae > Musa > Musa acuminata. The sequence goes on along the minus strand of NC_088332.1, from coordinate 30,138,140 downwards.
ATCATCCGATGAACCCTCAGTGATGCTTCTGCGGACTTCCGGCAAACTCTTGGACTTGCGACGATTCACTTGGCGAGTTCCGACGAGCTTCTTTGGCAAGCTTATGGACTTCTCGGATTTGTTCCCGAAGAACCTCCGATGACTGTCCGAACTTCCGTCGAACTCTCAAACTCCCAACGTGATCATTGTCTTGACTCCGGCACAACTCCTGTTGCATGTCTTACTTTCATCATAGTTAATCTTGCACACTTATCTCAGCATATAGATTAGATAACAAATGACAATTGACTTCATTATCAAAATCCGAGATTCAACAATCTCCCCCTTTTTTATGATGACAATCAATTGATAATGGAGTTAACCTTAACTCCCCCTGTCTATATGCCATACTTGAGATAAGTCATTCTTGAATTCAAAACCTAAGAATTCAAGAGACATATTGATAAGTTAGAATCATTTGAACTTATCAATACTCCCATCATGATTCCCATCATGATGTATCTCTCTGAAGATGATGTCAAGGCTTGACATTCATTTTCAAATTTTACATAACAAGTTTGAATGATGGTAATAGTAGCAATTCATCATATTGTAAGATATCAACATGTAAAGCTGCGAAGTAAGATTTTGATATCATTACATGATGTACATATTTCAAATATTTTAGCAAGTATTGCATTTCATCACATGGTAAGATATCAACTCGTAGAATTACGATGCAAGTTTTTTATTTGATATCTTGACACGATACAAACAAGGCATAATGCAAATTAATCATAGCATCTGTTCATATATCTCTTGGTGATGCAAGCATGGCATAATCATAGCATCAGTGTTTATAGCATCAATTCATATATTTCTCCCCCTTTGTCATCAACAAAAAGCATGGTAGTTGTGATACCAGGAGAACAATATAACCAAATTTTGAGTATAAGTGCGATAATTGTCCATGCCTTTACTGGGTTCATGTTATTTTCCAATAGTAAGTGATAGGAAATCAAGCATATAAAGGAAGGCATGATACGTAGATTGCTTTGAATACTTCTTCCTTTTTATTTGTTATAATCTTTTTGCATGAAGGAGGAAAGCCATTTGTGATATCAGCTATTTGTAAGTTTACTTTGAGTCAAGATATGTGTGTGAAACAGCTTTTTGCAAGTAAAAATACTATCATCCATATTTCAAGATGGAATTCATAAGCAAGAATCATTTCATCAAATCATTTCAGAAAAATATTTTTCATAAGAGTGTATGAGAAAATCTGATTTTTAGCATTTCAATTGTTAAGCGAATCCGAAAATGAAATGAACACTTTCATGCATTCGGACAAGACTATGCTATAGATTTTCAAATACAATTATGAAGACAAAACATTTTTGTATTCAACACATAATTTACAACATGTTATTTAGTCATGTAATGACAATCAAGTGATTTGATCATTCAATAAAGTCTGAAAAATAATTTTAACTAGTTTATGTATTCGGACACATCAACATTCCTAATTCTCTTCTTATGAAATCAAATTGCTCTTCACTTAGAGGTTTTGTAAAAATATCAGCTAGTTGATGTTTAGTGTTAATATCATGGCAATGTCATGACTTATCAACTACATTGGTATATCATTTTCTCAAATTATATTTATCATGGAAATCAAGGCACAAGGTTTTCAAAACATTTAGTTTCAATGTAAAATTCGAGATAAACAATGAGAGATATGCTCAAAAAAATATATCAGGTAAGCATATCAAGGATCAAGGCAAAGCCCATCATGGTGAGTAACATAAGGAGTTTACAATAACAACAGGTGATTGTGTTCATACAAGCTCATTCATGACGTGGAAAATTAAAGTGCCTAAATAAAGAGTTAAATTGTCGATGAATTTGCTGCAGCTCAGATAGGATTTGATCTTGTCGATGTTCAAGCCATTCTTGTCTTTGTTCGAATCGGTCCATCCGAATCCCAATATCTTCGACAGATGATGTATGAGTTTGCTCAAATGGATGTGTTTCCTCAAAGGGACAGATCGGAGGAGATTGGGTACCCCTAAAGACTGGTGTTTCCGGTTCTGGTTCAGGTTGAGGGGGATCGGTTCTTCTAGGCATTCTAACCCAGTTACCGTTTCTATAAAAACATCTTAATCGATGAAGTAGATTTTTATTTATTATGCTAAACCTATCTACTTTTATTACTTCTTCTTCCGGTGGTATTAGAATATCGTAGGCTTTCATTATTCTAGTGATTATACCACCATATGGGAGCATCATGTCTTTCTTAGATAGTTCTAACATGTTTTGTTGGATAAGATAACCAAGACAGATGTCATGCCCTTTCATGATCAAATACATAGTTCCTAATTCTAATTGGCTTACTTCATCATGATGGTATTGTTTAGGGAGAATGATGCTAGTTAGGATATGATGAAGTACCTTAGTGTTTAGAGGCAGTAGATGTTCACAACTTTTAGGAACAAATGCTAAGTTGGGATTGGCAAAAATTGTTCCTAAGGCTTCAACATATGTTTGTTCCAACAATTTCATCATCCCAGGATCCTCTAAAGCAAAGTCCTCTACTTTTTATGGGAATGCCTATCATGTCGCAAATGAATTTATCTGTAATGGAGATGTGTTGTCCTAAAAGATAGGTAGACATTCTTTCTGCTTCATCTATTTGTATGTTGTTGTAAAACAATCTAACAAGTCTTAGATAGATGGGTTCATTAATTTGCAAAATAGGGAGTAGATCTAAGTTTGCAAACCATTGGATTGTCTCTAAGTCTCTTAGTTCATTTAAATCTACATGTTATCCCTTATTGATACTCCTAAGTTCGAAAGAGGAAAACTTTTCAGCATGGTATTTTGAATCGAAAAGGGTGAGATCAAAATCTTCCACTAATCTCCTCTTCCCTTTGTCCCTTGAGGATCTTCTAGATCCCATAACTACTACTATTTAGAAGAATAGTGATGAGCAAGAGTAAATGAATCAAAAACAGAATTTAAGGGCTTCTTAGAGAATACCTTAGTGAGATCTTCAAGAGAGGGAAGGATTGTTGATGTTTTGCTCCGAAATGAGGAGTATTTGGGATGCTATAAGGGGAGAAATGGGGATGGAGGAGTAAAGAGGGGAAGGGAGTGAGTTGGGTCGGTTGCGGGCGGTTGCACCTCTGGCTGGGGCGGTGAAACCGCTTGCAACACGTGACAGCTGGAGGTGCTACCTCCAGCTGGGGCGGTTCAATCGCTGCAGGCAATCAACCGTCTTGAATGTTTTTGACTTTTTATTTGTGGAGCAATCAACTTCACTTACGTAATTACGTAAGAATAAGATTTTTGCACGATCAAGATGCATACTCTCAATGTCGTACACATGTTTGTGATAGATTGTTCAAGTTGGTAAGCCTTGCAAGTTCATGACAAACTTAGTGAGTTCATGATATAGAATCGGATTCAAAAGTTACGAACGGATGAAATTGATGGGTTCGAAAATCCAGAGGATATGTGAATTGGAAATCATGAGTTTCCAAATTCTGAGAAATCAAATAAGATTGTATTTAAATCGTATTTGTGATTTTAATTTTCTAATCCTCTTCTGTTATTTGGGGTAGAGAGCATCGCGAGTTCTATTTTGGACTTCGGGTCATGAATATCGAGAATCCAAGGAGCAGGATATTATTTCTTGCTCCAGCTTATAATAATTTTTTTTTATGTCTTTATAGGAAAGGATGATTTTTAGGAACCCATTTGCTTTTGGATGCCTCAAAAATAGATCTATATTGTTTATCATGTTGCATAGAATTTGTCATGGTTCCTTTGGGAACCCAAATTAATTTATTCGGACTAATTTTCTTGAATGGATAATAATACGTTTTGTGTCCAAGTTTGCAACAAAAGTTGCATTTGCTTTGGTGTCGAACGTGTAAGATGGGGCCTTTTATGAAGGTGGTTGAATTTTAGTGAGGACTTCTCACAAATCCAATTCCACTTCTTTTGGGAACGTGACCCTTGTTTGCAAGGATCATGTTCAATGACTTGCTACCAACCTCGAATTTCTTCAAGGTGTCCTTAAGTAGCAAGTTTTCCTTTTGGAGAGTTTTTAAATCATGGCATTTTATGCATGAGCCTAAACTATCATGATATTCAGCTTTTAACTTATCAAAATTACAAGTAAGACTGTCATGCTCCTTTTTTAGCAATTTGTATTTTCTACTAATAATCTTGCATTCATCAAATAAGTCATGGAAGGCATTTAATAATTCATCAAATGATAAATTTGCATCTATTAAATTCGTTACCTCCTCTCCGATGGCCATTAAGGCATAGTGAGCAACTTGCTCGGTGTTGGACTCCTCTTCTTCGGACGCGCTCGAGTCATCCCACATTGCTTTGAGCACCTTCTTCTTTGATGTTCTCTTTTTGGCTTAGGGACAATCACTCTTGTAGTGTCCCGGCTTTTTGCACTCATAGCAAATAACTTGGTCCTTCTTGGGTTTAAGTTTATTTTTTGCGTCATTCTTAAACTTGTTTCTTTTAATGAATTTTTTAAATTTTCTTGTTAGAAGTGCCAAGTCATCGTCACAGTCCTCATCATTTGAGTTTTCTCTCAAGTGGTCTTCTGAAGTTCTAAGTGTCATATCCTTCATGTTCTTTAGAAGGATGTCTTCTTGCTCTTCATGAGCTTTGCAAGTCATCTCGTAGGTCATTAATGACCCGATTAGTTCTTCAAGAGGGAAGTTGCTTAGATCTTTCGCCTCTTGAATAGCAGTGACTTTAGGATCCCAACTCTTAGGAAGGGATCTTAGAATCTTATTTACGAGCTCAAAATCCAAAAAACTTTTTCCGAGTCCTTTTAGACCGTTGACGACATCCGTGAAACGGGTAAACATGTCGCCAATGGTCTCACTCGGTTTCATCCGGAAAAGTTCGAAAGAATGTAACAGAAGATTGATTTTTGACTCTTTCACTCTTCTTGTGCCTTCGTGAGTCACTTCGAGTGTGTACCAAATATCAAATGCGGTTTCACAAGTCGAAACACGATTAAATTTGTTTTTATTAAGTGCACAAAATAAGGCATTCATAGCCTTTGCATTAAGAGCGAAAGCCTTCTTCTCCAATTCATTCCAATCGATCATTGGAAGAGAAGACTTCGAAAATCCGTTTTCGACAAGATTCCAAAGTTCAAAATCCATAGAAATAAGAAAGATCCTCATTCGGGTCTTCCAATAGGTGTAGTCCGTCCCATTGAACATGGGTGGACGTGTAATAGAATGGCCCTCTTGGTTTCTGGTGTATTGTCACGAACGGTCGTCGCGTACCCGCAACAACTCCGTTCAACAAACCATTCGTCGCTCACACCTGCATGTACAGCTGCTTGACAACATGTTTTCTCCTGGTTTTGGGTCATTTTGCTTGTAAATATGTAAGTTTGAACAAGTTGCAGCATTGCAAAGTGACCGCTCACCGAACCGAGCAAAACAGCCCCAAAACAGCCCAAAACAGCTCCGTTTTCGCGTGCCACGAGAGGTGAGCGGAGAACTGCCTCCGCTCACCAAAATGTCAGCCATATCAGACCCCAGGAACCCACCGGGTGGCACAGGGCTGGATGGGGCTTCGGTTATATACCGGGCGTTGAGATCTCTTTCACAAGTTCGCACGTGACCTTTACGGGAACTTGTCTTTGCGCCCGGGACCAGGTGAGCGGCTGTTTGTGGGCTTGCTGCTGTTCGTTCATCCTTAAAAGCCTTGTTTTTCTCCCTCTCCCTCTTTTCTCTTGTGCACACAGGGTGTTCGTCGAATTGCTTGTAAAGCTTCCCTTTTCGCGAGACTTCGGGACTTGTCCGTTGCTCGTTCTTTCGAACTAACTTCTTTCTCTTTTACAGGTCCTTCGGGACCTGCGAGAGGTTACAAAGTGGGCTGATCCTTGCGGAGCAAGATCGCAAGGGCGAAGCGCGACTTAGGCAACGCAAGCTAAGTTCGCGTCTTTGCCACAAGGGTAACTCGCGACTTAGGCAACGCAAGCTAAGTTCGCGTCTTTGGCCGCAAGGGTGCCTCACGCCTTAGGCAATTCCAGCTAAGGTCGTGACATTGTGGTATCAGAGTGGGCAAGCTCTTCGATCGAACAACGAACGAACTTCGTAACTTCGCCATGGCAAAGCATCGTGGCGAATCAAGCAAGACGGGGCAAGCTGGACCCTTGCCCCAAGCAGCCGCAGGTTGGCTGCACGTGCACACTCGCTCTCATGCAGTTGGAGCCGCTCAAGAGGAGCGCGGCAGCGAACAGGATGAGCGAGAAGTTGGCCACTCTCCGCGAGCGGAGGAAGCGCAATCTGGTGCTCTAACTGGGAAAAAGAGTCATAAGGAGAGACTCACGACGGCGGAAACCCGCCTGGATGTTCTTGAAGCGAGCATGGAGGAACTCTACCATGACCAACAAAGACTTGTTGGGGTAGAGAGCTCGCAAGAGGAAGCGGAGTCTAGGATCGACAAGGTCGAGGCCCTAGTCGACCGACTGTCGGATGACACCAAAGACTCCATGCAACACTTACAGGATGTTGTGGCGGAACTCACTGCAAAGGTGGCTATGCTCACAAGAACACTAAATGCGGGAGGAGGTAACACCCGCGTTGCACCGCCACAAAATTTAAGGGCACTTGAGCCTCATGGATATGGAGGGGCCAAAGATGCCAAGGAGCTCGAGAACTTTTTGTTTGACATGGAGCAATACTTCCGAGCTACGAGGCCTGATTTTGAAGATACCAAAGTTTCTATAGCAACAATGTATCTGAACGGAGATGCGAAACTTTGGTGGCGAACTCGTTGTGAAGAGATCCAACAAGGTCGGTGTCGAGTCGACACATGGGAGGACTTGAAGCGGGAGTTGAGAACTCAGTTCCTACCAGAGAACACAGAGTTCGTCGCAAGAAGGAAGTTGAGACAACTCCGCCAAAGCACCACCATCCGAGACTATGTGAAACTATGAAATAGTTTTCTGCACTAATGCTGGACATACAGGACATGTCCGAGAAGGACAAGTTGTTCAGCTTCCTCGATGGTTTGAAACCATGGGCTCAACAGGAGCTAAATCGAAGGAATGTTACCGATATGGTCGGGGCAATTGCTGCTGCAGAAAGGCTCACCAACTTTGTCTCCTCTGAAGACCCAGCGAGAAGGAAACAATCTTCAGGCAATCGCCCTCCAAAATATTCTCGAGGGAAGGAGCTCGGGGGCGAACAAAAGAAGAAGAGCTCCCACAAAGGGCCGAACCCAAAAGGCAAGGCCTCAAAACCTGGAGGATGCTTCTTGTGTGGAGGACCGCACATGGTAAGGGAGTGCCCACAGAAACAGACACTCAATGCTTTGACAGCTTCCATCCACCCTCCCCGATCGGACAAGGGCAAAGCTATTGCTCTTAGTTCGAGCAGTTCAGAATCTAGCAGCGACGATGAGGAGTCGCAAGGACCCCGAATGGGAGCAATGCGTCTGTTGAACGCTATGCGAGTCAAGTGGGGGAGAACATGAAGACGAAAGCACAAAAAGCAGGAAGTAGCGAGCTGATGTATGTGGACATTAAGCTAAATGGCCAAACGACCTGTGCAATGGTGGATACGGGCACTACCCACAACTTCATAGCCGATCGCGAAGCACAGCGACTTGGGTTGACCTTGGAGAAGAGCCCAAGACAAATGAAGGCGGTGAACTCGGAGGCCAGGCGAATCTTCGGGTTGGCGAAGGGTGTTCCTATCAAAATCGGGACTTGGAGCGGAAACACCAACATGATGGCCGTGCCACTGGACGACTTCCAAGTTATTCTCAGAATGGAGTTTATGCACGCGGCAAAGTTGGTGTCGATGCCATTCTTGAACTCTCTATGTATGATGGGAGGCGATGACCCCTGCGTGGTTCCCGTCTCTCGGAGAGGAACTAAGGAGCCCCAACACATTTCGGCATTACAATTGAAGAAAGGGGTGCGAAAAGGTGAGTTGACATTTGTGGCTGCTATGAAGCTAGAGCCACTCAACGAGGAGGCCATTCAAGAACCTGCTGTGGTGGCGAACGTCCTAAAAGAGTTCAAGGATGTTATGCCACCCAAGTTGCCGAAGAATCTTCCACCATGCAGAGGCGTGGATCACAACATCGAGTTGGAGCCAGGAGTGAAGCCTCCAGCGAGACCACCCTACCGCATGCCCCCGCTAGAGTTGGCAGAACTCAGGAAGCAGTTAGGTGAACTGCTAAGCGGTGGTCTCATCCGCAGCTCTAAAGCACCTTTCGGAGCTCCAGTTCTCTTCCAGAAGAAACAAGATGGGAGCCTCCGATTATGCGTCGACTACCGAGCCCTCAACAAAGTAACAGTGAAGAACAAGTATCCCATCCCGCTCATCGCGGACTTGTTCGACCAATTGGGCAAGGCTATGTATTTCTCAAAACTCGACCTTCGGTCGGGGTATTGGCAGGTGTGCATTGCTGAAGGCGACGAAACGAAGACTACCTGTGTGACCAGGTATGGAGCGTTTGAGTTCTTGGTGATGCCTTTCGTTTTAACCAACACTCCAGCCACATTTTGTACTCTCATGAACCAACTATTCAAGGAGTATTTGGATAAGTTCGTGGTCGTCTACCTGGATGATATCGTCGTCTACAACCAAACGCTCGAGGAGCACGTCAAGCACCTTCGGATGATTTTCAAGGTTCTCAGGGAGAACACTTTGTTCGTGAAAAGGGAGAAATGCTACTTTGCTCAAACTGAGATCTTATTCTTGGGGCATCGAATCGGTGATGGCTCCATTCGGATGGATAAGTCGAAGGTGCAAGTAGTTGCGGAATGGCGAACTCCAAAGAAGGTGCCAGAGTTAAGATCCTTCCTTAGTTTCGTCAATTACTATCGACGCTTCATAGTGGGATATTCGAAGCGGGCAACCCCACTGACGGAGTTGCTGAAGAAGGAGCAGCCTTGGAAGTGGTCGGACAAATGTGAGATAGCATTCCAAGATCTGAAGGCTGCTGTTCTGGAAGAACCGGTGCTCAAATTGCCGAATTATGGAGAGCCCTTTGAAGTCCATATAGATGCTTCGGACTTCGCTATTGGGGGAGTACTCATGCAGGAGGGTCATCCGGTGGCCTACGAGAGCCGCAAACTCAACGAGACCGAGCGGCGGTATCCAGTGCATGAGAAGGAGATGACAGCAGTGATCCACTGTCTACGAGTTTGGCGACACTACCTCCTCGGGTCGCGATTTGTGCTAAGGATAGACAACATCGCCCTGAGCTATTTACAAACTTAGAAGAAGCTCTCCCCAAAGCAGGCGCGATGGCAGGACTTCCTGGCTGAATTCGATATGGCAATGAAGTACAAGCCCGGGAAGGCGAACGTCGTGGCCGATGCACTAAGTCGGAAAGTGGAATGTGTGAATGCCGTACAACTGGAGGGCAGAGGCCAAGCAAGTCAGTTGCACTCCAACTTTCTTTCCCGAATCCGGGATGGGCTGTATAGTGATCCCCAGGCAGTTATCCTGATGCAGCTTATCAAAGAATGCAAGGCACGACGATTTTGGGTCCAGGAGGGACTTGTTTACACAAAAGGGAATAGGGTTTATGTTCCCCGAGTAGACAATTTAAGGTGTGAGCTCTTAAAAGAGTGTCACGATTCCCTTTGGGCTGGACACCCAGGCATTCACAGAACATTGGCTCTCGTGGAGAGGGCCTTCTACTAGCCGAAAATGGGGATTGATGTGGAAGAATATGTTCGAACATGCCTTACTTGCTAATAAGACAAGGTGGAGCAGCAGAAGCCGATGGGACTTTTGGAGCCGTTGCCCGTACCAGAAAGGCCGTGGGAGAGCATTTCCTTAGACTTCATATCAAGCTTACCACCTGTAGGGGGACTCGGATCGATACTTGTAGTGGTCGATCGGTTTTCAAAGTATGCAACTTTCATTGCTGCTCCCCTACACTGTTCAGCAGAGGAGGCGGCCAAGCTGATGATGAAGAATGTAGTGAAGTATTGGGGAGTCCCGCACAATATCATTAGCGATCGAGACGCTCGGTTCTTGGGACAATTTTGGAACGAGCTGTTCAAATTGTTGGGGTCAAAGTTATACTTCTCTACAAGACTCCACCCCCAGACGGATGGCCAGACTGAAAGAATAAATTCGCTCTTGGAGCAATATCTTCGGCACTACGTGAGTGCCAATCAACGAGATTGGGTGAAGCTGTTGGACATTGCCCAATTCTCCTACAACTTGCAGCGGAGCTCTGCATCCAACAAGAGCCCCTTCGAGATTATCACAGGACAACAACCGTCGACTCCGCACACCATGGCAATTGGGTATACTGGGAGTAGTCCATCAACCTATCATTTCGCAAAGGAGTGGCATCGAAATGCCGATATTGTGTGGGCTTACTTGGAGAAGGCGGCAAAAAGGATGAAGAAGTGGGCAGACTTGGGAAGGCGATCGCAAGAGTTCAAAGTTGGCGATTTGGTGTTGGTAAAGCTCCAACCAGCATCACTCCAATTCTTTAGGAACAGAGTCCACAATGGATTGGTGCACAAGTATGAAGGACCCTTCCCAATTATCAGCAAGGTAGGCAACGTCTCTTACAAGTTGCTGTTGGGAAATCATTGGGGGCGACATCATATGCGCAGCGGAAGAACAAGAAAACAAAAATCCCCGATTCCCAAAAAGATGTTCGTCGTCGTGCGAAGATTGGTGCGCAAAAATCCGCAAAACACAAAACTGCGTATAGAGATTGTGTTACCTAGGGAGATCGTATATCCCTGTTTCCTTGCAGATCCTTAGGAGAGGGTGAAGGAGGTCAAGCGTCCTCCTCTCTAGCGGTGATCCACACAGCAGGGTTGCGACGACGCTCCTTAAAACTCTAGGCCTACTCTGAGGTGGAGAGGGAGAGGAGAATAGGAAAGGCAAGCAAAGACTCTAGCCTATGAGGCTGTGAATCCCTCCTATTTATAGAGATCCCGTGTCAAACCCTAATAGGTCCTTCCCTAGTGGGTATTGGATCTGCATCCAATAAGACAAGGGCTCCGTCGGATATCTCATATCCGAACCTCTACTCATCGCAATGCTTACCATATGTGTGTGACCCTCTAGGCCCAATATCGAGCTGGCCGTGAGTCATACCTGTCAGAACTCCTTCTAACTTAGTGAATTATTATCTCTGTAATAATTCACTTGACTCATCGACTACGGACGTACTAGGCCACTACGCCGTAGTCCCCAGACGATACAGGAGAATCCAATCCATTGGACCTGTCTGTCCTCAGTTACCATGTAACTATAGTCCCTCATCCATCTAATATCCTAGAGACCGTATATCGAGCATGGTGCTGTCAGACCCATACGGTTTCTACTCGAGTCTCGCTCTAATCGGATTCTCCCGGAGAACTCTTTCTCTCTCAACCCGAATGACCCTGGCCAGGGATTGTCTGAGCAAGAACACATAGGATATTCCTCTCATGACGCCGAGAGTGGATGATCCTCTATTGACACTCAATAGCCCTCGTAAGGTTGACTACCACTCCCAATGACCAGCTGTACTAGATCTGGGGACAACCAAACCTATAAGTCTGGTATCAAAGAGTGGAGCACTCATACAGGACATCCTTGGTGTCTCAAGTCTAAGGACCAGATACACCACTAGGACTACGGAATCGCTGTCTGACAATAAGGCATCATCAACCATCCAGCATTCCGTAAGCGGATCAATCAGTGAACTCATTCTCCAATGAGCACCTCTACTGTATCCCTAGTGTCCCTACATGAGCAGCTATGAGACCAGCTGCATCCATCATATGGACGGGTATACAGCACACCAGTCTATCCGGTTATCACGATGTCCCTCTCGAGTAACCTATGACCGGGATTATTTAGGATATGTGTTTAAAGGTGAATCGATCTCATTATCGTGATCTCATCACGATCCGATTCCCATTGCACAAATCCAAGGACATCACAATATATATATGCATTTATGCAATAGTTATAAAGTGATATACGCCAAAATATAATAAGCAAAAAGATTCTGTATCAAGTCACACGTGCCATCACTCACGTGATTGGCTTGCTGGGCACATATGACTAGCAGTTGCAACTGCCGGCGTGGTTCAAAATTCACAACGTCCTTCACGCCAACAACCTAAAAGCCTACCACTCGGATCTGCAAGATGCTTCCCGAAGTGTTCCAACTCGGCTACCTCCCATCACAGCCTCCTACGAGAAGCGAGTGGAAACCATTCTGGCGGATCGCAAGATAAAGCTACCCAACGGAGCTGAGCAAACAGTACTTGGTGAAGTGGCGAAAGCTTCCCCGAACTGAAGCCAGTTGGGAGCCTGAAGACACCCTACGACATGAAGAAGAAGTCATCAACAACTACCAACAAGCATCGACGAGGGCGTCGACAGTTTAAGTGGGGGAGAATGTCACGAACGGTCGTCGCGCACCCGCAACAACTCCGTTCAACGAACCGTTCGTCGCTCACACCTGCATGTACAACTGCTTGACAACATATTTTCTCTTGGTTTTGGGTCATTTTGCTTGTAAATATGTAAGTTCGAACAAGCTGCAGCGTTGCAAAGCTACCGCTCACCGAACCGAGCAAAACAGCCCCAAAACAGCTCCGTTTTCGCGTGCCACGGGAAGTGAGCGGAGAACTGCCTCCGCTCACCAAAATGTCAGCCATCTCAGACCCCAGGAACCCCCCGGGTGGCACAGGGCTGGATGGGGCTTCGGTTATATACCGGGCGTTGAGATCTCTTTCGCAAGTTCGCACGTGACCTTTACGGGAACTTGTCTTTGCGCCCGGGACCAGGTGAGCGGCTGTTTGTGGGCTTGCCGCTGTTCGTTCATCCTTGAAAGCCTTGTTTTTCTCCCTCTCCCTCTTTTCTCTTATGCACACAGGGTGTTCGTCGAATTCTTTGTAAAGCTTCCCTTTTCGCGAGACTTCGGGACTTGTCCGTTGCTCGTTCTTTCGAACTAACTACGTTCTCTTTTACAGGTCCTTCGGGACCTGCGAGAGGTTACAAAGTGGGCTGATCCTTGCGGAGCAAGATCGCAAGGGCGAAGCGCGACTTAGGCAATGCAAGCTAAGTTCGCGTCTTTGCCACAAGGGTAACTCGCGACTTAGGCAACGCAAGCTAAGTTCGCGTCTTTGGCCGCAAGGGTGCCTCACGCCTTAGGCAATTCCAGCTAAGGTCATGACAGTATACCATCTCTCTTGGGTTTTAATCTGTTAGAGAGTTAACCCCGCTCTGATACCAATTGTTATGATTAAGAGCACTAAGAGGGGGGGTGAATTAGTGCAGCGGAAAACCTTCTGCGATTTAAATCGAAAACTGCGTTCGTTCGATTGAAGTGATTTTGGTAAGAAAGCTGATTCGTAAATCACTTCAACTTTTGACTAGGAGAGATGCAGTAAAGATATGAACGCAGTTTGCAGTTATGATGGAAATCAGAATATAAGCGCAAACTGAAATATGACGTTCGTACGATAAAAGCGATTTCGGTATAAAAGCTAATTCGTAAACCACTTTAACTTGAGATGAGGTGAGATGCAGTTAAAGCAAAGATATAAAGGCAGTTTGTAGTTATAATGGAAATCAGAACGTAAGCGCAAACTGAAATACGACGTTCGTACGATAAAACTGATTTGCGTCTTAAACCTCGATTCGGAAAGCACTGAACTTTAAAACACGTTCGTAAAAACACAAAAGGCAGTAAGCTATTGAGGAGGTTTGCAATAAAGATAAGATGCTCAATGTAAATGCAAACCAAGATTTAGAGTGGTTCGGTCAATCTTGACCTACTCCACTTTTGGCTTCCTCCACCGACGAGGTCACCGACGTCAACTAGAGGCCTTCCTTCAATAGGCGAAGGCCAACCACCCTTTTACAGTTTCACTCCTTTTGACGGGCTTATGAGACAACCCTTACAGAATTTTCTCTCCTCTCTTTACAACTCAGAACTTGGAAGAAAAGAGGGAGAAGAACTTTTGGCCTTTACAACAATTTTGAGCTCTAAGAATCACAGAAAAAGATTAAGATTTCGGTGTGAGTTCATACCCTTTCAGTGCTGAATGGGTGGGGTATTTATAGGCCCCAACCCAGTTCAAATTTGGAGCTCAAAACTGTCAATTCCCGGAATTCCGGGATCAGGCGATTGCACCTCCTGACTGGAGTGGTTGCACCGCCTAGCAGAGCTCGAAGACTGAGCCTCTGGGCGGTGCCACCTCCTGTCAGGGACGGTTGCACCTCCTGACTGAGGCGGTTGCACCGCCTGGCAGAGCTCGAAGACCGAGCTCAGGCGGTGCCACCTCCTGTCAGGGGCGGTTGCACTGCCTAGTCTCGCTCGGAGACTGAGCTCAGGCGGTGCCACCGATTGGCTGGAGCGGTTGCACCTCCCAGTGTCACTCAGAGACTGAGCCCAGGTGGTGCAACCTCCTGCCTTGGGCGGTTCAACCGCTTGGCAGAAATCAGGGTCCGAATGGGTTGATCCATTCGGCCCAATTTGGGTTTTTCAGGGGCCCAATTGCCCCAAGATTAAGTTAATGGGATCACCTCCCATTTCCAACTTAATCATTGTGCTAACTATGATTTTCCCTAAGACATTTACTGCAACTTGCTTCGATGCGTCAATCGCTTCTTCCGGCGAGCTTTCGGCGAGCTTCCGGCGAGTTTCCGGCGAACTTTCGTCGATCATCCGATAAACCCTCGGTGATGCTCCTGCGGACTTCCGGCAAACTCCTGGACTTGCGAAGATTCAGTTGGCGAGTTCCGATGAGCTTCTTTGGCAAGCTTATGGACTTCTCGGATTTGTTCCCACAGAACCTCCGACGACTGTTCGAACTTCCGTCGAACTCTCGAACCCCCAACGTGATCATTGTCTTGACTCCGGCGCAACTCCTACTGCATGTCTTACTTTCATCGTATTTAATCCTGCACACTTATCTCAGCATATAGATTAGATAACAAATGACAATTGACTTCATCATCAAAATCCGAGATTCAACAGTTTTGCATCGATTCCACACTTTTGGGACTCAAATTTGTTTAAGGCAAGTGTTTTGATCCTTTCTATTGCAAGTTTTCTAATCTTTCCTATTACAAGTGTCATAATCGTTTCTTACTGCAATTTTATCTCTGCATTTTCCTTGAATATGAGAAACTTTAAATTTTTCTAGCCTTGCATTTGATATATCTCCTGTTTAGACATAACGATTTGAATCGTGAAACTTTCGAGATTCTAACCTTTCTACCTTATTATGGTTATAACTTCATGCACTAACCTATGATTTGGACAAAAGTTATTTAATCAGAATATAGACTCATAAACCTTTCTTTTAATAGCTTATTTTAAGAATTCAAAGGTTTCCGAGTTCATTGCTAACGGTACTTGGTGTCTCCCTAATCCTATTTCTCCCGAAATGTTATCACTTTGGCCGACTATCATAGCTATTCCAATCAGGAACAACTCTTCAGATACACTTATTTGGCCTCATGACAATGGCAAATTTAGTGCCACATCCGCATGGAATCAAATTAGGCAAAGAAATAACAAGTGGGTCCCAAGCAGTTGGACATGGGATCGACCGGGATCACAAAGACACTCCTTATGTACATGGCAGGCCTTTCTCAATAAACTACCTACAATAGACAATATGAAAAGAAGAGGTATCTATCATGTTAACCGATGCTCCCTTTGTTTGCAACAAGAAGAAACTGTTGACCACCTCTATTTTGCTTGTGATTATACAAAATGGATATGGAAGGAGATTCTCCAGCGATTTGAACTCAATAGACTGCCGCAACCAAACTTGTACCAAGAACTAGGCGACCTTATGCAATGTTTCTCAAGAAAAGGGCCTCTTACACAACTGGCAAAGGTTACTTTCAGATGCGCTATTTGGTGGATGTGGAAGGAGAGATGTAATAGAATCTTTGAATGTCAACACACAAACAATGCTCAGCTCTTGAAAGAGATTATTAGAGACTCAAGATCCTGTATGGAGCATGATCTCAAAACCGAGCACTTCACCCGAAGAGAAAAAGATATTTTTATCAAATTTAATTTTGCTATTAGCTAAAGATCTTGGGAATGATGCCAAATAATGTACCCACAGGTAGTTATAGTCTACAGCATGTGTAGTCATAACTATCGCATTCGCACTCTATGAGTTACTTGGCTTTGTCTATGACTTGTATAGATAAAGCTAGTTGTAGAAACTTTACACATAATCAATTTACTTTTACTTACTAAAAAAAATATTTTAAGAATTCAGAGTAAGTTTGCTTGCCCAAACTTCTATTTCAAATGAGCCTATAGATTCTGTAAAATAGGGATCGTAATTTCTGACCTTTTGATACTAAAATATCTATAAGTCCCTATTTGAAACTTTAATTTACTCAAAACTTATTTCATTGGAAACTAGACTCATAGATCTTTCTTTTGATACTTAGATTGAAAGATTTTGAGTCCAAATGTCTACCTAGTTATCTATTGAAATTGATCCTATGGATTCTACAAAACAATGATTTTGTTTTCTTACCTTTGGTTACTAAATCAATTGTAACTCTTAGTTTGAAACTTCGATTCATACGAAACTTATTTTATTTGAAAATAGATTGAAATATCTTTCATAATCTCTATCATGCCCTCCGAATTTATTATAGATCAATCACACATTTGAGAATACTGAGAAAATATTCAAGTCATTCACCTCTACAATCCACAATTCACAAAACCTGTGCGGTTCATAATCGTACCATCATATCACTTAATGATTCACAAAATCTAAAGCCAACTCAACTAAACCATAACCACATTATAAATCCATAAGCATGGGAATTTATACATTCACAAAACCAACATGTACCATATGTTTATATCATTACACAATTTAAACTTAACATTCCCAAAATCATGATATGAGAGGTACTTTTCAAATATTTACTGTTGAATCTCAGATTTTGATGATACAATCAATTGATGGGTTAATTGATCTAATCCATATTAGTGAGTTAAGTGTGCAGGATTAACTACGATAACAAGAAAACACAAAGCAAGGATACCGGAGTCAAGTTCGATGGACGTTCGTCGGAGATGCTGCCGCAACCAACCGAGAAGAAATCGGGAACCTGTCGGAATTTTCGAAAGTTCGCCGAAGAGATCGTCGGAGGTTCACGGAGATCACTGAGAAGGCTTGGCTACTCATCACAAGTTCGGGAGCGTG
The DNA here is from genome assembly GCF_036884655.1 of Musa acuminata AAA Group. Classification (NCBI taxonomy): domain Eukaryota; kingdom Viridiplantae; phylum Streptophyta; class Magnoliopsida; order Zingiberales; family Musaceae; genus Musa; species Musa acuminata. The sequence goes on along the minus strand of NC_088332.1, from coordinate 30,120,910 downwards.
CTTGGAGCCCGTCGAAAGAAGTTCGTCGGAAAGCTCGCCGGAACAAGACTTGACGTTTGCGGTTGATAAATTGCTTAGGATGTGTTTTGTTAAGTAGTTCACTTGTAATTAGGATTAGGATTAAGAAGATAATCCTATATCCTGGTTAGGGGCCAACTGGGCCCAAAGTTAGACTTGGTTTGGGCTAAGTTTGAAGCCCAAACAAGTGAATCGAAGGGTCTGGCGGTGGCATTGCTAGACTGGGTCTGGCGGGCACCGCCCAGTGCCCGAGAGCCAGGCGGTGGCACCGCCCAGCACTGTCAGGGCCTGACACTGACAGGCGGTGGCACCGCCACTGACAGGCGGTAGCACCGCCAGCATCGGGAACTCCACGAGAATTCAAATTTGGAGCCCAAATTTGAATCCTCTTGAGGCCTATAAATACCCCTCAAATCTCAGCTGAGATTACAACTTTTTGAGCAGCAATTGATTGAGAGAAAGGTCTTAGAAAAGTCTTAGAAAGTCTTGTTTTCAATTTGCTAGTGTTCACCTCATTCCTTCTCGAAAATCTGTAAGAGAGTGAACCGCTTGTAAAGAGTTGTAAGAGGGGTATTTACCCTTCCATTTCAAGAGATTTGCTAGTGGAAGGTGGGAGCCTCATCGAAGAGGGGCCTCGCAAGTGGATGTAGGTCATTTGACCGAACCACTCTAAAATCGGCGTGATCCTTGGTTTACATTTAGTTTTTGCTATTTACATTATTACAAACCTTCTTACATGCTTTAGTTCCTTATTACCTTTGCTGCGCATATTTAAGAATACGCTTTTAAGTTAAGCTTTTCAAGTTCCGTTCTTATCGTACGAAAGATTTTCTAAAACCGAAGTTTTAAACCGATGATTTTCTAAAACTGAAGTTTTAGTGCCGCTCCGATCCTAACAATTGGTATCAGAGCAAGGCTCACTCTCATATTTGGTTTAATACCCAAGAGAGATTGCTTACTCCGGCATGCATGAGGGACACTCTATCACACGTCCACCTATGTTTAATGGGTCGGATTACACGTATTGGAAGACTCGGATGAGGATCTTCCTCATTTCTATGGATTTCGAGCTTTGGACTATTGTTGAAAATAGATTTCAAAAATCTTCTCTTCCGATGAACGAATGGAATGAATCGGAGAAGAAGGTTTTTGCTTTAAATGCAAAGGCTATGAATGCCTTGTTTTGTGCACTAGACAAAAATGAATTTAATCGTGTTTCAATTTGTGATTCGGCTTTTGATATTTGGAGAACTCTTGAGGTCACTCATGAAGGCACTAGCCGAGTGAAAGAGTCCAAAATCAACATTCTTGTGCACTCTTACGAACTTTTCTGAATGAAACCAAGTGAGTCCATCGGAGACATGTACACCCGGTTTACGAATGTCATCAATGGACTCAAAGCCCTTGGTAAAGATTTTACTAACTTTGAACTAGTAACTAAAATCTTAAGATCCCTCCCTAAAAGTTGGGATCCAAAAGTTACGGCCATTCAAGAGACCAAAGACCTTAAAACATTCCCTCTTGAAGAACTCATTGGGTCTCTAATGACCTACGAAATGACATGTCAAGCTCATGACGAGCTCGAGAACCCCCTTCCAAAGAACAGGAAGGATATGGCACTCACATCACAAGAAGACCACTTGAAAGGAACATCAAGTGATGAGGACAGTGACAATGACATTGCACTTTTGACTCAAAAATTTAAAAAATACTTAAGAAAGAACAAATTTAAAAATAATACAAAAAATAAATTCGAACACAAGAAGGACCAAGTAATTTGCTATGAGTGCAAGAAACCAGGACACTACAAGAACGATTGTCCACAAGCCAAAAAGAAAGCATCAAAGAAGAAGGCGCTCAAGGCAACATGGGATGATTCAAGCACGTCCGAAGAAGAGGAGCCTAACACCGAGCAAGTTGCTCATTACGCCCTAATGGCCTTCGAAGAAGAGGTAACGGATTTAATTAATGCAGATTTACCTTATCATGAATTATTAAATGCCTTCCATGAGTTATTTGATGAATGTAAGACAATTAGTAGAAAATACAAATTGCTAAAAAAGGAGCATGATAGTCTTACTTATGATTTTGATAAATTAAAAACTGAATACCATGATAGTATAGCTCCATGTGCTAAATGCCATGATCTAGAAACTCTCCAAAATGAGAACTTGGTACTTAAAGACACCTTGAAGAAATTCGAGGTCGGTAGCAAGTCTTTAAACATGATCCTTACAAATAAGGGTCACGTTCCTAAAAGGAGTGGAATCGGATTTGTGAGAAGTACTCACCAAAATCCAACCACCTTTATTAAAGGTCCTATCTTACATGTTCAACACCAAAGCAATATCAACTTTTGTTGCAAATATAGACATATAACTTACTAATGTCCATTCAAGAAAATTAGTCCGAACAAATTGATTTGGGTTCCTAAAGGAACTATGATCAAGTCTATGCAATATAATAAACAAGTTAGATTAGTTTTTGAGGCACCCAAAAGTAAATGGGTACCTAAAAATAATTCCTTCTTGTAGAAACATACACCATCACATGCTAGGAGCAAGAGATGGTATCTTGATAGTGGATGCTCAAGGCATATGACCGGAGATCCATCCCAATTCTCCAAACTCACTAGCATGAACGAAGGCTATGTCACCTTCGGAGACAACAACAAAGGCAAAATCATTGGCAAGGGAACCATAGGTAACAAATCAAGTTTGTCCATTGATGATGTGTTACTAGTTGATGGATTGAAACATAATCTATTGAGCATTAGTCAATTATGCGATAAAGGTTATATCGTTAGATTTGAATCAAATATGTGCATTATTGAAAAACCAAATCATAACATGACTATGATTGCTTTAAAACAAAATAATGTCTATACCATCAATCTTGATGAACTAAGAAATGAAATGTGTTTCTCCGTCGTAAATGATGATGCTTGGCTTTGGCATAGGAGATTAGGCCATGCAAGCATGAAAACAATATCTAAAATCTCATCTCAAGAATTAGTACGAGGGATTCCGAATATGAAGTTTATTAAGGATAAGGTATGCGATGCATGTCAACTAGGAAAACAAATAAAAACAAGCTTCAAACCAAAAAATCAAATTAGCACCACTAGACCGTTACAATTGATCCATTTGGACTTATTTGGACCAATTGATACAATAAGTCTAGGTGGAAGCAAATATGCTTTTGTGACTGTGGATGACTACTCTAGATACACTTGGACCTATTTCTTAACTCACAAAAGTGATTGTTTCAAGTGTTTCTCTAAATTTTGTAAACTCACTCAAAATGAAAAAGGTGTCATGATTTCATCAATTCGGAGTGATCATGGTGGCGAATTTCAAAACCGTGACTTTCAAAATTTTTGTGAAGTTAATGGATACAATCACAACTTCTCCACTTCGAGAAATCCCCAACAAAATGGAGTAGTTGAAAGAAAAAATAGAAACCTACAAGAAATGGCAAGAACTATGTTAAATGAACATAGTTTACCTAAGTACTTTTGGGCCGAAGCCGTAAATACGGCTTGCTACATCATGAATAGAGTCCTAATAAGACCATCCTTATCAAAAACTCCCTATGAATTATGGAATAACAAAAAACCAAATATTTCCTATTTTAAAGTTTTCGGTTATAAATGCTTTATTTTAAATGAAAGGGATGCCTTAGGAAAATTTGATGCTAAATCCGATGAAGGCATCTTTCTTGGTTACTCTTCCGTTTCTAAAGCTTTTCGGGTTTTTAATAAAAGAACCTTAGTAATTGAAGAGTCTATTCATGTAGTTTTTAATGAAGTTTCAAATTTAAAGAAAAATGATTTTGATGATGATCTTGGTTTTGATAATTTGAATTTAAATGAACCCCCTCCTCAAAATAGCAACTTGGATGCACCTTCTTCCGAAATTTCCTTACCTAAGAAATGGAAGTATATAGATGCTCATCCAAAGGAGCTAATTATAGGGGATACATCAAAAGGGGTTCAAACTCGTTCCTCTTTCAAGAATTTTTGTGCCAACGCCGCCTTCCTTTCTCAAATCGAACCTAAATGCATTGACGAGGCCATAAAAGATGATTTTTGGGTTATCGCAATGCAAGAGGAATTGAATCAATTTGAGAGGAATAAGGTATGGGAGCTTGTTCCTAGACCTAGTGATCATTTAGTCATTAGTACTAAATGGGTCTTTAGAAACAAGCAAGACGAAAATGGTATCGTGGTTAGAAACAAGGCTAGATTAGTGGCCAAAGGTTTCAACCAAGAAGAAGGTATCGATTACGAAGAAACCTTCGCTCCCGTGGCTCGATTAGAAGCCATAAGGATGCTCCTTGCCTATGCTAGTAGTAATAATTTTAAACTATTTCAAATGGATGTCAAAAGTGCCTTCTTGAATGGCTTTATTTCCGAAGAAGTATATGTCGAACAACCTCCCGGATTTGAAAATTCTCTTCTTCCTAATCATGTATTCAAATTGACTAAGGCTCTTTATGGCTTGAAACAAGCCCCTAGAGCTTGGTATGAAAGGCTTAGTTCCTTTCTTATTTTAAATAATTTTATCAAAGGCAAGGTTGATACTACATTGTTTATTAAATATTTTGAAAATAATTTTCTTATTGTGCAAATTTATGTTGACGATATCATTTTTGGCTCTTCGGATGAATCACTATGTGAATCATTTGCCAAATGTATGAGTCATGAATTTGAAATGAGTTTAATGGGTGAATTAACTTTCTTTTTAGGATTACAAATCAAACAACTTAGGGATGATATATTTCTTAACCAATCTAAATATACATTAGAATTGTTAAAATGATTTAACATGGATAATTCAAAAGCAATAAACACCCCTATGAGTACTTCGACTAAGTTAGATATGGATGAAAATAGTGAAAATTTCGATCAAAAAACATATAGGGGAATGATAGGTAGTCTACTCTACCTAACCGCGACTAGACCAGATATTATGTTTAGTGTAGGACTTTGTGCTAGGTTTCAATCAAATCCTAAATTATCTCATCTTAAAAGTGTTAAAAGAATATTTAGGTATCTTAAAGGAACTCCAAATTTAGGATTGTGGTATCCAAAATCTGAAAAATTTGATTTAATAGCTTATGCAGATGCCGATTTTGGCGGATGTAGGATAGATAGAAAAAGTACATCCGGAACATGCCAATTTTTAGGACATGCACTTGTTTCTTGGACTTCCAAGAAACAAAATTCAGTTGCACTATCTACGGTGGAAGCCGAATACATTGCTGCAAGTGCATGCTGTGCACAAGTTGTTTGGATGAAAAATACATTAGAAGACTACGGAATTCACTTTAAAAACATTCCCATAAAATGTGATAATACTAGTGCCATATGTCTTACTAAGAATCCAATTCAGTACTCTAGAACTAAACACATTGACGTTAGGCATCATTTCATACGCGATCATGTCCTTAACAATGATGTTGTTCTAGAATTCATTGACACAAAGCATCAATTAGCAGATATTTTTACAAAAGCCTTAAATGAAGACCAATTTGAATTTATTAGAAGGGAACTAGGCATGTTAAATTGTCCCTTGGAGTAAGACGTTTGAATGGATTTTATGAAGAATGTCTCATTCCTGTTCCGTTCGTTTGTGAATTTGATTTCATCTTCCTCTTTCGATTCCAAATGATATATTAAACTACAACTCAATATCTCAACCTTTCCTTGCGTCAAAAACCTCTGGAAATCAAGAAAGGGGGAAGAAAAGTTTTCTTTCCTTCTTTCACGGCCAGCCAGCGGTGGCACCGCCAGAATCGGCGGTAGCACCGCTTGAGCGCTCGGGTGCTAGGCGGTGGCACCGCTTGTTCAGGCGGTGGCACCGCCCGAGAGCCCTTTATAACCCGAGATGGTTAGGGCCGGCGGTGACACCGCCCCCAACCCGTGGAACTCTTGCTCCAACTCTCCCAAAATCTCTCAATCCCTCATTCTAACTTCTACAAACCTTGGAGAAGGAATCTTGCTGGTCCAAACTCTCCATCATCTCAGAAACACTCCATAAGGTAAAATCTTCCCTTCACTTTCTTCTTGTTTCACCTATTCATTACAAGTCATATTTCTCTTATCATTTTGTCTAGAAAATGGCTCCTAAGAGATCAAAAGGGAAAAGGATTGAAGGAGATTCATATGACCACAATCTTTTTAGATCCAAAGAAGACTCCCTTAGGTTTCCAAATTTTGAAACAAGATATGTCCATAAGGGAAAATACGTTGATCTCGATGAACTAGGAGAGTTAGAACCTATTAGGTGGTTTGCTCATCTAGAGGCCCTACCTCTCTTACAAATAGATGAACCAATTTATCCTAGATTAGTAAAGCTCTTTTATGTAAACCTATTGGTAGATAACGATAGCCTAAGTTCCTACATATTAGGAACACAAATTAGGATTTCTGATAATTCTATTTGTGAACTAATCGGCATCACTGAAAAAGATAGGGGCTGCTATTTTAGAGCAAAATGGGATGTTAATATAATAGGAGCAACCTACGCCGAAGCTATCGAAACCATTTTTGCAAACTCAAACTTCGGAATAATACCCAAGAGTTGCGAACACTTACTACCTTTTAACTCTAAGTTTCTTCATCATATCATGACAAGCATACTATTCCCTAAGCAATATAATCTTGATGAAATGAGTACAATAGAGATAAGCACTATGTATTGGATCATGACCGGCCAACAAAACTATTTTGGATACTCAATACGGCAACACATGCAGGACATTACAGCTAAAGATATTATGTTGCCATATGGGGGGTTAATCACTAGATTTCTTCATGCCTATAACATTTGCATCCCACCCGATGAAGAAACAATTCAGAGTAATAGATATAACGTCATCAATAAAAATCTACTAAAGAGACTTAGGTGCATATTTAACAATGGGATATGGGAAAGGCAACCTAGAAGGATAGATCCTATTCCTCCACCAGTAGAACAACCAGAAACGCTAATTATTATGGGAAATAAATCTCCTCCTCCTAGTCCCTTTGATACAGCGCCTTCAGCTCCTGTTTCATCCTCTGAAGGACTCATTATGGCAGAATTATCTCAGATCAAATTCCAACAAGACCAACTCAAATCGCAGTACGAACAAATTCAACTCCAGCAAATGGAAATTTTAAAGGAACTACGACAGCTAAATCAAAAAATAGATGTTATATATCAGCACTATGGATTACCTCCTACGGATTGATGTATCTTTTTATTCTGTTCTGTCTTACTCTTGATCTCATGTTCCAAGCTGGTTGTCTTTTGAACAAAAACTGAACTTTTCGTTGTATTTAAATTCTGGATATATGCTTCTGGATGAATGCTGATTTCTCTTTTTAAGCTAGATTCTGGATAAGTATTAATGAATGTTGAATTTGCATGAATGTATGAATGAATGATGAGTTTCAAATTACCGAATTGAATTTGAATGGGCTTGTATAGAAAGAAGAGGTTTGATAAAATGAATGCTAAATTTTTCTGTAAAATAGTATTCCTTTTTGTTGATGACAAAGGGGGAGAAAAGTGATGACTTATATAAGCTAGTGTGATATGAATGAAGGTAAAAGTGATGACTTATATAAGCTAGTGTGATATGAATGTCTTATGTGCCTTACATAATCTTTGAAAAATTCGCAAGATCGTATGATCATATTGAAAGCATGTCAAACATATCATTAAATTCATGTTAAAAATATTTATCTCTCGTCGCAGTAAAAATTGTCTCTTATCATTCGACTTGAAAAAGATTTTCATCGAAGTTTCGTATTTACATTATGCTTAATGAGAATAACGATAAGTTCTACGGTTAGAACTTATCGGTTTATGCTTGAATTCAATGGGATGGAATTCAAGTGTTTTTAACTTCTCATAATATGTCATATAGATAGGGGGAGCTATGTTTAACTCCGTCATCAATTGATTGTCATCATCAAAAAGGGGGAGATTGTTGAATCTCGGATTTTGATGATACAATCAATTGATGGGTTAATTGATCTTATCCATATTAGTGAGTTAAGTGTGTAGGATTAACTACGATAACAAGAAAACACAAAGCAAGGATACCGGAGTCAAGTTCGATGGACGTTCGTCGGAGATGCTGCCGCAACCAACCGAGAAGAAATCGGGAACCTGTCGGAATTTTCGGAAGTTCGCCGAAGAGATCGTCGGAGGTTCACGGAGATCACCGAGAAGGCTCAGCTACTCATCACAAGTTCGGGAGCGTGCTTGGAGCCCGTCGAAAGAAGTTCGTCGCAAAGCTCGCCGGAACAAGACTTGACGTTCGCGGTTGATAAATTGCTTAGGATGTGTTTTGTTATGTAGTTCACTTGTAATTAGGATTAGGATTAAGAAGATAATCCTATATCCTGGTTAGGGGCCAATTGGGCCCAAAGTTAGACTTGGTTTGGGCTAAGTTTGAAGCCCAAACAAGTGAACCGAAGGGTCTGGCGGTGGCACTGCCAGACTGGGCGGTTGCACCGCCCAGCACCCGAGAGCTGGGCGGTGGCACCGCCCAACACTGTCAGCGCCTGACACTGACAGGCGGTGGCACCGCCACTAATAGGCGGTAGCACCGCTAGCATCGGGAACTCCACGAGAATTCAAATTTGGAGCCCAAATTTGAATCCTCTTGAGGCCTATAAATGCAGAGTTTCAATGTCGTATTATTCGAAGCATGTTTTGTTCGTAACAATGTAGTAAGGGATAATTAACGCAAATCATTGACGTAATGAATTCGGAGGGCATGATAGAGATGGTATCAGAGCATGGTTTGAGGATCACTAAGATATTTGAATTATTTGATGTGCAAAATATATTGAGGTCTAGTAAACTATAGTGATCAGTGAAAATTTTTTTTAATGTCCTTTAGGAATTTAGGATGACGAAGACGTTTGGTCCTCCTACTACATTCGTTTCTGATTAATTAATGGAGATAAAAGGGTTGATTGGAAATATTAAATTAGAGTGGCGCAGCGAAAGCGTGGTGAACCTAATTCATTGGTGGTAGAATAGTAGTAGAATAATAGGCGATATGAATGAAGAAGATATTTGATGTACGAAATTATTCTAACTATTAAAAGATTTCTTTTGCCACCTTTGTATTAGAAGTAGAGGTTGAGTACTAGTAGAAAACAATAAAAATATGATTAGAAATGAATCTGAAAGTGATAACAAGAGGGTCAAGATATATGAATTTGAAAATGGAAGTCACTATGAAGACTCAATGAGTTGATGACTTCAATCTTGGTGTAAAATTTTGATCTTATCTTTTCGTCGAAAGAGGTATAATAAATTTAGAGGACTAAATTTTTCTTTTGAGGAGGGGAGAGTGTAACATCCCCTATTTTTGAAAATTTAGTAAATGCTTGTTTGTAAATATGAGACTTATTTAATAATTATTTTATATTAAATGATATTATATTAAAAGTTTATGGCTAGGGACATAAGAGTAAATATTTGAAGTTTAATATGATTTATAAAAGATTCAGATTTAAGTTAAAGAAAAAAAAATAGTGGACATGTGTCACTAGCTAAGGTGCCACCTATATTTATTCTATAGATGACACCTAAGCCCCTTTCATGCATGTTTGCCACCTTGTAATCCTTATATTAGCTAAATCTAATGTATTAGAGGAGAAATAAAAGGATGAAAACTTAAGAAGCTGCAGCCAATGTTGGTTTGAGATGAAGAAGAAGAAGAAGAAAAGAAGAAGAAGAAAAAAAAAAGCTTTACTTTGGCTTGAGGTTTTGCATCAATTCCATAATTTTGGAAATCAAATTTGTTTAAGGCAAGTGTTCTAACCCCTTCCTATAGAAATTCTAATCTCTATTTTAATTTTAATTCTTCATAATTCAAAAGATTTCAGCTTTGCACCAAAACTTTCTTTCGTTTTGATGCAAAGCCATGAATCTATAGTTTTTCGGTAATCTAACCTCTATGCACTGTTTCGGACCTAACTTTTAGCAATAAACTCTGATTTAACTAAATCCTAATTAATTTGAAAGTAGACTCAAATATCTTTATTTGATACTAAGATTGAATGATTTGGAGTTTAAATACCTACTAAAACTTTTGTTTCAATTAACCCTATAGATTCTATAAAACAGGGACTGTAATTTCTGACCTCCTGTTGCTTAATTACTTATAACTTTCTGTTGGGAACTCAGATTTATACAAAGTATGATTTATTGAAAACTAGACTTATAAAGCATTTTGTATCTCATTTGAATAATTTAGAGCACAATTACCTATTGAATCATCTGTTCAAATCAACTCTGTGAATTCTACAAAATAGATATAATGTTCTCTGATCTTTGGTTACTAAATTATTTATAACTCCTTACTGAAAACTCAGATTCATATAAAGCCTAAGTTATCAAAATCTAGATTGATACATCTTTCGAATGACTCCTATTTTATATAAATTGGAGCATAATTGACTATCCAAACAATTTATGCAATGTGTCTCTCAAATTCTGTCAGAATCAAATTTTGATCGATTTCGCCTATTCTTGTATTGTATCTTTGGAAATTGATTTTAGCTAAAATCCTTACTTCAATTGAGCTTTATATTATTACTTCAAATTCATGTATACTCTTGTCCTACGAATATTTGTATACCTTGATCTGTTATGTAAACTTCATGTTTGTATCGTAATGTTTCGTATAGGCATATGCATTCCATTATTCCGCATGTATTTTCGATATGTCCCAATTTATTATTCACAATACCTTTTGTACTCTGGTGTTTATGAGATTATTTGGACCTTTGCTAGAAATGGTAAAGGATATGTGCTTAGAGCCCTCGATGCTCTAGATTATGTTTGGTGGTCATTCAGAAATGGATGGACCATATTATGTTTGGGATCCCACTTAACCTTCTATATGTTTGACATGATATCCAAAGCTTTGGCTGTGTTTCTATGCATGCTTTGGATAAGAATGAAATGAATGCAATGTCATGTGACATTTGAGCTTTTGTTCATGTTTTGATTCTTTGATATGTACCGTAATGTTTATATGTCTTTGCTATACCTTGAAAAATACCATATGCCATGGATACGCTTCTTATGCTAATGATATGCTGCAATTACTTTTTCTTAATTGAATGAACAAAACATACTTCGAACGATACGACATTGTAATTCTGTATTCAAATAAAACATCCTTCTATTTCATCTTCTATCTCTACTTTATATTTTTTATATCTTATTTATTTGAAAACTGTCTTATATGTTAGTCACCTTCTGAGCTTTATATGCTCACCCTATTACTATATAAATTTTTCAGGATAGCTTATCACTCGTTAAAATATATAAATTGGGTTGAGGCAGTGGAAAGCTAGAAGGTTTTGGGGCAAACATTTCGTACTTGATAGGTTGATGTTGTATAAGTTCTTTTGTGCTAGTGAAATATCAATGATAACTTTAGATTGATGTATCTTATAAATATTTAAAAAGTACCTCTCATATCGTGATATTGAGAATGTTAAGTTTAAATTGTGTAATGATATAAATATGTGGTACGTATTGGGTTTGTGATTGTATAGATTCTCATGCTGATGGATTTATGATGTGGTTATGGTTTAGTTGAGTTAATTTTGGATTTTGTGAATCATTAAGTGATATGATGTATAGTTATAAACTACACAGATCTTATAAATTAGGGAATTATGAATGTGAATGACTTGAACGTTTTCTCAGTGTCCTCAAATGTGTGATTAGATCCTAGAATGAATTATTGTTGAATTATAATATAATAAATTAAGGGGGGGGGGGGGGGGGGGCATGACAGAGATGGTATCAGAGTAATCCTACTATAATGTATTTGAAGTGGGATCTCCAATGAATTAGGTTTTATGAGTCTAATTTCTAATAAATCATGCTTTGCATGAATCTGAGTTCTTAGTAGAAAGTTATAAGCAGTTAAGCAACAAGAGGTCAGAAATTACAGTCCTTGTTTTATAGAATCTATAGGATTAATTGAAACAAAAGTCTTAATAGGCATTTAAACTCCAAATCATTCAATATCAAAATAAAGATCTTTGAGTCTACTTTCAAATGGATTAGGATTTACCTAAATCAGAGTTTATTGCTAAAAGTTAGGTCTGAAACAATGCATAGAGGTCATATTGCCAAAAAATTATAGATTCATTACTTTGTATCGAAACGAAAGAAAGGTTCAGTGATAAGCTGAAATCTTTCGAATTATGAAGAATTAAAATGAAAACAGAGAATAGAATTTCTGTAGGAAGGGGTTAGAACACTTGCCTTAAACAAATTTATAGATGTGTTTGTAATACAATTTTATAACTATTCGTACATTAAATATTATCTATAACAACTCAGTGTATTGAAATAGGCTCAAATTATAGACTGGTGGGGGATATTAAATTAGAGTGGTGCAACGGAAGCGTGATGAACCTAATTCATTGGTAGTAGAGTAGTGGCAGAATAATACGTGATGTGAATAAAGAAGACCCAATGATGTTGTTGGCCTTTATCTAGGTGCAATTTTGATCTTATCTTTTCATCGAAGGAGATATGACAAATTTAGATGACTAATTTTTTCTTTCAAGGAGGGAAGAGTGTAACATCCCTCGTTTTTGAAAAAAAAAATTGTAAGGGCTTATTTGTAATGTAAGGACCTAAGAGTAAATATTAAAAATTTGATATGATTTATGAAAGGTTCAGATTTAAGTTAAAGAAAAAAAAAAGGTGGGGGTGGACATATGTCACTAGCTAACCTAATGGAGACACCTAAGTTTATTCTATGGATGACACCTAAGCCCTTTTCATGCATGCTTGCCATATTGTAATCCTTCTATTAACTAAATCTAATGCATTAGAGGAGAAATAAAAGGATAAAAACTAAAGAAGCTCTAGCCAACATTGGTTTGAGATGATAAGGGAATTGAAGAAGAAGAAGAAAAAAAAGCTTTGCTTTGGCTTGAGGTTTTACATCAATTCCACACTTTTGGGACCCAAATTTGTATAAGGTAAGTATTCTAACCCCATTCTATAGAAATTATAATCTCTGTTTTCATTTTAATTCTTTATAATTCGAAAGATTTTAGCTTAGCACCAAACCTTTCTTTCGTTTTGATACAAAGTCATGAATCTATAATTTTTCAGTAATTTGACCTCTATGCACTTTTTCAGACCTAACTTTTAGCAAGAAAATTTGATTTAAACAAATCCTAATCCATTTGAAAGTAGACTTAAAGATCTTTATTTGGATACTTAGATTAAATGATTTGAATTTTAAATGCCTACTAAGACTTTTATTTCAATTAACCCTATAGATTCTATAAAACAGGGACTATAATTTCTGACCTCATGTTGCTTAACTGCTTATAACATTCTGGTCGGAACTCAGATTCATACAAAGTATAATTTATTAGAAACTAGACTCATAAAGCTTTCTGTATGGAGCGATTTGAATGATTTGGAGCACAATTACATATTAAATCATCTATTCAAATAAACTTTGTGAATTCTACAAAATAGAGATAATGTTCTTCGACCTTTAGTTACTAAATTATTTATAATTCCTTGCTGAAAACTCAGATTCATACAAAACTTAAGTTATCAAAAACTAGATTGATATATCTTTTGAATGACTCCATTTTATACAAATTAGAGAATAATTGATTATCCAAATAATTCATGCAATATATCTCTCAAATTCTATCCGAATCAAGTTTTGATTGATTTCGCCTATTCTTGTTTCGTATCTTTGGAAATTAATTTCAGCTAAAATCCTTACTTCAGTTGAGCTTTATATTATTGCTTCAAATTAATATATACTTTTATCCTATAAGTATTTGTATACCTTGATCTATTATGTAAACTTTATATTTACTTACAAAAATACTGAAGCAAGCCCAGCCAAAATCACACCATCAGCAGCCACACACTGAAGCAAGCCCAGCCAAAAAGATTGTTTTCTCTCTCTCTCTGTCTCTCTCTCTCTCTCTCTCTCTTTTATCCCATCTCGATCAAAATGGATAGAAAGTTAGAAAAAGGAGAAGTTACTTTAGAAGTAATTGTCTTGTCAAACCATTCGAGCGGAGAATTGTTGAATCTCGGATTTTGATGATAAAATCAATTGATGGGTTATTTGATCTAATCCATATTATTGAGTTAAGTGTGCAGGATTAACTACGATAATCAGAAAACATAAAGCAAGGATACCGGAGTCGAGCTCGATGGACGTTTAAGAGACCGAAGAATCATCGGAGATGCTGCCGGAACCGTCCGAGAAGAAATCGGGAACGTGTCGGAAGTTCGCCGAAGAAATCGTCGGAGGCTCGCGGAGATCACCAAGAAGGCTCGGCTACTCGTTAAAGTCATCACAAAGATTGGGAGCTTGCAGGGAGTCCGTCGGAAGAAGTTCGTCGGAAAGCTCGCCGGAACAAGACTCGACGTTCGCGGTTAAAAAAACTTGCTTAGGATGTTTTTTTTTATGTAGTTCACCTGTAATTAGGATTAGGATTAAGAGATAATCCTATATCCTGGTTAGGGGCCAACTGGGCCCAAAGTCAAGTTTGGTTTGGGCGAAAAATAATCCAAACCAATGAATCGGAAAGCCAGGCGGTGGAACCGCCTGGCTGGGCGGTGACACCTCCTTGGCTGGGCGGTTGCACCGCCCAGCACCCGAGCGCTGGGCGGTGGCACCGCCTGGCTGGGCGGTGGAACCGCCAGCACCGGGAACCCTAAGAGAATTCAAATTTTGGAGCCCAAAATTTGAATCCTCTTGAGGCCTATAAATACCCCTCAAATCTCAGCTGAGGTTACAACTTTTGAGAAGCATTTTGATTGAGAGAAAAGTCTTAGAAAGTCTTAGCAAGTCTTGTTTTCAATTTGCTAGAGAGTTCTCCTCCTTCTTTTTTATTGAAAATTTGTAAGAGGTTGAGCTACTTGTAAAAGGTTGTAAGAGGGGTGTTTACCCTTCCATTTCAAGAGACTTGCTAGTGGAAGGTGGGAGCCTCATCGAAGAGGGGCCTCGCAAGTGGAGTAGGTCATTTGACCGAACCACTCTAAAAATCGGCGTAATCTCTGGTTTGCTTTTTATTATTGTCATTTACATTACTACAAATCTTCTTACTGCTTTAGTTTGTATTACTCTTGCTGCGCAACTTTAAGAATACGCCTTCAAGTTAAATTTCTCAAGTTTCGTTCTTAACGTACGAAAGATTTTGATTAAAATCGAAGTTTTAATCCGCTGCACTAATTCACCCCCCCCCTCTTAGTGCCGCTCCGATCCTAACAAGTGGTATCAGAGCAAGGTTATCTCTCATATTTGGTTTAATACCCAAGAGAGATGGCTTACTCCGGCATGCAAGAGGGCCATTCTATTGCACGACCACCTTTGTTTAATGGGTCGGATTACACATATTGGAAGACTCGCATGAGAATCTTCCTCATTTCTATGGACTTTGAGCTTTGGTCTATTGTCGAGAATGGATTTCAAAAATCTTCTCTTCCGATGAGCGAATGGAATGAATCGGAGAAGAAGGTTTTTGCTTTAAATGCAAAGGCTATGAATGCCTTGTTTTGTGCACTAGACAAAAACGAATTTAATCGTGTTTCAATGTGTGATTCGGCTTTTGATATTTGGAGAACTCTTGAGGTCACTCATGAAGGCACTAGCCGAGTGAAAGAGTCCAAAATCAACATCCTTGTGCACTCGTACGAACTTTTCCGAATGAAACCAAGTGAGTCCATCGGAGACATGTACACCCGGTTTACGGATGTCATCAATGGACTCAAAGCTCTTGGTAAAGATTTTACTAACTTTGAACTAGTAACTAAAATCTTAAGATCCCTCCCTAAAAGTTGGGATCCAAAAGTTACGGCCATTCAAGAGGCCAAAGACCTTAAAGCATTCCCTCTTGAAGAACTCATTGGGTCTCTAATGACCTACGAAATGACATGTCAAGCTCATGACGAGCTCGAGAACCCCCTTCCAAAGAACAGGAAGGATATGGCACTCAAATCACAAGAAGACCACTTGAAAGGAACATCAAGTGATGAGGACAGTGACAATGACATTGCACTTTTGACTCAAAAATTTAAAAAATATTTAAGAAAGAACAGATTTAAAAATAATACAAAAAATAAATTTGAACAAAAGAAGGACCAAGTGATTTGCTATGAATGCAAAAAACCGGGACACTATAAGAACGATTGTCCTCAAGCCAAAAAGAGAACATCAAAGAAGAAGGCATTCAAGGCAACGTGGGATGATTCAAGCGCATCCGAAGAAGAGGAGTCCAACACCGAGCAAGTTGCTCATTACGCGCTAATGGCGTTAGGAGAAGAGGTATGTGATTTATTTAATGATGATTTATCTTTTGAAGAACTATCTATCGCTTTTCATGAATTATTTGATGAATGTAGAACTGTTAGCAAGAAGTTAAGTATCTTAAAGAAAGAGCATGCTTTGCTACAAGATAAGTTTGATAGTCTTCAAACTCCTCCATGCTCTAAGTGTGAGCACTTAGAAGCAATAAAAAATGAAAATTTGCTTCTTAAGGAAACCTTAAACAAGTTTAAGGTTGGTAGCAAAGGATTAGATATGATCCTTGCACACAAGGGTCACATCGCAAATAGAAATGGAATTGGATTTGTAAAAGGATTACATCAAAATCCTACCACTTTCATAAAAGGACCTACATTACATGTTTCCTCTTATATGAAATGCAACTTTTGTTGCAAATCCGGACATATTGCCTACAAATGCCCATTTAGGAAGATTAGTTCACAAAAATTAATATGGGTTCCTAAAGGAACTATAAAGAATTCAATCATAAATAACAAAGTTAGTGGGTCAATTTTTGAGGCACCCAAAATCAAATGGGTACCTAAAAATCATCCTCTTTTGTAGACAAACCCACAAGCTAGGAGCAAGAGATGGTATCTCGATAGTGGATGCTCAAGACATATGACTGGAGATCCATCTCATTTCTCTATGCTCACTAGCAAAGAAGAAGGGTACGTTACCTTCGGAGACAACAACAAGGGCAAAATCATTGGCAAGGGAACTATTGGTAACAAATTTAATTTTTCCATTGATGATGTCTTACTAGTTGATGGATTGAAACATAATCTCTTGAGTATTAGTCAACTATGCGATAAAGGTTACATCGTTAGATTTGAATCAAATATGTGCATTATTGAAAAACCAAATCATAACATGACTATGATTGCTTTAAAACAAAATAATGTCTATACCATCAATCTTGATGAACTAAGTAATGAAATGTGCTTCTCCGTCGTAAATGATGATGCTTGGCTTTGGCATAGGAGATTAGGCCATGCAAGCATGAAAACAATATCTAAGATCTCATCTCAAGAATTAGTACGAGGAATTCCAAATTTAAAGTTTATTAAGGACAAAGTATGCGATGCATGTCAACTAGGCAAACAAATAAAAACAAGCTTCAAACCAAAAAATCAAATTAGCACTACTAGACCATTACAATTGATCCATTTGGACTTATTCGGACCAATTAATACAACAAGTCTAGGTGGAAGCAAATATGCTTTTGTGATTGTGGATGACTACTCTAGATACACTTGGACCTATTTCTTAGCTCACAAAAGTGATTGCTTCAAGTGTTTCTCTAAATTTTGTAAACTCACTCAAAACGAAAAAGGCCTCATGATTTCATCAATTCGGAGTGATCACGGTGGTGAATTCCAAAACCGTGACTTTCAAAATTTTTGTGAAAGTAATGGGTACAATCACAACTTCTCAACTCCAAGAAATCCTCAACAAAATGGAGTAGTTGAAAGGAAAAATAGAAACCTACAAGAAATGGCAAGAACTATGTTGAATGAACAAAGTTTACCTAAGTACTTTTGGGCCGAAGCCGTAAATACGGCTTGCTACATCATGAATAGAGTCCTAATAAGACCATCCTTATCCAAAACTCCCTATGAATTATGGAATAACAAAAAACCAAACATCTCCTATTTTAAAGTTTTTGGTTGTAAATGCTTTATTTTAAATGAAAGGGATGCTTTAGGAAAATTTGATGCTAAATCCGATGAAGGCATCTTTCTTGGTTACTCTTCCGTTTCTAAAGCTTTTCGGGTTTTTAATAAAAGAACTTTAGTAATTGAAGAGTCTATTCATGTAGTTTTTAATGAAATTTCCGATTTAAAGAAAAATGATTTTGATGATGATCTTGGCTTTGATAATTTGAATTTAAATGAACCCTCTCCTCAAAATAGCCATTTGAATGCATTTTCTTCCGAAATTTCTTTACCAAAAGAATGGAAGTATGTAGATGCTCATCCAAAAGAGCAAATTATAGGAGATACATCAAAAGGGGTTCAAACTCGTTCTTCTTTCAAAAATTTCTGTGCTAACGCCGCTTTCCTTTCTCAAATTGAACCTAAATGCATTGACGAAGCCTTAAAAGATGATTTTTGGATCATTGCAATGCAAGAAGAATTGAACCAATTTGAGAGGAATGAGGTATGGAAGCTTGTTCCTAGACCAAGTGACCACTTAGTCATAGGTACTAAGTGGGTCTTTAGAAATAAGCAAGACGAAAATGGTATCGTGGTTAGAAACAAGGCTAGATTAGTGGCCAAAGGTTTCAACCAAGAAGAAGGTATCGATTACGAAGAAACCTTCGCTCCCGTGGCTCGATTAGAAGCCATAAGGATGCTCCTTGCCTATGCTAGTAGTAATAATTTTAAACTATTTCAAATGGATGTTAAAAGTGCTTTCTTGAATGGTTTTATTTCCGAAGAAGTATTTGTCGAACAACCTCCCGGATTTGAAAATTCTCTTCTTCCTAATCATGTATTCAAATTGACTAAAGCTCTCTATGGCTTGAAACAAGCTCCTAGAGCTTGGTATGAAAGGCTTAGTTCCTTTCTTATTTTAAATAATTTTACCAAAGGCAAGGTTGATACTACATTGTTTATTAAACATTTTGAAAATAATTTTCTTATTGTGCAAATTTATGTTGATGATATTGTGTTTGGCTCTTCGAATGAATCACTATGTGAATCATTTGCCAAATGTATGAGTCTTGAATTTGAAATGAGTTTAATGGGTGAATTAACTTTCTTTTTAGGATTACAAATCAAACAACTTAAGGATGGTATATTTATTAACCAATCTAAATACACATTAGAATTGTTAAAACGATTTAACATGGATAATTCAAAAGCAATAAACACCCCTATGAGTACTGCGACTAAGTTAGATATGGATGAAAATAGTGAAAATTTCGATCAAAAAACATATAGGGGAATGATAGGTAGTCTACTCTACCTTACCGCGACTAGACCGGATATTATGTTTAGTGTAGGACTTTGTGCTAGGTTTCAATCAAATCCTAAATTATCTCATCTCAAAAGTGTTAAAAGAATATTTAGGTATCTTAAAGGAACTCCAAATTTAGGATTATGGTATCCAAAATCTGAAAAATTTGATTTAATAGCCTATGCGGATGCCGATTTTGGCGGATGCAGAATAGATAGAAAAAGTACATCCGGAACATGCCAATTTTTAGGACATGCACTTGTTTCTTGGACTTCCAAGAAACAAAATTCAGTTGCACTATCTACGGCAGAAGCCGAATACATAGCTGCAAGTGCATGCTGTGCACAAGTTGTTTGGATGAAAAACACATTAGAAGACTATGGAATTCACTTTAAAAATATTCCCATAAAATGTGATAATACTAGTGCCATATGTCTTACTAAAAATCCAATTCAGCATTCTAGAACTAAGCACATCGATGTTAGGCATCATTTCATACGCGATCATGTCCTTAACAATGATGTTGTTCTAGAATTCATTGACACAAAGCATCAATTAGCAGATATATTCACAAAAGCCTTGAATGAAGACCAATTTGAATTCATTAGAAGGGAATTAGGTATGTTAAATTGTCCCTAAACAATAAACTTGTTTGATTGGATTTTCCGTAAAGTTTTTCATCTTCTTTCCATCTCTCGGTGAATCTAATCCTTCTCCTTCAAATTCCATATGACATGTTGTGAAATCTCGAAATCGATTTTGATGACTTGATTATGAATTTCAAGTTAGAAATTTGATTTAAATAAGTTTTATCTAAATCATAACCTTGATCTTGCAAAATTGGAATCACAAATAATATCTTTTGGCATTCATGAATTGATAAATATGAAAGTATTGGCATTCATGACTTGAATTTGATTGAAACATTGTATGCTTAAATTAATCATTCTCCTATGTTTCAAAATCCTTTAAATGCCTTATATTATAATTGAAAAGCAATATTGAGATTCTAATGTATTTAACGATTTAAATGAGTTTGTATTCGAATTATGATCTTGACTTCGTGAGATTACTACTTGAATTTTTATCCCAATCTCTCTCTTGTACATCTACAATTTCTGTTATTTATAGAAAGAAGAGATTAGATAATATGAATGCATGCTGAATTTTCCTCTAAAATGAACTCTGCGTAAATATTTTTGCATACTTAATTTTTCAATGATAAAATCGTTGTATGACAAAATATGTGCTTCAAGTCTCATTTCCCTTTTTGTTGATGACAAAGGGGGAGAAAAGTGATGACTTGTATCATTCTTAATAGCATGCCAAAATATGAATTGCAAAATCCTTGAAAATATCTTAAGATTGATTGATCATATTGAATGCATGTCTAAAATGTATAATCATGCAATTCAAGTTGAAAATCTTTATCTCTTGTCATAGTAAAATTTGTCTCTTATCTTTCGACTTGAAAAAGATTTTCATCAAAGTTTCGCATTTACATTATGCTTAATGAGAATAACGATAAGTTCTACGGTTAGAGCTTATAGGTTTATACTTGAATTCAATGATGAAATTCAAGTGTTTTATCTTCTCATAATATGGCATATAGATAGGGGGAGTTACGTTTAACTCCGTCATCAATTGATTGTCATCATCAAAAAGGGGGAGATTGTTGAATCTCGGATTTTGATGATAAAATCAATTGATGGGTTATTTGATCTAATCCATATTATTGAGTTAAGTGTGCAGGATTAACTACGATAATCAGAAAACATAAAGCAAGGATACCGGAGTCGAGCTCGATGGACGTTTAAGAGACCGAAGAATCATCGGAGATGCTGCCGGAACCGTCCGAGAAGAAATCGGGAACGTGTCGGAAGTTCGCCGAAGAAATCGTCGGAGGCTCGCGGAGATCACCAAGAAGGCTCGGCTACTCGTTAAAGTCATCACAAAGATTGGGAGCTTGCAGGGAGTCCGTCGGAAGAAGTTCGTCGGAAAGCTCGCCGGAACAAGACTCGACGTTCGCGGTTAAAAAAACTTGCTTAGGATGTTTTTTTTTATGTAGTTCACCTGTAATTAGGATTAGGATTAAGAGATAATCCTATATCCTGGTTAGGGGCCAACTGGGCCCAAAGTCAAGTTTGGTTTGGGCGAAAAATAAGCCAAACCAATGAATCGGAAAGCCAGGCGGTGGAACCGCCTGGCTGGGCGGTGACACCTCCTTGGCTGGGCGGTTGCACCGCCCAGCACCCGAGCGCTGGGCGGTGGCACCGCCTGGCTGGGCGGTGGAACCGCCTGGCTGGGCGGTGGAACCGCCAGCACCGGGAACCCTAAGAGAATTCAAATTTTGGAGCCCAAAATTTGAATCCTCTTGAGGCCTATAAATAACCCTCAAATCTCAGCTGAGGTTACAACTTTTGAGAAGCATTTTGATTGAGAGAAAAGTCTTAGAAAGTCTTAGCAAGTCTTGTTTTCAATTTGCTAGAGAGTTCTCCTCCTTCTTTTTTATTGAAAATTTGTAAGAGGTTGAGCTGCTTGTAAAAGGTTGTAAGAGGGGTGTTTACCCTTCCATTTCAAGAGACTTGCTAGTGGAAGGTGGGAGCCTCATCGAAGAGGGGCCTCGCAAGTGGAGTAGGTCATTTGACCGAACCACTCTAAAAATCGGCGTAATCTCTGGTTTGCTTTTTATTATTGTCATTTACATTACTGCAAATCTTCTTACTGCTTTAGTTTGTATTACTCTTGCTGCGCAACTTTAAGAATACGCCTTCAAGTTAAATTTCTCAAGTTTCGTTCTTAACGTACGAAAGATTTTGATTAAAATCGAAGTTTTAATCCGCTGCACTAATTCACCCCCCCCCTCTTAGTGCCGCTCCGATCCTAACAAGAATAACAGTTGATGTGGCTGGATAATGAGTTTTGATCACCATTTTTTTTATTTGGTGATGCGGTAGGAATCATGCACATGGAGGAGCCACATATCCGCTAGACCACATTGCTAGAAAGATCTTTAGGTTTATTCAGTCAACCTAAATGCTGTGATCCTTTTTTTCCTTGCTGGCGTTTCTGACTAAACAGGTTAATGTTAGAAACCTCAAAATAGTTTTGTCCAATTTGTTGGGTCCAACCCAAATCAATAATTAAGAGAGAAAGGGCAAAAGGTGAGGATAGAAAATCAGAGTGTATAGTGAATGTGTGCGGCGGCGTGCAGAGAAAAGAGGAGAGAGAAAAAAATAAGACTTTTGAGATTTTTACTTGACGATCGGTAGCCAAACATTGTCAGTTTTGGTCCAAATTTTATATGAAGAATCCTTGCAGTAAGCTCTAGAATCCTAACAGTGTTGATCTACATTTTTGCCCTCTTTGAGGTACTTTTCTGTTATACCCACTTTGTGAGACCTAGAATTCTCTTATGAGAAGATCCACCCTATGTGATGAAGATATGCTATTCTTGAGTCAAGATCTATAATATTGATGTTATTATGATCCTCTAGTTATTCTAGAGAAGACCTATTATAAACCTGTCATCATTACTATTGATAGTGAAAGTTTGAGGTGGACTACGGTCCTATGGTTTTTCCCACATTGGGTTTTCCACGTTAAAAGATTTGGTCTCATTATATGATTGATTTTTTTTTGCTCTATTGTTTATGCTGTGCTGGTTGATATTTACATTTGGATATCAAGTTAGTATTTTGATGAGGAACCCATTTTGATACACAAAGAGGGAAAAGAATATTCTACTTTAACAGGTTTTTCCCAATAAGTGGTATTAGAGCGCTAGGTTATTTGGTGCTAGTTTTTCTTGTGTGATTGAAATGGAGCAGTCAGATGGTATGATTAAATTGAACTCATCAAATTATTCCACTTGGAGGCGTCTGATGGAAGATTTGCTCTATTGCAAAGATTTGTATAAGCCTATGAAGGTTAAAGATAAACCTTCTACTATGGACGATGAAGAATGAGAAGTTCAACATAGAAAAGCTATTACCTATATTAGAAGATGGATGAATATAAACTTACATGAGTATATTTCAGATGAAACTAGAGCTGATGTTGTTTGGCAAAGGTTAGGAAACCTCTTTGCGAAAAAGATAGTGGGAAATAGAATTTCTCTCCTCAGAACGCTTGTAAATTTGAAGTATAAAGATGGTGGTAATATTGTTGAGCACATAAGCCTATTTCAGAGTCTTGCAAACAAGTTAGTTGCTATGAAAATGAATATAGATGATGAGATACAAGGATTATTACTTCTCAGCTCTTTACCAAAAAGTTGGGAAACGTATGTAGTGACTATTTGCAACTCCATACCAGAGGAAACTCTAACTATAGATATGGTTAAAGACAGTTTGCTAAATGTAGATGCCAAAAGGAAAGAACAGGATGAATCTTCTTCTGGTGCATTTGTTACTGAAAAACAAGAAAGACATGGAAGAAGTCATAGCAGAAATCCACATGGATATAGAGGAAGATCCAAGTCTAGAAGAGATATCAAATATTTTCACTGTAACAGGTCAGGTCACATGAAGAAAGAGTATGGATTTTAGAAGCGAGAACAGAATGAAATGAAGAAAAATGAGAAAGAGACCAATACAGTTGCTGCTGAAGATAATATCACTATTATCTGTGATGAAGGTTGTGTTAGTCTTGTAGCTTAGGATAGTAATTGGGTAATTGACTCCGGTGCTTTATTTCATGTTACTTCTCATAGTGATTTCTTTAGATCTTACACTACTAGTGATTTTGGTAATGTCAGAATGGGAAATAGTGGTACATCTAAGATTGTGGGTATTGGAGATATTTGCTTGGAGACCAGTATTGTGAGCAAATTGATACTCAAAGATGTAAGGCAGGTTCCAAATATTCGTCTTAACTTGATATCTACAGGTAGACTTGATGATGAGGGCTTTGCACACTATTTTGGTGAAAGCAAATGGAAACTCACTAAAGGTTCTCTGATTGTGGTAAGAGGATAGAAACTTAACTCTTTTTATGTCATGGAAGCTAAGCTACACAAAGGAGAGATTAATACAATTTAAAAAGGTGAAAGTATATATCTTTGGCATAAGAGGCTTAGACATATCAATGAGAAGGGACTACAAACTCTTGCTAGAAAGCAGTTCTTACCAGAGTTACAAGGTACATCTCTTAAATCTTGTGATCATTGCTTAGCTGGAAAAACACATAGAGTTACATTTCATACATATCCATCATCTAAAAGATTAGATGTTATTGATTTAGTTCATGTTTGTACCATGCAAACTAGAACTCTTGGAGGTACTCTTTATTTTGTTACTTTTATTGATGACCATTCTAGAAAAGTATGGGCTTTTGCTTTGAAATCTAAAGACCAAGTACTCGATGTTTTCAAGGAGTTTCATGTCAGTGTTGAAAGCGAAACTGACAGAAAACTAAAGTGTATTCAATGAGATAATGGTGGCGAGTACAGGGGTCCTTTTGAGAATTATTGCAGGTTCCATGGAATCAGGCTTGAGAAAACAGTTCCTAAAACTCCTCAATAGAACGGTGTGGCAGAAAGGATGAACAGAACCATTGAAGAAAGGATTAGGTGTATGCTTTCCCACGCCAAGTTACCAAAGTCATTTTGGGGGGAGGCTATGAGAACTACAGTTGATCTGATAAATCTTTCTCCATTAGTTCCTCTAAAAGGTGATGTTCCAAAGAGAGTATAGAGAGGAAAAGATATACCTTATAATCACTTAAGAGTCTTTGGGTGTAAAGCATTTGTTCATATTCCCAAAGATGAGAGGTCCAAGCTTGATAGTAAAGCAAAAGCATGCATCTTATTGGGATATGGTCATGAAGAGTTTGGGTACAGATTATGGGATCCAGGTGTTAGAACTCTTGCAGATTCTAAACTTGGGGTTGATCTCTTTAGAGGATCGGCCTCCTTGGAACTCTATAGCGGTTCCTCCCTCCAAGTTGCTGCTCAAAGGCTGCAGAAAAGATTCATCTATTACTTATGAAAAGAGATGGAATACATGACTATTTATAGGGCTTCTAACCCTAACTCCTAATAGGACTCTTACTTAAGACTCCTACTTCTAACCAACTCCTAATAGGACTCCTACTCAAGACTCCTACTTATAACCAACTCCTAATAGGACTCCTACTCAAGACTCCTATTCCTTTACAACTCCTTATTCTTCTCTAAGAAATAACCTCCTAACCCTAGCCGACCACTTTACCTCTTTAATAGGGGTTGGCTTAGGTAGGTTTTGTTAGGATCGAGAGCACTAAGAGGGGGGGGTGAATTAGTGCAGCGGAAATTTTACAGCGATTAAAACCGAAAGCTGCGTTCGTTCGATAGAAACTATTATGATGCAAAAGCTGATTCACAGTTTGTATCTAAGTGCAGTTTGCGTCTAAGCGCAGATTGCGTCTAAGCGCAGTTTGCGTCTAAACACAGTTTGCGTCTAAGCGCAGTTTGTGTCTAAACACAGTTTGCGTCTAAGCGCAGTTTACATCTAAACGCAGTTTACGTCTAAACGTAGTTTGCGTCTAAACGCAGTTTGCGTCTAAGCGCAGTTTACGTCTAAACGCAGTTTGCGTCTAAACGCAGTTTACGTCTAAACGCAGATGACAGTTTGCAGTTCTAAATGAAATCAAGATGTAAACGTAATCTGCACAGAACCTTGTTCATAAAAGCGCAGAAGACAGTTTGCAGTTGTAAATGAAATCAAAAGACGTAAACGTAAACTGCAAAGAAACTTGTTTGTAAAAAAAAAGCGCAGAAGACAGTTTGCAGTTGTAAGTGAAATCAAGACGTAAATGTAAACTGCACAGAACTCATTCGTAAAAGCGCAGAGAGACAGTTTGCAGTTTGTAGATGGAATCAAGACGTAAACGTAAACTGCACAGAATTCGTTCGTAAAAGCGCAGAGAGCAGTTTGCAGTTTGTAAATGGAATTAAGACGTGAACGTAAATTGCACAGAACTTGTTCGTAAAAGCGCAGAGAGCAGTAGCTATGTAGGAGGTTTGCAGTAATGATAAAGTGCTCAAAATAAACGCAAACCAGAGATTTAGAGTGGTTCGGTCAGTCTTGACCTACTCCACTTTTGGCTTCCTCCACCGATGAGGTTACCGACGTCAACTAGAGGCCTTCCTTCAATAGGCGAAGGCCAACTACCCTCTTACAGATTCACTCCTTTTGACGGGCTTAGGAGACAACCCTTACAGATGTTTTCTCTCCTCTCTTCACAACTCAAACTTGAAGAACAGAAGGAGGAGGAAAACTAGCAGTTTTGAGCTCTAAGAACCACTGAAAAGATCAAGATTTTGGGTAAGTTCTTGCTATCTCAGTGCTGAATGGGTGGGGTATTTATAGGCCCCAACCCAATTCAAATTTGGAGCTCAAAACGATCAAATCCCGGAATTCCGGGATCAAGCGGTTGCACCTCCTGACTGGAGAGGTTGCACCGCCTGGCAGAGCTCGAAGACTGAGCCCAGGCGGTGCCACCTCTTGACTGAGGCGGTTGCACCTCTTTGCCAGAGCTCGAAGACCGAGCTCAGGCGGTGCCACCTCTCTGTCAGGGAGGTTGCACCGCCCAGTCTTGCTCGAAGACTGAGCTCAGGCGGTGCCACCTCCTGGCTGGGGAGGTTGCACCGCCCAGTCTCGCTGGGAGGCTTAGCCCAGGCGGTGCCACCTCCTGGCCTAGGCGGTTGCACCTCCTGGTGCAATCAGGGTCCGAATGGTTAGTTCCATTCGGTCCAATTTCAGTCTTTCAGGGGCCCAATTGCCCCAAGATTAAGCCAATGGGATCACCTCCCATTTTCCAACTTAATCAACGTGCTAACTACGATTAAATCTAAGACAATTTCTGCAGCTTTGCTTCGGTGCGTCAATCGCTTCTTCCGGCGAGTTTCCGGCAAACTTCCGTCGATCATCCGATGAACCCTCGGTGATGCTCCTGCGGACTTCCGGCAAACTCTTGGACTTTGCGACGATCCACTTGGCAAGTTCCGACGAGCTTCGCTTGGCAAGCTTCTGGACTTCTCGGATCTGTTCTCGCAGAACCTCCGACGACCGTCCGAACTTCCGTCGAACTCTCGAACTTCCAATGTGATCATGAACTTGACTCCGGCGCAACTCCTGCTGCTTGTCTTCATCGTTATCATAGTTAATCCTGCACAATTAAAACAAAACTTCGATCGAGACAATTAATCCTAAGCAATTAACCAAGTTGTCCGGCATGTCATTGGTCCCTCGACGCTTCATCTGATTCTTCGGCGCATCGTCCTCTCCTGCGGCCTATTGCCCAATCGGCCAGTTGACACCACAACTCCGATATCCTTGGCACAATAACTGCTCTTCTTGGCCCGATGCCCGAGTCCACGGCCCGAAGCCTTCTGTCGATACGTCGACCGATCCACCGGCCCGACGTCCAATCTTCTGACATGTTCCTCCGGCACAACATGATGTTCCTGCTTTAATTGTCTCATCCTGATCGAGGCATCCTGCGTCACTTAAAACGCAGATTAAATCATAAACATATATCAAGTAGTTTCATCATCAAAATACGAGATTCAACAGGTTTTACATGAATGTCCCTCTCAATTAGGACTCTCCTAGCTAGAGTCCTAACAAACCCGCCCTCTTCAAATCAGCCTTGTCCTCGAGGCTGACGATTCATGAATTTTGGGAATTTGATCTTCAAGTCATCATAGTTCTCCCAAGTGGCATCTTCTGTTAGTAGGTTTGCCCACTGTATTAGCAATTCAGTAGTAGATCGTCATCATCGAGTCATGATCCGTCGATCAATAATGGCACTTGGTTGAGTATGAAGTTCTCCTTGGGTAGTCATATTTGGTGGGTGGCTTTGGGCTGTCTCCAAGCACCTATTTACAATTTCTGTCTGGCCGTCGATTTGTGGGTGATATGCCATACTCCTTTTCAATTTAGTACCCTGCATATGGAATAACTTTGTCCAAAATCTGCTCGTGAAGATGCAAGTAGAATTTATCATAAGCACAATGTGTCACTTATAGTGTAATTCTTTTGAGTCCCAATTGTAATGAGCCAAGGGGCTTGGTACTTCCTCCAATTTTTTTTTTTATAATCTTACTAGTCTTTGAATCTTCTTGCCATTCCATCTTAATATCCTTAAGAAAGTCGCTGGTCGGAAGTGAAATAGTCGAAACTTCAACTTGCTCGGGTAGTTGCGAAAGCGCGTCTGCAAGAACATTCTCTTTCCCCTTTTTGTAAGTTATATCATAATCAAATCCAAGAAGTTTTGTTACCCATTTTTGCTGCTCAGGGGATGATATCTTTCGCTCCAAAAAGTACTTGAGGCTTTTATGGTCAGTTTTAATTTGAAATCGTCGGCCAATCAAGTAGGGTCTCCACCTCGTTGCAGCGCGCACAATGGCGAGCATCTCCTTATCATATGTTGACTTATTTTGATGGGAGGGAGATAATACATTGCTAGTGTATGTGAGTGGTCGACCATCTTGCATGAGAATGGCTCCAATTCCAACTCCAGATGCGTCGGCCTCAATAATGAAGGGTCGATTGAAATATAGTAGTGTTAGTACTAGCGTCGTCGTCATGGCTGCCTTAAGTTTGTCGAAGGCAGCGGAGGCTCTGTCCGACCATTGGAAGACATCTTTTTTCAGTAAGGAAGTAAGTGGTGCACTGATCTCTCTATAGTTTTTCACGAATTTGCAGTAGTAGCCTGTTAAACCCAGAAAGCCATGTAGCAATTTTATGTTCCTCGGGGTCAGCCAGTTTTGCATTGCTCCAATTTTGAAGGGGTCTACTGCCACACCTTCCTCTGATAAGATATGCCCAAGATATTCCACCTTCTTTTGAAGAAAGCAAAAATTTATAGTGGTTGTTGTGTGTTCAAAAGGTGATTTTCGGTATGTTTTCTTCGCATACTCGTATTTGATGATACCCGGATCGAAGGTCCAGCTTTGTGAAGATTTGTGCTCCATTTCATCTAGCAACTCATCTACTACTGGAATAGGGTATTTATCCTTGATGGTTATGCCATTGAGAGCTCGGTAATCAACACATAATCGCCATATTCCATCCTTCTTTCGTATGAGGAGCACCGGTGAAGAGTAGGGGCTGCAACATGGCTGAATAACTCCTATTTTGAGCATCTCTTTTACAATCCTTTCTATTTCATCCTTTTGGAGATGTGGATACTGATATGGCTGAGCATTTGCTGGAGATTTGCCTGGAAGAATCGTTATACAATGATCATGCCGACGGGTAAGAGGTAGGTTGCGCGGTTTGTCAAATATATCTGAAAATTCAGCAAGGAAGTAGATTTAGATCTTCAAATTTTATTGGCTCTCCCTTAGTTTGCTGCTCAAGTTGTACCAAAAAGCCACTGCATGCCTTCTCCATTTGTTGTGTGCAAATCGTTGTTACGTCGCCCTCACGTTTCCCGTGCAGTATCACCTGTTTCTCCTTACTGTAAAATTTTATCGCTCCCGAAGCTCTTCTCTTGTTAACCTCTTTGGTGTAGGGACTTGGTCGACAGTAGGGGGGGCTAAGTGCTTCAATATTACTGGTTGAGGAGTGACTCTAGTCCTCCGAGCTTCATGGTTCAATTGCTCCTCTTGATGTCGTGCGAAAGAGATGGCTGCCATAAGCGTATACGGTTGTCGCGCTTTAACTTCTCCTCGGATCTCCGGCTTCAAGCCCTCAATGAAGGTCCTCAATAGCTATTTTTGAGACCAATCATGAGTTTGATTAAATAACCTTTCAAGCCTGGTTTGGTACTCCTGAATGGTGGAGGTTTGTCGGATCTTTGCTAGTTGTCCGTCAATATTCTCGTAATCGGTTGGTTTGAAGCGGATCAGTAGTCTTTTTTTAAATTGTTGCCATGAAAGGACTCCATAAGTATGTTCAAACTAGTCAAACCACTGTATAGCATACCCTTTAAGATGTATAGCTGCAATTTTCACCATAGATGCATCCGCGGTTTTGTGGTACTGAAAATATCGCTCCGCGTGCGAGATCCAACCAATCGGGTCTCCTTCTTCCCATCTAGGGAAGTCCACTCTCATGCATGGATAGTTGGGGTCAGTTATAGAGCCTCCCCTCCCTTGGAACTAATCTCTTTGGGCCTGGTGCGATTGGGCAAAGCTCTCTCCGTGATATGATTTTTTCGGGCTTAGTGGTCGGCCCAATCTGAGTTCGGTAAAGAGCATCCGAATCTTATCCTCCATTCACGCCTCCAAGGCTTTGAATTTAGCATTGATTGCCTCCTTAGATGTCATAGTATATGCCTCCAAATCTATGATATTAATATCTCTCCTTTGTTGTCAGGTTAAAGGCATATATAGGTTGAGAGAGGTGATGGTCGAAAGGGTTGGTAGATCGGTGGATGTAGGCTACGGTTTAGGCTTGTTTTGTGGCTATTTTGGGTGCAGTTTGAGGGTGTGGTTTGGTAGAGTTTTAGGGCTGTAGATGAAAGTTTTGGATCTGTGGTAGATGGTAGCAAAGGTTTGATAGAAATAAGCGGAAGTTGCAGCAAGTATGTGTTGTCTTGTAAGAGTAGAATTGTCGTCCAAGAAACAACGGTTTCTCGACATAATTTCCACCAAAAACTTGAGAGAATTGAGGAGGGAATTGATAACAAAATCATAGTTTATATGACAGCAAGGATATCTAATTTAATCAAGAAAATTTCAGTAGTATAACAGCAAGGAAATTGGTGCAAGTTGCAATTGCAGAATTCTCGTCGAGAAATTTCAGCGGGATACGACGAAAACTTGCAGCAATACAAAATCATTTTTAGAGATGAATTTCTTCATAGATCAATCATAGATGGAAGCTAAGATGATCTTTGAAGTGTATAAGAAATTTTATTTAAAAAACGATTGCAAATAGATGGGTTAAGGCAAAAATATGCGGCTGAAATTTTCTGCAGCACAGATTTTTAAGTATAGCAGATTGGACGTAAAAGATCAGTAGTTTATATTGAGAATTTTTTGATGAAACCAAAGGGAATTCTACTGTTAGGAAGTGTCAAAGCTATCATAAAAATTTTGTAGAGATTTGGATAGAAA
Source organism: Musa acuminata AAA Group (assembly GCF_036884655.1). NCBI lineage: Eukaryota > Viridiplantae > Streptophyta > Magnoliopsida > Zingiberales > Musaceae > Musa > Musa acuminata. The sequence goes on along the minus strand of NC_088332.1, from coordinate 30,089,514 downwards.
CAACATAGTATCAAAATCAAACAAATAGTGCTATGCGACTGAAATTTTACCGTGCAGATTTTCAAGTATAGCAGATTAGACGTAAAATATCAAAGGTTTATATTGAGAATTTTTTTACAAAACCAAAGAAAATCTGCTGTTAGGAAATGTCAAAGATTTCATAAAAATTTCGTAGATATTTGGATAAAAAAAACACAATAGCAAGATCGAACAGACGGTGCTATACGGTTGGAATGCTGCGATATATCTTTCGTCGTAGAGATGAAAACTTTATGATGAAAAGTTTATGCAGCACTATAGGAATAATTTTTTTGAGATTTTCAAATAAGGATAACTAAATTGCAGCAGCAGTAAGGTATGAAACCAGAACCTGTTGTAATTCACGGGGAGATCAAAGGATGATCCGCGGTGGTGGAGATGATGGCGGAATTCGGCGACGATCTTTTAAGCAATTGTGGGAATTGCTTTGGATGGTTGTGGAGGGTTGATGGATGGCTGTGGAAGGGCAGGAAGATGCCAAGAACGTTGCTCTGATACCAAGCATTAGAACCCTTGCAGATTCTAAACTTGGGGTTGATCTCTTTAGAGGATCGGCCTCCTTGGAACTCTATAGGGGTTCCTCCCTCCAAGTTGCTGCTCAAAGGCTGCAGAAAAGATTCATCTATTGCTTATGAAAAGAGGTGGAATACATGACTATTTATAGGGCTTCTAAACCCTAACTCGTAATAGGACTCTTACTTAAGACTCCTACTTCTAACCAACTCCTAATATGACTCCTACTCAAGACTCCTACTTATAACCAACTCCTAATATGACTCCTACTCAAGACTCCTATTCCTTTACAACTCCTTATTCTTCTCTAAGAAATAACCTCCTAACCCTAGCCGGCCACTTCACCTCTTTAATAAGGGTCGGCTTAGGTAGGTTTTACATGAATGTCCCTCTTAATTTGGACTCTCTTAACTAGAGTCCTAACACCAGTAAACAAGAAGTTTATTAGAAGTAGAGATGTTGTGTTTCTTGAAGACTAATTGTTTGATGATGGTGATAATATTGAGAAGCCAGAAACCTCTGTTTATATTCCTTAGAGTTTGGGTCCAGTTCCTTCACCTGTAGTTCATGATGATTATGGGGGAGATGAACAAGACGATTGTGGTGAGAATACCAGTGATGATACACCTACAGTTGATGATGCTGAACCAACTGAACAAGCACCTCCACCACCAGTTGAGATTCCATAGAGAAGATCCACTAGAGAGCGACAACCATCTACCAGATACCCTCCACATGAGTATGTTATGCTTACTGACGGGGGAGAGCTAGAAACTTACCAAGAAGCTATTCTACATAAGAATAAGAATGAGTGGGTTAAAGCCATGCAAGAAGAGATGAGATCCTTGCTTGAGAACCACACTTATGACTTGATAAAGTTGCTTAAAGTGAAGAAAGCTCTCAAGAATAAGTGGGTTGCTTAAAGTGAAGAAATTTTTCTTTAGTTGTGAAAATATCCTCTATCCGAGTTGTTCTTGGTTTAGCTGCCCGCTTGAATTTAGAAGTTGAGCAACTTGATGTAAAAATAGTATTTCTTCATGGTGACTTAGAAGAAGAAATTTGCATGGAGCAACTAGAAGGTTTCAAAGTCAAGGGAAAAGAAAATCTGGTGTGTAAGCTTAGGAAAAGCTTATATGGACTCAAACAGGCACCTAGATAGTGGTATAATAAGTTTGATTCCTTTATGATAAGCCAAGGGTATGATAGAGCCACATTTGATCATTATGTGTATATGAAGAAATTTTCAGATGATGATTTTATTATTTTACTACTATATGTTGATGATATGCTGATTGTTGGCCATGATTTTGGAAAAATTAGAAAACCTAAAAGAGAGCTAAGTAAGTCTTTTGCCATGAAAGACTTGGGATCGGTGAAACAAATCCTTGGCATTAAGATTCTTCGTGATAGGAAGAAAAAGAAGATTTGGCTATCTCAGGAGACTTACATTGAAAAGGTTCCTGAAAGATTCAACATGAGTAAAGCCAAAGCAGTTTGTTCTCCACTTGCAGGTCATTTCAAGTTTAGTTCGAAACAATGTCCTACAAGTGAGAAAGAAAAAGAAGAAATGTCCAGAGTACCTTACTCATCTGTAGTAGGCAGTTTGATGTATGCTATGGTTTGTACTAGGCCAGATATAGCTCATGTAGTTAGAGTTATCAGCCGATTTCTCTCTAATCCTGGAAAGGAACATTGGGCAGTAGTGAAATAGATATTAAGATATCTAATAGGTACTTCCAAGTTATGTTTATGTTTTGGCAGTGATGAACCTGTGTTAGAAGGTTACACAGATGCAGACATAGTAGGTGATACTGATTCCAGGAAGTCCACTTCGGGATTCTTGATGACATTTGCAAGAGGAGCAGTCTCTTGGCAGTCTAAGTTACAGAAGTGTGTTGCTCTATCAACCACAAAAGTAGAATATATAGCAATTACTAAAGCTTGCAAGGAAGCTTTATGGATGAAAAATTTTCTACAGGAATTGGGCTTGAAACAGGAAGGATATACTGTTTACTGTGACAGTCAGAGTGTCATTCACCTCTCCAAGAATTCAACATACCATTCTAGATCCAATCAGATTGATGTGAGATATCACTAGATTCGTGATGTGTTTGAGTTGAAATAATTACAGTTGAAAAAAGTACATACCAATGAGAATGGTTCAGATATGTTGACAAAGTCTTTGCCTAAAGAGAAGTTTGAAGTATGTAGGCGAAGAGCGGGCTTGGTATAGCCCATCATATAAGATAGAGGGGGAGAATTGTTGGGTCCGGCCCATATGTGGGCTTGGACAATTTGGACCATAAGCCCAAATCAATAATTAAGAGAGAAAGGGCAAAAGGTGAGGATAGAAAATCAGAGTGCACAATGAATGTGTGCGGCAGCGTGCAAAGAAAAGAGGAGAGAGAAAGTAGATTTTTGAGATTTTTGCTTGACGATCGGTGGCCAAACATTGTCAATTTTGGTCCAAATTTTATACAAAGAATCCTTACAGTAAGCTCTACAATCCTAATGGTATTGATCTATATTTTACCTTCTCTGAGGTACTTTCCTTCTATACCCACTTTGTGAGACCTATAATTCTCTTACGAGAAGATCTATCCTATGTGATGAAGATATGCTATGAGCCAAGATCTATGATCTTGATGTTATTATGATCCTCTAGTTATTCTAGAGAAGACCTATTGTAAACCTATCATCATTACTATTGATAGTAGAAGTTTAAGGTGGACTACGGTCCTGTGATTTTTTCCACGTTGAGTTTTCCACGTTAAAAGATTTGGTCTTACTGGATGATTGATATTTTTTTGTTCTATTGTTTATGCTGTATTGGTTGATATTTACATTTGGATATCAAGTTGGTATTTTAACGAGGAACCCATTTTGATACACAAAGTGGGAAAAAAATATTTCGTTTTAACATGTTTTTCCAACACAATTTAGATCAATTAAGGAGTTCGATTTTGTCTCTTGCACCGGAGGTTGAAAACACATTCAGGCAACCCCATTTGCTACTTCGCAAATCCAAATATGACATCAAGATCACATTTAAATCTTGAGATAGCCATATCCATTGTCTTTGTCGATTGGGATTTTATATCCAAGTGCTAGAAAATGAGGGATTATTATTTCATGACTCATTGCCATATTGCATAACCAAAAGCTAATAACTTGTTTTTTAACCAACGACTTATTATTATTATTATTATTATTATTATTTTCCTTCATGTATCACATAGGATTTTTGCTTATGAAATATCATTGCAATGAGATTTGTGTTTTGGGCCGCCAAGCTGTACTGCTACACTTGTATCGGTATGTATCTGCATGCTATATTACTACCTACATTCATGGTACCATTAATTCTGATGCACTCATTAACTCTTCTTTTGTTCTTTGATCCAACAGATAATGCAAGTCATTTATCTTCTGTTTAAATGTTATTTTCTTTAGAAACATGACTTCATAGGATGATTTTATTATATTAAGTAAATATATGCATATCCCAGAAGATGAGAGAAAACAACATTACTCCTATTCCAAACCATTGAACATATTAGTGTGGCAGATGAGGGCTTGTCTGCACTCTAGTAGTTTATTATCTGCATAGTCTGGAAAAGAAGCTTGTTTTTTTGGCCTAATAGTAATGATAACCTTTGGTAAAAGGGATTTTCATCAAATTGATCACATATCTGATTGATTAAATCTCCTCTTCCACTGTTGGAGTAAACGAAGTAGAGGTTCATTTTTTGAGAGCATAAGTCAAGGTTATATTTCCCTTTGGATCGGGGGAGGTCACAGGGAGGGAAGGAGTACATCGTTTACCTCTCATTGTGATCTTTTAAAAGTAGTTATCTTTCATTTATTTGATCAAAAACTTTTGGAACGTCATAAATAATCTCATACTGTATAAACTGGAGTCCTGTTGGCACGTCTCGATCAATCATTCCTCGGTTTCCATTGATCATTTGCAAACATGGATGGAGTCTAACTTCATACTAATGGACGACTAAGATATGAGGATCGTATGGAGTCTTGTGCTCTCTCTGGCCCATATTGGCATCGTGCGGTGATCGATGCAAGATCCATATTGGCATCATAAATTTCGCTGCGAAGACGGGCAGGTAAAAAGAGGGCAGACCAATTTAGAACTAACCAAGTAAAGAAATGTTGGAAGAAGGGAGGCTGAAAAGTCAATTGTCGTCTCAGCATTGATGACTCAAATGTTGAATGCAGATATTTGTGATGAAACAATGTTATGAGCGCATGGCCTCGTGGGATTGGTTGGGTCCATCATGCACTCTGGGCTGCTACGTAAGTTGAAATAATTTAGTTATTGAGATGACAAGTGCACTATGGATTGTTCGTGTTCAATTAATTATATATAAGAGTACTTGTTATGTCAGTGATGTTGGAATCATGTCAACATTTAGTACCGTATCAATTAAGAAAGAAATCAAGAATTTATAAAGTAACTATATCATCAAAGGCGATTGACTTTTGAGGTTTATCCAAAAGGGACTAAACCATCTAGAGCAAACAATTTCTCTAACCTCATGCCATCGCGCTTGCGTGCGTTGAGCTCTCATGCTCGAATTTATAAAAATAAATGATGGCTTATCATAGCCCAACATTAGAACCCTTGTAGATTCTTTGCTTGGGATTGATCTCTTTAGGAGATTGACCTCCTTTGAACTATATAGGGGTTTCTTCCTCTAAATTACTACTCAAATGTTGCAGAAAAGATTCATCCATTGCTTGTTAAAAAATGATAACTACATATCTATTTATAGAGCTTCTAAACCCTAACTCCTAATATGACTCATACTCAAGACTCTTATTCCTTTACAACTCTTAATGTTTCTCTAAGAACAACTCCTAATAGGACTCCTACTTAACACTCCTATTCCTTTACAACTCCTAATGCTTCTCTAAGAAATAACCTCATAACCTTAGCCGACCTCTTTACCTCTTTAATAGGGGTTGGCTAGATAGATTAACATGAATACTCCTCTCAATTAGGACTCTCCCAGCTAGAGTCCTAATACCCAACTAACATTCGAGTTTAACCTCACTCCTTATTTGTATTTCTTCTTTTTTTATATTTTTTTTTATTTGTTGTCTCTTAACTAGCTTTGATTAGGATTCATAATTTAATTTTAACAACAGTTTTACTATTTTACAATATGATGATAATAATAGATAGTTGTAATTTCATCCTATTAGGAACTCAACCATCTTCTCACCATTATCTTATTATCAAACTATCATTGTAGAGATTAAGACTCGACATTAAAATTTATCATTGTTAATTTAATTTTAACACAGTTTTATTATTTTACAATATGATTGTAATAATAGATAGTTGTAATTTCATCCTATTAGGAACTCAACCATCTTCTCACCATTATCTTATTATCAAACTATCATTGTAGAGATTAAGACTCGACATTAAAATTTATCATTGTTAATCTAATTTTAACAACAGTTTTATTATTTTACAATATGATGGTAATAATAGATAGTTGTAATTTCATCCTATTAGGAACTCAATTATCTTCTTGTTGAATCTCGGATTTTGATGATGAAGTCAATTGTAATTTGTTTAATCTAATCTATATGTTAAGAAAAGTGTGCAGGATTAACTACAATAGCAATAAGACATAAAGCAGGTGTTGTGTCGGAGTCAAGATCGAGATCACGTTGGGAGTTCGAGAGTTCATCGGAAGTTTTGCTGAAACTTAGAGCCAAAAAGGGTGGAGTTTTTATAGGCCCCAATGGCTTCAAAAATGGAGCAAAAAAGTGTCTAATCCTGGATTTTCAGGGTCTTGGCGGTACCATCTCCATTATTGGGTGGTACCATCGCCTGACACCTGACACTGAGCAGTACTATCGATCAATCTGGGTCGTACCACCATTTGATAGAGCTTAGAGACCAAACTCTGGCGGTACCACTGCTTGATAGGGGTAGTACCACCGTTGGCAGCAATAACTGCCGACGATACCACCACCCAAACCACTTGGGAGACTGGGTCTTCTGGGCGGTGCCATTGCCGGCCATATTTTTAGGGGCTGATTGGGCTATTCAATCTGGCCCAAATCAACCCTGTTAAGGGCTCAATTGATCCCTAATTAAGTTAGTGAGATTACCTCACAATCCTAACTTAATTTATGCTCTTACTATGATAATTAAGACATGATCACAACTCTTCTTATTCCGGTGCGTCAATTGCTCTTCTAGCAAGCTTCCGGTGTACTTCCGGCGAACATCCGATGAACTCTCGATAATGCTCTAACGGACTCCCAGCAAGCTCGTGGACTTTACGATGATCTTCTTAGCAAGTTTTGACGAGCTTCTTTGGTAAGCTCCTAGGCTTCTTGGTTGGTTCCAATAGAACTTCCAATGAACGTCCGGACTTCCAACGAACTCTCGAACTCCTAATGTGATCTCGATCTTGACTCTGGCACAACACCTGCTTTATGTCTTATTGCTATTGTAGTTAACTTTTACAACACTTTAAGACTCAAGAACTCCACTTTTTGGCTCCATTAAGAAGTTCAACACTTTAACACTATAATCTTGAGTTCTTGAGTCTTAAAGTGTTGTAAAAGTTAGAGTTCTCCTCCTTCATCTCTTAGCCTTGTAATCATCCAAGAAAGAGGAGTGAGACTTGTAAGGGTTCATCTCCTAAACCCAAAAAAAGGAAAAAGTGCTGTAAAGAGGTGTTCAATCTTCACCTATTGAAGAAAGGCCTTTAGTGGATGTCGATGACCTCGTTAGAGGAGGAATCTAAAAGTGGATGTAGGTCATATTAACCGAACCACTCTAAAACTCAGTTTGTATTTACTTTGAGCAATTTACTTTTATAGTAAACTGCCTCTTCTCCATATTGTACTTTTACTACACCTACATACGCTTTCAAGTAAACACCTTCTTGCTAGTCATAGGTGCCCAGCAAGCCAATCACGTGAGTTATGACACGTGTGACTTGACACAGAATCTTTTTTTGCTTATTATATTTTGGCATTTATCACTTTATATTAACTATTATATATATGCATGTATATATTGTGATGTCCTTGGATCTATGCAATGGGAATCGGATCGTGATGAGATCATAATAATGAGATCGATTCACCTTTAAACACATATCATAAATAATCTCGGTCATAGGTTACTCGAGAGGGACATCGTGATAACTGGATAGACTGGTGTGTTGTATACTCCTTCATATGATGGATGCAGTTGGTCTCATAGCTACTCATGTGGGGACATTAGAGATACAGTATAGGTGCTCATTGGAGAATGAGTTCACTGATTGATCCGCTTACGGAATGCTAGATGGTTGATGATGCCTTATTGTTAGATAGTAATTCAGTAGTCCTAGTGGTGTATCTAGTCCTTAGACTTGAGACACCAAGGATGTCCTGTATGAGTGCTCCACTCTTTGATACTAGACTTATAGGTTTGACTATCCCAAATCTAGTACAACTGGTCATTGGGAGTGGCAGTCGACCTTATGAGGGCTATTGAGTATCGATAGAGGATCATCCACTCTTGGCGTCATAATAGAAATATTCCATGTGTTCTTGCTCAAACAAATCCCTGGCCAAGGTCATTCGGGATGAGAGAGAAAGAGTTCTCTAGTAGAATCCGATTAGAGCAAGACTCGAGAAGAAACCATATGGGTCTGACAGTACCATGCTCGATATACGGTCTCTGAGATATTAGAGGGACTATAGGTATACAGTAACTGAGGACAGACAGGTCCAATGGATTGGATTCCCATATATCGTCTAGGGACTACGACGTAGTGGCCTAGTACGTCCATAGTGGATGAGTCGAGTGAATTATTATAGAGATAATAATTCACTAAGTTAGAAGGAGTTCTGATAGGTATGACTCACGGCCAGCTCGATATTGGGCCTAGAGGGTCACACACATATGGTAGGCATTGCGATGAATAGAGGTTCGGATATGAGATATCCGCTAGAGCCCTTGTATTATTGGATATCCAATAAGCCCCTGAATTATTGGATCCCATGGATGAGATCCAATAAGGGCACATTAGAGATTATTGGATAGAGATCCACTAATCGAAAAGGCTTGGGTAATTGGATGCAGATCAAATACCCACTAGGGGAGGATCCATTAGGTTTTGATAGGGGGCCTCTATAAATAGGAGGGATTCAAAGCCTCATAGGCTAGAGCCTTTGCTTGTCTCTCTTATTCTCCTCCCCCTCTCCTCCTTAAAGCAGGCCTAGAGTTTTGAGGAGCGTCGTCGCAACCCTGCTATATAGATCACCGCTAGATAGGAGGATGCTTGACCTCCTTCACCCTCTCATAAAGATCTGGAAGGAAACAGGGATATACGATCTCCCTAGGTAACATAATCTACTCTATATGTAATTTTAAGTTTCGCGGATTTTGTGCACCAATCTTTGCACAACGACGAACATCTCTTTGGGAATAGGGGATTTTTTTTCCTGTTCTTCCGCTGCGCATGTGATGTCGCCCTCAAGATTTCCCAATAGTGGTATTAGAGCTAGGTTGTTCGTGTGAATGATTGGTTTTGAACTACGTGTGTTGTGTTTAGGAAGAATTTTGACATCAAAATCATTGACGCAAAAACAAGGAAGTGCAGCAACAGTTGCTACCCTCGATCTGCGTGCCTATAACCACCTGCAGCGATAGTCGCAGCCAGGCAGCACAGCGCCGGCGCATGCGCAAGCGCTGTGCCTACGGCCGGCTGCTGTAGGCATGCGATCGGCGGGGCAGAACTGCCCGCGGAGGCGACGGCGCCTGTGGGGACTCCCACCTATAGGGGCAGCGCTACCAGAGGGCGTGCCGCCCGCAGGCGAGGGCAGCGCCCCGCCCTCTGCCGCACAGCCTACCACCGGTAGGGTGGCAGCGGCGGCAACAATAGCAACAAGGGAAAAGGAGAAAGGGGCTTAGGGTTTTAGACAAAAAGATATTTTTACCCCTATGAAATTGAGAAATTTAAGTTTCTATCTTTTGTCCAAATTATGAAAATACCCCTAGAAATTCAGAAATTCCCTATATGTCCTTGATTTCAAAAAATATTAATTATTTAAAGGTTTAGTTGATTATTATTTTTATTATTATCTAGTAGTCCTGCATGATAATAATTTATACATATGATATATGATGTGTGGACGGATGATCATGGACCGTGTAATGTGTGTACTTGTGATTATTATTATTGAGGTCTACGAGCCTCCATTATATTTCTCATTTATTGTCGGGTCTACGTGCCTATGATTAAGTTGTAATTATATGAGAAGGCGCAGTGGGAGCGTGGATGCGATAGTGGGACCCACAAGACGGACGATTGCGATGCATCGAGATGTCGACGGAACTGACGAGGATGAGATGGACGATCACAGGGCATAAAGATGCATCGTTGCACATAGAGAATTTGATGTGAGTGATCAAGCCTACTGGCTCGGGTCTGATCACATTAGGTTGTGGTCCATGATCATCTGGTGTGATTGCTTATACACATACTAGATACGTATATATATTTGCTTGCGATGTAGATATATATTAAATATGTATATGTGTGACATATTTAAGTCGATAAATGTGAGGCAATTAGATTGACCCACGTGGCCTTCCATCGTTATAAGTAGGAACCGATTCCTGGTGTAGGTTGAGTTGGTCGAGTCCCTCGAGGCTCACTTATATCGCGAGTCGCTATCTTGCTTATGACATAGAGATGTCACCGGTGACCTGAGGACATGGTATGCTTGGTCGAGTCCCTCGAGGGTATATCATCAAATTAGACTCATCTTGTAACAAAGGTGTTGACTTAACCGAATATCATGGTTGGTCGAGTCCCTCGAGACCATGGTGATTTAGAGGCTGAACATGATTGGAATCACAAGGAGTTGTGATTGGCAAGAGTTGCCTACCTTTTGGGCTTAGTGTGATTGGTCGAGTTCCTCAAGGTTACATTAAGACACTAGTTGGATCCTAATCCCCACTAGAAGTCTGTCTGAGACTTCCGTTTCACGTGCTGAGGGTATCGCGTGACTCGCTAGTAAAATAGTGGGAGCATATTAAGATAGAAGTCCATATCTTAATAGTTTATTTCTTACAAAATCTACATGTTATTCATTTCCACTACATCTTTATTTTCAAAAAATATCGCTTTTAAATCCCTTACGTGGCATACTTGATGTCAACTGCATCACTAGTCCAAATTATACGGATTGGCTCCGCAACTTGAGAATTATTCTCATGGCAGAGAAAATCACCTACGTCCTTGATACAGTGATGCCTAAGCCCGAGGAAGGGGCAAGCGAGGATGAGATCGCTCGCTACGTGAAGTATATTGATGACACCACTCTTGCTCTTTGCTATATGTTGGGCTCTATGACTCCTGAGTTACAGAGACAACATGAAAAGATAGATGCCAGATCCATTCTCCTACATGTACGTAAATTATTTGAGGAACAAGGAAGGACTCAGCGATATGAGATATCCAAGAGCCTCTTCCGCGCTAGGATGACTGAGGGACACCGATTCAGAACCACGTCCTAAAGATGATTGAGTGGATAGAGAAACTCACAGGTCTAGGAATGGTCCTAGAGGATAACTTGTGTGTGGATATTGTGCTTCAGTCCCTACCAGATTCCTTTTCACAGTTCATAATGAATTTTAATATGAACCTGTTATATCTCGTATTTTGATGATGAAACCACTTGATATGTGTTTATGATTTAATCTGTGTTTTTAGTAACGCAGGATGCTTCGATCAGGATGAGACAATTGATGCAGGAGGAATTGACGTTGTGCCGAAGGAGATCACGTCAGGATATTGGATGGCAGAACGCTTCGGACATCGGGCATCAGGCCAAGGAGAGTGGAATTGTGCCAAGGATATCGGGGTTGCGGAGGTCAACCACCGATTGGGCAACAAGCCGCAAGAAAGGATGATGCACTAAAGAATCGGACGAAACGCCAACCGATGACGTGCCGGGAAACGGAATGTCAATTCGCATTGTAATAATTATCTGGATCGGAGTAGAGTTTTAGCTTGTGTGTGCAGGATTAACTACGATAACGATGAAGACATAAAGCAAAACAAAGTGTCGGAGTCAAGCACGAAGGATTCGTTGCGAGTTCGAGAGTTTGACGAAAGTCCGAAGGTTCGTCGGGAATGCTGCCGGAACTAGCCGAGAATGAGTAGGGAGCTTGCCGAAGGGTTTTTCGGAAGCTCGCCGGAAGGTTCATTAGAAGTTCGCGGAGCTCGCCGAGAAAGATCGGAGCTTGCTGAAGAAGCTCGTTGGAACTCGTCAAGATCAAATCGTGAAGTCTAGGAGCTTGCCGGGAGTCCGCAGAATGGTTTCCGAGAGTTTATCGGAAAACCGTCGGAAGAAGTCTTGACTTACGGACTTTGTAATAGCTTAGACAATGTCTTTAAATTCGTAGTTAGCATGTTACTTAGGGTTAGGATTAGGTGTTAATCCTATAAACCAAGTAGGGGCCAATTGGGCTCTAGTTCGGACTGGTTTGGGCCAATTTTGGAGCCCAACCATTGAGCTGAAATAGTGTAGGCGGTGGTACCGCCTAGCACCCGAGAGCCAGGCGGTGGCACCGCCTGGGCTGGGCGGTGGCACCTCCCAACACCCGAGAGCTGGGCGGTGGCACCGCTAGCATCGGGAACCAAAGAGAATTTAAATTTTGGAGCCCAAATTTGAATCCTCTTGAGGCCTATAAATACCCCTCAAATCTCAGCTAAGATTACAATCTTTTGAAAAGTAATAGTTTGAGTTAAGAGCCTTAGAATAGTCTTTGCAAGCCTTGTTTTTCATATTGCTTAAGTGTTCACCTCCTCCCATCTTGTTGAAAAGAATTGTAAGAGTGTGAATCACTTGTAAAGGTTGTAAGAGGGGTATTAGTCCTTCCCCTACAAGAAATTTGCTAGTGGAAGTTGGAAGCCTCTTCGAAGAAGGCTTCGCAAGTGGATGTAGGTCATTTTGACCGAACCACTTTAAAAACTACTGCGTTATCTGGTTTGCATCCTACTCTTGCCATTTACATACTGTAAACTTCTCTACTTAGTTACTATGCTTCCATACGTTTCTAAGTTATCAAGCTTCTAAAATCGGTTTCCATTGATATTACTTTTCATCATACGAAAGATTTATCAAAACCGAAGTTTTAATCCGCTGCACTAATTCACCCCCTTCTCTTAGTGCCGCTCTGATCCTAACAATTAGTATCAGAGTCACGTTTTTCTACTTTGGTTTAACACCCAAATAGAAATGACTCTTTACGACTTTCAAGAGGGTCACTCTCTCATTTGTCCTCCCTTTTTCAATGGGACGAACTACACTTATTGGAAAACTCGAATGAGAGTTTTCTTACTTTCTTTGGATTTGAATTTATGGCACATAGTCGAAAATGGATTTGAAATGTCTTCTCTTCTAATTAACCATTGGAATGATTTGGAGAAGAAGATGTTTTCTTTAAACGCAAAGGCTATGAATGCCTTATTTTGCTCTTTGGACAAAAATGAGTTCAATCGGGTTTCTTTGTGCGAAACGACTTTCGAAATATGGCACATTCTTGAAATCACACACGAAGGTACTTCTAGAGTTAAAGATTCGAAAATCAACATTTTAATGCATGATTTCGAGTTTTTTCGAATGAAGCTGAGCGAAACCATTGTTGACATGTACACCCGTTTTACGGATGTCGTCAATGGTTTACAAGCTCTTGGCAAATATTTCTCGAATTTTGAACTTGTTAGTAAAGTTTTACGATCACTTTCTAAAGCTTGGGAATCAAAAGTAATGGCAATACAAGAAACAAAAGATTTAAATATTTTTCCACTTAAAGAACTTATCGGCTCATTGATGACATATGAAATGGTGCGCAATGCACATGATGAACACAATGAACACTTGAACCACCTTCCAAAGAATAAAAAGGATTTGGAACTCTGGACAAATGAATACCACTTGAGTGATGACTCAAGTGATGCGAACAATGATGAACTTGAACTTCGAACACCAACTCTTAATAAGTTCATTAAACAAAAATCTAAAATAAACAATGAACTTGAACGGAGGAAGAGGCCAAAGAAAAGGAAGGCATCCAAGGATGAATCAAGAACTTCCAAAGGTGAAACGGCGAATTGGGCTTTGACGGGCTTCGACTACAAGGTAAGTAACTCAACTATCTTGAATTATTTTGAAATTACTTGAAGTTTTTCATGAGTGCTTAATTTAGATAGTAGGAATAGGAAATAAAAAAATTGTTTTTCAAAAATTATATCATGTTTTTCTTTTTAGCATCTTTGAAAAATTAAAAATTTGATCATGAAAAGTATATTGCTAAGGTTTCATGCATGTTGTGTTTTGAAATGTTGAATAATGTATGCAACATTAGGGATGATAATTATATGATATGTGATAGTGCTTAGGATTAATCCATGCATGTGTATCTTGATGATTTTACACTATTACATGCCTTAATAACATGTTGGAAATTATGTGTTTTGGATACAAAAATTTTCATGATCATGAGCATGTTTTAACTTCATGATTGAATTTGAAAATCTATAGCAAAACCATGTTCGAATGCATGAAAGTGTTAAATTTCATTTTCGGATTTTCTTGATCCTAACAATTCATTTTTGAGAATCTATTGATCTTGATGGTTTTATGATGAAATTCATTTTTCGATCCTAAACGTTGATGCATGTTTTTATTTAACATAAATGAAAAAGCATGCTAACATGAAATCAATCAATTAAAATGAAATACATAAAAAAAGGAAAAATATATTATCAATGAAATCATGAATCTACTTATGTTACGAATTTTGTGAACCATAAAAATGATTTTGGTGATTTGAATTTGAGATGAGTTTTATCAAAATCATGATCTTGATTTCTTAGAATAACATGATATTTCCCTTGTTGATCATCTCGATTATTTAAATGGAGATTTGTCGAAATGATTCATGAAATTTTCGATTCATGACTTGATCCTTCATTTGTTTATAAGATGGTTGAAATCTGTGTACCTTTAAATTCTTCCCTTCTCCTTTAGATTTTTGAATTCATGCATGTTATATGTTGAAGATTTGAAACCATGTTTTCATATCATGCATACCCAAGAAATGTTGATTTAATAAATTGAATGATTTGAAAATGAATGATGACTTTTCTCTTGAATGTAACTTGTGATATTCTTTATGAATCATCATCTTGATTTCTCGATAATCGATACATGAAATTTTATTGTGAATCAAGATCTTGTTCTTTGAACTCCCATGTTTCTTCTTATTGTTTACTAAAGAAGAAAATTTCTGAAATGAATAATGATTTTTTTGGAATTATAATTTTTATGATTCATAAAGAATTGAGAGATTAAAAAATCTATCTATGTTTTTTTTTATGAATCTCTTGAAAATGATTTTGATTTGACGATTTGAATTTGAATAAGACTTATCTTGATTTTTTGAAATTTATAACTTATGACTTCTTATGCAAGAATCAAGGTACTATAACATTTGATCTCCTACATTTCCTTTTGATATTTATAAAAATAAAGGAGAACTGTTGAAATAAATCATGTCTGTTGGTATTTAAATGGTCTTATCTTTGATGATATGATTTCTTTGTATTTATGATACAAATGCCTTGATATGATTGAATCACTGTTATAAAAGAAAAAGGAATTTGATAGCTTGCTAATTGCAAAAATATATGCTAGCTTGAATGATAAAACATGAGATTGTCTATAGTGCAAATTTATTATTATCATGATGTGTAGATTGAAATAATGATTAGAATATTGATATAATTATAAATGATGATTTTGTATTATGTATAAAATACTCTTGATATTATTTTGATGCATACAAATGAAAAGTTATGAACATGGTAGGATATAATTTGACAAAATTGATACCATCATTATTTGAAACATTTATGATTTGAAATTATGCACGCAATTGCTTTTTATTGTGATGATATATGCATATAATGTGTATCATGAATGCTCAAAATGATGAATGCTTGGTATCATGATCAAAATATTGATAAATGCTATGATTTATTTCCAAAATGATGTATCATGTATGATATGCTCATAATGTTGATTGATTTATTCAATATCGTGCATGAATGAAATATAAGGTTTTTGAAATAGTGCATGTTTTAATTTAAAAATATAATGACGCACAAATAATATTGATACTTACCTTTGTCATAATTGATGTAAAGTGTCTTCCCTTCTTTTTGACAGTGACAAAGGGGGAGATAGCTAGCTTGCACAAGTCAAGAATATGCAAAAACTTGATTGCTAGCTTGTCTATCTTAAGTAGCAAAGATTACTAACTTGCTTATTTCAAGAAGCAAAAGTTATCTTCTTAAACATCACTATCTTGCCTATCTCAAGAAGCAAGACTTGCAACCTGCACATTACAATAGGAAGCAAGAATCGATAGCTTACACACTTCAACAAGAAAGCTATCTTGTATTTGCTTTCAAAATTTTTGCTAGCTTGTATGTTGTAAAATTTCTCACTTTTTCAAACACTTTGCTAGCTTGCACTTTTTAAAGGAAGCGAAAATAGCACTTCTCAAAAGAGAAGAAAGAACTTGCTATCTTGAACACCACAAAAATTTGCTACCTTGCATGATGTAAAATTTGCTAAGATCACTATCTCAAAAGAGTTGCTATCTCAAAAAAAGCAAATGTGCTATCTTGCCTATCTCAAAATATAAAACATGCTAACTTGTTACGGAAGCAAAATTGCTAGCTCAAACATTGCAAAGGAAGCAAAAATTTGCTAGCTTGCAACTTGCATATCATGAAAATTGCTAGCTTGTAGTCTAAAGAGAAGCAATTAGTTGTTATCTCAAGAAAAGCAAACATGCTAAACTTACACATCTTTAATTGCTAGATTGCATGATGATAAAATTTGATACTATGTTTTTCATGCAATGTATGGAACTTTTTATCTCTAAACACATAAGAGTAGGAACTTCTCCTTTTTGTTGATGACAAAGGGGGAGAAGTATGATGACATACATGTTATGCATAAGTTTATGATGACATGTTGCTTGGATTCTTGAATCCAAGAGTTTCTATCAATAAGCCATATTGATAGGGGGAGTTTGTTTAAACTCCGGGAGTTAAGGTTAACTGCGTCATCAAGTGGTTGTCATCATCAAAAAGGGGGAGATTGTTATATCTCATATTTTGATGATGAAATCACTTGATATGTGTTTATGATTAAATCTGTGTTTTGAGTAACGCAGGATGCTTCGATCAGGATGAGACAATTGACGCAGGAGGAATTGACGTTGTGCCGGAGGAGATCACGTCAGGATATTGAATGGCAGAACGCTTCAGACGTCGGGCATCGGGCCAAGGAGAGCAGAATTATGCCAAGGATATCGGGGTTGCAGAGGTCAACCACTGATTGGGCAACAAGCCGCAAGAAAGGATGATGCACTGAAGAATCGGACGAAACGCCAACCAATGACGTGCCGGGCAACAGAATGTCAATTCGCGTTGTAATAATTGTCTAGATCGGAGTAGAGTTTTAGCTTGTGTGTGCAGGATTAACTACGATAACGATGAAGAAAAAAAGCAAAACAAAGTGTCGGAGTCAAGCACGAAGGATTCATTGCGAGTTTGAGAGTTTGACAGAAGTCCAAAGGTTCGTCGGGAATGCTGCCGGAACTAGCCGAGAATGAGTAGGGAGCTTGCCGAAGGGTTTTTCGGAAGCTCGCCGGAAGGTTCGTTGGAAGTTCGCGGAGCTCGCCGAGAAAGATCGGAGCTTGCCGAAGAAGCTCGTTGGAACTCGTCAAGATCAAATCGTTAAATCTAGGAGCTTGCCGGGAGTCCGCAGAATGGTTTCTGAGAGTTTATCGGAAAACCGTCGGAAGTTCGCCGGAAGCTCGCCTGAAGAAGTCTTGATTTACGGACTTTGTAATAGCTTAGAAAATGTATTTAAATTCGTAGTTAGCATGTTACTTAGGGTTAGGATTATGTGTTAATCCTATAAACCAAGTAGGGGCCAATTGGGCTCTAGTTCGGACTGGTTTGGGCCAATTTTGGAGCCCAACCAGTGAGCTGAAATAGTGTAAGCGGTGGCACCACCAGATTTGGTAGTGGCACTACCTAGCACCCAAGAGCCAGGTAGTGGCACTACCTGGGCTGGGCGGTGGCACCGCCCAGCACCCGAGAGCTGGGCGATGGCACCGCCAGCATCGGGAACCAAAGAGAATTCAAATTTTGGAGCCCAAATTTGAATCCTCTTGAGGCCTATAAATACCCCTCAAATCTCAGCTGAGATTACAACCTTTTGAAAAGCAATAGTTTGAGTTAAGAGCCTTAGAATAGTCTTTGCAAGCCTTATTTTTCATATTGCTTAAGTGTTCACCTCCTCCCATCTTGTTGAAAAGAATTGTAAGAGTGTGAACCACTTGTAAAGGTTGTAAGAGGGGTATTAGTCCTTCCCCTACAAGAAATTTGCTAGTGGAAGTTGGAAGCCTATTCGAAGAAGGCTTCGCAAGTGGATGTAGGTCATTTTGACCGAACCACTTTAAAAACTGCTGCTTTATCTGGTTTGCATCCTACTCTTGCCATTTACATACTGCAAACTTCTCTACTTAGTTACTATGCTTCCATACATTTCTAAGTTATCAAGCTTCTAAAATCGGTTTCCATTGATATTACTTTTCATCGTACGAAAGATTTATCAAAACCGAAGTTTTAATCCGCTGCACTAATTCACCCCCCCCTCTTAGTGCCACTCCGATCCTAACAAAATAAGCTTGAGGTGACTCTCCCAGAGCTCCTCAATATATTGAGGGAGGCAGAGAGTACTACTAAGAAAGAGAAGCCAGTTCTCTACCCTGATGAGACCAGAAAGAAAAGAAAAATAGAAAAGTCCCTTAAGAAGGGAAAGGGCAAGGGCAGACTAGGTAAAGCAAAAGTTGCTAAGAAAGACCCAGCAAAGGACAAAGGCCAGTACTTCCACTATGGCAAAGATGGGCACTAGAAGAGGAATCGTAAAGAGTACCTTATAGAGAGAGCAAAACAAAAGCTTAGAGAAGCTTCAGGTACATTCATGATTAATCTCCAATTGTCAGATTTTTGTGATAGTGCATTGGTATTGAATACCAGTATTGCTTATCACATCTACAATTTGTTGTATATTCTGGCAAAGCCGAGGGGAGATTGGCGAGATGAATATTGTATAAAGGTTTATTTATGCTAGATACTACTCTATATATCATGAATATAAGTGTGTCTAAGAGGTAACAAGATGAGGTGAACAGTGCATACCTGTGGCAATGTAGGCTAGGTCATATCCATGAGGGAATGATTCAAAAGTTGCTAAATGATGAATATCTAGATTCATTCGACTATGAGTCATATGTAACTTGCAAGCCTTGCCTTCGTGGAAAACTGACCAACTCTCCATTTAGTGGAACTGGAGAGAGAGCCACTGAGCTATTGGAACTCATACATAGTGATGTATGTGGACCCATGTTAACTCATGTCATTGGTGGTTACTCCTACTCCATTACCTTTACTGATGATTTCTCAAGGTATGGATATGTGTACTTAATGAAGTATAAGTCTGAGGCTATTATGAGTATAGACTCCGGGAAGTAGCAAGAAGTCATGAATTTTAAGATGGATTCTATGTACTCCAATAAGGTTTGAAACATAGTTGATGCGCCCGAAGGTATTGTACCCATCTGTTGCAAGTGGATCTTTAAGAAAAATATCGGACTAGATGGAAAGGTAGAGACCTATAAAGCAAGGCTAATGGCTAAGGGGTATCGTCAAGGCAAGGTGTTGACTATGACGAAACCTTCTCACTCGTAGCAATGCTAAAATCCATCCGAATTCTATTGGCTATTGCAGCACACTATGATTATGATATTTGGTAGATGGATGTGAAAACAGCATTCCTCAATGGAAACCTCGAGGAGGAGGTGTATATGATACAACCTAAGGGATTCATATCCAAGAACTGCCCAGATAAGGTGTGCAGGTTGCTTAGATCCATTTATGGACTAAAGTAAGCTTCCCGAAGTTGGAACATAAGATTTGACAAGGCAATCAGATCTTATGACTTCGTTAAGAACAAAGATGAGCCTTGTGTATACAGGAATGTAAGTGGGAGTGCTATCACCTTTTTGGTGTTATATGTGGATGATATCCTGATCATTGGGAATGACGTAGGAATACTATTCATAGTAAATGCTTGGTTATCTAAACACTTCTCCATGAAGGACTTAGGGGAAGCATCCTATATCTTGGGGATTCGGATCTATAGAGACAGATCCAAGAGGATGCTTGGCTTGTCCTAGTCCAAGTACATAGAAACCATTGTCAAAAAATTTGGCAGGAAAAATTTCAAAAGAGGTCTCATACCGATGAGACATGGGATATCGCTTTCTAGGAGTATGTCTCCAAAGACTCCAAAAGAAAGGGCGAACATGGATATGATACCTTATGCCTCAGTGGTAGGGTCTATCATGTATGCCATGCTATGTATTAGGCTTGATATAACACATGCTCTAAGTGTCACGAGCAGGTATCAAGCGGATCCAGGCTTGGAGCACTGGAAAGCAGTAAAGTGTATCCTTAAGTACTTGAGAAGGACTAAGGATCTTTTACTGGTATATAGAGGTAGTAGCCTCAAGGTTGAAGGCTACACAGACTTGAGTTTTCAGTTTGATGTCGATGATAACAAGTCAAATTCGGGATATGTGTACATCTTGAATGGACGAGTAGTGTGTTGGAAGAGTTCCAAACAAGATACTACTGCTGACTCGACCATAGAGGCAGAATACATTGTTGCATCAGATGCAGCAAAGGAGGGAGTCTGGGTGAAGAAGTTCATCACAGATTGTTAGGATCGAAGCGGCACTAAGAGGGGGGGTGAATTAGTGCAGCGGATTAAAACGTCGGTTTTGACAAATCTTTCGTACGATAAAAATCGAACTCGGAAGTGCTTAACTTGAACGCATATTCGTAAAGTTGTGCAGCAAAGGTAATGAGGAAATAAAGCTCATAAGAAGGTTTGTAGTAATGTAAATAGCAATAATGAAATGCAAACCAGAGATCACGCCGATTTTAAAGTGGTTCGGTCAAATGACCTACATCCACTTGCGAGGCCCTCTTCGATGAGGCTCCCACCTTCCACTAGCAAATCTCTTAAAGGGGAAGGGCAAATACCCCTCTTATAACTTTTTACAAGTGGTTCACACTCTTACAAATTTTCAGCAAGAAAGGAGGTGAACACTCTAGCAAATTGAAAACAAGACTTGCTAAGACTTTTTAAAGACCTTTTTCTCAATCTTTGCTACTCAAAAAGTTGTTATCTCAGCTGAGATTTGAGGGGTATTTATAGGCTTCAAGAGGATTCAAATTTGGGCTCCAAAATTTGAATTCTCTTTGGTTCCCGATGCTGGCGGTGCCACCGCTTGTCAGTGGCGGTGCCATTGCCTGTTAGTGTCTGACACTGACAGTGGACTGGCGGTGCCACCACCCAGCCAAGTGGTGCCACCACCTTGCTCTCGGGTGCTGGGCGGTGCCACCGCCCAGTCCAGGCGGTGCCACCGCCTGGGTCTCAGGTTCACTTGTTGGGCTTTAAATTTAGCCCAAACCAAGTCTAATTTTGGGCCCAATTGGCCCCTAACCAGGATATAGGATTATCTTTTAATCCCAATCCTACTTAATATACTAACTACGAATTTAAAGACATTTCCTAAGCTATTACAAAGTCTGCAAGTCAAGACTTCTTCCGGCGAGCTTCCGGCGAACTTTCGGCGGTCTTCCGATAAACTCTCGAAAACCGTTCTGCGGACTCCCGGCAAGCTCCAAGACTTCACGATTTGATCTTGGCGAGTTCCAATAAGCTTCTTCGGCAAGCTCCGATCTTTCTCGGCGAGCTTCGCGAACTTCCAACGAACCTTCCGGCGAGCTTCCGAAAAACCCTTCGGCAAGCTCCCTACTCATTCTCGGCTAGTTCCGGTAGCATTCCCGATGAACCTTCGGACTTCCGTCGAACTCTCGAACTTGCAACAAATCCTTTGCGCTTGACTCTGACACTTTGTTTCGTTTTATGTCTTCATTGTTATCATAGTTAATCCTGCACACACAAGCCAAAACTCTACTCCGATCTAGACAATTATTACAACGCGAATTGACATTCTGTTGCCCGGCAAGTCATTGGTTGGCGCTTCGTCCGATTCTTCAGTGCATCGTCCTCTCTTGCGGCTTGTTACCCAATTGGCGGTTGACCTCCGCAACCCCGATATCCTTAGCGTAATTCCGCTCTTGGCCCGATGCCCGACGTCCGAAGCCTTCTGCCATCCAATATCCTAACGTGATCTCCTCCGGTGCAACGTCAATTCCTCCTGCATTAACTGTCTAATCCTGATCGAGTAGACCTGCATCACTCAAAATACAGTTAAACATCTAAACACAATCAATTAGTTTCATCATCAAAATCCGAGATTCAACAATCTCCCCCTTTTTGATGATGACAACTAATTGATGACTAATAGAGTTAACCTTAACTCCCTGGAGTTTAACCAAACTCCCCCTATCAATATGCCATTGATAGAACACTTGGATTATCCCAAATCCAAGTAACATTCATCACATGTTATGAAAAATATTTAAACCATCATGCAAATATATATAAAATATTCAATTCAATGCATGAAGTCATCAATATACTTCTCCCCCTTTGTCATCAACAAAAAGGAGAAGTTCCTACTCTTATGTGTTTAGAGATAAAAAGTTTCATACATTGCATGAAAAACATAGTATCAAATTTTATCGTCATGCAATCTAGCAATTAAAGATGTGTAAGTTTAGCATGTTTACTTTTTGGAGATAACAACTAATTGCTTCTCTTTATACTACAAGCTAGCAATTTTCATGATATGCAAGTTGCAAGCTAGCAAAATTTTTGCTTCCTTTGCAATGTTTGAGCTAGCAATTTTGCTTCCGTAACAAGTTAGCATGTTTTGTATTTTGACATAGGCAAGATAGCACAATTGCTTTTTTTTTTTTTTTTTTTTTTTTTGAGATAGCAACTCTTTTGAGATAGTGATCTTAGCAAATTTTACATCATGCAAGGTAGCAAATTTTTGTGATGTTCGAGATAGTAAGTTCTTTCTTCTCTTTTGAGAAGTGCTATTTTCGCTTCCTTTACAAAGTGCAAGCTAGCAAAGTGTTTGAAAAAGTGATCAAGTTTTGCAACATACAAGCTAGCAAAAATTTCGAAAGCAAATACAAGATAGCTTTCTTGTTAAAGTGTGTAAGCTATTGATTCTTGCTTCCTATTGTAATGTGTAGGTTGCAAGTCTTGCTTCTTGAGATAGGCAAGATAGTGATGTTCAAGAAGACAACTTTTGCTTCTTGAAATAAGCAAGTTAGCAATATTTGCTACTTAAGATAGGCAAGCTAGCAATCAAGTTTTTGCATCTTCTTGACTTATGCAAGCTAGCTATCTCCCCCTTTGTCATTGTCAAAAAGAAGGGAAGACCCTTTACATCAATTATGTCAAAGGTAAGTATCAATCTTATTTGTGCATCATCATATTTAGAATATGCACATTTTCAAAAACCTTATATTCATTCATGCACGATATTGAATAAATCGATCAACATTATGAGGATATCATACATGATATTAAAATTTTTAACTATTTGTCAACATTTTGATCATGATGCCAAACATTCATCATTTAGAGTATTCATGATACACAACATTAAATCAATATTTATAATGCATCATTTTAGCAACAACTCATAGTATTTTAAATCATGATTTACATCATATGTAATATATCACATCATAATTAGAAAGCACAAGTATTGCATACATCATTGCAAATCATAAATGTTTCATATCATGATGGTATCAATTTGTCAAATTATATCCTAGCATGCATGATCAAAACTTCTCCCCATTTGTATTTCATGCATAATTTCACTTCATCACATTAGGAGTATCAAGGGGAATTAATTGGGTGATGAGATAAATATTTCACGAATACATGGAATTGAAAAAAAAATCATATCATAAATGTTTCATACATTCATATCATCACATGAAGGAATATAAACAAAAATTAGTGATGAGATATTACTTTATGAATACAATAAAATTCATATAGCATATCATGGTTTATTAGAATTAGTCTTCCTTTTAGTGAATAGCAAAAAAAATAGTAGGAGAGCAAGATCTCAATTCATGCACATCAAATATTCAATCATCAAAATCATGATTCATCTAGAAAATTCTCCTCTTTAAATATTCAAAGAGAGAATCATGATGAACATTCTTGGTTTACATAAAGTTTCAAAACATAATTATCAAGAATGTGATTTCGATAAAAATTTATTCAAATTTAAATCATCAAAATCATTATCAAAATCCAAGAGATTCACAAAGATGATACAAATGGATTCATCAAAATCAATAAGATTGAGCAAAATAATTTTCAAGAATGTTTTCCTCTTTTCGATTGTTTCAAAACATATGATTTTGTTTCATTTATGCCAAATAAAAACATGTATCATGTTTAAAATCGAAAGAGTAAGATTTATTTCAACAAAGATCAATAAGGTACTTTCACTATGGTAAAAATCAACAATCCATAGATCGTAAGATTCATTATGCATAATTTCGAAATTTATTAAGCATGATCAATATGCATGACACTAAAACATGGTTTCAAAATGTTTAATATGTTTATTACACAATTTCATCATTATGCATCATTATATATAACTTTACAATGTCATGCATAAAATCATCAAATCATAGTATTAAAATATTAATATTTTCATTACAACTTTATGCATCATTAAGTATACAATTGTCAAGCATGACACTTCACTATTTCATATAAGCATGCTTATTTCATTTATGTCAAATCAAAATATACATCATTTTTTTTAAAGCCACTTTTTTGTTAAATCAAAAAATGCGGTCATACATTTTTCTTTTTAGAGTGAATCTATCTTTTCATGCTTAGTTTGCATACAAAAGCCGTGCATCATTTTCGAAAATAACTTTCATCATGGTATAAATCGATAATCCATAAATCGTAAAAGATCATTATGGAAATCATCAATAATCAATAAACTATAAATTACCCAAAACTCATCATCATCATGCATAGATTCAAAAAATAAATTTATTAGGCATGATATCATATTTCATAAGGTATTTTTAATCAAAATCATTTAGTTTATCATAAACATACAATTTTCATGATTATTTTAGAAATTACTAGAATGATAAGCATGATTTCTATTTTTTTTTATTTTCATGTAATTTTTAAGAAAATTAATCTTAAACTACTAGAATGAGAAATACCGGACTCTGATACCAATTGTTAGGATCGGAGCGGCACTAAGAGGGGGGGGGGGTGAATTAGTGCAGCGGATTAAA
Organism: Musa acuminata AAA Group; assembly: GCF_036884655.1. Taxonomy (NCBI): domain Eukaryota; kingdom Viridiplantae; phylum Streptophyta; class Magnoliopsida; order Zingiberales; family Musaceae; genus Musa; species Musa acuminata. The sequence goes on along the minus strand of NC_088332.1, from coordinate 30,064,471 downwards.
ACGTCGGTTTTGACAAATCTTTCGTATGATAAAAATCGAACTCGGAAGTGCTTAACTTGAACGCGTATTTGTAAAGTTGTGCAGCAAAGGTAATGAGGAATAAAGCTCGTAAGAAGGTTTGCAGTAATGTAAATAGCAATAATGAAATGCAAACCAGAGATCACGTCGATTTTAAAGTGGTTCAATCAAATGACCTACATCCACTTGCGAGGCCCTCTTCGATGAGGCTCCCACCTTCCACTAGCAAATCTCTTGAAGGGGAAGGGCAAATACCCCTCTTACAACTTTTTACAAGCGGTTCACACTCTTACAAATTTTCAGCAAGAAATGAGGTGAACACTCTAGCAAATTGAAAACGAGACTTGCTAAGACTTTTCTAATACCTTTTTCTCAATCTTTGCTACTCAGAAAGTTGTTATCTCAGCTGAGATTTGAGGGGTATTTATAGGCCTCAAGAGGATTCAAATTTGGGCTCCAAAATTTGAATTCTCTTTAGTTCCCAATGCTGGCGGTGCCACCGCCTATCAGTGTCTAACACTGACAATGGACTGGCAGTGCCACCGCCCAGCCAAGCGGTGCCACCGCTTGGCTCTCGGGTGCTGGGCGGTGCCACCGCCCAATCCAGGCGGTGCCACCGCCTAGCTCTTGGGTGCTGGGCGGTGCCACCGTCTAGGTCTTGGGTTCACTAGTTGGGCTTTAAATTTAGCCTGAACCAAGTCTAATTTTGGGCCCAGTTGGCCCTTTACTAGGATATAGGATTATCTTTTAATCCTAATCCTAATTAATGTGCTAACCATGAATTTAAAGACATTTCCTAAGCTATTACAAAGTCTGCAAGTCAAGACTTCTTCCGGCGAGCTTTCGGCGAACTTTCGGCGGTCTTCCGATAAACTCTCGAAAACCGTTCTGCGGACTCCCGGCAAGCTCCTAGACTTCACAATTTGATCTTGGCGAGTTCCAACGAGCTTCTTCGGCAAGCTCCGATCTTTCTCGGCGAGCTCCGCGAACTTCGAACGAACCTTCCGACGAGCTTCCGAAAAACCCTTCGGCAAGCTCCCTACTCATTCTCAGCTAGTTCCGGCAGCATTCCCGACGAACCTTCAGACTTCCGTCGAACTCTCGAACTCGCAACAAATCCTTCGCGCTTGACTCTGACACTTTGTTTCGCTTTATGTCTTCATCATTATCGTAGTTAATCCTGCACACACAAGCCAAAACTCTACTCCGATCTAGACAATTATTACAACGCGAATTGACATTCTGTTGCCCGGCACGTCATTGGTTGGCGCTTCGTCCGATTCTTCAATGCATCGTCCTCTTTTGCGGCTTGTTACCCAATTGGCGGTTGACCTCCGCAACCCCGATATCCTTGGCGCAATTCCGCTCTTGGCCCGATGCCCGACATCCGAAGCCTTCTGCCATCCAATATCCTAACGCGATCTCCTCCGGCGCAACGTCAATTCCTCCTGCGTTAACTGTCTAATCCTGATCGAGTAGACTTGCATCACTCAAAATGTAGTTAAATATCTAAACACAATCAATTAGTTTCATCATCAAAATCCGAGATTCAACACAGATTTGGGAGTCATGGCGGATAGCAAGGAGCCGATTTCCTTATATTGCGACAACAATGGGGTGATTGCTCAAGCGAAGGAACCCAAGTCTCATCAGAAGTGTTCTGAGGAGGTTCCAGCTTATTAGAGAGATTATGACCCAAGGAGATGTAGTAGTGGAAAGAGTTCCATCCGAAGATAACATTGCAGATCCACTAACAAAGCCATTGTCTCAAATTGTCTTTAAGCATCACAGGGGTCTGATGGGAATCAAACACATAAGTGATTGACTTTAGGTCAAGTGGGAGATTGCTAGTCATAGGTGCCCAACAAGCTAATCACGTGAGTGATGGCATTTGTGACTTGACACGGAATCTTTTTTTGGTTATTATATTTTGACATTTATCACTTTATATTAACTATTGCATATATACATATATATATATTGATGTCCTTGGATCTGTGCAATAAGAATCGGATCGTGATGAGATCACGATAATGAGATCGATTCACTTTTAAACACAGATCATAAATAATCCCGGTCATAGGTTACTCGAGAGGGACATCGTGATAACCGGACAGACTGGTGTGTTGTATACCCCTCCATATGATGGATGCAGCTGGTCTCATAGCTACTTGTGTGGGGACACTAGGGATACAATACAGGTGCTCATTGGAGAATGAGTTCACTGATTGATCCGCTTACGGAATGTTGTATGGTTGATGATGCCTTATTGTTATATAGTAATTCCGTAGTCCAAGTGGTGTATCTGGTCCTTAAACTTAAGACACCAAGGATGTCCTGTATGAGTGCTCCACTCTTTGATACTAGACTTATAGGTTTGGCTGTCCCAGATCTAGTACAGTTGGTCATTGGGAGTGGCAGTCAACCTTACGAGGGCTATTTAGTATCGATAGAGGATCATCCACTCTTAGCATCATAAGAGTAATATCCTATGTGTTCTTGCTCAGACAAATCCCTGGCCAGGGTCATTCAGGCTGAGAGAGAAAGAGTTCTCAGGGAGAATCCGATTAGAGCGAGACTTGAGTAGAAACCATATGGGTCTGACAACACCATACTTGATATACGGTCTCTGGGATATTAGATGGATGAGGGACTATAGGTATACGGTAACTGAGGACAAACAAGTCCAATGGATTGGATTCCCCTATATCGTTTGGGGACTACGGCGTAGTGGCCTAGTATATCCGTAGTCGATGAGTCGAGTGAATTATTATAGAGATAATAATTCACTAAGTTAGAAGGAGTTCTGGCAGGTATGACTCACGGCTAGCTTGATATTGGGCCTAGAAGGTCACACACATATAGTAGGCATTACGATGAGAAGATGTTCGGATATGAGATATCCGCCAGAGCCCTTATCTTATTGGATATCCAATAAGCCCCTGAATTATTGGATCCCATGGACGAGATCCAATAAGAGCCCATAAGAGATTATTGAATAGAGATCCACTAATAAAAAAGGCTTGGGTAATTGGATGCAGATCGAATACCCACTAGGGGAGGATCCATTAGGTTTTGATAGGGGTAATCTATAAATAGGAGGGATTCAGAGCCTCATAGGTTTGAGCCTTTGCTTGCCTCTCCTATTCTCCTCCCCCTCTCTAACTCAGAGCAGGCCTAGAGTTTTGAGGAGTGTCATCGCTGTTCAATCTCGGATTTTAATGATAAAATCAATTGATGGGTTAATTGATCTAATCCATATTATTGAGTTAAGTGTGCAGGAGTAACTACGATAATCAGAAAACACAAAGCAAGAATACCGGAGTCAAGTTCGATGGACGTTTAAGAGTCCGAAAAATCGTCGGAGATGTTGCCGGAACCAACCGAGAAGAAATCGGGAACCTGTCGGAATTTTCGGAAGTTTGCCGAAGAGATCGTCGGAGGTTCACGGAGATCATCGAGAAGGCTCGGCTACTCGTTAAAGTCATCACAAGTTCGGGAGCTTGCTGGGAGTCCGTCGGAAGAAGTTCGTCAGAAAGCTCGCCGGAACAAGACTCGACGTTCGCGGTTGAAAACTTGCTTAGGATATGTTTTGTTATGTAGTTCACTTGTAATTAGGATTAGGATTAAGAGATAATCATATATCCTGGTTAGGGGCCAACTGGGCCCAAAATTAGACTTGATTTGGGCTAAATTTGAAGCCCAATAAGTGAACCGAAGGGTCTGGCGGTGGCACCGCCCAGCACTGTCAGTGTCTGACACTGACAGGCGGTGGCACCGCCAACATCGGGAACCCAACGAGAATTCAAATTTGGAGCCCAAATTTGAATCCTCTTGAGGCCTATAAATACCCCTCAAATCTCAGTTGAGAACATAACTTTTTGAGTAGCAAGTGATTGAGAGAAAAGTCTTAGAAGAGTCTTTGCTAGTCTTGTTTTCAATTTGCTAGTGTTCACCTCCTTCTTTCTTGCTGAAAATCTGTAAGAGAGTGAACCGCTTGTAAAAGTTGTAAGAGGGGTATTTACCCTTCCCTTTCAAGAGATTTGCTAGTGGAAGGTGGGAGCCTCATCGAAGAGGGGCCTCGCAAGTGGATGTAGGTCATTTTTTTTTTTTGGTAAGTAAAAGTAAATTGATTATGTGTAAAGTTTCTACAACTAGCTTTATCTATACAAGTCATAGACAAAGCCAAGTAACTCATAGAGTGCGAATGCGATAGTTATGACTACACATGCTGTAGACTATAACTACCTGTGGGTACATTATTTGGCATCATTCCCAAGATCTTTAGCTAATAGCAAAATTAAATTTGATAAAAATATCTTTTTCTCTTCGGGTGAAGTGCTCGGTTTTGAGATCATGCTCCATACAGGATCTTGAGTCTCTAATAATCTCTTTCAAGAGCTGAGCATTGTTTGTGTGTTGACATTCAAAGATTCTATTACATCTCTCCTTCCACATCCACCAAATAGCGCATCTGAAAGTAACCTTTGCCAGTTGTGTAAGAGACCCTTTTCTTGAGAAACATTGCATAAGGTCGCTTAGTTCTTGGTGCAAGTTTGGTTGCGGCAGTCTATTGAGTTCAAATCGCTGGAGAATCTCCTTCCATATCCATTTTGTATAATCACAAGCAAAATAGAGGTGGTCAACAGTTTCTTCTTGTTGCAAACAAAGGGAGCATCGGTTAACATGATAGATACCTCTTCTTTTCATATTGTCTATTGTAGGTAGTTTATTGAGAAGGGCCTGCCATGTACATAAGGAGTGTCTTTGTGATCCCGGTCGATCCCATGTCCAACTGCTTGGGACCCACTTGTTATTTCTTTGCCTAATTTGATTCCATGCGGATGTGGCACTAAATTTGCCATTGTCATGAGGCCAAATAAGTGTATCTGAAGAGTTGTTCCTTATTGGAATAGCTATGATAGTCGGCCAAAGTGATAACATTTCGGGAGAAATAGGATTAGGGAGACACCAAGTACCGTTAGCAATGAACTCGGAAACCTTCCAATCTTTGGGAGCCCCAAGATCTTTTCGTATTCTGTCGCCATATAATTGAAATATACTCTTCCCATTCACCCAAGGATCGTACCACATATTAGTACTTGTTCCAGAAGAGATTGCATACGAAATGTGTTTGATTAGCCAATTCCTTGCCTTTAAAATTCCTTTCCAAGCTGCAGAGTGGTATGTTCTTGTTGAAATTTCCCAGATTGATTCCTTTGAAAGATACCTAGCAGAAACCCATTGTGACCATAAGGAACATTTGTTTTGCAAAAGATCCCACAATTGTTGTACCAGGCTTGCTTGATTCCAATCTCTAGTATTTCTCAAGTTTAGCCCCCCTTCATCTTTCGGTTTGCAAATGCTATCCCAATTTACCATATGCATTGCCTTATCATTTGTGCCATTCCAGAAGAAGTTCATTAATAATCGTTCAATATCTTGGAGAAGTCCAGCAGGCAAAAGAAATGCATTACACCAATATATAGAGTAGGAGTGCAATACAGAACGGATGAGTTCGAGTCGTCCTGCTTTTGATAGAAGCCTATTTTTCCAAGAAGAAATTCTATTCTTTATTTTTTGCAGGATAGGCTGATAGTGGGTTTTGTGAATGCCTGTGGATATGAGCGGGAGACCCAAATAAGGAACTGGCAGGCTTCCTTCACTAACCCCCAAAGTTTGTGCAATAAAGACCTTATCCTCAACGTAAGGGCTCATATATACTTTACTTTTCGCATGATTTAACTGAAGTCCAGAAACCATTTGACCGAACCACTATAAAATCGGCGTAATCTCTGGTTTGCATTTACTTATTGTCGTTTATATTACTGCAAACCATTTGCACTTTAATACTATACTGCTTTGTCTCCGTCTTACTTATCTCTTCAAGTTAAAATGCAATCGAAACGGTTTTAAACGAAAATGTTGCTTTTATCGTATGAAGTTTCCGAAAAGTGTTTAAATCGTGAAAAGTTTATCGCACTTCACCGCTGCACTAATTCACCCCCCCCCTCTTAGTGCCGCTCCGATCCTAACAATTGGTATCAAAACAAGGCTCACTCTCATATTTGGTTTAATACCCAAGAGAGATGGCTTACTCCGGCATGCATGAGGGTCATTCTATCACACGTCCACCCTTGTTTAATGGGTCGGATTATACTTATTGGAAGACTCATATGAGGATCTTCCTCATTTCTATGGATTTCGAGCTTTGGACTATTGTTGAAAATGGATTTCAAAAATCTTCTCTTCCGATGAGCGAATGGAATGAATCGGAGAAGAAGGTTTTTGCTTTAAATGCAAAGGCTATGAATGCCTTGTTTTGTGCACTAGACAAAAATGAATTTAATCGTGTTTCAATTTGTGATTCGGCTTTTGATATTTGGAGAACTCTTGAGGTCACTCATGAAGGCACTAGCCGAGTGAAAGAGTCCAAAATCAACATCTTTGTGCACTCTTACGAACTTTTCCGAATGAAACCAAGTGAGTCCATCGGAGACATGTACACCCGGTTTACGGATGTCATCAATGGACTCAAAGCTCTTGGTAAAGATTTTACTAACTTTGAACTAGTAACTAAAATCTTAAGATCCATCCCTAAAAGTTAGGATCCAAAAGTTACGGCCATTCAAGAGGCCAAAGACCTTAAAGCATTCCCTCTTGAAGAACTTATTGGGTCTCTAATGACCTACGAAATGACATGTCAAGCTCATGACGAGCTTGAGAACCCCCTTCCAAAGAACAGGAAGGAGAAGAGGTATGTGATTTATTTAATGAAGATTTATCTTTTGAAGAACTCTCTATCGCTTTTCATGAATTATTTGATGAATGTAGAACTATTAGCAAGAAGTTAAGTATCTTAAAGAAAGAGCATGCTTTGCGACAAGATAAGTTTGATAGTCTTCAAACCCCTCCAGGCTCTAAGTGTGAGCATTTAGAAGCAATAAAAAATGAAAATTTGCTTCTTAAAGAAACCTTAAACAAGTTTAAGGTTGGTAGCAAAGGATTAGATATGACCCTTGCACACAAGGGTCACGTCGCAAATAGAAATGGAATTGGATTTGTAAAAGGATTACATCAAAATTCTACCACTTTCATAAAAGGACCTATATTACATGTTTCCTCTTATATGAAATGCAACTTCTGTTGCAAATCCGGACATATTGCCTACAAATGTCCATTTAGGAAAATTAGTTCACAAAAATTAATATGGGTGAACTATAAAGGATTCAATAATAAATAACAAAGTTAGTGGATCAATTTTTGAGGCACCCAAAATCAAATGGGTACCTAAAAGTCATCCTCTTTTGTAGACAAACCCACAAGCTAGGAGCAAGAGATGGTATCTCAATAGTGGATGCTCAAGACATATGACTGGAGATCCATCTCATTTCTCTATGCTCACTAGCAAAGAAGAATGGTACGTCACCTTCGGAGACAACAACAAAGGCAAAATCATTGGCAAGGGAACTATTGGTAACAAATTTAGTTTTTCCATTGATGATGTTTTACTAGTTGATGGATTGAAACATAATCTCTTGAGTATTAGTCAACTATGCGATAAAGGTTATATCGTTAGATTCGATTCAAATATGTGTATTATCGAAAAACCAAACAATAACTTGACTATGATTGCATTAAAACAAAATAATGTCTACACCATCAACCTTGATGAACTAAGTAATGAAATGTGCTTCTCCGCTCTAAATGATGATGCTTGGCTTTGGCATAGGAGATTAGGCCATGCAAGCATGAAACTAATATCTAAGATCTCATCTAGAGAATTAGTACGAGAGATTCCAAATATGAAGTTTACTAAGGACAGAGTATGTGATGCATGTCAACTAGGTAAACAAATAAAAACTAGTTTCAAACCAAAAAATCAAATTAGCACCACTAGACCACTACAATTGATCCATTTGGACTTATTCGGACCAATTGACACAACAAGTCTAGGAGGAAGCAAATATGCGTTTGTAATTGTGGATGACTATACTAGGTACACTTGGACCTATTTCTTAGTCCACAAAAGTGATTGCTTCAAGTGCTTCTTTAAATTTTGTAAACTCACTCAAAACGAAAAAGGTTTCTTGATTTCATCAATTTGGAGTGATCACGGTGGCGAATTTCAAAACCGTGACTTTCAAAATTTTTGTGAAGTTAATGGATACAATCACAACTTCTCCACTCCAAGGAATCCCCAACAAAATGGAGTAGTTGAAAGAAAAAATAGAAACCTACAAGAAATGACAAGAACTATGTTAAATGAACATAGTTTACCTAAGTATTTTTGGGCCGAAGCCGTAAATACGGCTTGCTACATCATGAATAGAGTCCTTGTTAGGATCGAGAGCACTAAGAGGGGGGGGGGGGGTGAATTAGTGCAGCGGAAATCTTTAAGCGATTAAAAACAAAAGCTGCGTTCGTTCGATAAAAATCAGTTTTGAAGCAAAAGCCGACTCTAAGATAACTTATGATTAAGTGCAGTTTACGTAGTTTACGTCTAAACACAATTTACGTTTAAATGCAGTTTGCGTCTAAATGCAGATTTACGTCTAAACGCAGATTTACGTCCAAACTTAGTTTACGTCTAAAACGTAGTTTTACGTCTAAACGCAGATTTACGTCTAAACGCAGATTTACGTCTAAACGCAGATTTACGTCTAAACTCAGTTTACGTCTAAAACGTCTAAACACAGTTTGGACAGTTTTACGTCTAAACGCAATTTTACGTCTAGATGCAGTTTCAAAGGGATCTGAACTTAGAAACTCGTTCGTAAAAGCGCAGAAGACAGTTTTGTAGAATCAAGGCGTAAACGTAAACTGCAATGTAAATATCGCACGAAAACACTGGTTTACGTCTGAAAACAGATTTGGAAAGATCAGCACTTAGAAACTTGTTCGTGAAGACGTAGAAGACAGTTTTGCAGAATCAAAACGTAAACGTAAACTGTAATGTACGAAAACACCGATTTACGTCTGAATGCAGATTCTGAAAGAACAGCACTTAGAACTTGTTCGTAAAAGCGCAGAAAGCAGTAGTAATGAAGGAGGTTTGCAGTAATGATAAAGTGCTCAAAATAAACGCAAACCAGAGATTTAGAGTGGTTCGGTCAGTCTTGACCTACTCCACTTTTGGCTTCCTCCACCGACGAGGTCACCGACGTCAACTAGAGGCCTTCCTTCAATAGGCGAAGGCCAACTGCCCTTTTACAGTATCTCTCCTTTTGACAGGCTCAGGAGACAACCTTTACAGACCTTTCTCTCCTCACTTTACAACTCAAGAACTTGAAGAACAGAAGGAGGAGACTTTAAGGCTTTACAACACTTTTGAGCTCTTAGAATCACAGAAAAGATCAAGATTTCGGTGTAGGTCTGTATCTTTTCAGTGCTGAATGGGTGGGGTATTTATAGGCCCCAACCCAATTCAAATTTCGAGCTCAAAACGATCAAATCCCGGAATTCCGGGATCAGGTGGTTGCACCTCTTGACTGGAGAGGTTGCACCGCCTGGCAGAGCTCGAAGACCGAGCTCAAGCGGTGCCACCTCTCTGTCAGGGAGGTTGCACCGCCCAGTCTTGCTCGAAGACTGAGCTCAGGCGTTGCCACCTCTCTGTCAGGGAGGTTGCACCGCCCAATCTTGCTCGAAGACTGAGCTCAAGCGGTGCCACCTCTCTGTCAGGGAGGTTGCACCGCCCAGTCTTGCTCGAAGACTGAGCTCAGGCGGTGCCACCTCCCGGCTGGGGAGGTTGCACCGCCCAGTCTCGCTGGGAGGCTTAGCCCAGGCGGTGCCACCTCCTGGCCTAGGCGGTTGCACCTCCTGGTGCAATCAGGGTCCGAATGGTTAGTTCCATTCGGCCCAATTTCAGTCTTTCAGGGGCCCAATTGCCCCAAGATTAAGCCAAAGGGATCACCTCCCATTTTCCAACTTAATCAACGTGCTAACTACGATTAAATCTAAGACAATTTCTGCAGCTTTGCTTCGATGCGTCAATCGCTTCTTCCGGCGAGTTTCCGGCGAACTTCCGTCGATCATCCGATGAACCCTCGGTGATGCTCCTGCGGACTTCTGGCAAACTCCTGGACTTTGCGACGATCCACTTGGCAAGTTCCGACGAGCTTCGCTTGGCAAGCTTCCGAACTTCCGTCGAACTCTCGAACTTCCAATGTGATCATGAACTTGACTCCGGCGCAACTCCTGCTGCTTGTCTAACTTTCATCGTAGATAATCCTGCACACTTATCTCAACACATAGATTAGACAACAAATGACAATTGACTTCATCATCAAAATCCGAGATTCAACAGTCCTAATAAGACCATCCTTATCAAAAACTCCCTATGAATTGTGGAATAATAAAAAACCAAATATTTCCTATTTTAAAGTTTTCGGTTGTAAATGCTTTATTTTGAATGAAAGGGATGTCTTAGGAAAATTTGATGCTAAATCCGATGAAGGCATCTTTCTTGGTTACTCTTCCGTTTCTAAGGCTTTTCGGGTTTTTAACGAAAGAACGTTAGTAATAGAAGAGTCTATTCATGTAGTTTTTAATGAAATTTCTAATTTAAAGAAAACTGATTTTGATGATGATCTTGGTTTTGATAATTTGAATTTAAATGAACCTCCTCCTCAAAATAGTAACTTAGATGCACCTTCTTCCGAAATTTCCTTACCCAAGGAATGGAAGTATATAGATGCTCATCCAAAGGAGCTAATTATAGGAGATACATCAAAAGGGGTTCAAACTCGTTCCTCTTTCAAGAATTTTTGTGCAAATGCCGCCTTCCTTTCTCAAATCGAACCTAAATGCATTGACGAGACCATAAAAGATAATTTTTGGGTTATTGCAATGCAAGAGGAATTGAATCAATTTGAGAGGAATAAGGTATGGAAGCTTGTTCCTAGACCTAGTGACCATTTAGTCATTGGTACTAAATGGGTCTTTAGAAACAAGCAAGACGAAAATGGTATCGTGGTTAGAAACAAGGCTAGATTAGTGGCCAAAGGTTTCAACCAAGAAGAAGGTATCGATTACGAAGAAACCTTCGCTCCCGTGGCTCGATTAGAAGCCATAAGGATGCTCCTTGCCTATGCTAGTAGTAATAATTTTAAACTATTTCAAATGGATGTCAAAAGTGCTTTCTTGAATGGTTTTATTTTCGAAGAAGTATATGTTGAACAACCTCCCGGATTTGAAAATTCTCTTCTTCCTAACCATGTATTCAAATTGACTAAGGCTCTCTATGGCTTGAAACAAGCTCCTAGAGCTTGGTATGAAAGGCTTAGTTCCTTTCTTATTTTAAATAATTTTACTAAAGGCAAGGTTGATACTACATTGTTTACTAAATATTTTGAAAATAATTTTCTTATTGTGCAAATTTATGTTGACGATATTATTTTTGGCTCTTTGGATGAATCACTATGTGAATCATTTGCCAAATGTATGAGTCATGAATTTGAAATGAGTTTAATGGGTGAATTAACTTTCTTTTTGGGATTACAAATCAAAAAACTTAGTGATGGTATATTTCTTAACCAATCTAAATATACATTAGAATTGTTAAAACAATTTAACATGGATAATTCAAAAGCAATAAACACCCCTATGAGTACTTCGACTAAGTTAGATATGGATGAAAATAGTGAAAATTTCGATCAAAAAACATATAGGGGAATGATAGATAGTCTACTCTACCTCACCGCGACTAGACCGGATATTATGTTTAGTGTAGGACTTTGCGCTAGGTTTCAATCAAATCCTAATTTATCTCATCTTAAAAGTGTTAAAAGAATATTTAGGTATCTTAAAGGAACTCCAAATCTAGGACTATGGTATCCAAAATCTGAAAATTTTGATTTAATAGCTTATGCAGATGCCGATTTTGGCGGACGCAGGATAGATAGAAAAAGTACATCTCGAACATGCCAATTTTTAGGACATGCACTTGTTTCTTGGACTTCCAAGAAACAAAATTCAGTTGCACTATCTACGGCGGAAGCCGAATACATTGCTGCAAGTGCATGCTGTGCACAAGTTGTTTGGATGAAAAATACATTAGAAGACTATGGAATTCACTTTAAAAACATTCCCATAAAATGTGATAATACTAGTGCCATATGTCTTACTAAAAATCCAATTCAGCACTCTAGAACTAAGCACATCGACGTTAGGCATCATTTCATACGCGATCATGTCCTTAACAATGATGTTGTTCTAGAATTCATTGACACAAAGCATCAATTAGCAGATATATTTACAAAAGCTTTGAATGAAGACCAATTTGAATTCATTAGAAGGGAATTAGGTATGTTAAATTGTCCCTAAGAATAAACTTGTTTGAATGGAGTTTCCGTAAAGTTTTTCATTCTCTCTCTATTCCTCGGTGAATCTGATCCTTCTCTTTCGATTCTAAATGATTTGTTAAATTATCTTATCCTATCTTGAGTCAAACACCGCTCCCATCTGATCAAGATTAATGATTTTATGATATTTTGAATCTCGAAATTGATTTTGATGGCTTAATTATGAGTTTCAAGTTGACGAATTAAATTTGAATGGATTTGTATTCGAATTATGATCTTGACTTATTGGAGTTACTACTTGAAACTTTTTTTTTCTTATCCCAATCTCTTCTTTGTACATCTACAATTTTTGTTATTTATAGAAAGAAGAGATTTGATAATATGGATGAATGCTGAATTTTCCTTTAAGATGAACTCTGCGTAAATATTTTAGCATACTTAATAAAATCTTTGTATGATCAATGATAATATAGATGAATGATGTATGATCAATGATAAAATCTTTGTATGATCAATGATAATATAGATGAATGATGTATGATCAATGATAAAATCTTTGTATGACAAAGTATGTGCTTCAAGTCTCATTCCCTTTTTGTTGATGACAAAGGGGGAGAAAAGTGATGACTTGTATCATTTTAATAGCATGACTTATATGAATTGCAAAAGCTTGAGTGATGACTTGTATCATTTTAATAGCATGACTTATATGAATTGCAAAAGCTTGAGTGATATGAATGTCTTATATGCCTTACAAAATCCTTGAGAATATCGCAAGATCGATTGATCATATTGAAAGCATGCCTTACATTTATATCATGAAATTCATGTTGAAAATCTTTATCTCCTGCCGTAGTAAAAATTGTCTCTTATCATTCGACTTGAAAATGATTTTCATTGAAGTTTTGTATTCACTATTGCTTAATGAGAATAACGATAAGTTCTACGGTTAGAACTTATCGGTTTATGCTTGAATTCAATGGATGAAATTCAAGCGTTTTCATCTTCTCATAATATGGCATATAGATAGGGGGAGTTATGTTTAACTCCGTCATCAATTGATTGTCATCATCAAAAAGGGGGAGATTGTTGAATCTCGGATTTTGATGATAAAATCAATTGATGGGTTAATTGATCTAATCCATATTATTGAGTTAAGTGTGCAGGAGTAACTACGATAACCAGGAAACACAAAGTAAGAATACCGGAGTCAAGTTCGATGGACGTTTAAGAGTCCGAAGAATCGTCGGAGATGCTGCCGGAACCAACCGAGAAGAAATCGGGAACCTGTCGGAATTTTTGGAAGTTCGCCGAAGAGATCGTCGGAGGTTCATGGAGATCACCGAGAAGGCTCGGCTACTCGTTAAAGTCATCACAAGTTCGGGAGCTTGTTGGGAGTCCGTCGGAAGAAGTTCGTCGGAAAGCTCGCCGGAACAAGACTCGACGTTCGCGGTTCAAAACTTGCTTAGGATGTGTTTTGTTATGTAGTTCACTTGTAATTAGGATTAGTATTAAAAGATAATCCTATATCCTGGTTACGGGCCAATTGGGCCCAAAATTAGACTTTATTTGGGCTAAATTTGAAGCCCAATAAGTGAACCGAAGGGTCTGGCGGTGGCACCGCCCCGCACCCGAGAGCTGGGTGGTGGCATCGCCTCGGTGGGGCGGTGGCACCGCCTAGCACCCGAGAGCTGGGCGGTGGCACCGCCTGGGCTGGGCGGTGGCACCGCCCAACACTGTCAGTGTCTGACACTGACAGGCGGTGGCACCGCCAGCATAGGGAACCCAACGAGAATTTAAATTTGGAGCCCAAATTTGAATCCTCTTGAGGCCTATAAATACCCCTCAAATCTCAGCTGAGAACACAACTTTTTGAGCAGCAAGTGATTGAGAGAAAAGTCTTAGAAGAGTCTTTGCTAGTCTTGTTTTCAATTTGCTAGTGTTCACCTCCTTCTTTCTTGCTGAAAATCTGTAAGAGAGTGAACCGCTTGTAAAAGTTGTAAGAGGGGTATTTACCCTTCCCTTTCAAGAGATTTGCCAGTGGAAGGTGGGAGCCTCATCGAAGAGGGGCCTCACAAGTGGATGTAGGTCATTTGACCGAACCACTGTAAAATCGGCGTAATCTCTGGTTTGCATTTACTTATTGTCATTTATATTACTGCAAACCATTTGCACTTTAATGCTATACTGCTTTGTCTCCGTCTTACTTATCTCTTCAAGTTAAAACGCAATCGAAACGGTTTTAAACGAAAACGTTGCTTTTATCGTACGAAGTTTCCGAAAAGTGTTTAAATCGTGAAAAGTTTATCGCACTTCACCGCTGCACTAATTCACCCCCCCCCCTCTTAGTACCGCTCCGATCCTAACAATCGCAACCCTACTATCTGGATCACTGCTATAGAGGAGGACGCTTGACCTCCTTCACCCTCTCCTTAAGATCTGGAAGGAGATAGGGATATACGATCTCCCTAGGTAACACAATCTACTCTATATGCAATTTTAAGTTTCATGGATTTTGCGCACCAATCTTTGCACGACGACGAACATCTCTTTAGAAATAGGGCATTTTGTTTTCTTGTTCTTCCGCTACACATGTGATGTCGCCCCCAAGATTTCCTAACACTTTCGAGATCAGCTTTAATTTTACGAAAGCTTTTAAATTTAAATTCTCTCCAAAACAGATTAAATCGAAATCATTTTCGTCGGAATCAATTTTAATCGAAACAAGTCTTTTGAAATCGTGAAAGTTTTTCGTTGTACTAATTCACCCCCCCTCTTAGTGTCGCTCATGATCCTAACAATTGGTATCAGAGCAAGGTTCACTCTCATTTAGTTTTAAACCCAAGAGAGATAGCATTTGTCGGCAACCTAGAGGGACATTCAATTACACATCCGCCCATGTTCAATGGGATGGATTACACATATTGAAAGACTAGAATGAGGATCTTCCCAATTTCAATGGATTTTGAGCTTTGGAACGTTGTTAAAAACAGTTTTCAAAAGTTTTTTCTTCCGATTAGAATGAATTATAGAAGAAGACTTTTACTTTAAATGTCAAAGCTATGAATGCCTTATTTTGTGCATTAGATAAAAACGAGTTTAATAGAGTATCGATTTGTGAAACAACTTTTGACATTTAGAACATACTCAAAGTGACTCATGAAGGCACTAGTACAGTGAAGGAGTCAAAAATTAATCTTTTAGTGTATTCTTATGAGTTGTTTTGAATAAAACCAAGTGAAACCATTAGAGACATGTACACCTGATTTACGGATGTGGTCAATAGTCTAAAAGGACTTGGTAAAGGTTTCTCGGATTTTGAACTAGTTAATAAGATTTTAAGATCCCTTCCAAAACGTTGGGATCCTAAAATAATAATCATTCAAGAGGCTAAAGATCTAAATAATTTTCCTCTTAAAGGACTAATTGGGTCACTAATGACCTATAAAATAACATCTAAAACTCATGAAGAGCTTGAGGACACCCTTCCAAAGAACAGGAAGCACATAGCACTAAGAACTGAAGAAGACCACTTGAAAAAAAACTCAAGTAACGAGGACTTTGATGATGATTTGACACTCTTAACAATAAAGTTTAAAAGATTCATAAAAAGAAATAAAATTAAAAATGATACTAAACATAAATTTGAACCTAAGAAAGAACAAGTGATATGTTATGAATGTAAGAAGCCGGGACACTTCAAGAGTGAATGTCCCTAAGCAAATAGGAGATAACCAAAGAAGAAGGCTCTCAAAGCTACATGGGATAACTCAAGTGCTTCCGAAGAAGATGAGCCAACCAACACCGAGCAAGTTGCTCACTATGAGCTAATGGCTATTCGAGATGAGGTAACAAGTTTATTAGACGCAAATTTAACTTTCGATGAGCTTTTAAGTGCTTTTCATGAATTGTTTGATGAATGTAGAATTTTGAGTAAAAAATATAACTCTTTAAAAAAGGAACATGCTTCTCTTATTAGTAATTTTGATAGATTAAAAGTTGAGCACAATGATAGTCTAGCTTCACATACGAAATGCGATGAACTAGAATTGCTTCAAAAAAAAAACTTGCTACTTAAAAAAACCTTAGAAAAGTTTGAGGTTGGTTGCAAATCCTTGAACATGATCCTTACCAACAAGGGTCACGTTTATAGAAAAGCTCTCACCAAAATCCAACCACCTTTGTTAAAGGCCCTACTTTGTATATCTCACCCCGAAACAAATGTAACTTTTATTATAAATTTGGGCTTGTAGCTTATCATTGTCCATTTAAGAAATATAATCTAAGTGAGTTGTTTTGTATCTTTTAGTGCATTCTTATGAGTTGTTTTGAATGAAACCAAGTGAAACCATTAGAGACATGTACACCTGATTTACGGATGTCGTCAATAGTCTAAAAGGACTTGGTAAAGGTTTCTCGGATTTTGACCTAGTTAATAAGATTTTAAGATCCCTTCCAAAACGTTGGGATCCTAAAATAATGGTCATTCAAGAGGCTAAAGATCTAAATAATTTTCCTCTTAAAGGACTAATTGGGTCACTAATGACCTATAAAATAAAATCTAAAACTCATAAAGAGCTTGAGGGCACCCTTCCAAAGAACAGGAAGGACATAGCACTGAGAACTGAAGAAGACCACTTGAAAAAAAACTCAAGTAACGAGGACTTTGATGATGATTTGATACTCTTAACAATAAAGTTTAAAAGATTCATAAAAAGAAATAAAATTAAAAATGATACTAAACATAAATTTGAACCTAAGAAAGAACAAGTGATATGTTATGAATGTAAGAAGCCGGGACACTTCAAGAGTGAATGTCCCCAAGCAAATAGGAGATAACCAAAGAAGAAGGCTCTCAAAGCTACATGGGATAACTCAAGTGCTTCCGAAGAAGATGAGTCAACCAACACCGAGCAAGTTGCTCACTATGAGCTAATGGCTATTCGAGATGAGGTAACAAGTTTATTAGACACAAATTTAACTTTCGATGAGCTTTTAAGTGCTTTTCATGAATTGTATGATGAATGTAGAATTTTGAGTAAAAAATATAACTCTTTAAAAAAGGAACATGCTTCTCTTATTAGTAATTTTGATAGATTAAAAGTTGAGCACAATGATAGTCTAGCTTCACATACGAAATACGATGAACTAGAATTGCTTCAAAAAAAAAACTTGCTACTTAAAAAACCTTAGAAAAGTTTGAGGTTGGTTGCAAATCCTTGAACATGATCCTTACCAACAAGGGTCACGTTTATAGAAAAGCTCTCACCAAAATCCAACCATCTTTGTTAAAGGCCCTACTTTGTATATCTCACCCCGAAACAAATGTAACTTTTATTATAAATTTGGGCCTGTAGCTTATCATTGTCCATTTAAGAAATATAATCTAAGTGAGTTGTTTTGTATCTTTTAGTGCATTCTTATGAGTTGTTTTGAATGAAACCAAGTGAAACCATTAGAGACATGTACACCTGATTTACGGATGTCGTCTATAGTCTAAAAGAACTTGGTAAAGGTTTCTCGGATTTTGACCTAGTTAATAAGATTTTAAGATCCCTTCCAAAACGTTGGGATCCTAAAATAATGGTCATTCAAGAGGCTAAAGATCTAAATAATTTTCCTCTTAAAGGACTAATTGGGTCACTAATGACCTATAAAATAACATCTAAAACTCATAAAGAGCTTGAGGGCACCCTTCCAAAGAACAGGAAGGACATAGCACTGAGAACTGAAGAAGACCACTTGAAAAAAAACTCAAGTAACGAGGACTTTGATGATGATTTGACACTCTTAACAAGAAAGTTTAAAAGATTCATAAAAAGAAATAAAATTAAAAATGATACTAAACATAAATTTGAACCTAAGAAAGAACAAGTGATATGTTATGAATGTAAGAAGCCGGGACACTTCAAGAGTGAATGTCCCCAAGCAAATAGGAGATAACCAAAGAAGAAGGCTCTCAAAGCTACATGGGATAACTCAAGTGCTTCCGAAGAAGATGAGCCAACCAACACCGAGCAAGTTGCTCACTATGAGCTAATGGCTATTCGAGATGAGGTAACAAGTTTATTAGACGCAAATTTATCTTTCGATGAGCTTTTAAGTGCTTTTCATGAATTGTTTGATGAATGTAGAATTTTGAGTAAAAAATATAACTCTTTAAAAAAGGAACATGCTTCTCCTATTAGTAATTTTGATAGATTAAAAGTCGAGCACAATGATAGTCTAGCTTCACATACGAAATGCGATGAACTAGAATTGCTTCAAAAAAAAAACTTGCTACTTAAAAAAACCTTAGAAAAGTTTGAGGTCGGTTGCAAATCCTTGAACATGATCCTTACCAACAAGGGTCACGTTTATAGAAAAGCTCTCACCAAAATCCAACCACCTTTGTTAAAGACCCTACTTTGTATATCTCACCCCGAAACAAATGTAACTTTTATTATAAATTTGGGCCTGTAGCTTATCATTGTCCATTTAAGAAATATAATCTAAGTGAGTTGTTTTGTATCTTTTAGTGTATTCTTATGAGTTGTTTGGAATGAAACCAAGTGAAACCATTAGAGACATGTACACCTGATTTACGGATGTCGTCAATAGTCTAAAAGGACTTGGTAAAGGTTTCTCGGATTTTGACCTAGTTAATAAGATTTTAAGATCCCTTCCAAAACGTTGGGATCCTAAAATAATGGTCATTCAAGAGGCTAAAGATCTAAATAATTTTTCTCTTAAAGGACTAATTGGGTCACTAATGACCTATAAAATAACATCTAAAACTCATAAAGAGCTTGAGGGCACCCTTCCAAAGAACAGGAAGGACATAGCACTGAGAACTGAAGAAGACCACTTGAAAAAAAACTCAAGTAACGAGAACTTTGATGATAATTTGACACTCTTAACAAGAAAGTTTAAAAGATTCATAAAAAGAAATAAAATTAAAACTGATACTAAACATAAATTTGAACCTAAGAAAGAACAAGTGATATGTTATGAATGTAAGAAGCCGGGACACTTCAAGAGTGAATGTCCCCAAGCAAATAGGAGATAACCAAAGAAGAAGGCTCTCAAAGCTACATGGGATAACTCAAGTGCTTCCGAAGAAGATGAGCCAACCAACACCGAGCAAGTTGCTCACTATGAGCTAATGGCTATTCGAGATGAGGTAACAAGTTTATTAGACGCAAATTTAACTTTCGATGAGCTTTTAAGTGCTTTTCATGAATTGTTTGATGAATGTAGAATTTTGAGTAAAAAATATAACTCTTTAAAAAAGGAACATGCTTCTCTTATTAGTAATTTTGATAGATTAAAAGTTGAGCACAATGATAGTCTAGCTTCACATACGAAATGTGATGAACTAGAATTACTTCAAAAAAAAAACTTGCTACTTACAAAACCTTAGAAAAGTTTGAGGTTGGTTGCAAATTCTTGAACATGATCCTTACCAACAATGGTCACGTTTATAGAAAAGGCGGAATGGGATTTGTGAGTAGCTCTCACCAAAATCCAACCACCTCTGTTAAAGGCCATACTTTGCATATCTCACCCTGAAACAAATGTAACTTTTATTATAAATTTGGACCTGTAGCTTATCATTGTCCATTTAAGAAATATAATCCACATAAATTAATATGGGTTCCTAAAAGAACCTCAAATGACTCAATGCAACACGATAAGCAATGTAGATCGACTTTTGAGGCACCCAAGATCAAATGGGTACCTAAAAATCATCCTTTTTTATAGAAATATTTACCATGGCAAGCTTGGAGCAAGAGAGGGTACATTGATAGTGGATTCTCAAGATCGGAGATCCAAAATAAATCATAAAGCTCTCTAGCCAAAAACAGAAGACACAAAGAGAATATCATTAGAATTAAAATAAGATCATGTTTGATAACTTGATGATGCAATCATTATTTGAAATCTTAAGTGATAAATACTTTATCTTGATCTCTCAAACCTGAAAATTCTTATACACAAGTTCCCTTTCTAACTTCTTCTAGAGTTCTAAATTTCTAGGATACATTCTCTCCCTATTTTTTTTTTTTTCGGATCGAATTCTATCTAACAAGATCATGAATTTGTTAAATTTTTGTTTTTGGACTTTTTTGATCACTCACCAGAATCATGATCATATAGTATACACAATAAGCTATATGCATTTTTCCATATGAGTTTTTACGATGTTTGCGTACAAATGATGAATTATGAACTTATGGTAGGCATTTTACAATACGAGTTCAATATAACGTTTGAGTATGGTGTGTATTTTATATGATGAATTATGAATATAGAGTCTTCAAAATGAATTTTCTTCTCTTATGATGCAAATTTTTACATGATGAAGGAAATAAGGTTGTGTGCTTCACAACAATAAAAATCTTACAAAATTGGAATCACATGTGATAGCACCACACACCAATGTGAGCAGTGCTCACTGCCCATAGGCGGTGGCACCACCCAGCTAGCGGTAGCACCGCTAGTTGTCTCGGGTGGCAAGCGGTAGCACCGCCCAGCTAGCGGTGCCACCGCCTGCAACCTCTGCCCTATAAAAAGCAACTTAGGGCTGGTGGTAGAGCCAACCCCAAACCCTCCTAAACTCCTTCCTCACGCCTCTAAACACCTCTCCACCCCTCATTCTTCTTGATCCTCCACTAGAAACTTAAGGAAACCCTCCTCTCCTGAAAATTCAAGGATCAATCTCAACCTTTCAAGAAGATTATTGCAAGGGTAATTCTCAAACCTCTTCTCTTAATTTATTAAAAGATATTTGTTAGGATCGAGAGCACTAAGAGGGGGGGGGTGAATTAGTGCAGCAGAAAACTTTTCAGCGATTAAAACGAAAGCTGCGTTCGTTCGATAAAAACGATTTACGTCTAAACGCAGATTTAGAAAGTTCTGAACTTAGAAACTTACTCGTAAGATCGCAGAAGGCAGTAAACAGTTATGATTGAAATCAAAACGTAAACGTAAACTGAAATATGATGATTGTACGAGAAAAGCCGATTTACGTCTAAACGTAGATTCGGAAAATTCTGAACTTAGAAACTCGTTCGTAAAATCGCAGAAGGCAGTAAGCTATTAAGAAGTTTGCAATGAAGGTAAAATGCTCAAAGGAAATGCAAACCGAGATTTAGAGTGGTTCGGTCAA
Organism: Musa acuminata AAA Group; assembly: GCF_036884655.1. Taxonomy (NCBI): domain Eukaryota; kingdom Viridiplantae; phylum Streptophyta; class Magnoliopsida; order Zingiberales; family Musaceae; genus Musa; species Musa acuminata. The sequence continues at coordinate 30,043,000 of NC_088332.1, read as the reverse complement.
TCTTGACCTACTCCACTTTTGGCTTCCTCCACCGACGAGGTCACCGACGTCAACTAGAGGCCTTCCTTCAATAGACGAAGGCCAACCACCCTTTTACATAGTCACTCCTTTTGACGGGCTTAGGAGACAACCCTTACAGAAGTTTTCTCTCCTCTATTTACAACTCAAACTTTGAAGAACAGAAGGAGGAGAACTTTTGGTCCTTACAACAGTTTTGAGCTCTAAGAATCACAGAAAGATATCAAGATTTCGAGTGTTAGTTGCTGCCTTTCAGTGCTGAATGGGTGGGGTATTTATAGGCCCCAACCCAGTTCCAATTTGGAGCTCAAAACTGTCAATTCCCGAAACTCCGGGATCAGGCGGTTGCACCTCCTGACTGGTGCGGTTGCACCGCCTGGTAGAGCTCGAAGACTGAGCCTCTAGGCGGTGCCACCTCCTGTCAGGGGCGGTTGCACCTCCTGCCAGAGCTCGAAGACTGAGCTCAGGCGGTTGCACCACCTGACTGGGGTGGTTGCACCGCCTGCCAGAGCTCGAAGACTGAGCTCAGGCGGTGCTACCTCCTGTCAAGAGAGGTTGCACCGCCCAGTCTCGCTTGGAGACTGAGCCCAGGCGGTGCCACCTCCTGGCTGGGGCGGTTGCACCGCCAGCCTCGCTGGGAGACTTAGCCCAGGCGGTGCTACCTCCTGGCCTGGGCGGTTGCACCTCTTGGCACTATTTCAGATCATTGGTTCGGCTCCAAACTTGGCCCAAACTAGTCCGAATTCGGGCCCAATTGGCCCCTAACCGGGTTATAAGATTAACACCTAATCCTAACCCTAATTAACGTGCTAACTACGAATTTAAAGACATTTATTAAGCTATTACAAAGTCCGCAAGTCAAGACTTCTTCCGGCGAGCTTCCGGTGAACTTCCGGCGGTCTTCCGATAAACTCTCGGAAACCATTCTGCGGACTCCTAGCAAGCTCCTAGACTTCACGATTTGATCTTGGCGAGTTCCGACGAGCTTCTTTGGCAAGCTTCTGGACTTCTCGGATTTGTTCCCGCAAAACCTCCGACGACCATCCGAACTTCCGTCGAACTCTCGAACTCCCAACGTGATCATAGTCTTGACTCTAGTGCAACTCCAGCTACATGTCTTACTTTCATCGTAGTTAATTCTGCACATGTAAAACAAAAACTTTGATCGAGACAATTAATCCTAAGCAATTAACCAAGTTGTCCGGCATGTCATTGGTCCCTCGACGCTTCGTCCAATTCTTCGGCGCATCGTCCTTTCCTACGACCTATTGCCCAATCGGCCAATTGGCTCCGCAACTCCGATATCCTTGGCACAATACCCGCTCTTCTTGGCCCGATGCCCGAGTCCATGGCCCGAAGCCTTCTGTCGACATGTCGACCGATCCACCGACCCGACGTCCAATCTTCTGACATGTTCCTCCAGCACAACATGATTTTCCTGCTTTAATTGTCTCATCCTGATCGAGGCATCCTGCGTCACTCAAAACGCAGATTAAATCATAAACATATATCAAGTAGTTTCATCATCAAAATACGAGGTTCAACAATCTCCCCCTTTTTGATGATGACAACCACTTGATGACGGAGTTAAACTTAACTCCCGGAGTTTAAACAAACTCCCCCTATCAATATGTCATATTGATAGAATCTTGAATTCAAACTGAATTCAAGTCATTGCAGTATTCATCATGAATACTTGCAACACGCCATTATGAACTTATGCATAACATGTCATGTCATCAACATACTTCTCCCCCTTTGTCATCAACAAAAAGGAGAAGTACCACAATCAAGTGTTTATGATTTTGGTTCAACTCATTGCATGAAAAACATAATATCAAGTTTTATCATCATGCAGTTTTGAAGCCAGAAAATTTAGCAAATGTTACATCATGCTTAGAACATTCAAGCTATCAAGTTTTAGATATGCAAGTTTTACAGCATACAAGATAGCACTTTTATAGCATGCAAGCTAGCAATGTTGCAACATTTTAGAACTTGCAAGCTAGCAATTTAGAGATGTTCAAGAAGGCAACTCTTGCTTCTTGAAATATGCAAGTTGCAAGCTAGCAAATTTTTACGATATGCAAGTTTTGCTTCTTGAGATAGGCAAGATAGCACTTTTGCAATTTTTGTTTGGCAAGCTTGTGATGTTCAAGATAACAAGCTCTTTCTTCTCTTTTGAGAAGTGTCATTTTTGCTTTCTTTGCAAAGTGCAAGCTAGCAAAATGCCAAACTAGCAAGAGATAATATTTTACATGAGGCAAGCAAACAATTTGGCAAGTGTTACATTTGCATCTTCTCTTTAGATGTGCAAGAAAATAAACAAGTTTTTGCATTTTCTTGACATTTCAAGCTAGCAATTATCGGTGATGTTCAAGATAGCAATTTCTTCTCTTTTGTAATTTTTGCCTTTTTCTTGAATTGTGCTAGCAATCTATCTCCCCCTTTGTCATTGTCAAAAAGAAGGGAAATACCCTTTACATCAATTTCTAAATCATGACAAAGGTAAGTAATCATTCTTATTTGTGCATCATTATAGTTTCAATGCACAAATTCATTAACATTACATTTCATTTTTTTATGCATGATACCGAAAAATCAATCATCATCATGAGCATATCAAACATGATATTCAAGCATTCATGATATATCATTTTGGCAACATGATCATAGATATTCAAACGATGGTATCTAAATGTTAGAATTCATTACATCCTATTATGCATGATCATTAACTCCTCATTTGTATTTCATGCATTATTTCATTTCATCTCTTAAGGAATATCAAGAAGAGTTATTGGATGATGAGATAAATATTTTATGAATACACGGAATATCATAAGTGTTTCATGTATTCATATTATCACATGAAGCATATTATCATTTTTAAGATTGAATAACGTTATTACTATTTCATCAAAATCAATTTCGAGATTCACACAATATCATGAAATCATTAATCTCAATAAGATGGGAAAAGCATTTTCTTTTTAAGTGATTCTTTTAACACATCATAAAAAACTCATTCATAATTCAAGTGATTTACAAGATATCATAAATGAATTTATCACTTGTATTTCATCAAAATCGAGAACTCTAGAGATAGAAAATGATTGAAGCATTTAATATGATTGAAGCATGATTCATATTTAAAGTGTATCTTATGTCGTAAATACGAATCAAGCATTTGTCAAATCTGAAATCATCCTCAAAATTACATTCAATAAATTCATATATGACAAGCATAGATTTATTGAAAAATCAATAAGATAGAGGATTACATTTCAAGTGTTCATCAATTGTAGCATTTCATCACATGGTAAGATATCAATGCGTAAAATTACGATACAAGTTCTTGATATCTTAACGCATGATGCAAACAAGGCATAATGCAAATTTGGCAATCATAGCATCAATTCATATAAGCATTGCAAATATGGCAATCATATCAATTCATATATCTCTTGATGATGCAAGCATGGGATAATCATAGCATAGTGTTTATAGCATCAATTCATATATTTCTCCCCTTTTTTAAGTGTTTCATCTTAAGTGATCGATTTCATGTTAGCATGCCTTTTCATTTATGTCAAATGAAAACATGCATCAACGTTTAGGATCGTAAAATGAATTTCATCATAAAACCATCAATCACAAAAATCATCATGTATAACTTTAAAATCTCATGCTTAAAATCGTCAAATCATAGTATCAAAACTTTAATATTTTCATTGCAACATTAAGCAAGGTTTCATTGAACATAATTTTGAATGATTCTTATAAATGCCTAAAACTTCTTTAGTTTTAATTTATATGATTGACTTTATAATAGCATGCTCAAATCTTTATTCTTATGTCAAAACCATACATCATATTTAACAAACAAAGACAATGAAAAATATCAAGCCTTCCAGACAAAAGCCATGTATCGTCATTGAAAAGTAATATGAAAATCATCAAAATATACATTCTTGCTTCTCAAGCACATAAATAAGATTAATCTCACTAGGTGTACAATCATTAGATTTCTATCTTGCATTAACATAAGACATGCAATTTTCATTATCATTTTCAAAATTACAAGCATGATCATATTTTTGCATTTTCATTATTAAATTATTAAAAATGTAATTTTCAAGAAAATTTAAAGAAAAAGAAAAATGCATAATGAAAAGCATCATGTAATTTTGAAGTAAATTAAAGGCATTTTGATTACCTTGGCGTCGAAAGGCGTAAAGGCGTAGTTTGCCACCTCGCCTTTGTTGATTTTCTCCTCGTCTTCAGAGGAGCTCGATTCATCCCAATTTTTGTTCTTCTTCTTGCGTTCAAAGCAAGTAGTTCCGTTCTTTTTACTTTTTAATTTTTGTTTCATTTGTAGTTTAAGTTCACCATCACTTGAGCTTATGCTCGAGTGGTCTTCAAATGTTCTATGTCCCAAATCCTTCCTGTTTTTTGGAAGGTGGTTCTCAAGTTCTTCACGTGCATTGCACGTCATTTCATATGTGATTAATGAACCAATTAGTTCTTCAAGTGGTAAGTTGCTTAGGTTTTTAGCTTCTTATATTGCAGTTACTTTTGAATCCCACTTCTTAGAAAGAGAACGCAAAATCTTGTTTACGAGTTCAAAATCCGAAAAACATTTTCCAAGAGCTCTTAGACTATTGACGACATCCGTGAAACGGGTGTACATGTCGCCTATAGTCTCGCTTGGTTGCATTCGAAAAAGCTCAAAATCATGCAATAAAATGTTAACTTTCGAGTCTTTGACTCTACTAGTTCCCTTATGCATAATTTCGAGTGTTCGCCAAATGTCAAAAGCTGTTTCGCACGTAGAAATCCGATTGAACTCATTTTTGTCCAAAGCACAAAATAAGGCATTCATAGCCTTTGCGTTTAACGAAAAATACTTCTTCTCCAAATCCGACCATTCGTTCATCGGTTTAGAGGGAAGTTGAAAATTGTTTTCAATGATATTCCATAAATCCAAATTCAAAGAGATCAAGAAAACTCTCATTCGAGTTTTCCAATAAGTGTAGTCCAATCCGTTAAACAACGGTGGACGAAAGACCGAAAGCCCTCTTGAAAGCCATGAAGAGCCATTTCTCTCGGGTGTAAATCCGAATGAGAAAAACTGGGCTCTGATACCAATTGTTAGGATCGAGAGCACTAAGAGGGGGGGGGGGGGGTGAATTAGTGCAGCGGAAAACTTTTCAGCGATTAAAACGAAAGCTGCGTTCGTTCGATAAAAACGATTTATGTCTAAACGCAGATTTAGAAAGTTCTGAACTTAGAAACTTATTCGTAAGATCGCAGAAGGCAGTAAACAGTTATGATTGAAATCAAAACATAAACGTAAACTGAAATATGATGATCGTACGAGAAAAGCCGATTTACGTCTAAACGCAAATTCGGAAAATTCTGAACTTAGAAACTCATTCGTAAAATCGCAGAAGGTAGTAAGCTATTGAGAAGTTTGCAGTGAAGGTAAAATGCTCAAAGGAAATGCAAACCGAGATTTAGAGTGGTTCGGTCAATCTTGACCTACTCCACTTTTGGCTTCCTCCACCGACGAGGTCACCAACGTCAACTAGAGGCCTTCCTTCAATAGGCGAAGGCCAACCACCCTTTTACAGATTCACTCCTTTTGACGGGCTTAGGAGACAACCCTTACAGAAGTTTTCTCTCCTCTCTTTACAACTCAAACTTTGAAGAACAGAAGGAGGAGAACTTTTGTACCTTACAACAGTTTTGAGCTCTAAGAATCACAGAAAGATATCAAGATTTCGAGTGTTAGTTGCTGCCTTTCAATGCTGAATGGGTGGGGTATTTATAGGCCCCAACCCAGTTCAAATTTGGAGCTCAAAACTATCAATTCCCGGAATTCCGGGATCAAGCGGTTGCACCTCCTGACTGGAGCGGTTGCACCGCCTGGCAGAGCTCGAAGACTGAGCCTCTGGGCGGTGCCACCTCCTGTCAAGGGCGGTTGCACCTCCTACCAGAGCTCGAAGACTGAGCTCAGGCGGTTGCACCTCCTGACTGGGGCGGTTGCACCGCCTGCCAAAGCTCGAAGACCGAGCTCAAGCGGTGCTACCTCCTGTCAGGAGAGGTTGCACCGCCCAGTCTCGCTTGGAGACTGAGCCCAGGCGGTGCCACCTCCTGGCTGGGGCGGTTGCACCGCCCAGCCTCGCTGGGAGACTTAGCCAAGGCGGTGCTACGTCCTGGCCTGGGCGGTTGCACCTCTTGGCACTATTTCAGATCATTGGTTGGGCTCCAAACTTGGCCCAAACTAGTCCGAATTCGGGCCCAATTGGCCCCTAACCGGGTTATAAGATTAACACCTAATCCTAACCCTAATTAACATGCCAACTACGAATTTAAAGACATTTCTTAAGCTATTACAAAGTCTGCAAGTCAAGACTTCTTCCGGTGAGCTTCCGGTGAACTTCCGGCAGTCTTCCAATAAACTCTTGGAAACCATTCTGCGGACTCCCGGCAAGCTCCTAGACTTCACGATTTGATCTTGGCGAGTTCCGACAAGCTTCTTTGGCAAGCTTCTGGACTTCTCAGATTTGTTCCCGCAAAACCTCCGACGACCATCCGAACTTCCGTCGAACTCTCGAACTCCCAACGTGATCATAGTCTTGACTCTAGCTCAACTCCAGGTACATGTCTTACTTTCATCGTAGTTAATTCTGCACATGTAAAACAAAAACTTTGATCGAGACAATTAATCCTAAGCAATTAACCAAGTTGTCCGGCATGTCATTGGTCCCTCGACGCTTCGTCCAATTCTTCGGCGCATCGTCCTTTCCTGCGGCCTATTGCCCAATCGACTAGTTGGCTCCGCAACTCCGATATCCTTAGCACAATACCCGCTCTTCTTGGCCCGATGCCCGAGTCCATGGCCTGAAGCCTTCTGTCGATACGTCGACCGATCCACCGGCCCGACGTCCAATCTTCTGACATGTTCCTCCGGCACAACATGATTTTCCTGCTTTAATTGTCTCATCCTGATCGAGGCATTCTGCGTCACTCAAAACGCAGATTAAATCATAAACATATATCAAGTAGTTTCATCATCAAAATACGAGATTCAACAATATTGCCTCTTATGTGTAGCTCTCTTATCATTTATGCATTTAGACTCATGCTTCTAGAAGATCCTCTAGGGACAAAGGGAATAGGAGATTAGATGAAAATTATGAATCCCTACTTTTCGATTCTAATCAACATGCCCTAAAATTTCCTTCAATAGAGTTTAGACATGTTCATAAGGGTAAATATGTTGATTTAGATGAATTAAGTGATTTAGAACCTATTCAATGGTTTGCTAATCTAGACATTCTCCCAATCCTTCAAATGAGTGAACCTATCTACACTAGACTTGTTAGGCTATTTTATAATAATTTACATGTAGATGAAGATGAAAGAGTATCTACCTATCTATTAGGACATCATATACCCATTACGGATAGAACCATTTGCAACATCATAGGAATTCCGGTAAAAGAAAGAGGGTGTTATGTTAGAGGACAATGGGATGATAAAACAGTTGAGACTACTTATGTTGATGCCTTAGGAACAATTTTTAGCAATCCTAACTTAACGATTCTTTCAAAAAGCTGTGAACATTTACTACCTTTAAGCACCAAAATACTTCATCACATCTTGATAAGTATCATTCTCCCAAAGCAATATCATCATGATGAAGTAAGTCAAATGGAACTAGGTACCATGTATTGGATTATGAAGGGACATAACAATTGTTTTGGTTACCTAATCCAACGAAACATGATTGAAATATCAAAAAAGGACATGATGCTTCCATATAGTGGCTTAATCACAAGACTACTCCATGCCTATAATATTGTCATTCCACCCGAAGAAGAAGTTATAAAACTAGACATATTTAGTATCATAAATAGAAATATATTTCGACAGATGAGATGTACATTTAGAAATGGTATATGGACTAGACTGCCTAGAAGGACTGATCCCCTCCAACCCAAACTAGAACCTGAGACACCAATTTTTAGGGGTAATCTATCTCCTCCAACTAGTCCCTTTGAGGAATCACCTCTAGTAGAGCAAGCATCTCCCTCATCTATCGATGACATAGGGACTCGGATGGATCTTTTTAAACAATGATAATATCGACTTGAACAACGCCAAGATCAAATCTTAACCGAGTTGCAGCAAATTCATCAACAGTTTAATATTTTGGTTAGACATTTTAACTTTCCACCACCTGAATAAGCTGTGTATGTATTTGAGGAGAAGTGGACACAATTCTTCTTTGTTATGTTGTTTACCTTAATGCTATAAACTTAAAATGCTACTTACTTTGATGATTGCAATATTGTGCTTAAAATGCTACTTACCTTGATGATCGCAATGCTGTGCTTTGATGCCTAAAATGCTACTTACTTTGATAGTAAAATTCTGTGCTAACTACCTTGATGGTTAAATTCTGAGCTTACTTTAATGAATATATTACTCTAAGAATTAGACTTGATATATCTTTTGAATGGATAAATTCCTTAATACATTTAATTGTTGGTATCTATAACTTGATGTATTATGATCATTTGCATAATTAGGAATGTTAATTTGTCCGAATGCATGAATTTAATGTATATCTTTTCCGGACTATCTTTCACTTAATGTATTCCTTGAATGAAGCTTTCATAAGTTTATGCCATATCAAGTTCACTTCATACCCTTGCTCCATCACTTAATGATTTTTTATATACTCAATCACTTTATGGATTTCATTGACAAATGTATCTCTCGGATTTATCTCTTACGAATTTTTATTGAGAAATAGATTTGATGTGATGCTCCTCTCATTATAAAGGTTTATTCATGGAATTTCTTTTATCCTTTATATGATGATTATTTCATATGAATTCTTTCTTAATGAAGAAATAATTTTTATGAATTTTTAGTATGAGATAACACTTGCAAGAGTGAGGATTTAATTTCACATGAATATCTTGATCCTTGTGAAAATTGAAGCATAATTTAATGAAACACTTTTATCGTTTTTGACTTGATTCAAATCATTTCACAAAGTTGGTTCTCAATGGATTTTCCTCCTTACTCTCCTTCTTCATGTAAAGTTTTGATGAAAATAAAAAGGGAGAAGTTGGTGGAAGCTATCTGTTTAATATTTATAACTTTTAATGTGAGAACTTTTGAATGATACCATGTCATGAATGCTTGAAATATGATTGGTATACAAATTGAAATATGACATGAATTTTTACCACACTTACATTGTTGAATCGTTCTCCTTTTTATTGATGACAAAGGAGGAGAAATAATATCAAAATATAGTAAATTGATGACAAATGTATGCAATGTATTTTATCATAGATACTTGAAATATTTGCTTGATAAATTTCTTTCATAAGATATCTAGAGCTTAACTTGCTATTTTTACAAATTGATATCTTGCCATAGAATGATGAATTGCTATCTTTGTCATCTTTCATATTTAAAATATCATACTTAAAAATGGATATCATGCCTTGACATCACTTTGAGAATGTTAGATCATGATAGGAATCATGATGTGTGTATTGATAAGTTTAAATAAACTTAACTTATCAATTTGTTTCTTGAATTTAAAGGTCTTGAATTCAAGAATATCTTTTCTCAAGTATGGCATATAGATAGGGGGAGTTAAGATTAATTTCGTCATCAATTGATTGTCATCATAAAAAAGGGAGAGATTGTTGAATCTTGGATTTTGATGATGAAGTCAATTGTAATTTGTTTGATCTAATCTATATGTTAAGAAAAGTGTGTAGGATTAATTAAGATAACAGTAAGACATAAAGTAGGTGTTGTGTCGGATTCAAGATCGAGATCACATTAGGAGTTCGAGAGTTCGTCGGAAGTTCGGACGTTCATCGGAAGTCCGGACGTTCGTCGAAAGTTCTGCCGGACCTGTTGAATCTCGGATTTTGATGATGAAGTCAATTGTCATTTGTTGTATAACCTATATGTTGAGATAAGTGTGCAGGATTAACTACGATAAAAGTAAGACATGCAGCAGGAGTTGCGCCGGAGTCATGACAATGATCACGTTGGGAGTTCGAGAGCTCGACGAAAGTTCGGACAGTCGTCGGAGGTTCTGCGGGAAAAAATCCGAGAAGTCCATAAGCTTGCCAAAGAAGCTCGTCGGAACTCGCCAAGTGTATCATCGCAAGTCCAGGAGTTTGCCGGAAGTCCGCAGGAGAATCACTGAGGGTTCATCGGATGATCGACGAAAGTTCGCCGGAAACTCGCCGGAAGAAGCGATTGACGCACCGGAGCAAGCTACAAAAATTGTCTTAGAATTTATCATAGTTAGCACAATGATTAAGTTGGAAATGGGAGGTGATCCCATTAGCTTAAGCTTGGGGCAATTGGGCCCCTAAAAAACCCAATTTGGGCCGTATGGATCTACCCATTCGGACCCTGATTGCTGTGGGAGGTGCAACCGCCCAAGCCAGGAGGTAGCACCGCCTGGGCTAAGTCTCCCAGGGAGACTGGGCAGTGCAACTGCCCCAGCCAGGAGGTGCAACCGCCTGGGCTCAGTCTCCAAGCGAGACTGGGCGGTGCAACCTCTCCTGACAGGAGGTAGCACCGCCTGAGCTCGGTCTTCGAGCTTTGGCAAGCGGTGCAACCGCCCCAGTCAGGAGGTGCAACCGCCTGAGCTCGGTCTTCGAGCTCTGGCAGAGAGGTGCAACCGCCCCTGATAGAGGTGGCACCGCCCAGAGGCTCAGTCTTCGAGCTCTGCCAGGCGGTGCAACCGCTCCAGTTAGGAGGTGCAACAGCCTGATCCCGGAATTCCGGGAATTGACAGTTTTGAGCTCCAAATTTGAACTGGGATGGGGCCTATAAATACCCCACACATTCAGCACTGAAAGTAGTAACCCAACACTCAAAATCTTGACATCTTTCTGTGATTCTTAGAGCTCAAAATTGTTGTAAAGGCCAAAAGTTCTCCTCCCTCTGTTCTTCAAAGTTTTGAGTTGTAAAGAGAGGAGAGAAAATTTCTGTAAGGGTTGTCTCCTAAGCCCGTCAAAAGGAGTGAAACCGTAAAAGGGTGGTTGGCCTTCGCCTATTGAAGGAAGGCCTCTGGTTGATGTCGGTGACCTCGTCGGTGGAGGAAGCCAAAAGTAGAGTAGGTCAAGATTGACCGAACCACTCTAAATCTCGGTTTGCATTTACTTTGAGCATTTTATCTTTACTGCAAACCTCCTAAATAGCTACTGCCTTCTGCGCTTTTACGAACGAGTTTCTAAGTTTAGAACTTTCCGAATCTGCGTTTAGACGTAAATCGATTTTTCATACAATCATTACATTTTAGTTTACGTTTACGTTTTGATTTTAATCATAACTATAAACTGCCTTCTGCGCATTTATAAAACATATCTCAAAGTTCAGTATCTTCAAAATTGACATTTAGACGCAAACCGGTTTTATCGTACGAACGTTGCATTTCAGTTTGCGCTTGCATTCTGATTTTTATCATAAACTGTAAACTACCTTTGTAGATTTACTTTAACGTCATCTCCCTTAATCTTAAGTTAAAGTAATCTTAGAATCGGCTTTTACATCGAAATCGTTTTTATCAAACGAACGCAGCTTTTGGTTTTAATCGCTGAAATATTTCTGCTGCACTAATTCACCCCCCCCCCCCCCCCCCTCTTAGTGCTCTTGATCCTAACAATTGGTATCATAGCGGGGTTAACTCTCAAACGGATTAAAACCCAAGAGAGATGGCTTACGCCGGAAACCAAGAGGGCCATTCTATTACATGTCCACCCATGTTCAATGGGACGGACTACACCTATTGGAAGACCCGAATGAGGATCTTTCTTATTTCTATGGATTTTGAACTTTGGAATCTTGTCGAAAATGGTTTTTCGAAGTCTTCTCTTCCAATGATCGATTGGAATGATTTGGAGAAGAAGGCTTTCGCTCTTAATGCAAAGGCTATGAATGCCTTATTTTGTGCACTTGATAAAAACGAGTTTAACCGTGTTTCAACTTGTGAAACCGCATTTGATATTTGGCACACACTCGAAGTGACTCACGAAGGCACAAGTAGAGTGAAAGAGTCAAAAATCAATCTTCTGTTACATTCTTTTGAACTTTTCCGGATGAAGCCGAGTGAAACCATTGGCGACATGTTTACCCGTTTCACGGATGTCGTCAACGGTCTAAAAGGACTCGGAAAAAGTTTTTCGGATTTTGAGCTCGTAAATAAGATTCTAAGATCCCTTCCTAAAAGTTGGGATCCTAAAGTCATTGCTATTCAAGAGGCAAAAGATCTACGCAACTTTCCTCTTGAAGAACTAATCGGGTCATTAATGACCTACGAGATGACTTGTAAAGCTCATGAAGAGCAAGAAGACATCCTTCCAAAGAACAGGAAGGATATGGCACTTAAAACTTCAGAAGACCACTTGAGAGAAAACTCAAGTGATGAGGACTGTGATGATGACTTGGCACTTCTAACAAGAAAATTTAAAAAGTTCATTAAAAGAAACAAGTTTAAGAATGACACAAAAAACAAACTTGAACCCAAGAAGGATCAAGTTATTTGCTATGAGTGCAAAAAGCCGGGACACTACAAGAGTGATTGTCCCCAGGTCAAAAAGAGAACATCAAAGAAGAAGGCGCTCAAAGCAACATGGGATGATTCGAGCGCATCCGAAGAAGAGGAGTCCAACACCGAGCAAGTTGCTCATTACGCCTTAATGGCCATCGGAGAGGAGGTAACGAATTTAATAGATGCAGATTTATCTTTCGATGAATTATTAAATGCCTTCCATGACTTATTTGATGAATGCAAGATTATCAATAGAAAATACAAATTGCTAAAAAAGGAGCATGATAGTCTTACTTGTGATTTTGATAAGTTAAAAACTGAATATCATGATAGTTTAAATTCATGCATCAAATGCCATGATCTAGAAACTCTCCAAAAAGAAAACTTGCTACTTAAGGACACCTTGAAGAAATTCGAGGTTGGTAGCAAGTCATTGAACATGATCCTTGCAAACAAGGGTCACGTTCCCAAAAAAAGTGGAATTGGATTTGTGAGAAGTTCTTACCAAAATCCAACCACCTTCATAAAAGGCACTATCTTACATGTTCGACACCAAAACAAATGCAACTTTTGTTGCAAATTTGGACACAAGACGCATTATTGTCCATTCAAGAAAATTAGTCCAAACAAATTGATTTGGGTTCCTAAAGGAACCATGATAAATTCTATGCAACATGATAGACAATGTAGATCTATTTGTAAGGCACCCAAAAGCAAATGGGTACCTAAAAATCATCCTTTCTTGTAGAAAACTAAACCATCACAAGCTAGGAGCAAGAGATGGTACCTTGACAGCGGATGCTCAAGGCATATGACCGGAGATCCATCTCAATTCTCTAAGCTCACTAGCATAGACGAAGGCTATGTCACCTTCGGAGACAACAAGGGTAAAATCATTGGCAAAGGAACCATAGGTAACAAATCCAACTTCTTTATTGAAGATGTTTTGTTAGTTGATGGTTTAAAACATAATCTCTTGAGCATTAGTCAATTATGTGATAAAGGATATATTGTCATATTTGAATCTAATGCTTGCATCATTGAAAAATCACACAAAAACATATCTCTGATTGCATTGAAACAAAATAACGTATACACTATTGACATTAATGATTTGTGTAATGAAATGTGCTTTTCTGTTTTGAATAAGGATGCTTGGATATGGCATAGAAGATTAGGTCATGCTAGCATGAAACTAATCACTCAAATATCATCTAAAGAACTTGTAAGAGGAATTCCTCATATCAAGTTCATCAAAGATAATGTATGTGATGCTTGCCAATTAGGTAAACAAATTAAGGGTAGTTTCAAATCTAAGAATCAAGTAAGCACCTCTAGGCCCTTACAATTGATCTATATGGACTTGTTCGGACCAATCTCCACATCAAGCCTAGGAGGTAGCAAATACGCCTTCGTCATTGTGGATGACTATAGCAGATACACATTGACTTACTTCTTAAAACAGAAAAGTGAAAGCCTTAGATATTTTACCAATTTTTGTAAACTTGTTCAGAATGAGAAAGGTTCTATGATTTCGTCAATTAGAAGTGATCATGGTGGTGAATTTCAAAACCATGATTTCCAGGAATTTTGTGAACTCAATGGATACAACCATAATTTTTCTACTCCTAGAAATCCTCAATAAAATGGAGTAGTAGAAAGAAAAAATTGAAATTTACAAGAAATGGCAAGAACCATGTTGAATGAACACAACCTACCCAAATATTTTTGGGCCAAAGCCGTAAATACTGCATGCTATATTTTGAATAGAGTTCTAGTAAGACCCCTACTAACCAAAACTCCCTATGAGTTATGGAACAACAAAAAACCCAATGTTTCATATTTTAAAGTCTTTGGGTGTAAGTGTTTTATCTTGAATGAAAAGGATAACTTAGGAAAATTTGATGCTAAATCCGATGAAGGAATCTTTCTTGGTTATTCTTCGGTTTCTAAAGCCTTTCGTATCTTCAACAAAAGAACTTTAATTATCGAAGAATCCATTCATGTTGTTTTCAATGAGATTTTTGAAATTAGGAAAAATGATTTTGATGATGATGTTAATTTTGATTCCTTGAACTTAAATGAAACCCCTTCTCCAACTAGCAACTTGGATGCATCCACTTCCGAAACATCCTTACCCAAGGATTGGAAGTATGTAGATACTCATCCCAAGGAGCTAATTTTAGGAGACACGTCAAAGGGGGTTCAAACACGATCTTCTCTTAAAAATTTTTGTGCGAACGCCACCTTTCTCTCCCAAATTGAACCTAAATGTGTTGACGAAGCCATGAAAGATTATTCATGGATTATCGCAATGCAAGATGAATTGAATCAATTTGAGAGAAATGAGGTGTGGAAGCTTGTTCCTAGGCCAAATGACCATTTAGTTATTGGTACTAAATGGGTCTTCAGAAACAAGCAAGATGAAAATGGTATCGTGGTTAGAAGAAACAAGGCTAGATTAGTGGCCAAAGGTTTCAACCAAGAAAAGGTATCGATTATGAAGAAACCTTCGCTCCTATGGCTCGATTGGAAGCCATAAAGATGCTCCTTACCTACGCTAGTAGTAATAATTTTAAGTTGTTTCAAATGGATGTTAAAAGCGCTTTTCTAAATGGCTTTATCTCCGAAGAAGTCTATGTTGAACAACCTCCTGGATTTGAAAATAATAGCCTCTCTAATCATGTGTTTAGATTAACTAAAGCTCTCTATAGTTTAAAACAAGCCCCAAGGGCTTGGTATGAGAGACTTAGTTCTTTTCTTATCGAAAATAATTTCACAAAAGGCAAGATTGATACTACATTGTTCATCAAGAATTTTGAAAATAATTTTCTCATTGTTCAGATTTATGTTGATGATATTATCTTTGGCTCTACGAATGAATCTCTTTGTGAATCTTTTGCTAAAACTATGAGTCTTGAATTCGAAATGAGCTTAATGGGAGAATTAACATTCTTCTTAGGCTTGCAAATCAAACAACTAAGCAATGGCATCTTTATTAGTCAAACTAAATATGCTATGAATTTATTAAAAAAGTTTAATATGAACAACTCAAAGGCTATTAACACTCCTATGAGCACCTCCACTAAGTTAGAAATTGATGAAAGTGGAGAAAGCTTCGATCAAAAAACTTATAGGGGTATGACAGGAAGTTTACTTTACCTCACTGCAACCAGACCAGACATCATGTTCAGTGTAGGACTTTGTGCTAGATTTCAATCAAACCCTAAGATATCTCATCTCAAAGCAGTTAAAAGAATACTTAGATATCTTAATGGTACCATAAATCTAGGATTATGGTACCCAAAATCAAAGAATTTTGAGTTAACTGCTTATGCTGATGCGGACTTTGCTGGCTGTAAACTAGATAGAAAAAGCACATCAGGATCATGTCAATTTTTAGGACATGCCCTTGTTTCCTGGTCATCTAAGAAACAAAACTCGATTGCACTATCAACAACCGAAGCTGAATATATTGCAGCAAGTGCATGCTGTGCACAAGTTGTATGGATGAAAAACACATTAAAAGATTACAAAGTTAATCTTAAAAATATTCCCATTAAATGTGATAACACAAGTGCAATATGCTTGACTAAGAATCCTATAAAACACTCAAGAATAAAACACATTGATATTAGACATCACTTTATACGAGATCATGTTACTAATCATGACGTAACCATAGAGTTCATTGATACTAAACATCAACTAGCTGACATTTTTACAAAACCTCTAAGTGAAGAACAATTTGATTTCATAAGAAGAGAATTAGGAATGTTGATGTGTCCGAATAGATAAACTAGTCAAAATTATTTTTCTGACTTTATTGAATGATCAAATCACTTGATTGCCATGTGTTGAAATGTTTTGATTTTTGAAAAAATGTAGCATAATCTTGTCCGAATGCATGAAAGAATTCATCTCATTTTTGGATTTGCTTAACAGTTGGAATGACAAAAATCAAATACACTCTTATGAAAAATATTTTGAAATGGATTTGATAAAATGACTTTCCTCCTTCATGCACAAAGGATTATAACAAAAAAAAAAAAAGGGGGAGAAGAAGCATTCAAAGCATTATACGTATCATGCCTTCCTTTATATGCTTGATAACTTGCTTATATTGTTCTCCTAGTATCACATCTACCATGCTTTTTGTTGATGACAAAGGGGGAGAAATATATGAATTGATGCTATAAACACTGTGTTGAATCTCGTATTTTGATGATGAAACTACTTGATATATGTTTATGATTTAATCTGCGTTTTGAGTGACGCAGGGTGCTTCGATCAGGATGAGACAATTAAAGCAGGAACATTATGTTGTGCCGGAGGAACATGTCAGAAGATTGGACGTCGGGCCGGTGGATCGGTCGACGTATCGACAGAAGGCTTCGGGTCGTGGACTCGGGCATCGGGCCAAGAAGAGCGGGTATTGTGCCAAAGATATCGGAGTTACGGAGTCAACTGGCCGATTGGGCAATAGGCTGCAGGAAAGGACGATGCGCCAAAGAATCGGACGAAGCGTCGAGGGACCAATGACATGCCGGACAACTTGGTTAATTGCTTAGGATTAATTGTCTCGATCGAAGTTTTTGTTTTTATGTGTGCAGGATTAACTACGATGGAAGAAAGACAAGCAGCAGAAGTTGCGCCGGAGTCAAGTTCATGATCATGTTGGGAGTTCGAGAGTTCGACGGAAGTTCGGACGGTCGTCGGAGGTTCTGCGAGAACAGATCTGAGAAGTCCAGAAGCTTGCCAAGCGAAGCTCATCGGAACTCGCCAAGTGGATCGTCGCAAAGTCTAGGAGTTTGCCGGAAGTCCGCAGGAGCATCACCGAGGGTTCATCGGATGATCGACGGAAGTTCGCCGGAAACTCGCCGGAAGAAGCGATTGACGCACCGAAGCAAAGCTGCAGAAATTGTCTTAGATCTAATCATAGTTAGCACGTTGATTAAGTTGGAAAATGGGAGGTGATCCCATTGGCTTAATCTTGGGGCAATTGGGCCCCTGAAAGACTGAAATTGGGCCGAATGGAGCTAACCATTCGGACCCTGTTTGCACCAGGAGGTGCAACCGCCTAGGCCAGGAGGTGGCACCGCCTGGGCTAAGTCTCCCAGCGAGACTGGGCGGTGCAACCGCCCCAGCCAGGAGGTGGCACCGCCTGAGCTCAGTCTTCGAGCAAGACTGGGCGGTGCAACCTCCCTGACAGAGAGGTGGCACCGCCTGAGCTCGGTCTTCGAGCTCTGGCAGAGAGGTGCAACCGCCTCAGTCAAGAGGTGGCACTGCCTGGGGCTCAGTCTCCGAGCCAGACTCAGGCGGTGCAACCGCCCCTGACAGAGAGGTGCAACCGCCTGGGCTCAGTCTTCGAGCTCTGCCAGGCGGTGCAACCTCTCCAGTCAAGAGGTGCAACCGCCTGATCCCGGAATTCCGGGATTTGATCGTTTTAAGCTCCAAATTTGAATTGGGTTGGGGCCTATAAATACCCCACCCATTCAGCACTGAAAAGTTATAGACCTACACCGAATTCTTGATCTTTTCTGTGATTCTAAGAGCTCAAATTTGTGAAAAGTCCTAAAGTTCTCTTCCTGTTCTTCAAGTCTTGAGTTGTAAAGAGAGGAGAGAAAGGTCCTGTAAGGGTTGTCTCCTGAGCCCATCAAAAGGAGTGAATCTGTACAAGGGCAGTTGGCCTTCGCCTATTGAAGGAAGGCCTCTAGTTGACGTCGGTGACCTCGTCGGTGGAGGAAGCCAAAAGTGGAGTAGGTCAAGACTGACCGAACCACTCTAAATCTCTGGTTTGTGTTTATTTTGAGCACTTTATCATTACTGCAAACCTCCTACATAGTTACTGCTCTCTGCGCCTTTACGAACAAGTTTCTAAGTGCTGATCTTTCCGAATCTGCATTCAGACATAAATCGGTGTTTTCATACATTACAGTTTACGTTTACGTTTTGATTCTGCAAAACTGTCTTCTGCGCTTTTACGAACGAAGTTTCTAAGTTCAGATCCCTTTAAAACTGTGTTTTAGACGTAACCTACTTTTAAACGTAAAACTACGTTTAGACGTAAAACTGCGTTTAGACGCAAACTGCGTTTAGACGTAAAACTACGTTTAGACATAAAACTGCGTTTAGACGCAAACTGCGTTTAGACGTAAAACTACGTTTAGACGTAAAACTGTGTTTAGACGTAAAACTGCTTTTAGACGCAAACTGCACTGCGCTTAGACGCAATCTGATCTTAGACGCAAACTGCGCTTAGACGCAATCTGCATTTAGACGCAAACTGCATTTAGACACAAACTACGTAAACTGCGCTTAGACGCAAACTGTGTTTAGACATAAACTGCACTTAATCATAAGTATTCTTAGAATCGGCTTTTGCTTCAAAATAGTTTTTATCAAACGAACGCAGCTTTCGTTTTTAATCGCTGAAAGATTTCCGCTGCACTAATTCACCCCCCCCCCTCTTAGTGCTCTTGATCCTAACAATTGGTATCAGAGCGGGGTATTTCTCATTTCGGATTTACACCCGAGAGAAATGGCTTTTCAAGAAGGTTTTTCGGTCTTTCGTCCACCGTTCTTTAACGGATTGGACTACACTTATTGGAAAACTCGAATGAGAGTTTTCTTGATTTCTCTAAATCTGGATTTATGGAATATCGTTGAAAACGGTTTTCAACTTCCCTCTAAACCGATGAACGAATGGTCGGATTTAGAGAAGAAGTATTTTTCTTTAAACGCAAAGGCTATGAATGCCTTATTTTGCGCTTTGGACAAAAATGAGTTCAATCGGGTTTCTTAGTGTGAAACGGCTTTCGATATTTGGCGCACTCTTGAAATCACGCACGAGGGAACTAGTAGAGTCAAAGACTCGAAAGTTAATATTTTACTGCATGATTTCGAGCTTTTTCATATGAAACCAAGCGAAACTGTTGTTGACATGTACACCCGTTTTACGGATGTCGTCAATGGTTTAAAATCACTTGGTAAAAGCTTTTCGGATTTTGAACTCGTTAACAAAGTTTTGCGCTCACTTTCTAAAACTTGGGATTCAAAAGTAACTACTATTCAAGAATCGAAAAACTTGAACCAATTTCCACTTGAAGAACTAATTGGTTCATTGATCACATATGAAATGACGTGCAATGCACGTGAAGAACTTGAGAACCACCTTCCAAAGAACAGGAAGGATTTGGGACATAGAACATTTGAAGACCACTCGAGCATAAGCTCAAGTGATGGTGAACTTAAACTACAAATGAAAGAAAAATTAAAAAGTAAAAAGAACAGAACTACTTGCTTTGAACGCAAGAAGAAGAACAAAAATTGGGATGAATCGAGCTCCTCCGAAGACGAGGAGAAAATCAACAAAGGCGAGGTGGCAAACTACGCCTTTATGCCTTTCGACGCTAAGGTAATCAAAATGCCTTTAATTTACTTTGAAATTACATAATGCTTTTCATAATGCATTTTTCTTTTTTAATTTTCTTGAAAATTGCATGTTTAATAATTTTATAATGAAAATACAAAAAATTAGGAATCATGCTTATCATTCTAGTAATTTTGAAAATAATCTTGAAAATTGCATGTTTATGATAAACAAAATAATTTTGATTAAAAAAAAAAAACCTTATGAAATCATGCTATATGTGGTTGAGAAGTAATAATGTGTATCATGTTGATTTCCATTGTTATTTCTCGATTTTGAGTATATGAAATTATGTTTAATTTGAAGTTATGATTAATGAGTATATATTTTTGAAATATGATGATTCTTGATATTTATGGATTATCGATTTTCATGATAATAACAATGGCTTTAAAAAAATTGATGCATGTTTTCATAAATGAAAAGGCATGCTAACATGAAATCGATCACTTAAAATGAAACACTTAAAAAGGGATATCAATGAAATCATGAATCTATTTATGTTATAAATTTTGTGAGCCATAAAAATGATTTTGATGATTTAAATTTGAAATGAGTTTTATCAAAATCATGATCTTGATTTTTCTCTTGAATGATTGTGACTTGTATTCCTTGTATTCATGATATGATTTTTATGCAATTCTTTGTATTCATGAAATATTTATCTCATCACCCAATTATTTCTTTTTCAATATTCCTCAAGTGATGATATGAATGCATGAGATATTCATGAATTTATTTTGATGTATGCAAATGAGAAGCTTCGATCATGCATGGTAGAATGCAATGTGACAAATTAATACCATGATGATTTAAAATATTTATGATTTGGAATGATGCATATGCTTTTTTTTTATGATGTGTATCATAAATGCTTTAAATGATAAATGTTTGGAATCATGATTAAAATGAAGTGATAAATACTTAAAAAATATTGATTTAATGTTCGAATACTTCATTATCATACATTAAAATAGTGATAAATATTTTGAAAATAAATGATTGTATCATGTTAGATGATTTTATATATTGTGCATGATAAGCTATAAGTGGTGATTGAAACAATGATTGAAATAATATGAATAATGATTTGGAATCATGCATATAATAATGAGTTTATATATTTTGAAAATGTGCATGTTTTAATTTGAAAATATAATGATGCACAAATGAGATTGATACTAACCTTTGTCATGATTTAAAAATTGATGTAAAGGGTTTTTCCCTTCTTTTTGACAATGACAAAAGGGGAGATAGCTAGCTTGCACAATTCAAGAAGAAAGCAAAAATTGCACTTCTCAAAAGAGAAGAAATTGCTATCTTGAACATCACCAAGAAGTGCTATCTTGCAAATCTCAAGACACACAAATGCAATCATGCAAAATTTGTAATTTTGCACATCATTAAAATTTATGATGCTTTGGTGATTATGCATGTTCTAAAATGTTATAAAATTCACTAACTTGCATGATGTAGAACTTAGCTATATTGAACATCACCAAGGAATGCTATCTTGCCTATCTCAAGAAGCAAAAAGTTAACTTGCACATCTAGCAAAACTTATATTTCAAGAAGCCAGAGTTGCCTTCTTGAACATCTCAAAATTGCTAGCTTGCGGGCCTTAAAATGTAGAAATTTTTTGCTAGCTTAAATATGGTAAACTTGCTATCATACTACCATGATGATGAGCATACCTTATCTTCATGATTATATTTGAAAAACTATGGCAAAAATCTGTCCGAATGATTAAACCTGTTAAAATTATTTTTTGGACTTTTTTTTATTAAATGATCAAATCACTTGATTGCCATAATGATTTTACACAATTACTTGCCATGATTACATGTTGGAAATTATGTGCTTGAATACAAAAATTTCCATGATAATAAGCATGTTTTACCTTCATGATTGTAATTGAATATCTCTAGTAAAACCCTGTCTGAATGTATGAAAGTGTCAAATTTCATTTTCGGATTTTCTTGATCCTAACAATTGGATTTTGTTGATACATTATCCTCTTTTGAATTTAACAAGCATATGTCATATCAAGTTTAATTCACATCATTGATTTTTGACATATGGAATCATCTAGCAAATGCACTTATCATGTGAAAAATATTTTTCGAGAAACATATTTGATGATTCCCTCTTATAAAAGGAAGATATTTTTACATAAAAGGATTTGACTCACTTACATATCTTAATCCTTGCAAAAATGAAGTGTGCTTTAATATCTTATCAATTTGAACTTCATATATGGCTTTCCTCCTTCATGTAAAAAGATAACAAATAAAAAGGAAGAAGCAATAAAAGCTATCTCCATGTCATGTTTTCCTCGAGATGTTTGCATAATTGGTATCCTATCACTCACTGTTGGAAAATGACATGAACCAACTTATGGCATCGCACTTATATTTAAAATTTACTTATATCGGTCTCCTTGTTGTTGATGACAAAGGGGGAGAAATATATAAATTGATGCTATGAGTGCCATATTTGAAGAATATGAATAGATGTTATGAATGCCATATTATGATGAGATATCAAAAGCAGCATTCATATGAATAGGTGCTATGAATGTCATATCATGTTAAGATATCACGAACTTGAATCGTAATTTTACATATTGATATCATCTTACCATTTAATAATAGCAAACTTGCATGATGGTAACAATAGATATTATGTTTTTCATGCAATAAGATAAACTTACATCACAAACACTTGATTGTGGTACTTCTCCTTTTTGTTGATGACAAAGGGGGAGAAGTATGTTGATGACATGACAAGTTATGCATAAGTTTATGATGACATGTTGCTTGGATTTTTGAATCCAAGAGTTTCTATCAATATGGCATATTGATAGGGGGAGTTTGTTTAAACTCTGGGAGTTAAGGTTAACTCCATTTATGATGACATGTTGCTTAGATTTTTGAATCTAAGAGTTTCTATCAATATGGCATATTGATAGGGGGAGTTTGTTTAAACTCCGGGAGTTAAGATTAGCTCCGTCATCAAGTAGTTGTCATCATCAAAAAGGGGGAGATTGTTGAATCTCGTATTTTGATGATGAAACTACTTGATATATGTTTATGATTTAATCTGCGTTTTGAGTGACGCAGGGTGCTTCGATCAAGATGAGACAATTAAAGCAGGAACATCATGTTGTGCCGGAGGAACATGTCAGAAGATTGGACGTCGGGCCGGTGGATCGGTCGACGTATCGACAGAAGGCTTCGAGTCGTGGACTCGGGCATCGGGCCAAGAAGAGCGGGTATTGTGCCAAAGATATCGGAGTTACGGAGTCAACTGGCCGATTGGGCAATAGGCTGCAGGAAAGGACGATGCGCCGAAGAATCGGACGAAGCGTCGAGGGACCAATGACATGCCGGACAACTTGGTTAATTGCTTAGGATTAATTGTCTCGATCAAAGTTTTTATTTTTATGTGTGCAGGATTAACTACGATGGAAGAAAGACAAGCAGCAGAAGTTGCGCCGGAGTCAAGTTCATGATCATGTTGGGAGTTCGAGAGTTCGACGGAAGTTCGGACGGTCGTCGGAGGTTCTGCGAGAACAGATCCGAGAAGTCCAGAAGCTTGCCAAGCGAAGCTCATCGGAACTCGCCAAGTGGATCGTCGCAAAGTCCAGGAGTTTGCCGGAAGTCCGCAGGAGCATCACCGAGGGTTCATCGGATGATCGACGGAAGTTCGCCGGAAACTCGCCGGAAGAAGCGATTGACGCACCGAAGCAAAGCTGCAGAAATTGTCTTAGATCTAATCATAGTTAGCACGTTGATTAAGTTGGAAAATGGGAGGTGATCCCATTGGCTTAATCTTGGGGCAATTGGGCCCCTGAAAGACTGAAATTGGGCCGAATGGAGCTAACCATTCGGACCCTATTTGCACCAGGAGGTGCAACCGCCTAGGCCAGGAGGTGGCACCGCCTGGGCTAAGTCTCCCAGCAAGACTGGGCGGTGCAACCGCCCCAGCCAGGAGGTGGCACCGCCTGAGCTCAGTCTTCGAGCAAGACTGGGCGGTGCAACCTCCCTGACAGAGAGGTGGCACCGCCTGAGCTCGGTCTTCGAGCTCTGGCAGAGAGGTGCAACCGCCTCAGTCAAGAGGTGGCACCGCCTGGGGCTCAGTCTCCGAGCCAGACTCAGGTGGTGCAACCGCCCCTGACAGAGAGGTGCAACCGCCTGGGCTCAGTCTTCGAGCTCTGCCAGGCGGTGCAACCTCTCCAGTCAAGAGGTGCAACCGCCTGATCCCGGAATTCCGGGATTTGATCGTTTTGAGCTCCAAATTTGAATTGGGTTGGGGCCTATAAATACCCCACCCATTCAGCACTGAAAAGATATAGACCTACACCGAATTCTTGATCTTTTCTGTGATTCTAAGAGCTCAAATTTGTGAAAAGTCCTAAAGTTCTCCTCTTCCTGTTCTTCAAGTCTTGAGTTGTAAAGAGAGGAGAGAAAGGTCCTGTAAGGGTTGTCTCCTGAGCCCATCAAAAGGAGTGAATCTGTAAAAGGGCAGTTGGCCTTCGCCTATTGAAGGAAGGCCTCTAGTTGACGTCGGTGACCTCGTCGGTGGAGGAAGCCAAAAGTGGAGTAGGTCAAGACTGACCGAACCACTCTAAATCTCTGGTTTGTGTTTATTTTGAGCACTTTATCATTACTGCAAACCTCCTACATAGTTACTGCTCTCTGCGCCTTTACGAACAAGTTTCTAAGTGCTGATCTTTCCGAATCTGCATTCAGACGTAAATCGGTGTTTTCATACATTACAGTTTACGTTTATGTTTTGATTCTGCAAAACTGTCTTCTGCGCTTTTACGAACGAAGTTTCTAAGTTCAGATCCCTTTAAAACTGTGTTTTAGACGTAAACTACTTTTAAACGTAAAACTACATTTAGACGTAAAACTGCGTTTAGACGCAAACTGCGTTTAGACGTAAAACTACGTTTAGACGTAAAACTACGTTTAGACGTAAAACTGTGTTTAGACGTAAAACTGCTTTTAGACGCAAACTGCACTGCGCTTAGACGCAATCTGATCTTAGACGCAAACTGCGCTTAGACGCAAACTGCGCTGAGACGCGATCTGCATTTAGAAGCAAACTGCATTTAGACGCAAACTGCGTAAACTGCGCTTAGACGCAAACTGTGTTTAGACATAAACTGCACTTAATCATAAGTATTCTTAGAATCGACTTTTGCATCAAAATAGTTTTTATCAAACGAACGCAGCTTTCGTTTTTAATCGCTGAAAGATTTCCGCTGCACTAATTCACACTGATGCTATGATTATGCTATGCCTGCATCATCAAGAGATATATGAACAGATGCCATATATATAAACACTGATGCTATGATTATGCCATGCCTGCATCATCAAGAGATATATGAACATATGCCATATATAGAAATGCAACACTTGCTAAAATATTTGAAATGTGTACATCTGTACATCATGTAATGATATCAAAATCTTACTTCACAGCTTTACATGTTGATATCTTACAATATGATGAATTACTTCAATTACCATCATTCAAAATTGTTATGTAAGAATGAATGTCAAGCATTGACATCATCTTCAGAGATGTCACTTGAATTCTTAGGTCTTGAATTCAAGAATGACTTATCTCAAGTATGGCATGTAAACAGGGGGAGTTAAGGTTACCTCCATTATCAATTGATTGTCATCATAAAAAAGGGGGAGATTGTTGAATCTCAGATTTTGATAATGAAGTCAATTGTCATTTGTTGTCTAACCTATATGTTGAGATAAGTGTGTAGGATTAACTACGATAAAAGTAAGACATGCAGCAGGAGTTGCGCCGGAGTCATGACAATGATCACGTTGGGAGTTCGAGAGCTCGACGGAAGTTCGGACAGTCGTCGGAGGTTCTGCGGGAACAAATCCGAGAAGTCCATAAGCTTGCCAAAGAAGCTCGTCGGAACTCGCCAAGTGTATCGTCGCAAGTCCAGGAGTTTTCCGGAAGTCCGCAGGAGAATAACCGAGGGTTTATCGGATGATCGACGGAAGTTCGTCGGAAACTCGCCGGAAGAAGCGATTGACGCACCGGAGCAAGCTACAGAAATTGTCTTAGAATTTATCATAGTTAGCACAATGATTAAGTTAAAAATGGGAGGTGATCCCATTAGCTTAATCTTGGGGCAATTGGGCCCCTAAAAAACCCAATTTGGGCCGAATGGATCTACCCATTCGGACCCTGATTGTTGTGGGAGGTGCAACCGCCCAAGCCAGGAGGTAGCACCGCTTGGGCTAAGTCTCCCAGGGAGACTGGGCGGTGCAACCGCCCCAGCCAGGAGGTGCAACCGCCTGGGCTCAGTCTCCAAGCGAGACTAGGCGGTGCAACCTCTCCTGATAGGAGGTAGCACCGCCTGAGCTCGGTCTTCGAGCTCTGGCAGGCGGTGCAACCACCCCAGTCAAGAGGTGCAACCGCCTGAGCTCAGTCTTCGAGCTCTGGCAGAGAGGTGCAACCGCCCCTGATAGACGTGGCACCGCCTAGAGGCTTAGTCTTCGAGCTCTGCCAGGCGGTGCAACCGCTCCAGTCAGGAGGTGCAACCGCCTGATCCCGAAATTCCAGGTATTGACAGTTTTGAGCTCCAAATTTGAACTGGGTTGGGGCCTATAAATACCCCACCCATTCAGCACTGAAAGTAGCAACCCAACACTCGAAATCTTGACATCTTTCTGTGATTCTTAGAGCTCAAAATTGTTGTAAAGGCTAAAAGTTCTCCTCCCTCTGTTCTTCAAAGTTTTGAGTTGTAAAGAGAGGAGAGAAAATTTCTGTAAGGGTTGTCTCCTAAGCCCGTCAAAAGGAGTGAAACCGTAAAAGGGTGGTTGGCCTTCGCCTATTGAAGGAAGGCCTCTAGTTGACGTCGGTGACCTCGTCAGTGGAGGAAGCCAAAAGTGGAGTAGGTCAAGATTGACCGAACCACTCTAAATCTCGGTTTGCATTTACTTTGAGCATTTTATCTTTACTGCAAACCTCCTAAATAGCTACTGCCTTTTGCGCTTTTACGAACGAGTTTCTAAGTTCAGAACTTTCCGAATCTGTGTTTAGACGTAAATCGATTTTTCGTACGATCATTACATTTTAGTTTATGTTTTGATTTCAATCATAACTGCAAACTGCCTTCTGCGCATTTATAAAACATATCTCAAAGTTCAGTATCTTCAAAATTGACATTTAGACGTAAACCGGTTTTATCGTACGAACGTTGCATTTCAGTTTGCGCTTACATTCTGATTTTTATCATAAACTGCAAACTGCCTTTGTAGATTTACTTTAATGTCATCTCGCTTAATCTTAAGTTAAAGTAATCTTAGAATCGGCTTTTATATCGAAATCGTTTTTATCAAACGAACGCAGCTTTCAGTTTTAATCGCTGAAATATTTTCGCTGCACTAATTCACCCCCCCCCTCTTAGTGCTCTTGATCCTAACAGGACCAACCGAGAAGCCCAGGAGCTTGCCAAAGAAGCTCGTCGGAACTTACCAAGAAGATCATCGTAAAGTCCAGGAGCTTCTTGGGAGTTCGCTGGAGCATTACCGAGAGTTCGTCGGATGTTCACCGGAAGTACGCTGGAAGCTCGCCGGAAGAGCAATTGACACACCGGAACAATAAGAGCTGTGATCATGTCTTAATTATCATAGTTAGAGTGTAAATTAAGTTAGGATTGGGAGGTAATCCCACTAACTTAATTAGGGGCCACTAGGCCCTTAATAGGATTGATTTTCGTTGGATTGAACAACCAAATTAGCCCCTGAAAATATGGCCAGTGGTGGCACCGCCCAGAAGACCCAGTCTCCTAGGTGGTCTGGGCAGTGGTATCGCCCAGACTAGGCGATGGTACCGCCGGTAGTTATTGCTGCCAGCAATGGTACCACCCTTGTCAGGCGGTGGTACCGCCCAGACTGAGTGGTAGTACTGCCTAGTGTTAGATGTCAAGCAGTGGTACCGCCCAGTAATGGTGATAGTACCGCTAGGACCCCGAAAATCCCAAATTAAGTACTTTTTGGCTCTATTTTTTAAGCCAATGGGGCCTATAAAAATCTCACCCTTTTCTGCATAAAAGGGCACGAAACTATTGGCATAATCTTGAGTTCTTGAGTCTTAAAGTGTTGTAAAAGTTAGAGTTCTCCTTCATCTCTTAGCCTTATAACCATCTAAGAAAAAGGAGTGAGACTTGTAAGGGTTCATCTCCTAAACCCAGGAAAAAGAGAAAGTACTGTAAAGAGGTGTTTGGTCTTCACCTATTGAAGGAAGGCCTTTAGTGGACGTCAATGACCTCGTCGGAGGAGGAATCCGAAAGTGGATGTAGGTCACATTGACCGAACCACTCTAAAACTCGATTTGCATTTACTTTGAGCAATTTACTTTTATAGCAAACTGTCTCTTCTCCTTACTATGCTTTTACTACGCCTACATACGCTTTCAAGTAAACATTATCTCTTCTCCTTACGAAAGCTTTCAAGTTCAAATTCTCTTCGAAATGGATTAAATCGAAACCATTTTCATCGGAATCAGTTTTAATTGTAATAAGTCTTTTGAAATCGTGAAAGTTTTCCACTGTACTAATTCACCCCCCTCTTAGTACCGCTCTTGATCTTAACACTTCTCCCATTATCTCATTATCAAACAATCATTGTAGAGATTAAGACTCGACATTAAAATTTATCATTGTTAATTTAATTTTAACAACAGTTTTATTATTTTACAATATGATGGTAATAATAGATAGTTGTAATTTCATCCTATTAGAAACTCAACCATCTTCTCACCATTACCTTATTATCGAACGATCATTGTCGAATGATCATTGTAGAGATTAAGACTCGACATTAAATTTTATCATTGTTAATTTAATTTTAACAACAGTTTTATTATTTTACAATATGATGGTAATAATAGATAATTGTAATTTCATCCTATTAGGAACTCAACCATCTTCTCACCGTTACCTTATTATCAAACTATCATCATAGAGATTAAGACTCGACACTAGATAAGATCATCTTCTATCTTTTGTTGTCATCTATCGTATTCAGAAAAAGATCTTTTTACATATCCTTCCTTAGTACGAAAATAACATTTACTATTAACCTTCACATATAATTCCTACGAAAATTAGTCACCAATATGAATTTAAGACCTTATTGACAGAAGCATAATGTATCGGATATATATTTTTATAATATATTTTAAAAATTATTATTTATGACAAATCTTTAGCATGCACTAATTCTAGTTAGAATATTATTTTGAAAAACAAAAAACGAAAGTGACAAGAGGTTTGGGCTCCCAAAAAAAATAAAAGATTGGTAACAATTTTATTTAAGGCAACAGATGTAAGACTTTCTTATAATCAAAAAGTAGAAATAAAAGCTTTAACTCATAAAGAAAATTGACTTATCCACGAAAAAATGGCATTATTTCTACTAATCCATATAAACTAATCTAACGACCTCCGTATCGGCCTAATTAATTAAAGTTAGAATCAGACAACCCCACCCAAACACTAAAATCATTAACAGAGGTTTAAGTAAAGGGCATATATGTAAATTTATTGGTTGGTAGGTGCGCCAATGGAGTTGAAGGGATAAATAAATAAATACGATCATCACTAACCTTGTAGGGACATTTATGCAAATTCGTCCCTGTTTATCTAATAGGTCCGCATCAGACAGCAGTCAAACAACACCACAAGAACAAACTAATAATATTTATTATTATTATTATTATTATAAGACGAAGATTGCGTTGTTAAAAATGAAGTATAAATTAATTCTTGGACAAATTCTTTTATTACATTTTTAAAGAATAAAATGTTACATGTGCAGATGCAGCTCATTAATTTAAATGATACCACCACCGTACATCGTTGGCTATATCTTAATTCTAATCAGCCACTGTCGACGTCTTTAATTTAGTTTGTTCGTATAACATATGCGACGCATGTGCTCCTCCTGTCCCATCGACCCTTGTGCTGATTGGCGACGAGTGGCTGGACCCACCTCTACGTATTCTTTACTCAAACTTTTCACCGATGAGAGAACGACATCTGTCCTACGCGTGGCAGCAAGATCGTAGAGGTTTCTTTCCTATTGGCGCTTGCTTTTGGGTCCCAGAAGCATTTGACCAATGGGAAAGCATCGTTTGGGGTGGATGGCTCGGCCCGTGAACACGTAGTTTGGTGGTTCGGTGGAAGAAAAAGTTACTTCCTAGTCCTCCAACTCTTTGTTATTTCGATTGCACTCCTTATGGAGGGGGCGATGGGGGAGACAAAGTTGCAGTTAAGCCCCTCAACTCTTTATTTATTTGGCTTCGCTCCTGATGCAATGGACATGGGGGAGAGTTCGACTCTACTTTCCTTTGTCGCTTCCTCACGGCCGGACGCAGACCCGTGATTCCAACGCCCTCGAGTCCAAGGCCTGGGAAGAAGCCAAGAAACTTCTCTCTCTCTCCCCCTCTCTCATCCGAACGCTTTGCGGTCCAAGAAGCGATGAAGAACAAGATGGCTTCAGTAGAACTCGCTGTTTGATGGGAGGCAAGGAGACCTCTTCTTCTTCTGCCTCACCGCCTTCCTTAGTCTGGGATTGCCTCCTCTGACCGGTGTGTAAGACCCGCTTCTTGGTCAGCTTCATGGGGTTCTGGTTTTCCTTTCCTGTGGGTTCGTTCTTCTTTGTTGGGCTGGCTTTGGTTAGATTTAGGCCCGGTGGTTGTTTTCAATCAATCAGCCCTCTTTGGTCTAGGTCGGTGTTCTTAGGTGCGTCTTGCAGAAGCTACTGAGCTAATTGTTTGCAGAAAAGAGGGATTTTGCTGCTATTTATAATGCTCGATCGCAATCTTGGTGTCGATTCTGTCCAAAATAATAGTTTTTTCTTCTTCCACCACGCCGATTGGTTGTCGATTTAAGTGGATATAGTTTTATTTGGTTGCCCTGAAGACACGGTCAACTCGTATTTTGGTAGTTTGATGTTCTTGTTAAAGTCGTAGCATTAGTACATAATTAAGAACTGTGAAAGTGTTGCAAGATGAGCTACAAAGATTAGACTACTTTTGTTAAGGTTGAAAATTGTATAGGCGTTTATTTCTTCAGCACTGTATTTCAATATTATTTGTTTTTCAGTACGTTTACAATTGTAACTATAGATTGATTACTAAACAACATGGGGCAGTTTTAGTAGATTTTAAAACCTGAAGAATGAAAATCTAGGAAAATGATAAGAAAAATAGACACTGCAGAAAGATTGTTTTTATCATGACTGGTCAACTTTTGTTGGTTGTAAATCATGAAGACAGAAACTGTTAGGGTGAAGATATGATGAATTAATTAGCCCTAGTTTCTAGACCCCAAAAAAACTTTCTACGTTGTAAGCTTTCATTTCTCTCATCCTGCCGTTGCATTGCTATGGAATCGGTGTGCCCTTCTTCCTTATTCAATCGTGGTCACATCGTAAAGTGACATATACTTTGTGGGTCAAAGAACACAAATGCTTTCATACAATTGGGGTACTAAACAAGACCAGAGGTATCGAATCTGAAGATTACTCTACTTGTCATAATTTTTCTCGTTTCTACAAATGGCTCTGTTTCTTCTGTAGTTCTTTGTTAACGCGGAACTAAGTGTTGGTGGCTTTCCCTTAAGCAAATGATCAATAGAAGACTGGAACAAGAGCTTCTGATGGTAGTAAACTACCTTATGAATATGGAAAATTGGTACTATACTTACAGATCTAGATATTTATTTCAATTGATGCTCATTCTTCTATTGCAGTCAAAGGGAAACTATGAATCAGCATGATGAAAAAATTTTGAGGTCAGACTTTATATAATCATATCCATCATTCTAGTAGTAACAGACACTTGAATAATGTATTTGTTTTTTGTACAAGTAATTAGTGCTTCATTTTTACCCCTTCTAAACACATTTGATTATAGTCTATGAGTTTACTCCTCACAGTGTTCTGATTATCCTAATCAACACATGCACAATATTGGCATATTTAGCTGTGTACTCAATTGCATTCACTAGAAGTACTTGTTAGTGTTAATCCAATGTTCGACTATGAGGTTTACATAAAGACACCACAGTGAAACTTATGGTTCTAAAACGGTAAATGATAATAGAAGCCAATCCAAGTGCAAGCAAGTAAGCAACAAGGACCAGATAGATTTCTTTTTATGATTATGCAATTTTTTTTATAAGTATGTTACAAGGGTAAATTTGTCTATTTCAATTGAGAGAAAACTTTGCTTCTTTGGTGTCCAAGTTATTATATGGTTTCTACATTCAAAATGTATGAACTTATGAGGGAAAAAAAATATCAATAAATTTTTCATCATTTTTTTTTTTTGGGTGAATACCATTTGGATAACTGCAATAACTCCAATATTGACAGGTTCTAGGATTGGAGCTCAGAGCAATCACAAAGTTCATAGAGGACATCTTCACGAAAACAATAATTGGTCCACTAATGAGAAGCATGCAGAGAATATATCATTATATGTTTGAACTTCTAAGCAATATCTTTCAGTATAAGTCCATAAAGGATTCATCTGCAGAAGATTTGAAGTCTAGGAAGAAAGTACTGGATCCTCAAGGGCCATTTCTCCAGAAGTGGAATAAAATATTTGTTTTATCCTGTGTCGTGGCAATATCTGTAGATCCTCTCTTCTTCTACATTCCATTTGTTAATGATAAGGATACCTGCGTTGATTTGGATGAAAATTTGGTGATCACAGCAAGTGTCTTGCGATCCTTCACCGACATTTTTTACGTACTTCATATAATATTCCAATTTCGAACTGGTTTTATTGCTCCACCATCTCGTGTATTTGGAAGGGGTGTCTTGGTCGAAGACTTTTCAGCAATAGCCCTTAGATATTTGAAGTCATACTTCCTTATTGACATTCTTGCCGTTATTCCTCTCCCTCAGGTAGCAAGACTTTATGATGTATCTACATGTGCAATATGTTTATTTTGACTGTCTCTTTGTTGATCATTGAGAAATTTTGTTAGGTCTAAATTTGCAAAAAACATCAAATTCTCCTATATTGCCCCAAAAGGCATAATTGCAGACAGAAAACATTGGTTTGCTGTTCCTCTTTTTTAGTTTAGTTTTTAGCTTTAAATATTTGGCATTCATTTTCAGTTATACATAGCCACTTATATGAAGCCTTTATGCCAAAAACAAAGGGCCTATGGACTTTTGTCATCTACTATGACATCTTTTTTAATTGTGTGTAGGGTATTTGGACACGAATCTCCAACATATGTTTGACTAAATATTGAATAACAATGGCTTATTGAAATTATTATGAGATCTATTTCTTGACTAAGTTTAGAAAATCATAATGTACTTCATGGCAAGTTTCGTCATATCGCCCAGTATGGGCAGTATGTATCGGTTCGACAAGGGACCGGTATGGGTGGTACATACCGATCTATCGGTACACCCCATCTGTATGGTTTGGTACATACCATGTCAATAGCCAGTCGGTGCACTGGTATGGTATGTATCAAACCATACCAATGTACCGACACACGATACGATCGGGCATACCGACAAACCGGTATGTACTGCCCATATCGGTCACTTATCGGACTGGTACATATCGTTCATACCAGGCGGTATGTCGTGGTACCACAAACCTTACTTCATGGCATATTGTTTTTTGTTTGCCCGAATGACTGAATTCAAGTCATGAGAACCTACAGTGTTGTCAATTTCCTTGGAAATTCTTGGCTTTATATAGACCACATAGAGCTTTTAATCCATTATGTCTTTGTTTTCAAGTTGGGTAGAAACTTTAGCTTCTACATTAATTCATATGACTTAAGAAAAGACTAGCTTGAGGACTATACATATGATTGTGATCACATATTTGAGAATTTTGGTTAAGTTTGGCTAAAGATGGATAGTTGAAGTTAAAAAAAACTTTGGGAGTTTTGTGTGATCGTTGTATGCCCGATAAATTCAAATTAAAAATTAATAAAATATTTGTAAAGCTTGGGAAAATTATTCTTGATGAGATTTATGTAGGTTGGAACAAAGAATGTATGCATTCAGTAACAATTAGGTATAGCTATAGTGGAAGATGAGATGAAGGAGAATTATTGATGATGGTGTGGACATGTCCAAAGGACACCAATAGATGCCTTGTTAGACATGGTGAGTTAAGATTAGTAGTGTGAGAAGAAGATTGATGACAGCTTGTCGGATATCTACGATTTTCACCTGAATCCAAACTTAACTAGCCATCTAGGTACCTTAAGTAGGTCAAGTATGCCAGTACTCGAAAAAAGATAACCCACTGTCATCATAAGAAACAACAACATACTTGAGCCTGAATTAAACCATCCAGGTATCCTTACCTGATTCGGGCATATATTTTTGTAATCAAACCTGTCAAAAACGTGATTAAAGATGTCAAAATATGGTTTAAGCAGGTTGGGTAGATGGGGTACCTGAATAAACTTGACCCACTGTCATCCCAAAAAGGAGAGGGAGAAACTTTTTACGGAACAATCTTTCATATATTTGACTGTTATTAGTTTCACTACTGATATTGCCCCAAATAGTCCAAGTGATGAGGAAAATATATATTTATCCAATCATAAATAGTTGAGACATTACAGCTTGTTGTTGGTTAACATCAGTAAATCTTAGTGCTTGGGCATGTGATTTAATGGGTCAAGGGCTCTCCTGAGCAATACATAGCTTGGCACATGCATTAACTGCCTGATTCCAATCCCCTACATGACCAGCTTCTTCTCTTATCACGACTGTGGTGCTATGGTTATTGACACAAGTTGAGATTTTCTTTGAAAATTTGTCTGGTTTCTCTCTCTGTTTTTCAGCTTCATCCTGTGGATAACACCAAGTGCCCTTTTGGCCCAGTTTTAGCAATTGTAACTCTGCTTGTTCTTGTTATTGGAGGAGTCATTTGTCCCATAGACATATTGTTACTAGGTTTATGATAGCATTTCTTTTATCACCATGGGGATTCTAGTCTAAAATTTATGTGGCTTCCATAGTTATGTCTTTGTTACAGTGGCCATGTAGTTCACTTCAACAATCCTTTTATAGATCACTTGTTTTCATTTATATGAGCATGTCACTTATTGTTTGCATGTGCAAAGGGGTTCTTCTGCTGTTGGTATCCCAGTATGGAATTAAATTGTTCTCTTTATGTTTTTGCCTATTCAGGTTGTTATATTGATCATAATACCAAAGCTAAAAGGGTCAGGTTCAGTGGACGCAAAGACGCTGTTGATGTACATTATCATTTTACAATATGTGCCTAGGCTTGTTAGAATAATACCATTGTATGTTGAAGTCACAAAATCTGCTGGTATAATTGCTGAAACTGCATGGGCTGGAGCTGCTTTGAACCTTTTTCTCTATATGCTTGCAAGTCATGTAAGCTCCAATTTCCTACAAGTTCATTTTCATTACTAGAATCAGAATATTCTATATTGGCTTTAAAAAACTTCTGTAAATACACCTTTCACTTTTTTAGCAGAATAAGTAATTGAATACTTTTCATATCACCTTTAATGATATTTTGCTGGATACTAATGTTTGCTTTACAATATTTCCTGTGATTCAACTTTTAAAACTTTAGTAGAGAAAGTAGTTTGTAGCTCGTTTTGTAAATGCAGTTGTCCACCTCTAGTTGTTGTATTTGTGTTCTTATGGATTTGTTCACCAACTTTAACATATTTTTTTATTTGTTCATTTAGACTGTTGATTGGTTTCACAATTTTAGTTTTCTTTTTAGTTTTTACAATTATTTTGATTGGTTGGTTTTCATATCTTGATGAGAGTAATTGAACCACTTGTTGCTTAGGTAGCAATCACTTGCTGCTTAGGTTAGTAGACAATCTCAGGATATAAATTATTGCGTAAAATATAATATATCATGATTTAAGATATTTTGATTAGTCCAACATCGAAAGTGGTGGTGTTTTTAGTATATAGTATTGTGTATTTATCATGAGTAATTGGGGCTTAAGTATTTGAAGTCACATGGTTAAATACCCATTTTCCTTGAATTCTCACAGCCATCATGTCTTGGGCCTTGATGAGAACAGTTGGGATCATTATGATACCCAAAATAGTCCTATGCTGGAAGTGGATGATGCTATGGGCTATAAGACCTGATGGGCTTACTTTTAAGGCTTATGTATGTTGGGATGATTGTGTTATCTGAATTAATCCCTCATTTAATGTGGATGATGGATTGGGTAGTATAAGGCTTGATAGTCTATTCCTCAATGCGTTGGGCTTATGTATTTTGGTTGTGGTATAAGGATCATTTTATCCGATTTCTATGCTAGTGGGCTCTATTGGATTGGGTCAAAGCAATATTTGTTTATAGAATTAGATATACAAACTTATAAGTAAACGAAGGATCGTCATTTCGGGTACTAGACCCATTTCGGAGATCTGTTGGACCGATATATACCGGTCAGTATCGGTCATGGTACGTCGGTATATACTGGTGTTTTGGAAAGGAAGAAAAAGAGGGAGAAAAGGAAGGGGCGATGGAGGAAGAAGGAATGAAGAAGAGAAAGCAGTGGAGGAGGAAGAAGAAGCAGTGGACGAGGAGAAAGAAGGAAGAAGAGGAAGAGGAGAAGAGGTGGGAGCATACCTGGGAAGAAGAAGGAATGTGGCAGCAATGGTGTTGGCAGTGGTGAAGCGATCGTGAAGCAGCGCAATGGCGAAGAATGTGAGAAGAGGGCTCTCGCATTTGCAAGTCCTAATTTCTATTTTAAGCTTTTTCTTATTTTAATGCTGAGTTAGACAGGCCCCACTGTTTTTTTTTTTACTCATTACTTTTTACTGAACTAGACTAAGCCGCCTGAAACAAGGGTGATCCATGTACTGACCCACGCCTGGACTGACACATACTGCCCATTTTGTACCATTCCAGGCGGTACAACAATCATTGAAGTGAACTATTAAAAAAATCATTAAAAACTAATAATTTTAGTGACATGTAGGAATAGTGGCTGAAGTTATGTGTTTTTCTAATCGATATGGTTTGCACATCCTTTAGCATCTATTGTATCAGTATCTCTCAACTATTACGAAGTGACAGGTCCAGTGACGTGTGGATCAAATGGTACAAAGATTGTGCATGCATAGACTTGGTGCTTGGGAATGAGGATATTGAAGTGTTTTGTTTAGCTTTTCATTTCCCCTCTAAGAATGATTTACAACTGGAGAATTCATTTCAATAATTTTTTTTTTTTTACTTCATGGAGTGTATAGAGACCAACGGGAGCCAGCTCATTGCTATCTTGAAAGGGATGAAAAGTGATCTTGGTGATGAAGGGAAACATGTCAAGAGAGCTTAAGCTCAACCCAGGACAACTCAAAACCAGTGAAGCCCTGACCCATACTAGTTCTTATAAGTTTATAAGTTTTTATGATGACATGGTTTATTAATTTTATGACAGCAAGGCTTTGTTGCTATTCGTATCTCTCTTCAAGCACTGTGTTACAAATCTAGCTATGTGCCAGTGTTCACTGCCAATTTAAAATTTAAGTCTCCACAAATCACCTATGTGGCTAGTCACCTCCAGCTCACCCATTTAGCCAATGCCGAGCACCCATGCTTAGCCATCGAAGGTGGTGGCTGATTGGATGGTGGCCCTCATTGCTACAACTATTAGGTGGTGTTTGTGGTTGAAGGGCGGTGGATCGTGGTGATTCAGTTGGAGGGTGGCACTAGTCAAGATGGCAACATTCACAGGTGCAAGCTTGGCAAAGTTGGGTAGCAGTTGGTGGCTTTACGTAGGAATTGATGAGTGCAACGTCGGAGGGGACACATTCAACAGCAATTGTATTTTCCTATTGCTGAACCATAGTGGTCTGAATCAATGAACCAAGCCTAGCCCTCTCCCGCAACTAGACCTAGCTTTATTTTAGAGCCAGTATCAAGAAAAGACACCAGATATGCTTTTGTCTGCAAACAAACATCTTTTCATTTAACAAAAATAGGAGGCCTAATGCACAATACCTCATTAATGTTGAGCTTGTAGGGGATCAATGTGCACAGTTTATAAGCAGTGAATTCATGACTTAAACTCTGATCACCAATCTGTAAAAAAGCAAACTTATAATGGTGCCAACACTCACCCTATTTGTTTGTTTATGCCATCTATGTTTTTCTAGTTCTTCTAGTGCTGATTGTGCTGATGGTAATGTGTAAACTATTTATTGAGAGAAAACATTGGTTGGTTTCATTTGTCTATTGTGCTGTTGGTTCTTGCAGAAGCTGCTATATTCTGAATATTTGACTAGTGGAAGCTCTTCATGGATAACTATGTAACACCTTTGATAAGATTATTAGAAAAATCTTTCCAGGTACTTGGGGCATGCTGGTACTTCCTTTCTATTGAACGAGAAGATTCTTGTTGGAGACGTGCCTGCCATAAACATAATTGTACAACTATGTTCTGGTACTGTGGAGTTAAAAAGGAAGAAAGCATGTATTTTATAGATGGTGAGTGTCCTATTCAAGAAGAAAATGCAACAATCTTTGACTTCGGCATGTACCTTCAGGCTCTTCAATCAGATATTGTTCTTCTAAGAAACTTTCCGGAAAAGTTCTTTTATTGCTTTTGGTGGGGCTTACAAAATCTGAGGTATGTATAAAGAAATGCTTTCTTTATAGTTGTAGCTCGATGTGTTTTCTATAATAGTGTTGCTGATAGTTTATTGTACTGGCATGGTAAAGCTTGAAATTTGGACCCCATTTAATTAAAAATTGAGATCTACCTATCGCATGTCAAATGTCTCTGCTTCTATGAAACCAATTACACTATTGTTCATATATTATTGTTATGTAAGTTCATAACTCTCGTATCAACTTACGGACTTTCTGTTAATTCCTGATCCTTAGGATTTAATCTTGTGGTCCTGTGAACTCTTTGAAATTTCATCAGTTTGCCTTCTTTGTTCTCAGAAAGTGTAATCTTCACTGCCATGTACCAAAGTTTGATTTTGAATTTGTCTCTTAAGCCTTCAAAATTCATTACAAGTTTCACAGTGTATTTTTAGTTTTTTCAAGTATGGTTTCCCCATTTCACTCTGAAGAGGTATCCCATTGATAAACTTGAAATATGTTTCCACATTCTATTCATAAGAGGGTATTTCATGGGTAAACTTAAATTATGTTTGGATGGCAAGAGTCATGCAATGAAAATAAAAAGAGAATTGCAGAAATTTAGTGGATAATTACAGCAAAATAAAAAAAAAAACAGAATGGAAATTCCCTGCAGTAAGCAGGGATGCTGATATTGATTGGAAGAGCCTTCTGCATGCACTCGGGGTTGATGGGCATGGTGTTTGACAGAACTGAATTATGGTGCCAACGAGATTACACAAAAGTGCTGACAACTTGCAGTACTTGCCTTAAATCTGGCACTGCTGTCTTCAAAATGGTGCTTGCAATAATCTTTCCTTTTGGAATCTCACACCCCAAAATTATTGCTTGAACCAAAGATTTTCCATATCATATATTTGGGTGATGCTAGAAAAGTGTTACTTGGCATGATGGCACAGGCTAACACTTGACCTGTGGAAGGTACGTGATGGCACAGGCTAGCACAGAAATGCATGGCATGTGCCGTGCAGTCCATGATATGGCAATCCATGGCATGAATGTTCCCTTTTTATTTCTGAGGCAGCAATTTTAGATTCCTTGACGTGTTCAAATTTTGTTCTATGGTTGATTTAGCCAGTTTCTTACCCGTCACATGGTTACAGTTGCCATCAAATTATCTATAAGGATAAATTTGCTGCTAATTGGTAAGAAACGTTGCTTCTTTATCAAAATATTTTCCTAGAGCCTTCTATGATTTCATTTGCTTTGTTGGGTGCTGTATATATTTGAACTTTTGTTGGTTGATCAATAATTACTGAGACATGAATGGCATTTTCAAGCTAAAATCCTTATACCAGCAAATTTATTCATACATATTGGATTGGTTTATACATGTAATCTTTTTACATTTGTCCTGGATTGGCATCCAGATATTCTGATAGTCAATAACTGCTGGTTTTTTTGCGTCCTATCTTGCAGTTCCCTGGGACAAAATTTGCAAACAAGCACTTACCTGGGGGAGATTTTATTTGCTGTTTTCATCTCCATTTCTGGGCTGGTTTTGTTTTCACTTCTTATCGGCAACATGCAGGTATTTTTTTTCTTAACATTCAAGTTGATCAGCTTTCACTTTTGAATGGTTGTGTTTATACTAGGTTTGACGTTTGATAAAATGTTGATGTACACAAGTACTTAAAGGTGGGAAGTGAACTGGTGACAATGATAGATATAAAAGATTATAGATTTGAGCATTTGAATTGATGATAATCAGTTGGGTATCTTCAAATTTGATGAAAGAAAGCTATAATAAAATTCATTTCTTGACTTGGTTGGGTTGCCTTGCACCTTGCCTGAGCTGGACCTAGATTATTGTTGGATTGGTACTTTTGATGGCTCCAGCCTGTCCCAGGTCCATGAAAATTTTGCCCAATTGCAAACAAATGATGGTGTAGGCTCACTTTGGGCTTGGGTTCGTGTTCCCAAGTAAGCTCGCCTTGGCTGGGATTCGTGTTCCTGAGTTGCAGCCAAGTGATGAACCTTGATTTTATTGAAATTTTACTAAAATGTCTAGATCTATGTAGATCTATTAAAGAAAAATATCAAGATATTTATCTCTCCGTACTAAAATAAGAACAAAGATTTAACTGGATACATCCTATCTTCCTATATTTTCTTTTTTGGTACATTCAACAAACCCTGTGTTGGCATCACAGACTTATCTGCAATCTACCACTGTGAGAATAGAAGAAATGAGAGTGAAAAGGCAAGATGCAGAGCAATGGATGTCCCACCGGATGCTTCCAGAGAATCTGAGGGAGCGAATACGCCGTCATGAACAATACCAATGGCAAGAAACAAGAGGGGTTGATGAAGAGCATCTGCTTCGAAATCTACCTAAGGACCTAAGAAGGGACATAAAACGTCATCTCTGTTTGGGACTGCTGAAGAGGGTAAGTTATTTACCCATCACCTTCTTTTTAAGATTTCCGTCTCCACAGTAATCACCAATATATACCATGATATATAATACTTGGAAGAGAATAAGTATTATGCTCTTCCAATTATAATGATTGTGGTGGTGATGGTATCATTCTCAACTCTATTTCTGTGAATGTATTATGTCAAGTCTAAAAGAACAAAACTATATTACTTTCCACTTCACATGAAGAGTAATTATTTGTTTGCCTGCTAATTCTTGAAACTTGTTGGGACTGCTTGAACTAGATGATTCAACCAGTCCAAAATCTATCAGTATTGAAAACATATAAAGAAAAAAAAAAGATGGAAGGCAATCTGTGGGACCTTAAAAGGAAATGGGAAGGTCATAAAAAAATAAGTTTCTTCTATTTGTGCATTGCATTATATGGCCTATAGGAGA
Organism: Musa acuminata AAA Group; assembly: GCF_036884655.1. Classification (NCBI taxonomy): domain Eukaryota; kingdom Viridiplantae; phylum Streptophyta; class Magnoliopsida; order Zingiberales; family Musaceae; genus Musa; species Musa acuminata. The sequence continues at coordinate 30,001,408 of NC_088332.1, read as the reverse complement.
ACTTGCTACTTGATGTTAAACACCTGAAATGATAAAGACAATTCACTATTCAACAGATTAGATTGAATCCTCAGTGCAGTTTCACCCTTACATAGCATGCAGCCCCTTCTATGTTCTGCTGTTGGATGATGTATAAAAACCTGAACTTTTCCTTGTTGGTCCTATGGTAATTTTACTTTGTCATATTAGGACAAAAAAAAAAACGGTTATCTTCTGTTTTTAAAAGTTTTACATCGATGCTACTCTTTGCTTTCTCACACTGTCATGCAGGTTCCCATGTTTGAATTAATGGACGATCAACTTATGGATGCCATGTGTGACCGTCTGAAACCAATCCTTTACACTGAAAACAGCTGCATTATTCGTGAAGGGGACCCGGTGGATGAGATGCTCTTCATCATGAGAGGAAGACTGCTTAGTGTTACAACAAATGGTGGCAGAACAGGGTTTTTCAATTCGGATTACCTGAAGGAAGGCGACTTCTGCGGCGAAGAGCTTCTGACATGGGCTTTGGATCCCAACTCATCTTCGAGCCTCCCCATCTCCACAAGGACGGTGAAGGCATTGTCTGAGGTTGAGGCTTTTGCTCTAGCCGCCGATGACTTGAAATTTGTTGCCTCCCAGTTCAGGAAGCTGCACAGTAAGAAGCTGAGGCATACCTTCAGATTATATTCTCAGCAGTGGAGAACATGGGCTGCTTGCTTTATACAGGCAGCTTGGCGACGCTACTCAAGAAAGAAACTGGAGGAATCTCTACACGAGGAGGAGAACAGGCTGCAGGCAGCCCTTGTGAAGGATGGAACTACCACACCGAGCCTTGGTGCAACAATCTATGCATCAAGGTTTGCGGTGAACGCATTACGTGCCTTGAGGCGAAACGTAACTCGTAAGGCCAGGTTACAGGAGAGGATGCCTGTAATGTTGTTGCAGAAGCCACCAGAACCTGACTTTACTGTGGAAGAACAGTAGCACATACATATGGTAGTGGCTCATGCTTCCCTCTCGCTTGCTTGTGCAATGATTTGGATGTCAATCACTGGCTCACTCGCAAGGCACTTTCTGGTTTGTATGGATTTCTCTAAAATAAAACATCAAAGGCCGCCAAACTAGACATTCAGGTTGTTCTCTACGTGGATTGCAAGTGTTGTCTTAATCTACAGTATGTTTATGGTAGCGTACGAGTAGAGATGGGCAGCGTGATGTCCTGTGTGGCAGTGTACATAATCTATTCAGTAATATTGGACAGCGTTGTGTTTGAACTTTTTGACTTTTAACTTGTAAGACCTTGTATCTTTGGTTCCGGATTGCGCAGTGTGTACATGATCTATTCAGTAATATTCTAAGACCTTGATCTTGGAATTATAAAGTGTGTGATGGATCGACGTATAATAATTATAAAGGAACTTTAGACTTAATTTCTTACTCTTTTGTTGCGGATTGCATAGTGTGTAATGAATGGATCGACTCGACGTATAATAATTATAAAGGAAATATTTTTAGATGGATAGATGTTTTGTGTATGACTATTAACCCACGCCTCTTTTTCAATCCCGAAAAAGATTAAGAAAATTGAATTATGTATGTTAAATGGAATCAATATATTTTTTTGTTTTTGGATGCTGAAAGATACGGCAGAAGTGCATACTTTTGGCAGATAAGCAAAGCAGCGTGTATACATACATAATTACTTACTTTTGGCAGAATCTCATTCTAAAATATCTACTTCTACAATATTATTACGGAAAAAATAATGTGACTTTGGGCGGTTGATGTGCACTGTTTTTTACTCTTTGCTGATTCATCATCAGATAAATTTTCAGCAATCCGAGTCGAGAGAAAAAAAATATCCAAGTAAAAATATTTTTCAAAAACAATTTTTTTTTCTTGAAGAGATAAAATAAGACATCCCGCCACAGCTGCATTTATATACATACCACTAGAAACGGAAAGAAAATATAAAAAAATCTAACAAATAAAAAAAAAGTAAAAAAAAAATTAAACCTATGTCCAATGGATCATACCTACCAAGAAAACACATTTTTGTTTTTTCTTTGTTTTGGTTCAACCCATAGTCAATAAAACATAATTTTTTTAACAACACTTTTTCCTAATATCTCTTGCAGATAGCATCCAATTTAGAGCTGTCAATTATATTTATCTATTTAAGTAATCTTATACAAACAGCCATCACATTATCCATGGAAGAACCAAAAACTAAAAAAACACTGTTCAACACTATCCAATCAGGAACCCAAAATAAAATGATTATAATCTTCTTAAACGACCAGCAAGCAATCATCGATGGTGAGCTTTTATTAAGCCATTGCTAACTTTCTCCTTATCAAAATACAGTTGTTCCAACTTGTAAATTAAGTTCAAGTTTCCCAAAAAGAAGGATATAGATATACTCCTAATATCTAGGAAATGTTTTGGCTCCAATCCCACTAGAAACCCAGCCGCAGCTGCACCAAGACAACAGCTCTGCTGCACCAATCACCTGAACAGTGAAGAAAAAGGGCAAAAAGGTATTAAACAAACAATTGGAAGTGGATCATCACAACTATGCTTACGGCAAGCTGGCTCACCGAGCGTCTATCACAACTGAGATTTGGTGCTTTGTTTTCTACATAATTGATAGGTGCAGCACATTGTGTAAAACTGGATAAAGAATTGCCTTGTCATATAAACACCAATTGGGTCAAATGAAACCAGCACAACAGGAGCTTAAGGTTTCTCAAGAACGTTTGGGTTACAAGGCTCATTCCACTTATTCACCTTTCTGATCTAATCTCTTCTACTTCCCTCCAGTTAGGTGGCACAAATCAACGTAATTTTGTTTTTGTTTTTTTTGGAAAAGGAAGTACATCCATCTAGAAGAGCATGTGGCATACACGCCAATATCTCGGTCCATTCTTAAAGCAGTCTAATTATTTAGTTCAATCATTTGAATAAACTTCATGTGATACGTTAATATGAAATATGAACATTGAAAACCTCAGAGGAAGTCGTGTGAGCTGTAAGTGTTTGCTCTGAATTTTTTTTCATCACAAGAAACAAAAACTTCCTCATCACACAATCATGTTTATCGTATAGGAATCATTCATCCAGCTTAGGTTCAGAGCATAAGAAACCATCAGTAAGAGGTACTACACTCAAACAATAAACTAAACAAGCATTAAAGTAACTATAAATTGTTACAGGATGTCACAATATGCCAATTATTACATTGAGGATTTGGTTGGAAACCTTAAGCCATTCCCATTGTTCTGTGCCCAGCAAACAAAATTTCACAGACGATGGCATATACACAAGTGGAAAGATGATAACTAAGAGTGACGATTGCATAAAGAGATATACTCAACAAAACAACATGGACAATATCTTAGAAAGAAAAATCACAGAAATCGATACTCATTCAGCAAGAAATAACTAAGAAGAAGAACACAATAACAAAATCAGACAAGTACGTTATCCAAGTACATTCTAATAACAGATGCAGTGGAAGCTTACCTCCTCAGATGTTGCTGGGATACATGAAAACCCTGACTTTTCCACCCTACACATATAAAGAGACAGAGAAAAAAGGTAAGCAAAAATGTGATCTTTGAAGCTCGACTAAGCACAGGGACTCGAGCTCACCATGGATTTAGGCGGGAGGTTGGACTTGAACTTGGCACGGATGACGCCGCTGTTGCCGTGTGGGCGCGTGACCTTGCCCCAGATGCACCGGTACCGCGTCCCCTTGGTCTTCGTCTTCGCCTTGTAGATGTACGCCATCCTCTTACCGCAGTACCATGCCACCTCCTCCTTGGTGTTCACGCCCTCGATCTGCACCAGCGAGGTGTTCTCGTACTGGTTGGACTTCGATCTGATCCATACATTCCCCGATCAACCCCCATAGAAAACACACACACACACACACACAAATCCAATAAAATCAAGGAATAAATTCCATAGTTGGTGGAGTCAAGACTTGCCTCTTGTAACCGAGGATCGTCCCGCGAACGTACAACCTGAAATTCAAATCAGCCGACAAGAGCAACCATAAAAAGGTCGACTTGATGGGGATCAAAATGAAGAAAAGGAGCAGATTATCTTCTAGGAGAGGACAAGATGGTACCTCACGCGCTCGCCTTGCCGCCCCTTCACCATCTTGGTGCTCACGAGTGGTGCGCCGACGAACAGACCGCAACTCAAGAACGAGAATCGAAGTAGGGTTTGGGAGACGAAGAGCTGTTAAATAGGAGAGAGCCGCGAGCGCGACCGAGAGCGAGAGCGAGATCGCAGACCGGACGGTCGTAGTTGCATCTCCGAATGAAAAAGGGCTTAGGCTTCTCCAGCTCGATTTGGGCCTTATTTTGATGCGACCCATTTAGCGAAGTATATTTACGCACATATGCTTGTCACTTTACTCATTTAGTGAAATATCATAGTTTCTCTCTCCCAAACTTTAATATAAGTCCTTTTAGATATTAGCCAAAATTTGACATTTTGATATAACATTATATGAAAAATTTTATAAATAATATAAAAAATTATAAGATAAATTTTTTATATATAATAAGTTATTTCACATCTAAAATATTGATACGGTGATAATGTACAATAGTTACTTGGTGATAAAATTTTAAGGATATTAATTAATATAATCGATAAATTTTTTTGTTTATTTAATAACAAGAACGAAGGATCAAATCATATGCTCACCATTTAGCATTTATGAAAAAATAAGTGATTTTCATACTTATTTTTAGCATGTATATTCTTCTAAATGTAAAAAATTCACCGTGTTAATCTCCGTAAATTAGATACTATAATCAAAACTCTAAATGTAAAAAAACTTTTTGTAAAAGCATTGGAGTGTTTTTTTTAACATATTTAAGTATTTTTTTAATCTCAAAGTAACTAATATTTTCTACGATCAATTATTGATTGTTTTTATGGATGCTCATGCATAGGATCTTAAAATCCTTAATTATATAAAGTATTAAAATATCATGAATTAAATTTTAGTTTGTCAATGGTATTATTAATGCCAATCAGAGTGCTAATATATGATATATAAAATAGTTTAACAGGAGCCTAAATCTTTAGGTTATTGAAGGATATATATGTTCTAAAATAAATTTAAGAGGAATAAATTCTAAAATCATTAATTACAATTGAGACATGTATAATTTTAATTACATAGGAATGAGTATCACTATGTACACGATTCAGTGTCTTTGTTGAGAAATTCGTAATGGTCAATCCATTATTCCACAAGTAATTAGTTTTAACTTCGAACATCCGTTGAAATATCATGTCCATTAAAATTATTGAATTTTTTCAATTATGTAATTCATCATATATAAGGAAGTTATAATATTAAGGATAAATTTATGAAAAGTACATATTTAAAAAAAAAATTCGTAGAATACCCTATTTTTTAAATTTTCATAAAATACCCTATTTTTTAATTTTTTTTATGGAACATCTTTTTTTTAAAATGATATTTATGTCCTCAACATCTCGACTTATCGTCTTACCCTCATCGTCCTCATATATTACACAAGCGATCAATATACTTTGCATTGTCTTCGCTATCGTCTCCCCTCCTCTTTATGTTGTTAGTTTATTGTTATCTTTACCTTTACCCTTTAGTCTTTATCTGACGTGTCACCTCACCCATTACTCATTGACCCTCCCATGTTATTATCTCCATGCCTCCCCTCGTTTATCCTAATATTAATACTACTTATATAATTCATACATATAAATATCTTATGATGTTAAATATATTTGAAGTATATGGAAAATATCTTATAATGATAATAATACCCTCGCTCGACAAGAATCTCTCCTCAGTCATCTTCGCGATTCCACCGTCTCTTCTATCCGTCGTTGTTTCTCTTCTCACCGGTCAATTGCTTTTCGGTTGCTCTCCGTAAGGGAAGAGAGGAAATTCCCGCGCCCTCTTGTCACGGACAAAATTCTAAACATGATGTTTGATGTAATGCTTATGTATGTCTGTGTCTTTTGGTTTGTTCATGCTTTGCATAGCATGTAGAGGGACGGTTGAAGGCTTAACAACCCTATTTTAGTTGGGTTTGGTGGCCTTCTTACGTTTGTAAATAAAGGTTGTGTCATGTGGACATTTGTGAGAGATACTCAGTCTGTAGTGGACCATTTTGACCCTTTGTTGTGCAACCGTTCAGAGCTTGTAAAGTCTATTTGTAATTTACATTATCTATGAAGTGTTTCCTGAAATGTCTGCTTGTGGATCCCGAGTGAGGCGCTTTCTCTAACCCGTTTTCTCGTTTGTAGGTCATAATGGACCATGGGAGGTTTTGGGGACGCTGACCTTTGCGGACGGACATGCAAGGGTGCTGCATGACTTCGACAAAACTAGCTAAACCCATGATAGATGGTATCAGAGCGGGACAAGCGCTCATAAAGACATTTGGCATACAAATGTGGGGGATCTAGCGGGGCTGCTTTGAGGGCAGTTAGCATACGGGCGATCGTTTAGGGGAAAATGAGCATGGAGATGTAGGGAAAATGAGTTGCTCGGAGGAGCGGGCATCTAAGATTTGTCACGCCCCTCAAAATATCCATGATTTTTAAAATTTTCGTCACAGACCAATCCAGGATCCAAACTAACGTTTGAGGACACTGAAAACATTCTATTCATATTCACATCCATAAAACCTGTGCAGTTTATAATCATATATCACATCACTCGATAATTCACATTTATGGCAACCCAAGCCAACTTGACAAACATGAACAACATTTATAAATCCACAAGCTAAATAAATTATACAATCAGAACTCCAACTATTCACCACAAGTTCATATCGTCATAAATTAGACTTAACATTCCGAAATTCCAAATAAGAGAGATCTTCTAACACTTTTACACAGTATATCCATTTCGATCATCAGAACAATTCATTACATACAAAATATGCTTATACAACAATAGCATAACAACCAACAGGACTTGCCCATAATTCTGAATAGCTATCCACTGCCTCAGCCCAAATCAAACATCTCGAAGAGTGACAAGCTGACCTGAAAGGTTTATATAACAACGGAGTGAGCCAAAAACGGCTCAGCAAGTGACAAGCATATTCAGAACAAAAGGAACAGTTTGAAACGAGTAAGGTATCATAATACAAGGCAGAATACCAGAATTCTCAAGGATACCATCTCAATATATACCAAATCATACGTATCATGTCATTCATAACATATTTGATCCATAACGAATGGAGCATAGAGTAATTGGAACATATCAATGGCAGATAGGACATTTCAGAACAAATCAGTTCATAGCAAATGGAGCACAGAGTAATTTGGAGCATATCAATGGTAGATAGGACATTTCAGAACATATCAGTTCATAGCAAATGGAGCACAGAGTAATTTGGAGCATATCAATGGCGTATGAAATGTTCCGGAGCATATCAACGACATATGGAACATTTCGAAACATATCAACAGTGGAGGAAACATTTCAGAGCATATCAATAACAAATACCGTACAGAAGCTCAAACGTCGTCTTTGACGTTGCAAACATATCAATCTTATCCAAAGCATGTACCGAAACACATAACCAAAGCTCTGGATATCATATCAAACATACAGAAGGTGTAGTGGGATCTCAGTCAGAATGTGATTCATCCATTTCTGAATGACCACCTGACAAAAGTCTCCCACGTCTGGGAGCTCCATCCACCCACGTCTAGGTGAAGTCAAAGGGGGCCAGCAGAGCATCGCAGGCTCTAATCACATACCCACGTAGCGGGCAACAAACGCATACAGAATATCCCTCATAGCGGGACCCCACATAGCGGGCAAATAGCGCATACCCTTTACCATTTCTGGCAAAGGTCCAGACAATCCCACACACCAGAGTACAAAAGGACAGTTTCAACAATAAGTAGCATATATCGGAAGCACACGCGGAACAACAAACGTACATGTGCCTTTACGAGTCAATCCGAAGTAAGCAATAATCTTTCACAAGTATATTCAGACTTGAAAGGAATTGAAAGCAAGGGCACATATGGAATCCAAGCAATCACTTATACCTCAATTCAATAAGAAGATTTGATGAATTCAATGTCCAAAGGAATGAAACTGGAATAGGCACATATCGAAAGCAAATGCGGAACAATAGGATATACATGTGCCTATATGAGTCAATACGATATAGCATAAACGTTACACAACAGTTTTCAAGAATGCAATAATTTTAAGGACAAGAGCATACAAGAATTCAAAGCAGTAATATAAAGCTCAATTGAATAAGAAAGCTAAAGGATATCAATCTCCAAAGGAATGAAACCAGAATATGAGAAATCGACCAAAGCTTGATTTCTGGCAGAATACAGAAGGCACATTGAACAAATGATTCAAACTATCAATCGTGCTCCAATTTACTCAGAAATAATCATTGGATAATACTTTCAGATAAGACAGGCTTCATATGAATTGAACTGTCCAACAGAGAGAGTTACAAATAATTTGGTAAGCAAGTGTCGTAGAACAAAATCTCTGTTGGCAGAATTCATAATGTCAGATTCAACAGACAACTGGACAGGTGTTTGGATTCCAAATCTTTCAATCCATATATCAAAGAAAGGTCTACGAGTCTAGTTTCCAATGAAATCAGTTTTGAACAAATCAGAGTTTCCAACAAAGACTTATAGGCAGCTCGGTATCAAAAGGTCAGAATATCAGAAGTTGCACAGATTCGAATCGTTACGTCTAAACAGGAGATATATCAAATGCAAGGCTAGAACAATTCAAAGTTCCTCATATTCAAAGCAAATGTAGAGATAAAATGGCAGTGAGGAACGATCAAGATACTTGCAATAGGAAAGATTAGAGCAATTATAGGAGGAACGATCAGGGAACTTGCCTTTCAAATATTTGATCTGAATCTCCAAGGAAGGTGTCAGTCCAATCCTTCTACTTTTCCTCCGTGTCCTCTCTCTGTTTCGTTTTGTGCTCCCGTTTTCTTCCTTTCATCGCAACTACACCACGTGTCGAACATCGAGGCACAGTCACCTGCTCTCTCTTACTCTCATTCATTCTTTTTCTTTCCCAACCGCAGTTGCCACAGCCGCCGCCGCTGTCGCTGCCACAATCGCAGCCCCTTCCACCGCACTACCTTCCTTCCTCCCTTCTCTCGCAGACATAACTGCTGCATACGCGGTCTCTGCCGCTGCGGCCGCAATCCCGTCCACAGCCCCTTTTCCCCCTTCCTTTCCTTTCTTTCCCAGCTGCAACTGCTGCAGTCGCAGTCGCAGCCATGGCCGCAGCCACCACAACCGCAGCCTCTTCTTCCTCCCCTGCTCTATTTCCTCCTTCTCTTCCAGCTGCAGCTGCCACTGCCGCAGCTGCCTCCCCTTCTCCTCTTCCTCTCTTCTTCCCTTTTCCTTTCTCTTCTTCTTCCTTTCCTTCTCTTCTTCTCCCCACGCCCCACAGCTCCTCGCTGTAGCCCTCGCTGCAGCCACCTCTTCTTCTTCTTCTTCTTCTTCTTCTTCTTCTTCTTCTCTTCTCCCTCTTCTTCCTCTCTTCTTTTCCCTTCCTCTTCCTCTTTCCCTGCCACAGCTGTAGCTGCCACAACCGCAGCCGCAGCTACTTCTTTCCCTTCTCCTCTTCCTTCTCCTTCCTTTCTTCTTCTTCTCTTCTTCTCCTTCCTCCCCTTCTTCTCCCCGACGAACAGCACCTCCTTTCCTCTGTTTCCTCCTGCAGGAAACAGAGGTGCCGCCTCTTCACCCGCTTCCACTTCTTCTCTTCTTCCTCACCATCTCTTCCTCTTTCCCTGCCACAGCTGCAGCTGCCACAACCGCAGCCGCAGCTACTACTTTCCCTTCTCCTCTTCCTTCTCCTTCCTTTCTTCTTCTTCTCTTCTTCTCCTTCCTCCCCTTCTTCTCCCCGACGAACAGCACCTCCTTTCCTCTGTTTCCTCCTGCAGGAAACAGAGGTGCCGCCTCTTCACCCGCTTCCACTTCTTCTCTTCTTCCTCACCATCTCTTCCTCTCCTTCTCTTCCAGCTGCAGCTGCCACCGCCGCAGCTCCTCCTTTCCCTTCTCTTCTTCTTCTCCTCTTCTTCTTCTCTCCTCCTCGCCGGCGTCACACACACCCTCTCCTCTGTTTCCTCTGCAGGAAACAGAGGTATCCCAACCTCTTCTCCTGCTTCCTCTTCCTCTTCTTCTTCTTCTCCTCTTCTTTCTTTCTCCTCCCCTACACCCCACAGCTCCTCACTGCAGCCCTTGCCGCAGCCACCTCCTCTTTTCCTCTTCTTTTTTTTCTTTTTGCAACTTAGCAGTTTAGTCCTTGTAATTTCTATATTTACATATAGGTCCTCCAATTTACATATAAATCCTTATTAATACATTTTTAAAAGTGGGGGATATTACAAGATTGGCATTCAGAGGAATGGCCAACCCTTCGCGTAAAAGGCACAATGAGAATAAGCAAGCTTGGAAGAATGCATAACACACAAAGGTTGGGATGGCTGAGTTCGAGTTATGACTTGACATTGACAACTATACTTGATGGTATTCAAGGCAAGCGAGGCGCTTGGTAAAAGATGAGACCATGCAAGGTGGAATGAGTTGCTCAGCGACCGAAAGAGTTGTGTGCAAAGCTCATAGAGGTGAGAGGAATTGCTAACTCGAAGAATTCGATACTCATGCAAGGACTTATATGCAGACGATGGAATATTCGCGGCCATCCCAAGGCGACTGAAACTCTACACCATAGAGCATTGAAACTTTTTCTTCGGCATATGAAGGGTATGTCTGTAGGAGGCTGAAGTGTGCAGCAAGTTCAGCATGTTGTTAGGCCTTGAGTGGTGCAATGGGGGGCTGTATTGACGTAGAGTCACAATCTAACAGGAGGCAGAACAATACACAGTTTGTTCAGCAAGTTGGAATAGTCCAAAGAGATAGTGGTCTTCGAAGCTTTCAAAGAGAAGAAAATGAAGAGAGATGTGGCTCTAACAAAATAGATATCCAGGAGGGATAACTCCCAGCTCTCTAGAGGGAGAATCACGTGCAATAGACCACACATGTTAAGGAGGAGTACCTCAAAAATAACAACTCCACGAAGCTCAATGGACTGAGCGAGCGGCGAGGAGTCGTCGCATGATCTCGCTTGAGAGAATGCATTGTGAGATCAAGTGGGAGAGTGACCCAAAGCAACACAAATGAAGGTACACTTGGAGTCGATATAGATATCAGACTCAAGAGAGGGCTGACCTATGGAATGGTGGGCACGAGAGCCACCATCAACTCAATGCAAAATGAGGAGAGGAGCAACTTGGGTGTAACTTAGCGAAGTACCCAAGCCGCATGAAGGGAGCAGATATAGAAGATGGAACATAGAGTAGAGGCACAAAGCTTTCCTTGGACAAAGGTCAAGGACATGAACTCTTATAGAGGCAAGAGCAGGATCATGTTATTCCATGGGTCCTTCATTCTGATGGAGCGGACTCATCTTGCATGGTGCCAAAGACGAAGGGAGCTTCTGGGCACATGCACCTTATCTCGGAGAAGCATTTGATGGAGGAACTAAGGCGACTCTTTTGAATCTCATATTTTGATGATAAAACCACTTGATATATGCTTATGTTTTAATCTACATTTTGAGTGACGCAGGATGCTTTGATCAAGATGAGACAATTAAAGCAAATGCGCAGAAGGCAGTAAGCTTTTAAGGAGGTTTGTAGTAAAGATAAGATGCTCAAAGTAAATGCAAACCGAGATTTAGAGTGGTTCGGTCAATCTTGACCTACTCCACTTTTGGCTTCCTCCACCGACGAGGTCACCGACGTCAACTAGAGGCCTTCCTTCAATAGGCGAAGGCCAACCACCCTTTTACAGTTTCACTCCTTTTGACGGGCTTAGGAGACAACCCTTATAGAATTTCCTTTCCTCTCTTAACAGATTAGAACTTGGAAGAAAAGAGGAAGAAGAACTTTCAACTCATACAACACTTTTGAGCTCTAAAAATCACAAAGTAAAATCAGAATTTCGGTGGTTTCTGGGTGCCCTTTCAGTGCTGAAAGGGTGGGGTATTTATAGGCCCCAACCCAGTTTGAATTTGGAGCTCAAAACTGTCAATTCCTGGAATTCCGGGATCTGGCGGTTGCACCGCCTGACTGAGGCGGTTGCACCGCCTGGCAGAGCTCGAAGACTGAGCCTCTAGGCAGTGCCACCTCCTATCAGGGGCGGTTGCACCTCCTGCCAGAGCTCGAAGACCGAGCTCAAGTGGTGCCATCGCCTTACTAAGGCGGTTGCACCGCTCAGCCAGAGCTCGGAGACCGAGCCCAAGCGGTGCCACCGCCTGTCAAGGGCGGTTGCACCGCTTAGTCTCGCTCGGAGACTGAGCCCAAGCGGTGCCACCGCCTGGCTTGGGCGGTTCAACCGCCTAGCAGAAATCAGGGTCCGAATGGGTTGATCCATTCGGCCCAATTTGGGTTTTTCAGGGGCCCAATTGCCCCAAGATTAAGTTAATGGGATCACCTCCCATTTCCAACTTAATCATTGTGCTAACTACGATATTTCCTAACTTGCTCTGGTGCGTCAATCGCTTCTTCCGGCGAGCTTTCGGCGAACTTCCGTCGATCATCCGATGAACCCTCGGTGATGCTCCTGCGGACTTCTGGCAAACTCCTGGACATGCGACGATCCACCTGGCGAGTTCCGATGAGCTTCTTTGGCAAGCTCATGGACTTCTCGGATTTGTTCCCGCAGAACCTCCGACGATTGTCCGAACTTCCGTCGAACTCTCGAACTCCCAACGTGATCATTGTCTTGACTCCGGCGTAACTCCTGCTGCATATCTTATTTTCATCGTAGTTAATCCTGCACACTTATCTCAACATATAGATTAGATAACAAATGACAATTAACTTCATCATCAAAATCCGAGATTCAACAGTCTCCCCCTTTTTGATGATGACAATCAATTGATAATGGAGTTAACTTTAACTCCCCCTGTCTATATGCCATACTTGAGATAAGTCATTCTTGAATTCAAAACCTTTGAATTCAAGAGACATATTGATAAGTTAAAATCATTTAAACTTATCAATACTCCCATCATGATTCCCATCATGATGTTTCTCTCTGAAGATGATGTCAAGGCTTGACATTCATTTTCAAATTTTACATAACAAGTTTGAATGATGGTAATAGTAACAAGTCATCATATTGTAAGATATCAACATGTAAAACTGCGAAGTAAGATTTTGATATTATTACATGATACAAACAAGGCATAATGCAAATTATAGCAATCATAGCATCAATTCATATATCTCTTGGTGATGCAAGCATGACATTAATACTTATATATTTCTCCCCCTTTGTCATCAACAAAAAGTGTGGTAATTGTGATACCAGGAGAACAATATAAACAAATTTTGAGCATAAGTGTGATAGTTGTTCATGCCTTTACTAGGTTCATGTTATTTTCCAATAGTAAGTGATAGGAAATCAATTATACAAGCATATAAAGGAAAGCATGATATGTAGATTGCTTTGAATACTTCTTCCTTTTTATTTGTTATAATCTTTTTGCATGAAGGAGGAAGGCTATTTGTAATTTTACTTTGAGTGAAGTTAAAATCGATAAGAGATTAAATCATGCTTCATTTTTACAAGGATCAAGATATGTATGTGAAACAAATCTTTGCAAGTAAAAACACTATCATCCATATTTCAAGATGGAATTTATAAGCAGGAATCATTTCATCAAATCCATTTCAGAAAAATATTTTTCATAAGTGTATGAGAAAATCCGATTGTTAGGATACCAATTGTTAAGCGAATCCGAAAATGAAATTAACATTTTCATGCATTCAGACAAGACTATGCTATAGATTTTCAAATACAATCATGAAGACAAAACATGCTTATTATTATGGAAATTTTTGTATTCAACACATAATTTTCAGCATGTTATTTAGGCATGTAATGGCAATCAAGTGATTTGATAATTCAATAAAGTCCGAAAAATAATTTTAACTAGTTTATGTATTCAGACACATCAACATTCCTAATTCTCTTCTTATGAAATCAAATTGTTCTTCACTTAGAGGTTTTGTAAAATATCAGCTAGTTGATGTTTAGTATCAATGAACTCTATGATTACATCATGATTAGTAACATGATCTCGTATAAAGTGATGTCTAATATCAATATGTTTTGTTCTTGAGTGTTGTATAGGATTATTCATTAAGCATATTGCACTTGTGTTATCACATTTAATGGGAATATTTTTAAGATGAACTTTATAATCTTCTAAGGTGTTTTTCATCCATACAACTTGTGCACAGCATGCACTTGCTGCAATATATTCAGCTTCGGTTGTTGATAGTGCAACCGAGTTTTGTTTCTTAGATGACCAGGAAACAAGGGCATGTCCTAAAAATTGACATGTTCCTGATGTGCTTTTTCTATCCAGTCTACAGCCAGCAAAGTCCGCATCAGCATAAGCAATTAACTCAAGATTCTCTGATTTTGGGTACCATAATCCTAGATTTGTGGTACCATTAGATATCTAAGTATTCTTTTAACTGCTTTGAGATGAGATATCTTAGGGTTTGATTGAAATCTAGCACAAAGTCCTACACTGAACATGATATCTGGTCTAGTTGTAGTGAGGTAAAGTAAACTTCCTATCATGCCCCTATAAGTTTTTTGATCGAAGCTTTCTCCACTTTCATCAATTTCTAACTTAGTGGAGGTGCTCATAGGAGTGTTAATAGCTTTTGAGCTATTCATATTAAACTTTTTTAGCAAATTCATAGCATATTTAGTTTGACTAATAAAGATGCCATTGCTTAGTTGTTTGATTTGTAAGCCTAAGAAGAATGTTAATTCTCCCATTAAACTCATTTCGAATTCAAGACTCATAGTTTTAGCAAAAGATTCACAAAGAGATTCATTCGTAGAACCAATGATAATATCATCAACATAAATCTGAACAATGAGAAAATTATTTTTAAAATTCTTGATGAACAATGTAGTATCAACCTTACCTTTTGTGAAATTATTTTCAATAAGAAAAGAACTAAGTCTCTTATACCAAGCCCTCGGAGCTTGTTTTAAACCATAGAGAGCTTTAATTAATCTAAACACATGATTAGGGAGGCTATTATTTTTAAATCCAGGAGGTTGTTCAACATAGACTTCTTCGGAAATAAAGCCATTAAGAAAAGCGCTTTTAACATCCATTTGAAACAACTTAAAATTATTACTACTAGCATAGGCAAGGAGCATCCTTATGACTTCTAATCGAGCCACAAGAGCGAAGGTTTTTTCGTAATCGATACCTTCTTCTTGGTTGAAACCTTTGGCCACTAATCTAGCCTTGTTTCTAACCACGATGCCATATTCATCTTGCTTATTTCTAAAAACCCATTTAGTACCAATAACTAAATGGTCAGTTGGCCTAGGAACAAGCTTCCACACCTCATTTATCTCAAATTGATTTAATTCATCTTGCATTGCGATAATCCATGAATCATCTTTCATGGCTTCGTCAACACATTTGGTTTCAATTTGGGAGAGAAAAGCGGCATTGGCACCAAAATTTTTAAGAGAAGAACGTGTTTGTACCCCCTTTAATATGTCTCCTAAGATTAGCTCCTTAGGATGAGCATCTACATACTTCCAATCCTTGGGTAAGGATGTTTCGGAAGTGGATGCATCCAAGTTGCTAGTTGGAGACGGGGTTTCATTTAAATTCAAGGAATCAAAATTAACATCATCATCAAAATCGTTTTTCCTGATTTCGAAAATCTCATTGAAAACAACATGAATGGATTCTTCAATAATTAAAGTTCTTTTAATGAAGATACGAAAAGCTTTAGAAATCGAAGAATAACCAAGAAAGATTCCTTCATTGGATTTAGCATCAAATTTTCCTAAGTTATCTTTTTCATTCAAGATAAAACACTTACACCCAAAGACTTTAAAATATGAAACATTGGGTTTTTTGTTGTTCCATAACTCATAGGGAGTTTTGGTGAGTAAGGGTCTTACTAGAACTCTATTCAAAATATAGCATGCAGTGTTTACTGCTTCGGCCCAAAAGTATTTGGGTAGGCTATGTTCATTCAACATGGTTCTTGCCATTTCTTGTAAATTTCGATTTTTTCTTTCTACTACTCCATTTTGTTGAGGATTTCTAGGAGTAGAGAAATTATGGTTGTAGCCATTGAGTTCACAAAATTCTTGAAAATCATGGTTTTGAAATTCACCACCGTGATCACTTCTAATTGACGAAATCATAGAACCCTTCTCATTTTGAACAAGTTTACAAAACTTGGTAAAATATCTAAAGCATTCATTTTTCTGTTTTAAGAAGTAAGTCCATGTGTATCTGCTATAGTCATCCATAATGACGAAGGCGTATTTGCTACCTCCTAGGCTTGATGTAGAGATTGGTCCGAACAAGTCCATATGGATCAATTGTAAAGGCCTAGAGGTGCTTATTTGATTATTAGATTTGAAACTACCCTTAATTTGTTTACCTAATTGGCAAGCATCACATACATTATCTTTGATGAACTTGATATGAGGGATTCCTCTTACAAGTTCTTTAGATGATATTTGAGTGATTAGTTTCATGCTAGCATGACCTAATCTTCTATGCCATAGCTAAGCATCCTCATTCAAATCCGAAAAACACATTTCATTACACAAATCATTGATGTCAATAGTGTATACGTTATTTTGTTTTAATGCAATCATAGACGTGTTTTTGTGTGGTTTTTCAATGATGCAAGCATTAGATTTGAATTTGATAATATATCCTTTATCGCATAATTGATTAATGCTCAAGAGGTTATGTTTTAAACCATCAACTAACAAAACATCTTCGATAAAGAAGTTGGATTTGTTACCTATGGTTCCTTTGCCAATGATTTTACCCTTTTTGTTGTCTCCGAAGGTGACATAGCCTTCGTCTATTCTAGTGAGCTTAGAGAATTGAGATGGATCTCCGGTCATATGCCTTGAGCATCCACTATCAAGGTACCATCTCTTGCTCCTAGCTTGTGATGGTATAGGTTTCTACAAGAAAGGATGATCTTTGGGTACCCATTTGCTTTTGGGTGCTTAAAAAATAGATCTACATTGTTTATCATTTTACATAGAATTTATCATGGTCCCTTTAGGAACCCAAATTAATTTATTCTAACTAATTTTCTTGAATGGACAATAATGCGTTTTGTGTCCAAGTTTGCAACAAAAGTTGCATTTGCTTTGGTGTCGAACATGTAAGATGGGGCCTTTCATGAAGGTGGTTGGATTTTGGTGAGGACTTCTCACAAATCCGATTCCACTTCTTTTGGGAACGTGACCCTTGTTTGCAAGGATCATGTTCAAGGACTTGCTACCAACCTCGAATTTTTTCAAGGTGTCCTTAAGTAGCAAGTTTTCCTTTTGGAGAGTTTCTAGATCATGGCATTTTATGCATGAACCTAAACTATCATGATATTCTGTTTTTAACTTATCGAAATTACAAGTAAGAATATCATGCTCCTTTTTTAGCAATTTATATTTTCTACTAATAATCTTGCATTCATCAAATAAGTCATGGAAGGCATTTAATAATTCATCAAACGATAAATCTGCATCTATTAAATTCGTTACCTCCTCTCCGATGGCCATTAAGGCGTAATGAGCAACTTGCTCGGTGTTGGACTCCTCTTCTTCGGACGCGCTTGAGTCATCCCACTATTGAATCTCGGATTTTGATGATAAAATCAATTGATGGGTTAATTGATCTAATCTATATTATTGAGTTAAGTGTGCAGGATTAACTATGATAACCAAAAAATACAAAGCAAGAATACCGGAGTCAAGTTCGATGGACGTTTAAGAGTCCGAAGAATCCTCGGAGATGCTGCCGGAACCAACCGAGAAGAAATCGGGAACTTGTCGGAATTTTTGGAAGTTCGCCGAAGAGATCGTCGAAGGTTCATGGAGATCACCGAGAAGGCTCGGCTACTCGTTAAAGTCATCACAAGTTCGGGAGCTTGCTGGGTGTCCGTCGGAAGAAGTTCGTCGGAAAGCTCGCTGGAACAAGACTCGACGGTCATGGTTGAAAACTTGCTTAGGATGTGTTTTGTTATGTAGTTCACTTGTAATTAGGATTAGGATTACGAGATAATCCTATATCCTGGTTAGGGGCCAACTGGGCCCAAAATTAGACTTGGTTTGGGCTAAATTTGAAGCCCAACAAGTGAACCGAAGGGTCTGGCGGTGGCACCGCCAGACTGGGCGGTTGCACCGCCTAGCACCCGAGAGCTGGGCGGTGGCACCGCCACTAACAGGCGGTGGCACCGCCAGCATCGGGAACCCAAAGAGAATTCAAATTTTGGAGCCCAAATTTGAATCCTCTTGAGGCCAATAAATACCCCTCAAATCTCAGCTGAGATTATAACTTTTTGAAAAGTAATCGATTGAGAGAAAGGTCTTAGAAAAGTCTTTGCTAGTCTTGTTTTCAATTTGCTAGTGTTCACCTCCTTCTTTCTTGCTGAAAATTTGTAAGAGAGTGAACCGCTTGTAAAAAGTTGTAAGAGGGGTATTTACCCTTCCCCTTCAAGAGATTTGCTAGTGGAAGGTGGGAGCCTCATCGAAGAGGGGCCTCGCAAGTGGATGTAGGTCATTTGACCAAACCACTGTAAAATCGGCGTGATCTCTAGTTTGCATTTACTTATTGTCATTTATATTACTGCAAACCATTTGCACTTTAATGCTCTACTTCTTTGTCTCCATCTTACTTATCCCTTCAAGTTAAAACGCAATCGAAACGGTTTCAAACGAAAACGTTGCTTTTATCGTATGAAGTTTCCGAAAGTGTTTAAATTGTCAATAGTTTATCGCACTTTACCGCTGCACTAATTCACCCCCCCCTCTTAGTGCCGCTCCGATCCTAACAATTGGTATTAGAGCTAGGCTCACTCTCATATTTGGTTTAATACCCAAGAGAGATGGCTAACTCCGGCATACATGAGGGTCATTCTATCACACATCCACCCTTATTTAATGAGTCGGATTATACTTATTGGAAGACTCATATGAGGATCTTCCTCGTTTCCATGGATTTCGAGCTTTAGACTATTGTTGAAAACGGATTTCAAAAATCTTCTCTTCCGATGAGCGAATGGAATGAATCGGAGAAGAAGGTTTTTGCTTTAAACGCAAAGGCTATGAATGCCTTGTTTTATGCACTAGACAAAAATGAATTTAATCGTGTTTCAATTTGTGATTCGGCTTTTGATATTTGGAGAAATCTTGAGGTCACTCATGAAGGCACTAGCCGAGTGAAAGAGTCCAAAATCAACATCCTTGTGCACTCTTACGAACTTTTCCGAATGAAACCAAGTGAGTCCATCGGAGACATGTACACCCGATTTACGGATGTCATCAATGGACTCAAAGCTCTTGGTAAAGATTTTACTAACTTTGAACTAGTAACTAAAATCTTAAGATCCCTCCCTAAAAGTTGGGATCCAAAAGTTACGGCCATTCAAGAGGCCAAAGACCTTAAAACATTCCCTCTTGAAGAACTCATTGGGTCTCTAATGACCTACGAAATGACATGTCAAGCTCATGACGAGCTCGAGAACCCCCTTCCAAAGATCAGGAAGGATATGACACTCAAATCACAAGAAGACCACTTGAAAGGAACATCAAGTGATGAGGATAGTGACAATGACATTGCACTTTTGACTCAATAATTTAAAAAATATTTAAGAAAGAACAAATCTAAAAATAATACAAAAAATAAATTCGAACAAAAGAAGGACAAAGTGATTTGCTATGAATGCAAAAAATCGGGACATTACAAGAACGATTGTCCTCAAGCCAAAAAGAGAACATCAAAGAAGAAGGCGCTCATGGCAACGTGGGATGATTCAAGCGCGTCCGAAGAAGAGGAGTCCAACACCGAGCAAGTTGCTCATTACGCCCTAATGGCCATCGGAGAAGAGGTAACAGATTTAATTGATGCAGATTTACCTTATCATGAATTATTAAATGCTTTCCATGAGTTATTTGATGAATGTAAGATAATTAGTAGAAAATACAAATTGCTAAAAAAGGAGCATGATAGTGTCACTTGTGATATCGATAAATTAAAAACTGAATATCATGATAGTTTAGCTCCATGTATAAAATGCCATGATCTAGAATCTCTCCAAAAGGAGAACTTGCTACTTAAGGACACCTTGAAGAAATTCGAGGTTGGTAGCAAATCTTTGAACATGATCCTTACAAATAAGGGTCACGTTCCTAAAGGAAGTGGAATCGGATTTGTGAGAAGTCCTCACCAAACTCCAACCACTTTCATTAAAGGCCCCGTCTTACATGTTCGGCACCAAAGCAATTACAACTTTTGTTGCAAATATGGACATAAAACTTATAAATGTCCATTCAAAAAAATTAGTCCGAACAAACTAATTTGGGTTCCTAAAGGAACCATGATCAATTCTATGCAATATGATGAATAAGTTTTTAAGGCACCCAAAAGAAAATGGGTACCTAAAAATAATCCCTTCTTGTAGAAACATGCACCATCACAAGCTACGAGCAAGAGATGGTATCTAGATAGTGGATGCTCAAGACATATGACTGGAGATCCATCTCATTTTTCTATGCTCACTAGCAAAGAAGAAGGGTACGTCACCTTCGGAGACAACAACTGATAGGGGTAGTTAATTGATTTGACGTAACACCCCGGATTCGACGTAACACACCCCCCGCGACGGAGGTCTTGTGCGGCGCACTGCCCCAGAACGAGCATTAACAACGACACGACACACGCCCATATCGAATGTACCCAAACGACCCCCCCCGGCGGAACCCCCACGATCGGCCGAGACAGGGGGAGGCGTTGGCTGACACCCCCCATACCCTGCGGTAGCCCGATCCTCCACGCAACGACCACGACAGCGACAGACGCCATCAGAGGTACGACCCTGCTCTGGTAGAGTGCCACATCAGGTAATGTCGAACCCGCTTATAAATACCCCCTGATTCCTAACGAAGAAGGGGCAAGGGGCTCTCTCACTCAACACCCCACTCCACATCACTGACTCGATCGTCGGAGGGGTCGGGCCGAGCTATCGACCCGACCTGTGTGCAGGTACGCGACCGTAGCAGAGCCCTCCCGGCATGGCGGAGCTTCCCAGCTAGGCCCACTGCGTCCGCCATCTCAGGACCCCAAGGAGGAACCACGTCTGAACCTAGCCATTTGGAGCCTTGAACCAGCCGTGTCGGCCCCGAGGTCACGGCTAAAAAGTTACTTACCGTAACAGATTGGCGCTAGAAGGAGGGCTCCAAATGTCAGGTGACCAGCGAATCCACCTCGGCGAGTCCTCAACCGCTGAGCTCCCCGCCTCGGGGGAACACCCCCCACACGACGAAGCTCGCGACGAACGCCCCGCAACGGAGTCGGAACGCTACTGGCAACTGTTCAATGACCCAGGCTTGTCGCCTCCCGACGGCGCACCCTCCGGCCCATCGTCGGTATCGCCCGAAGCTTTTCACGACCTCGCCCACCAAGTCCGGACCCTGACCACCATGGTCCAGACCATCATCCCGCTCGTCTCCCGGCGGATCCCTCCACATGCGACCCGGCCCTCGCCGCAACGAGAGACCCCTGTCCAGACTCACGCACCACCCCCTGAGCCTCCCGTCTCACCTCAAAACCCCAGAGCTCTGCCCGGGAGCCGAGAAGCGGAAGACACGGCGAGCCGAACCGAGCCCGAGGCTCCGACCGCCGACTCGACTAATGCCCTACGAGCTCAGCTACGCCTCGTCAGTCAAAGGCTTGACGAGGTACAACAGGAAGTCCGCAAGTCAAAGGGAGAGCTCGGGGTGGACGGACGCCAGGGATCTCCGTTCACCCCCGAGATACAAGATCAGGCGATCCCATCGCACTTCCGCCTTCCCACTCTGGATGCGTATGACGGCGCCACCGACCCGACAGACCACGTAGCCGCTTTTTGCGCCCAGATGGCGCTATTCGGGACTTCTGACGCCCTGATGTGCAGGGCATTTCCCACAACTCTACGGGGACCGGCCCGCACGTGGTACAGCGGCCTGAAACCAGGGACCGTCGCCTCCTTCGACCAGCTCGCCAAGGATTTTGAGCTTAACTTCCTGGCGTACGCCCAGCCTAAGCCGTCCATGGCATTGCTCCTCGGGCTCAACCAGAAGGAGGACGAGCCCCTCTCGCATTTTGTGAACCGATTCACGACCCAAATCCGTAGATTGTCGGATGCTCACCCCTCTTTCTTGATGCAGGCATTCATGACAAGCCTGCGACCCTCCAGGTTCTTCTGGTCGCTCGTGGAGCGACCCCCCATCGCGGTCCCCGAGATGCTCCAGCGTGCCAGTCAGTTTATCGCCGCGGAGACTTGGATGGCTGGAAGACGGGAGGAACACAAAAAGGTCAAGTCAGAACCGCCCCGACAGTAACAACCCGTCGCCTCCCGGCGAAAGTTGGACAGACCTGACCGGAGGCCTCCTCTTCCCGCCTTGAATTCATCCCGGACCGAAATATTCCTGCACGAGAAGGGGAAGGGGCTGCTCAAGGACCCTCGCCCGATGCGGAACCCGCGGGAGCTCACAGACCGATCAAGATATTGCCGATTTCATTGGCAGCATGGGCACGACACTAAGCAATGCTACGAGTTAAAGAGGCAAATCGAAGAGCTTATCCTCAGAGGACACCTCGGCCAGTACCTCCGGCCAAACAAAGAGCAGTCGCCTCGCCCAGAGGGTCCCGTCGAGCGACACATCAATGTGATAGCCGGGGGCCTCGCATCAGGAGGAGGCTCCACGTCAGGCAGGAAGGCATACGCCCGAGCTGCCCCCGACGAAGCCTCGGGGCACGAGCCGGAGCCCGAGATTACCTTCCCAACCGGAGTAGCCAAGCGACCCGACCACGACGACGCCTTGGTAATATCCGCCAGGGTGGCCAACGCGCAGATGAGGAGGATCATGGTCGACACAGGGAGCTCGACCGACATACTCTACTTCGACGCCTTTCAGAAGCTGGGCTTGGCCACGGAGAACCTGAGCCCGATGCGCTCGGCGCTCACCGGTTTCACGGGAGATTCAGTATCCCCCCTGGGGGCCATTACTTTGCCCTTGACTCTGGGGACCCCACCGAAGTCGAAGACGATGATGACCACTTTCCTGGTGGTCGACCTCCCCACCGCCTACAACGCCATACTCGGCCGGCCGACCCTCAACAAGGTCAGAGCGGTTGTCTCAACCTACTACCAGACCATTAAATTCCCGACTCACGATGGGGTCGGGGAAGCCACGGGAAGCCCCCGAGAGTCCAGGTGGTGCTACCTTACCGCTGTATCATTGGGCAAGAAAGCCAGGACCGAGCCACCCCTGACAGATCCGCGGGAAACGAAAAAACTAACTCCTCATCCCGAGCTGAGGGGGTCCACCGTTGACGTTCCTTTGATGGAAGCCCGACCAGACCAGACCGTGAAGATCGGAGCGGAGCTGCCAGAGCAGGAACGGGAGCAGCTTGTCGGTCTCCTACGGGAAAATGCCGACGTCTTCGCCTGGTCCCCATCGGACATGACGGGTGTCAACCCCGAGATCGCGGAGCACCACCTCAATATCCCACCTGACGCTCGCCCCGTGAAACAAAAGGCCCGGCGCCAGGCCCCTGACCGACAACGTGCAATACAAGAAGAGGTGGACCGACTCTTGGCCGCGGGCTTCATAGAAGAAACCAAATATCCTCGGTGGCTGTCCAATGTAGTCCTCGTAAAGAAACACAATGGAAGCTGGAGGATGTGTGTTGACTACACCAGTCTCAACGACGCATGCCCTAAAGACTGGTACCCCCTCCCGAAGATCGACCAGCTGGTCGACGCAACGGCCGGTCACACGCGACTCTCTTTTATGGATGCCTACTCAGGGTATAACCAGATCAAGATGGCGCCCGGAGACAGAGAGCACACGACCTTCCTTACCAATCAAGGCGTGTACTTCTACAAAGTCATGCCGTTCGGGCTGAAAAATGCTGGGGCCACATACCAGAGAACGGTAAACAAGATGTTCGCCCATCAAATAGGAAGGAACATGGAAGTCTACGTAGACGACATGATCGTAAAAAGCCAAGAGGCCAGGACACACCTTGCCGACCTGGCCGAGGCCTTCGCCACGCTACGTAAGTTCGGCATGTGGCTCAACCCCACAAAGTGCGCTTTCGGAATCACCTCCGGGAAGTTCCTCGGGTACATCGTGCACGAGAGAGGAATCGACGCTAACCCAGAGAAGGTCCAAGCTATAATCAATATGCAGTCTCCCCGGACGGTTAAAGACCTGCAGCGACTTAATGGAAGACTTGTCGCTCTGTCTCGCTTCCTCGCCCGATCGGGCGATCGCTGCCTCCCATTCTTCAAGGCGCTCAAAAGCCCGAAGAGCTTCCAGTGGACATCAGAATGCGAGGAAGCTTTCAAACAGATAAAACAGCACATGGCCAGCCTCCCCCGGCTCGCCTCCATCTCTCCGGGCGAGAAGCCGGGCCTCTACCTGGCGGCCTCCCAGCATGCAGTCAGCTCCGTCCTGGTCAAAGAAAGCTCCGGCCAACAACTCCCGATCTACTACGTCAGCCACGTCCTGAGTGGACCTGAGGAGCGTTACCCGCCGATAGAGAAACTCGCGCTCGCCCTAGTGCTATCAGCTCGGAAGTTGCGCCCCTACCAACCCCTTCGGCAGGTCTTAACAAAATTTGATGTGGTAGGACGGCTCCTCAAATGGGCGGTGGAGCTTGGCGAACATGACATAAGCTACTCGCCCAGGACCGCCATCAAGGCCCAGGTGGTAGCCGACTTCATTGCGAAGCTAACGCAGCTGGAGGACGTAGATCTCGAGCAGGCTCCCGAAGCTTGGACCCTACACGTTGACGGCTCGGCCAACCCAAAGGGCGCCGACGCAGGGCTAATCCTCCTCGCCCCCGATGGACGCTCGTTCGAGCGATCCCTTCGCTTCGGATTCAAAGCCACCAACAACGAGGCGGAGTACGAGGCGCCCCTAGCAGGGCTGGAGCTGGCCCTCGAGATGCAGGTGGCCGCAATACGCATCCTCACCGACTCGCAACTTGTGGCCGAGCAGCTCAACGGCGGATACGAAGCTCGGGACGCGACCATGGCAAAATACCTGGCACGGGTAAGGGACCTAACCGCCAAGTTTCGCTATTTTACACTATCTAACGTTCCGAGGGAGGAGAACGAGCGAGCCGACGCACTAGCTAAGCTGGCGTCGAAACCGATCTCCGAAGCATGGCCAGAGGTCGAGGAGCTCCCCGCCCGCGCCGTCGAAATAGCAACTACAGCCCCAGGCGGTGCGCCGACCACGTGGGTACAAGAGTTGCTGCGCTTCAAGCAAGATGGAACCCTCCCCCTCGACGAAGTCGTGGCTCGGCGCCTGCAACGTACGCACGCATGGTACACCGTGGAGTGTGGCCGCCTCTACAAACGGTCCTTCACCTATCCCCTCCTGCGGTGTTTAGAGCCTGACGAAGCCCAAACGGTTCTAACCGAAACCCACGAGGGGGTATGCGGCGGCGGGCGAACCTTGGCGCACAAGATACTCCGTCAAGGCTACTACTGGCCGACCATGTGCCTGGACGCCAAAGCCTACGTTCGACGGTGCAGTTCGTGCCAGCAGCACGCCCGCGCACCTAGACAGCCCGCGGTTCTGCTCAGTCCCATCGACTGCGCGTGGCCATTCGCGCAGTGGGGTTTGGACCTGCTCGGACCCTTCCCACCAGCCTCTGGACAGCGGAAGTACATAATCGTGGGGGTGGACTATTTCACGAAGTGGGTCGAGGCCGAACCACTGGCGACGATCACGGAACATCAAGTGGAGAAATTCGTGTGGAAGAACCTAGTAACTCGGTTCGGGTTGCCCAAGGCCATCATCACAGACAATGGACCTCAGTTTGCCGGCAGAAGATTCCGGGAGTTCTGTGCCGATCATGGCATCCAGCTGAGGTTCAGTTCGGTGGCCCATCCTCAGACCAACGGGCTAGCGGAGGTAACCAATCGGTCCATCCTGGATGGACTCAAAAGAAGAGTGTCCGCTGCCCGATCGACCTAGACAGAAGAGCTCCCCAGCGTGCTATGGTCACTATGCACCACTCCCAAAACCGCAATCGGAGAATCCCCATACAGCCTCGCGTTCGGAACTGAGGCTGTCCTGCCACCCGAGGTAGCCATCACCACCCTCCGGACACGAAGCTACGACGAAGAGGCTTCGGATGAAGGACTTCGAGCAGCCCTCGATCTGCTGGAAGAACGGCGCGACAGCGCACATGTAAAAGCCCTCTCGTACAAAAGGGCGGTCGCAAAAATTTACAACCGAAGGGTGCGACCCCGGCCCATCAGACTAGGCGACCTGGTCCTGCGAAGGACCGAAGTCAGCGACCCGACCAGGGCAAGAGGCAAGTTAGCTCCAAACTGGGAAGGCCCATACCGGGTGGCCGAAGTCATCAGAATCGGAACGTTCCGACTCACCACAATGATGGTGTTGAATCTCGTATTTTGATGATGAAACTACTTGATATATGTTTATGATTTAATCTGCGTTTTGAGTGACGCAGGATGCTTTGATCAGGATGAGACAATTAAAGCAAGAACATCATGTTGTGCCGGAGGAACATGTCAGAAGATTGGACGTCGGGCCGGTGGATCGGTCGACGTATCGACAGAAGGCTTCGGGCCGTGGACTCGGGCATCGGGCCAAGAAGAGCGGGTATTGTGCCAAGGATATCGGAGTTGCGGAGTCAACTGGCCGATTGGGCAATAGGCTGCAGGAGAGGACGATGCGCCGAAGAATCGGACGAAGCGTCGAGAGACCAATGACATGCCGGACAACTTGGGTAAATTGCTTAGGATTAATTGTCTCGATCGAAGTTTTGTTTTAATTGTGCAGGATTAACTATGATAACGATGAAGACATAAAGCGAAACAAAGTGTCGGAGTCAAGCGCGAAGGATTTGTTGCGAGTTCGAGAGTTCGACGGAAGTCCGAAGATTCGTTGGGAGTTCGCGGAGCTCGCCGAGAAAGATCGGAGCTTGCCGAAGAAGCTCGTTGGAACTCGCTAAGAACAAATCGTGAAGTCTAGGAGCTTGCCGGGAGTCCGCAGAATGGTTTCCGAGAGTTCATCGGAAGACCGCCGGAAGTTTGCCGGAAGCTCGCTAGAAGAAGTCTTGACTTGCGGACTTTGTAATAGCTTAGAAAATGTCTTTAAATTCATAGTTAGCACGTTAATTAGGGTTAGGATTAGGTGTTAATCCTATAACCCAAGTAGGGGCCAATTAGGCCCAAGTTCGGACTGGTTTGGACCAAGTTTGGAGCCAAACCGAGTGAGCTGGAATAGTGAAGAGGTGCCACCGCCAGGGTTGGAGGTAGCACCGCCAGGGCTGTGAGGCTGGGAGGTGCAACCGCTCCAGCCGAGAGGTGCAACCGCCCAGAGCTCAGTCTTCGAGCTAGACTGGGCGGTGCAACCTCCTCTGCCAAGAGGTAGCACCGCCAGAGCTCAAGTTTCGAGCTCTGCCAGGCGATGCAACCACCGAGCTCAGTCTTCGAGCTCTGGCAGAGAGGTGCATCAGCCTGAGCTCAGTCTCGAGCACTGCCAGGTGATGCAATCACCAAGCTCAGTCTTCGAGCTCTGGCAGAGAGGTGCATCAGCCTGAGCTCAGTTTGGAGCTCTGCCAGGTGATGCAACCACCAAGCTCAGTTTCGAGCTCTGCCAGGTGATGCAACCACCAAGCTCAGTCTTCGAGCTCTGCCAGGTGATGCGACCATCGAGCTCAGTCTTCGAGCTCTGGCAGAGAAAGGCAATCGCCTGAGCTCAGTCTTCGAGCTCTGCCAGGCGGTGCCACCTCTCCAGTCAAGAGGTGCAACCGCCTGATCCCAGAATTCTGGGATTTGATCGATTTGATCGTTTTGAGCTCGAAGTTTGAATTGGGTTGGGGCCTATAAATACCCCACCCATTCAGCACTGAAAAGAAAAAAACAGATCCACACCGAATTCTTGATCTTTTCAGTGATTCTAAGAGCTCAAATTTGTGTAAAGTCCTAAAGTTCTCCTCCTTCTGTTCTTCAAGTTTTGAGTTGTAAAGAAAGGAGAGAAAGGATCTGTAAAGGTTGTCTCCTGAGCCTGTCAAAAGGAGAGAAACTGTAAAAGGGCAGTTAGCCTTCGCCCATTGAAGGAAGGCACCTAGTTGACGTCGGCAACCTCGTCGGTGGAGGAAGCCAAAAGTGGAGTAGGTCAAGGCTGATCGAACCACTCTAAATCTCTGGTTTGCGTTTATTTTCGAGCACTTTATCATTACTGCAAACCTCCCTCATTACTACTGCTCTCTGCGCTTTCACGAACAAGTTCTAAGTGCTGTTCTTCCGAATCTGCATTCAGACGTAAATCGGCTTTCCTCGCTCAATCATCATATCTCAGTTCACGTTTACATCTTGATTCCAACTGCATACTACCTTCTGCGAGTATACAAACAAGTTTCAAAGTTTAGACGTAAATCTGCGTCTAGACGTAAAACTGCGTTTAGACGTAAATCTGCGTTTAGACGTAAATCTGAGTTTTAGACGTAAATCTGAGTTTAGACGTAAATCTGCGTTTAGACGTAAATCTGCGTTTAGACGTAAATCTGCGTTTAGACGTAAATCTGCATTTAGACGTAAAACAGCATCTAGACGTAAATCTGAGTTTAGACGTAAACTGCGCTTAGACGCAAAACTGCGCTTAGACGCAATCTGCGCTTAGACGCAAACTGCACTTAGATACAAACTAAGAATTTGCTTTTGCATCATAATAGTTTTTGAACGAACGCAGCTTTTGATTTTAATCGCTGTAAGATTTCCGCTGCACTAATTCACCCCCCCCCTCTTAGTGCTCTCGATCCTAACAATTGGTATCAGAGCGGGGTTTTTCTCATTTCGGATTTACACCCGAGAGAAATGACTTTTCAAGAGGGCTGTTCGGTCTTTCGTCCACCGTTCTTTAACGGATTGGACTACACTTATTGGAAAACTCGAATGAGAGTTTTCTTAATTTCTCTAAATCTGGATTTATGGAATATCATTGAAAACGGTTTTCAACTTCCCTCCAAACCGATGAACGAATGGTCGGTTTTGGAGAAGAAGAATTTTTCTTTAAACGCAAAGGCTATGAATGCCTTATTTTGCGCATTGGACAAAAATGAGTTCAATCGGATTTCTACGTGTGAAACGGCTTTCGATATTTGGCGCACTCTTGAAATCACGCACGAGGGAACTAGTAGAGTCAAAGACTCGAAAGTTAATATTTTACTACTTGATTTCGAGCTTTTTCATATGAAACCAAGCGAAACCGTTGTTGACATGTACACCCGTTTTACGGATGTCGTCAATGGTTTAAAATCACTTGGTAAAAGCTTTTCGGATTTTGAACTCGTTAACAAAGTTTTGCGCTCACTTTCTAAAACTTGGGATTCAAAAGTAACTGCTATTCAAGAATCGAAAAACTTGAACCATTTTCCACTTGAAGAACTAATTGGTTCATTGATCACATATGAAATGACGTGCAATGCACGTGAAGAACTTGAGAACCACCTTCCAAAGAACAGGAAGGATTTGGGACATAGAACATTTGAAGACCACTCGAGCATAAGCTCAAGTGATGGTGAACTTAAACTACAAATGAAACGAAAATTAAAAAGCAAAAAGAATGGAACTACTTGCTTTAAACGCAAGAAGAAGAATAAAAATTGGGATGAATCGAGCTCATCTGAAGACGAGAAAGTCAACAAAAGCGAGGCGGCAAACTACGCCTTACTAGCTTACGACATTGAGGTAATTAAAATGCCTTTGGTTTATTTTGAAATTACTTGATGCTTTCATGATATATTTTCTTTTTTAGTTTAGAACTAATTTTCTTGAAAATTACATGTTTAAAAATAAAAATACAAAAATTATGATCATGCTGATAATTTCGAAAATAATATTGCATATTTTATGATAAACAAACAAAATGATTTTGATCATGGTTAAGAAGTAATAATGTGTATCATGTTTGATTAACATTGTTGAATGAAATCACGTTTGATTTAAAGTAATGCATAAAGATGTAATATGAAATGGTTATTAACAATTTTATGCATGTGATTTTAAGTTATCCATGATCATGAGCTTGTTTGATCTTCTTGACTTAATTTCAAGATCTATAGCAAAAATCATGTTTGAATATATGAAAGTGTTAATTTCATTTTCGGATTCAGTTAACAATTGGTATCCTAACAATCGGATTTTCTCATACACTTATGAAAAATATTTTTTCTAAAATGGATTTGATGAAATGATTCATGCTTATAAACTCCATCTTGAAATATGAATGATAGTGTTTTTGCTTGCAAAGATTTGTTTCACATTCATATCTCCTATGATTCGTGTGCAAAAATTTTTTAAATCATAACACAATGTGATTTCTTATGCAAAAATAAAGTGCTTTTGTGATTCTTTGCTAAAGAGAATAATTATTAAAATCTTGATCATTATAACATGAAGCTCTTTATAAATCAAGATCGTTCATTATGCTCCCTACATTTATCAAAAAGGAGTTCTTCAAATGAAATGCAACTTGTCTTTTGATTTCATGATATTTTGTGAATTTCGAAATTAATTTTAATGACTTGATTATGAGTTTTCAAGTTGACGATTTGATTTGAATAAGTTATGTCTAAATCATAATCATGATCTTGCAAAATTGAAATCACAAATAATATCTTTTGGTATTCATGAATTGATACTCACAATATGAAAGCATTGATATTCATGACTTGAATTGGATTGAAACATTGTATGCTTAAATTAATCATTCTCCTATGTTTCAAAAATTCCATAAATGCCTTATGTGATGATTGAAAACTAACTTGCTTTATGATGAATCACGAATCATAACTTGATCTATGATGCCTTGAAATGATTGAAATATTTAACACTTTTATGCTCTACCCCCTACTTTCTTCTTGTTTTCATTGATAAAATGGGGAGAAGTTTTGATCATGCATGGTAGGATATAATTTGACAAAATTGATACCATCATGATATGAAACATTTATAATGTACAATTATGCATGCAATACTTGTGCTTTCTAATTATGATGTGATGTATTGCATATGATGTAAATCATGATTTAAAATGCTATGAGTGCCAAGTTACACATTTTGAGAAGAAATTGTTATATTGAAATATTAATGTAATTATGAATGGTGATATGATATCATGCATGTAATACTTCAATTTATGATAATGATGCATGCTATGATAAAATATTCATGATGAAAAATTATCTTGACATTCATAACTTGATTATTCATCATTTGTCATGATTCTGAAATCGTTGTAAAAGGAAAAGAGAACTACAAAACTGTATTCTCTCTTTCTTTTTTACAATGACAAAGGGGGAGATAGCTAGCTTGTACAAGTCAAGAAGATGCAAAAACTTGATTTGCTAGCTTACCTATTTTAAGAAGCAAAGATTGCTAACTTGCTTATTTCAAGAAGAAAAATTGTCTTCTTGAACATCACTATCTTGAATATCTCAAGAAGCAAAACTTACAATTTGCACATTGCAATAGGAAGCAAGAATCATGAGCTTACACAAGAAATTTATCTTGCATTTGCTTTCGAAATTTTTGCTAGCTTATATATTGTGAAACTTGTATATCGTAAAAATTGCTAGCTTGTTGGTCTAAAGAGAAGCAAAAAGTTGCTATCTCAAAAGAAGCAAATGTGCTATCTTGCCTATCTCAAGAGGCAAAAATGCTAACTTGCGCATCTAGCAAAGTGAGCAAAATTTTCAAGAAGCAAGAGTTGCCTTCTTGAACATCTCTAATTTGCTAGCTTGCATGATGTAGAACTTGCTATCTTGAACATTACCAAAAGTGCTATCTTATATGCTATAAAACTTGCATATCTAAAACTTGATAGCATGAATGTTCTAAGCATGATGTAACACTTGCTAAATCTTCTAGCTCCAAGATTGCATGATGATAAAACTTGATACTATGTTTTTCATGCAATGAGTTGAACCAATATCACACACACTTGATTGTAGTACTTCTCCTTTTTGTTGATGACAAAGGGGGAGAAGTATGTTGATGAAAGTATGACATGACATGTGATGCATAAGTTTATGCACATGTTCATGTTGACGTGTTGCAAGTATTCATGATGAATATTGCAATGACTTGAATTCAGTTTGAATTCAAGGTTCTATCAATATGGCATATTGATAGGGGGAGTTTGTTTAAACTCCGGGAGTTAAGTTTAACTCCGTCATCAAGTGGTTGTCATCATCAAAAAGGGGGAGATTGTTGAATCTCGTATTTTGATGATGAAACTACTTGATATATGTTTATGATTTAATCTGCGTTTTGAGTGACGCAGGATGCTTTGATCAGGATGAGACAATTAAAGCAAGAACATCATGTTGTGCCGGAGGAACATGTCAGAAGATTGGACGTCGGGCCGGTGGATCGGTCGACGTATCGACAGAAGGCTTCGGGCCGTGGACTCGGGCATCGGGCCAAGAAGAGCGGGTATTGTGCCAAGGATATCGGAGTTGCGGAGTCAACTGGCCGATTGGGCAATAGGCTGCAGGAGAGGACGATGCGCCGAAGAATCGGACGAAGCGTCGAGAGACCAATGACATGCCGGACAACTTGGGTAAATTGCTTAGGATTAATTGTCTCGATCGAAGTTTTGTTTTAATTGTGCAGGATTAACTATGATAACGATGAAGACATAAAGCGAAACAAAGTGTCGGAGTCAAGCGCGAAGGATTTGTTGCGAGTTCGAGAGTTCGACGGAAGTCCGAAGATTCGTTGGGAGTTCGCGGAGCTCGCCGAGAAAGATCGGAGCTTGCCGAAGAAGCTCGTTGGAACTCGCTAAGAACAAATCGTGAAGTCTAGGAGCTTGCCGGGAGTCCGCAGAATGGTTTCCGAGAGTTCATCGGAAGACCGCCGGAAGTTTGCCGGAAGCTCGCTAGAAGAAGTCTTGACTTGCGGACTTTGTAATAGCTTAGAAAATGTCTTTAAATTCATAGTTAGCACGTTAATTAGGGTTAGGATTAGGTGTTAATCCTATAACCCAAGTAGGGGCCAATTAGGCCCAAGTTCGGACTGGTTTGGACCAAGTTTGGAGCCAAACCAAGTGAGCTGGAATAGTGAAGAGGTGCCACCGCCAGGGTTGGAGGTAGCACCGCCAGGGCTGTGAGGCTGGGAGGTGCAACCGCTCCAGCCGAGAGGTGCAACCGCCCAGAGCTCAGTCTTCGAGCTAGACTGGGCGGTGCAACCTCCTCTGCCAAGAGGTAGCACCGCCAGAGCTCAAGTTTCGAGCTCTGCCAGGCGATGCAACCACCGAGCTCAGTCTTCGAGCTCTGGCAGAGAGGTGCATCAGCCTGAGCTCAGTCTCGAGCACTGCCAGGTGATGCAATCACCAAGCTCAGTCTTCGAGCTCTGGCAGAGAGGTGCATCAGCCTGAGCTCAGTTTGGAGCTCTGCCAGGTGATGCAACCACCAAGCTCAGTTTCGAGCTCTGCCAGGTGATGCAACCACCAAGCTCAGTCTTCGAGCTCTGCCAGGTGATGCGACCATCGAGCTCAGTCTTCGAGCTCTGGCAGAGAAAGGCAATCGCCTGAGCTCAGTCTTCGAGCTCTGCCAGGCGGTGCCACCTCTCCAGTCAAGAGGTGCAACCGCCTGATCCCAGAATTCTGGGATTTGATCGATTTGATCGTTTTGAGCTCGAAGTTTGAATTGGGTTGGGGCCTATAAATACCCCACCCATTCAGCACTGAAAAGAAAAAAACAGATCCACACCGAATTCTTGATCTTTTCAGTGATTCTAAGAGCTCAAATTTGTGTAAAGTCCTAAAGTTCTCCTCCTTCTGTTCTTCAAGTTTTGAGTTGTAAAGAAAGGAGAGAAAGGATCTGTAAAGGTTGTCTCCTGAGCCTGTCAAAAGGAGAGAAACTGTAAAAGGGCAGTTAGCCTTCGCCCATTGAAGGAAGGCACCTAGTTGACGTCGGCAACCTCGTCGGTGGAGGAAGCCAAAAGTGGAGTAGGTCAAGGCTGATCGAACCACTCTAAATCTCTGGTTTGCGTTTATTTTCGAGCACTTTATCATTACTGCAAACCTCCCTCATTACTACTGCTCTCTGCGCTTTCACGAACAAGTTCTAAGTGCTGTTCTTCCGAATCTGCATTCAGACGTAAATCGGCTTTCCTCGCTCAATCATCATATCTCAGTTCACGTTTACATCTTGATTCCAACTGCATACTACCTTCTGCGAGTATACAAACAAGTTTCAAAGTTTAGACGTAAATCTGCGTCTAGACGTAAAACTGCGTTTAGACGTAAATCTGCGTTTAGACGTAAATCTGAGTTTTAGACGTAAATCTGAGTTTAGACGTAAATCTGCGTTTAGACGTAAATCTGCGTTTAGACGTAAATCTGCGTTTAGACGTAAATCTGCATTTAGACGTAAAACAGCATCTAGACGTAAATCTGAGTTTAGACGTAAACTGCGCTTAGACGCAAAACTGCGCTTAGACGCAATCTGCGCTTAGACGCAAACTGCACTTAGATACAAACTAAGAATTTGCTTTTGCATCATAATAGTTTTTGAACGAACGCAGCTTTTGATTTTAATCGCTGTAAGATTTCCGCTGCACTAATTCACCCCCCCCCTCTTAGTGCTCTCGATCCTAACAGATGGGCCATCCCCTGCCAAGGACTTGGAACGCCCAAAATCTCAAAAAATACTTTCCGTAAGAAAAAAGACTAGGCTGAAGATAGAGCCGTGCCGAGACGCAGACAGTCTACCGGAGAAGGGAAAGATCATGTTTATTCAAAAAGCAGGTTACAAAACAAAGCAAAAAAAGTACAAAGATCATCATTCCTCGGGGGCATCCGGGCTGTCGTCGAAGGGAACATCGGCTGGCATACCGACGTCCAAGTCCTCAGGGAAGGAACCGAAGGGATCCTCCACAACCTCCGAGCTGGGGTTGCGCACCTTGAAACGAGCAAGGGCAACCCGATACCCGTACTCGTACGAAACCCGCCCGGTCCGGACAAGGCCAAGCTAGAATCCCGGGGAGTCTTTGTAGTCCTCGATCAGCTTCTTTTCCCTCCCTGGCCTCTAGCGGATTTTGGCGTCAAGAGCCTCTGAGGCCCCCCGCGCCTCGGCTCGCGACTCCTCGAGGCGTCGGAGCAGCTCAAGGGAGTCCGCCCTCGCCGAACGAGCCTCGGCCACCGACGCTCTCAATTTCGTCTAGAGCTCCGTATTACGCCCCTCCGACGTCTCCAGCCGCACCTAGAACTCCGCGGACCGCTCCGTGGATGCTTGGAGCTCAGATCGAAGTCGCACCGCCTCCGCTTCCAAGTCCGAGGCACGCTGCTCGGCCGCCGCGACTGCCTCAAGGCCCGCTCCAGCCCGCGCTTCGTCTACCTGCCTTCGGAGCTCGGCATTGCGACTACTCAGGGCAGCAATGACACGTCCCGCGTCACGGACGCGATCCATCAGCGCAGCGGCATAGTGGTTGCCCTGGGGAAGGGGAAAGGTCAAAGTCAGGCATGTCCTAAAAACGCACAAGCAGAGCGACGAGACAACACTTACCCACAACAGCGACTTAGCGGATTTGCTAAGCAGAGCCTCGGAGGATAAAGTGTACAAATCCCGAGCTATGTGGGGATGCAGCCCTCCGCGGACGAACTTGGCCGCACAATCGTCGTCGGCCCACACCCGGCTACCCCGGGTGAGACCGTCCCACCGGCCCACTAACGGGTCAGTGGCCGCGCCGCGCGGAAGAGCGCCCACCTCCCGTGCCAAGTAAGACTCGTCCTCTCTCCCGAGCGGAAGACGAAGAAGCTCGCGGATGGAGGGCTGGCGTGGTCCACCGGCGCTACGACGCCCTCGACCGCCGGTGCTGCAGCAGCCCTCGCCGCCGGCGCCACGACACCATCCACTGAGGCCGGGACCACCTCAGGACCGTCGCTCGGAAGCACCCGTGCCTTCTTCCGAGGCTGACCGGCCTCGACGTCCACGGGGGCCTCCCTCGTTCCCGCCCTGGCGACAACAGGCGAACGGCCCGACGCGGCCGAAGAAGTTTTTCCCCCTCGAAGGGCCTTGAGACGCACCATCTCTGTGAGAGAAGGCCAAAACAACCATCAGTTAAGCGGGCAGCCCGTGAGCGAAATGAGAACCCCTAAAAAAAAAACCACCCCGGGGAGCATACCTAGAGGCACCGGGCTGAGACCCGCCTCCGCCAACCACCGCTCGGACATATTCCGGATGGCTCGGGAGGCCGGGAGGATCTCTCTAAGCCTCTGGAGCTCCCGGCGCCCCTCGTCGTCCAAAACCGGGATGGTGTTATCTATCACACGCGCCCCCCAGCGGATCCCAAACCCCCAATCTCCCGGGCGGCTGCCGAAAAAGAAACGCTCCTTCCACCCCTTATTGCTGGAAGGGGCCCCGCTCACCCGAAAACCCGCTCGGGCGGACAGTTAGTAGCCCCCCGACCCCTTGGTAAGACGGAAGCAGGAAAGGAAGAGGGCACGGGTCGGGGTTATATGGGCATAGTGACACTCCCCCAAAAACGCCACCAGATAGCGCCATGAATTCGGCGCCATCTGGGACGGGGAGATGCGCCACCAGGAAATACACGAAACTATGACGGGGTGCAAGGGGAGGCGTAGCCCGGCCTCGAAAGCATTTAGGGTCAGGGCGAAGCCCTCAGGAATTGGGTCATATGCCCGTTGACCGGGTTCGGGAACATGAAGGACGAACTCCTCCGGGATACCATAACGATCCCGGAGGAGGCTCAGCGACGACTCACCCACGGTAGAGTCGTGGTCGTGCGGCCACATCAGGGCCTCAAGGGCCCGGGTCGCCTTCTCATCGGACGATGATGCGGGATTCGACGAAGTCACCGTCTCCACGGCCTTCGAAGAGGACGAAAGGGAGGAGGAAGACGCCATTCTCACTAACCTTTAGCAACGAAAGAAGGGACGATAGGTGCAAGACGAGTGAAGGTGCACGAGGTAGCGCGATGAAAACAGGTGAAGGAAACCCCATCGGCCAACCTTAGGCTGCCTATAAGCAGGCCACGCCCCGCCAAAACGCAACCCCTCGTCTCCCAAAAAACGCTTCGAAAAACAAAGAGCATCACCTCGCCATAAATGCAGTATGACATGGCTGCCAGCGGCAGCGCGGCGCGAAGGCGCCCAATCATATCAGCCTCGAAAACCGGCAGCCCCAAAAGGGGGAACCCTTTACTTTCCCCAGAAGAAAAGCGACCCGGCCTCCCGCGCCCGCGCACGTTCGAACATCCGATCCCCGGCCGCAACCGATCGCCGGCCAAGGGCCAAGCACCGCCTCGGTCGCAGCCCTCCTACGACGAAGGCCTCGGCTCCATTCCGACCGGGCCCCGCAACCTCGGCTCTACACCATCCCGAGACGCACCTGCGCGGTCACCACGCCTGCATTGTGTTTCTCGGTCCTCGGCTCTACGCCATCCGGAGACACACCTGCGCGGTCACCCCGCCTGCATTGTGTTTCTCGGCCCTCGGCTCCATGCCATCCCGAGACACACCTGCGCGGTCACCCCGCCTGCATTGTGTTTCTCGGCCCTCGGCTCTACGCCATCCCGAGACACACCTGCGCGGTCACCCCGCCGGCATTGTGTTCCTCGGCCCTCGGCTCTACGCCATCCCGAGACACACCTGCGCGGTCACCCCGCCTGCATTATGTTCCTCGGCCCTCGGCTCCACGCCATCCCGAGACACACCTGCGCGGTCACCCCGCCTGCATTGTGTTTCTCGGTCCTCGGCTCTACGCCATCTCGAGACACACCTGCGCGGTCACCCCGCCTGCATTGTGTTTCTCGGCCCTCGGCTCCACGCCATCCCGAGACACACCTGCGCGGTCACCCCGCCTGCATTGTGTTCCTCGGCCCTTGGCTCTACGCCATCCCGAGACACACCTGCGCGGTCACCCCGCCTGCATTGTGTTCCTCGGCCCTCGGCTCCACGCCATCCCGAGACACACCTGCGCGGTCACCCCGCCTGCATTGTGTTTCTCGGTCCTCGGCTCTACGCCATCCCGAGACACACCTGCGCGGTCACCCCGCCTGCATTGTGTTTCTCGGCCCTCGGCTCCACGCCATCCTGAGACACACCTGCGCGGTCACCCCGCCTGCATTGTGTTCCTCGGCCCTCGGCTCCACGCCATCCCGAGACACACCTGCGGGTCACCCCGCCTGCATTGTGTTTCTCGGTCCTCGGCTCTACGCCATCCCAAGACACACCTGCGCGGTCACCCCGCCTGCATTGTGTTTCTCGGCCCTCGGCTCCACGCCATCCCGAGACACACCTGCGCGGTCACCCCGCCTGCACTGTGTTCCTCGGCCCTCGGCTCCACGCCATCCCGAGACACACCTGCGCGGTCACCCCGCCTGCATTGTGTTTCTCGGTCCTCGGCTCTACGCCATCCCGAGACACGCCTGCGCGGTCACCCCGCCTGCATTGTGTTTCTCGGTCCTCGGCTCTACGCCATCCTGACACCCTCGCGGTCACCCCACCTGCGTTGTGCTCCTCGGCCCTCGTCGGCTCCCTCGCCCCCGAATCCAACCCTACTCGGCCTCCCGATTGAGTTGCGCGCCTCGACCTGGCGCTGCCAACCCGTCTGCGGCGCGCCTCGCAAATCCGTCTGAACAGTCCTCCTGAAGCAGGAAGCCATGCATCGGACTCCCTACATGCAAAACCGACGCATAGCTCCTTTCGGGTGGGGCATATGATAGGGGTAGTTAATTGATTTGACGTAACACCCCGGATTCGACGTAACACACCCCCCGCGACGGAGGTCTTGTGTGGTGCACTGCCCCAGAACGAGCATTAACAACGACACGACACACGCCCATATCGAACGTACCTAAACGACCCCCCCCGGCGGAACCCCCACGATCAGCCGAGACAGGGGGAGGCGTTGGCTGACACCCCCCATACCCTGCGGTAGCCCGATCCTCCACGCAACGACCACGACAGCGACAGACGCCATCAGAGGTACGACCCTGCTCTGGCAGTGTGGCACATCAGGTAATGTCGAACCCGCTTATAAATACCCCCTGATTCCTAACGAAGAAGGGGCAAGGGGCTCTCTCACTCAACACCCCACTCCACATCACTGACTCGATCGTCGGAGGGGTCGGGCCGAGCTATCGACCCGACCTGTGTGCAGGTACGCGACCGTAGCAGAGCCCTCCCAGCATGGCGGAGCTTCCCAGACAGGCCCACTGCGTCCGCCATCTCAGGACCCCAAGGAGGAACCACGTCTGAACCTAGCCATTTGGAGCCTTGAACCAGCCGTGTCGGCCTCGAGGTCACGGTTAAAAAGTTACTTACCGTAACAACAACCAAGGCAAAATCATTGGCAAGGGAACCATAGGTAACAAATTAAAATTTTCTATTGATAATGTCTTACTAGTTGATAGATTGAAACATAATCTCTTGAGTGTTAGTCAATTATGCGATAAAGGTTATATCGTTAGATTTGAATCAAATGTGTGTATTATTGAAAAACCAAACCATAACAAAACTATGATTGCATTAAAACAAAATAATGTCTACACCATCAACCTTGATGAACTAAGTAATGAAATGTGTTTCTCTGCTTTAAATGATGATG
Organism: Musa acuminata AAA Group; assembly: GCF_036884655.1. NCBI lineage: Eukaryota > Viridiplantae > Streptophyta > Magnoliopsida > Zingiberales > Musaceae > Musa > Musa acuminata. The sequence continues at coordinate 29,961,612 of NC_088332.1, read as the reverse complement.
CTTGGCTTTGGCATAGGAGACTAGGCCATGCAAGCATGAAACTAATATCTAAGATTTCATCTAGAGAATTAGTGCGAGGAATTCCAAATATAAAGTTTATTAAGGACAAAGTATGCGATGCATGTCAACTAGGTAAACAAATAAAAACTAGTTTCAAACCAAAAACTCAAATTAGCACCACTAGACCATTACAATTGATTCATTTGGACTTATTTGAACCAATTGACACGACAAGTCTAGGAGGAAGCAAATATGCATTTGTAATTGTGGATGACTATACTAGATACACTTGGACCTATTTCTTAGCTCACAAAAGTGATTGTTTCAAGTGTTTCTCTAAATTTTGTAAACTCACTCAAAACGAAAAGTTTTTCATGATTTCATCAATTCGGAGTGATCACGGTGGTGAATTTCAAAACCGTGACTTTCAAAATTTTTGTGAAGTTAATGGATACAATCACAACTTCTCCACTCCGAGGAATCCCCAACAAAATGGAGTAGTTGAAAGAAAAAATAGAAACCTACAAGAAATGGCAAGAACTATGTTAAATAAAGATAGTTTACCTAAGTATTTTTGGGCTGAAGCTGTAAATACGGTTTGCTACATCATGAATAGGGTCCTAATAAGACCATCCCTATCAAAAACTCCCTATGAATTATGGAATAACAAAAAACCAAATATTTCCTATTTTAAGTTTTCGGTTGTAAATGCTTTATTTTGAATGAAAGGGATGCCTTAGGAAAATTTGATGCTAAATCCGATGAAGGCATCTTTCTTCGTTACTCTTCCGTTTCTAAGGCTTTTCGGGTTTTTAACAAAAGAACCTTAGTAATAGAAGAATCTATTCATGTAGTTTTTAATGAAATTTCTAATTTAAAGAAAAATGATTTTGATGATGATCTTGGTTTTGATAATTTGAATTTAAATGAACCCCCTCCTAAAATTAGCAACTTGGATGCACCTTCTTCCGAAATTCTTCCGAAATTTCCTTACCCAAGGAATGGAAGTATATAAATGCTCATCCAAAGGAGCTAATTATAGGAGATACATCAAAAGGGGTTCAAACTCGTTCCTCTTTCATGAATTTTTGTGCTAACGCTGCCTTCCTTTCTCAAATCGAACCTATATGTATTGACGAAGCCATAAAAGATGATTTTTGGGTTATTGCAATGCAAGAGAAATTGAATCAATTTGAGAGGAATAAGGTATGGAAGCTTGTTCCTAAACCTAGTGACCATTTAGTCATTGGTACTAAATGGGTATTTAGAAACAAGCAAGACGAAAATAGTATCATGGTTAGAAACAAGGCTAGATTAGTGGCCAAAGGTTTCAACCAAGAAGAAGGTATTGATTACGAAAAAACCTTGGCTCCCGTGGCTCGATTAGAAGCCATAAGGATGCTCCTTGCCTATGCTAGTAGTAATAATTTTAAACTATTTCAAATGGATGTCAAAAGTGCTTTCTTGAATGGTTTTATTTCCGAAGAAGTATATGTCGAACAACCTCCCGGATTTAAAAATTCTATTCTTCCTAATCATGTATTCAAATTGACTAAGGCTCTCTGTGGCTTGAAACAAGCTCCTAGAGCTTGGTATGAAAGGCTTAGTTCTTTTCTTATTTTAAATAATTTTACCAAATGTAAGGTTGATACTACATTGTTTATTAAACATTTTAAAAATAATTTTCTTATTGTACAAATTTATGTTGACGATATTATTTTTGGCTCTTCGAATGAATCACTATGTGAATCATTTGCCAAATGTATGAGTCATGAATTTGAAATGAGTTTAATGGGTGAATTAACTTTCTTTTTAGGATTACAAATCAAACAACTTAGTGATGGTCTATTTCTTAACGAATCTAAATATACATTAGAATTGTTAAAATGATTTAACATGGATAATTCAAAAGCAATAAACACCCCTATGAGTACCGCGACTAAGTTAGATATAGATGAAAATAGTGAAAATTTCGATCAAAAAACATATATGGGAATGATTAGTAGTCTACTCTACCTCACTGCGACTAGACTGGATATTATGTTTAGTGTAGGACTTTGCGCTAGGTTTCAATCAAATCCTAAATTATCTCATCTTAAAAGTGTTAAATGAATATTTAGGTATCTTAAAGGAACTCCAAATTTAGGATTGTGATATCTAAAATCTGAAAAATTTGATTTAATAGCTTATGCAGATGCCGATTTCGGCGGATGCAGGATAGATAGAAAAAGTACATCCGGAACATGCCAATTTTTAGGACATGCACTTGTTTCTTGGACTTCCAAGAAACAAAATTCAGTTGCACTATCTACAGTGGAAGCCGAATACATTGCTGCAAGTGCATGCTGTGCACAAGTTGTTTGGATGAAAAATACATTAGAAGACTATGGAATTCACTTCAAAAATATTCCCATAAAATGTGATAATACTAGTGCCATATGTCTCACCAAAAATCCAATTCAGCACTCTAGAACTAAGCACATCGACGTTAGGCATCATTTCATACGTGATCATGTTCTTAACAATAATGTTGTTCTAGAATTCATTGATACAAAGCATCAATTAGCAGATATATTTACAAAAGCTTTGAATGAAGACCAATTTGAATTCATTAGAAGGGAATTAGGTATATTAAATTGTCCCTAAGAATAAACTTGTTTGAATGGATTTTCCGTAAAGTTTTTCATCCTCTCTCCGTTCCTTGGTGAATTTGATCCTTCTCTTTCGATTCTAAATGACATGTTCAATTATCTTATCCTACCTTGAGTCAAACACCGCTTCCATCTGATCAAGATTAATGATTTTATGATATTTTGTGAATCTCGAAATTGATTTTGATGGCTTGATTATGAGTTTCAAGTTGACGAATTGAATTTGAATGGATTTGTATTCGAATTATGATCTTGGCTTATTGGAGTTACTACTTGAAATTTTTTTATCACTATCTCTTCCTTGTACATCTACAATTTTTGTTATTTATAGAAAGAAGAGATTTGATAAAATGGATGAATGCGGAATTTTCCTTTATGATGAACTCTGCGTAAATATTTTAGCATACTTAATTTTGAACGATAAAATTTTTATGATCAATGCTGAATTCCTAATGTTATAATCACAAATTATGTACTTCAAGTCTCATTCCCTTTTTGTTGATGACAAACGGGGAGAAAAGTGATGACTTGTACCATTTTAATAGCATGGCTTATATGAATTACAAAAGCTTGTGTGATATGAATGTCTTATATGCCTTGCAAAATCTTTGAGAATATCGCAAGATTGATTGATCATATTGAAAGCATGCCTTACATTTATATCATGAAATTTATGTTGAAAATCTTTATCTCCTGCCGTAGTAAAAATGGTCTCTTATCATTCGACTTGAAAATGATTTTCATCGAAGTTTTGTATTTACTATTGCTTAATGAGAATAACGATAAGTTCTACGGTTAGAACTTATAGGTTTGTGCTTGAATTCAATGGATGAAATTCAAGTGTTTTCATCTTCTCATAATATGGCATATAGATAGGGAGAGTTATATTTAACTTCGTCATCAATTGATTGTCATCATAAAAAAGGGGGAGATTGTTGAATCTCGGATTTTGATGATAAAATCAATTGATGGGTTAATTGATCTAATCCATATTATTGAGTTAAGTCTGCAGGATTAACTACGATATTCAGAAAACACAAAACAAGAATACTAGAGTCAAGTTCGATGGACGTTTCGGAGTTCGAAGAATCGTCGGAGATGCTGCCGGAACCAACCAAGAAGAAATCGGGAACCTGTCGGAATTTTCGAAAGTTCACCGAAGAGATCGTCGGAGGTTCACGGAGATCACCGAGAAGGCTGGCTACTCGTTAAAGTCATCACAAGTTCGGGAGCTTGTTGGGAGTCCGTCGGAAGAAGTTCGTCGGAAAGCTCACCGGAACAAGACTCGACGTTCGCGGTTGAAAACTTGCTTAGGATGTTTTTAGTTATGTAGTTCACTTGTAATTAGGATTAGGATTAAGTAATTATCCTATATCCAGGTTAGGGGCCAAATGGGCCCAAAATTAGACTTGGTTTGGGCTAAATTTAAAGCCCAACCAGTGAACTGAAGGGTCTGGCAGTGGCATCGCCTGGGCTGGGCGGTGGCACCGCTTGGCTGGGCGGTGGCACCGCCAGTCCACTATCAGTGTCAGACACTGACAGGCGGTGGCACCGCCACTAACAGGCGATGGCAAAGCCAGCATCGGGAACCAAAGAGAATTCAAATTTTGGAGCCCAAATTTGAATCCTCTTGAGGCCTATAAATACCCCTCAAATCTCAACTGAGAATACAACTTTTTGAGAAGCAATTGATTGAGAGAAAGATCTTAGAAAAGTCTAAGCAAGTCTTGTTTTCAATTTGCTAGTGTTCACCTCCTTCTTTCTTGCTGAAAATCTGTAAGAGAGTGAACCGCTTGTAAAAAGTTGTAAGAGGGGTATTTACCCTTCCCCTTCAAGAGATTTGCTAGTGGAAGGTGAGAGCCTCATCGAAGAGGGGCCTCGTAAGTGGATGTAGGTCATTTGACCCAACCATTTTAAAATCGGCGTGACATCTGGTTTGCATTTACTTATTGTCATTTATATTACTGCAAACCATTTGCACTTTAATGCTCTACTTCTTTGTCTCCTTCTTACGTATCCCTTCAAGTAAAAATGCAATCGAAACGGTTTCAAACGAAACGTTGCTTTTATCGTACGAAGTTTCCGAAAGTGTTTAAATCGTTAAAAGTTTATCATACTTTACCGCTGCACTAATTCACCCCCCCCTCTTAGTGCCACTCCGATCCTAACAATTGGTATCAAAGCCTGGCTCACTCTTATATTTGGTTTGATACCCAAGAGAGATGACTTACTCCGGCATACATGAGGGTCATTCTATCACACGTCCACCCTTGTTTAATAGGTCGGATTATACTTATTGGAAGACGCGTATGAGGATCTTCCTTATTTCCATGGATTTCGAGCTTTGGACTATTGTTGAAAACGGATTTCAAAAATCTTCTCTTCCGATGAGCGAATGGAATGAATCGGAGAAGAAGGTTTTTGCTTTAAATGCAAAGGCTATGAATGCCTTGTTTTGTGCACTAGACAAAAATGAATTTAAAAGTGTTTCAATTTGTGATTCGGCTTTTGATATTTGGAGAACTCTTGAGGTCACTCATGAAGGCACTAGCCGAGTGAAAGAGTCCAAAATCAACATCCTTGTGCACTCTTACGAACTTTTCCGAATAAAACCAAGTGAGTCCATCGGAGACATGTACACCCGGTTCACGAATGTCATCAATGGACTCAAAGCTCTTGGTAAAGATTTTACTAACTTTGAACTAGTAACTAAAATCTTAAGATCTCTCCCTAAAAGTTGGGATCCAAAAGTTACGGTAATTCAAGAGGCTAAAGACATTAAAACATTCCCTCTTGAAGAACTTATTGGGTCCCTAATGACCTACGAAATGACATGTCAAGCTCATGACGAGCTCGAGAACCCCCTTCCAAAGAACAGGAAAGATATGGCACTCACATCACAAGAAGACCACATGAAAGGAACATCAAGTGATGAGGACAGTGACAATGACATTGCACTTTTGACTCAAAAATTTAAAAAATATTTAAGAAAGAATAAATTTAAAAATAATATAAAAAATAAATTCGAACACAAGAAGGACCAAGTGATTTGCTATGAGTGCAAAAAACCGGGACACTACAAGAACGATTGTCCTCAAGCCAAAAAGAGAACATCAAAGAAGAAGGCGCTCAAGGCAACGTGGGATGATTCAAGCGCGTCCGAAGAAGAGGAGTCCAACACAGAGCAAGTTGCTCATTACGCCCTAATGGCCATCGGAGAAGAGGTAACGGATTTAATTGATGCAGATTTACCTTAGCATGAATTATGAAATGCTTTCCATGAGTTATTTGATGAATGTAAGACAATTAGTAGAAAATACAAATTACTAAAAAAGGAGAATGATAGTCTCACTTGTGATATCAATAAATTAAAAACTGAATATCATGATAGTTTAGCTCCATGTATAAAATGCCATGATCTAGAATATCTCCAAAAGGAGAACTTGCTACTTAAGGACACCTTAAAGAAATCCGAGGTTGCTAGCAAATCTTTGAACATGATCTTTACAAATAAGGGTCACGTTCCTAAAAGAAGTGGAATCGGATTTGTGAGAAGTCCTCACCAAAATCCAACCACCTTCATTAAAGGCCCCGTCTTACATGTTCGGCACCAAAGCAATTGCAACTTTTGTTGCAAATATGGACATAAAACTTATCAATGTCCATTCAAGAAAATTAGTCCGAACAAACTTATTTGGGTTCCTAATGGAACCATGATCAATTCTATGCAATATGATGAACAAGTTTTTAAGGCATCCAAAAGAAAATGGGTACCTAAAAATAATCCCTTCTTGTAGAAACATACACCATCACAAGCTAGGAGCAAGAGATGGTATCTAGGTAGTGGATGCTCAAGACATATGACTGGAGATCCATCTCATTTCTCTATGCTCACTAGCAAAGAAGAAGGGTACGTCACCTTCGGAGACAACAACCAAGGCAAAATCATTGGCAAGGGAACCATAGGTAACAAATTAAAATTTTCTATTGATGATGTCTTACTAGTTGATGGATTGAAACATAATCTCTTGAGTGTTAGTCAATTATGCGATAAAGGTTATATCGTTAGATTTGAATCAAATGTGTGTATTATTGAAAAACCAAACCATAACATAACTATGATTGCATTAAAACAAAATAATGTCTACACCATCAACCTTGATGAACTAAGTAATGAAATGTGCTTCTCCGCTTTAAATGATGATGCTTGGCTTTGACATAGGAGACTAGGCCATGCAAGCATGAAACTAATATCTAAGATTTCATCTAGAGAATTAGTGCGAGGAATTCCAAATATAAAGTTTATTAAGGACAAAGTATGCGATGCATGTCAACTAGGTAAACAAATAAAAACTAGTTTCAAACCAAAATCTCAAATTAGCACCACTAGACCATTACAATTGATTCATTTGGACTTATTTGGACCAATTGACACGACAAGTCTAGGAGGAAGCAAATATGCGTTTGTAATTGTGGTTGACTATACTAGATACACTTAGACCTATTTCTTAGCTCACAAAAGTGATTGTTTCAAGTGTTTCTCTAAATTTTGTAAACTCACTCAAAACGAAAAAGGTTTCATGATTTCATCAATTCGGAGTGATCACGGTAGTGAATTTCAAAACCGTGACTTTTAAAATTTTTGTGAAGTTAATGGATACAATCACAACTTCTCCACTCCGAGAAATCCCCAACAAAATGGAGTAGTTGAAAGAAAAAATAGAAACCTACAAGAAATGGCAAGAACGATGTTAAATGAACATAGTCTACCCAAGTATTTTTGGGCCGAAGCCGTAAATACGGCTTGCTACATCATGAATAGGGTCCTAATAAGACCATCCCTATCAAAAACTCCCTATGAATGATGGAATAACAAATAACCAAATATATCCTATTTTAAAGTTTTCGGTTGTAAATGCTTTATTTTGAATGAAAGGGATGCCTTAGGAAAATTTGATGCTAAATCCGATGAAGGCATCTTTCTTCGTTACTCTTCCATTTCTAAGGCTTTTCGGGTTTTTAACAAAAGAACCTTAGTAATAGAAGAGTCTATTCATATAGTTTTTAATGAAATTTCTAGTTTAAAGAAAAATGATTTTGATGATGATCTTGGTTTTGATAATTTGAATTTAAATGAACCCCCTTCTCAAAATAGCAACTTGGATGCACCTTCTTCCAAAATTTCCTTACCCAAGGAATGGAAGTATATAGATGCTAATCCAAAGGAGCTAATTATAGGAGATACATCAAAAGTGGTTCAAACTCGTTCCTCTTTCAAGAATTTTTGTGCTAACGCCACCTTCCTTTCTCAAATCGAACCTAAATGCATTGACAAGGCCATAAAAGATGAATTTTGGGATATTGCAATGCAAGAGGAATTGAATCAATTTGAGAGGAATAAGGTATGGAAGCTTGTTCCTAGACCTAGTGACCATTTAGTCATTGGTACTAAATGGGTCTTTAGAAACAAGCAAGACGAAAATGGTATCGTGGTTAGAAACAAGGCTAGATTAGTGGCCAAAGGTTTCAATCAAGAAGAAGGTATCGATTACAAAGAACCCTTCGCTCCCGTGGCTCGATTAGAAGCCATAAGGATGCTCCTTGCCTATGCTAGTAGTAATAATTTTAAACTATTTCAAATGGATGTCAAAAGTGCCTTCTTGAATGGTTTTATTTCCGAAGAAGTATATGTCGAACAACCTCCCGGATTTGAAAATTCTCTTCTTCCTAATCATGTATTCAAATTGACTAAGGCTCTCTATGGCTTGAAACAAACTCTTAGAGCTTGATATGAAAGGCTTAGTTCCTTTCTTATTTTAAATAATTTTACCAAAGGCAAGGTTGATACTACATTGTTTATTAAATATTTTGAAAAATAATTTTCTTATTGTGCAAATTTATGTTGACGATATTATTTTTGGCTCTTCGGATGAATCACTATGTGAATCATTTGCTATATGTATGAGTCATGAATTTGAAATTAGTTTAATGGGTGAATTAACTTTCTTTTTAGGATTACAAATCAAACAACTTAGGGATGGTATATTTCTTAACCAATCTAAATATACATTAGAATTGTTAAAACGATTTAACATGGAAAATTCAAAAGCAATAAACACCCCTATGAGTACCGCGACTAAGTTAGATATGGATGAAAATAATGAAAATTTCGATCAAAAAATATATAGGGGAATGATAGGTAGTCTACTCTACCTCACTGCGACTAGACCGGATATTATGTTTAGTATAGGACTTTGCGCTAGGTTTCAATCAAATCCTAAATTATCTTATCTTAAAAGTGTTAAAAGAATATTTAGGTATCTTAAAGGAACTCCAAATCTAGGATTGTGGTATCCAAAATCTGAAAATTTTGATTTAATAGCTTATGCAGATGCCGATTTTAGCGGATGCAGGATAGATAGAAAAAGTACATCCGGAACATGCCAATTTTTAGGCCATGCACTTGTTTTTTGGACTTCCAAGAAACAAAATTCAATTGCACTATCTACGGTGAAAGCCGAGTACATTGCTACAAGTGCATGCTGTGCACAAGTTGTTTGGATGAAAAATATATTAGAAGACTATGGAATTCACTTTAAAAATATTCCCATAAAATGTGATAATACTAGTGCTATATGTCTTACTAAAAATCCAATTCAGCACTCTAGAACTAAGCACATCGACGTTAGGCATCATTTTATACGCGATCATGTCCTTAACAATGATGTTGTTCTAGAATTCATTGACACAAAGATATTTACAAAAGCTTTGAATGAAGTCCAATTTGAATTCTTTAGAAGGGAATTAGGTATGTTAAATTGTCCCTAAGAATAAACTTGTTTGAATGGATTTTCCGTAAAGTTTTTCATCCTCTCTCCGTTCCTCGGTGAATCTAATCCTTCTCTTTTGATTCTAAATGACATGTTAACTTATCTTATTCTATCTTGAGTCAAACACCGCTCCCATCTGATCAAGATTAATGATTTTATGATATTTTGTGAATCTCGAAATTGATTTTGATGGCTTGATTATGAGTTTCAAGTTGACAATTTGAATTTGAATGAGTTTGTATTCGAATTATGATATTGACTTATTGGAGTTTCTACTTGAAATTTTTTTTATCACAATCTCTTCCTTGTACACCTACAATTTTTGTTATTTATAGAAAGAAGAGATTTGATAAAATGGATGAATGCTGAATTTTCCTTTATGATGAACTCTGCGTAAATATTTTAGCATACTTACTTTTAGATGATGAATTTTTGTATGATCAATGATAAATTCCTGATGTTATAATCACAAACTATATGCTTCAAGTATCATTCCCTTTTTGTTGATGACAAATGGGGAGAAAAGTGATGACTTGGACCATTTTGATAGCATGACTTATATGAATTACAAAAGCTTGTGTGATATGAATGTCTTATATGCCTTGCAAAATCTTTGAGAATATCGCAAGATTGATTGATCATATTGAAAGCATGTCTAACATGTATATCATGAAATTCATGTTGAAAATCTTTATCTCCTGTTGTAGTAAAAATTGTCTCTTATCATTCGACTTGAAAATGATTTTCATCGAAGTTTCGCATTTACTTATGCTTAATGAGAATAATGATAAGTTCTACGGTTAGAACTTATCGGTTTATGCTTGAATTCAATGGGATGGAATTCAAGGGTTTTTATCTTCTCATAATATGGCATATAGATAGGGGGAGTTATGTTTAACTCCGTTATCAATTGATTGTCATCATAAAAAAGGGGGAGATTGTTGAATCTCGGATTTTGATGATAAAATCAATTGATGGGTTAATTGATCTAATCCATATTATTGAGTTAATGTGCAGGATTAACTACGATAACCAGAAAACACAAAGCAAGAATACTGGAGTCAAGTTCGATGGACGTTTAAGAGTTCGAAGAATCGTTGGAGATGCTGCCGGAACCAACCGAGAAGAAATCGGGAACCTGTCGGAATTTTCGGAAGTTCACTGAAGAGATCGTCGGAGGTTCACGGAGATCACCGAGAAGGCTCGGCTACTTGTTAAAGTCATCACAAGTTCGGGAGCTTGCTGGGAGTCCGTCGGAAGAAGTTCGTCGGAAAGCTCGCCGTAACAAGACTCGACGTTCGCGGTTGAAAACTTGCTTAGGATGTTTTTAGTTATGTAGTTCACTTATAATTAGGATTAGGATTAAGAGATAATCCTATATCCTGGTTAGGGGCCAATTGGGCCAAAATAAGATGTGGTTTGGGCTAAATTTTTAGCCCAACCAGTGAGCCGAAGGGTCTGGCGGTGGCACCGCCAGACTGGGCGGTTGCACCACCCAGCATCCGAGAGCTGGGCGGTGGCACCGCCCAGCACTGTCAGTGTCAGACATTGACAGGTGGTGGCATCGCCAGCATCGGGAACCCAAAGAGAATTTAAATTTTAGAGCCCAAATTTGAATCCTCTTGAGGTCTATAAATACCCCTCAAATCTCAATTGAGATGATAACTTTTTGAGAAGCAATTGTTTGAGAGAAAGGCCTTAGAAAAGTCTTAGCTAGTCTTGTTTTCAATTTTCTAGTGTTCACCTCCTTCTTTCTTGCTGAAAATCTGTAAGAGAGTGAACCGATTGTAAAAAGTTGTAAGAGGGGTATTTACCCTTCCCCTTCAAGAGATTTGCTAGTGAAAGGTGGGAGCCTCGTCGAAGAGGGGCCTCGCAAGTGGATGTAGGTCATTTGACTGAACCACTGTAAAATCGGCGTGATGTCTGGTTTGCATTTACTTATTGTCATTTATATTACTGCAAACCATTTGCACTTTAATGCTCTACTTCTTTGTCTCCATCTTACTTATCCCTTCAAGTTAAAACGTAATCGAAACGGTTTCAAACGAAAACGTTGCGTTTATCATACGAAGTTTTCGAAAGTATTTAAATCGTCAAAAGTTTATCGCACTTTACCGCTGCACTAATTCACCCCCCCCTCTTAGTGTCGCTCCGATCCTAACACAACCACCCTTTTACAATTTCACTCCTTTTGGCGGGCTTAGGAGACAACCCTTACAGAATTTTCTTTCCTCTCTTAACAGATTAGAACTTGGAAGAAAAGAGGAAGAAGAACTTTCAACTCATACAACACTTTTGAGCTCTAAAAATCACAAAGTAAAATCAGAATTTCGGTGGTTTCTAGGTGCCCTTTCAGTGCTGAAAGGGTGGGGTATTTATAGGCCCTAACCAGTTTGAATTTGGAGCTCAAAACTGTCAACTCCCGAAATTCCTGGATCTGGCGGTTGCACCGCTTGACTGAGGCGGTTGCACCACCTGGCAGAGCTCGAAGACTGAGCCTTTGGGCGGTGCCACCTCCTGTCAGGGGCGGTTGCACCTCTTGCCAGAGCTCGAAGACCGAGCTCAGGCGGTGCCACCGCCTGACTGAGGCGGTTGCACCGCTCAGCCAGAGCTCGGAGACCGATCCCAGGCAGTCTCGCTCGGAGACTGAGCCCAGGCGGTGCCACCGCCTGGCTTGTGCGGTTCAACCGCCTGGCAGAAATCAAGGTCCGAATGGGTTGATCCATTCGGCCCAATTTGGGTTTTTCAGGGGCCCAATTGCCCCAAGATTAAGTTAATGAGATCACCTCCCATTTCCAACTTAATCATTGTGCTAACTACGATATTTCCTAAGGCATTTACTGCAACTTGCTCCGGTGCGTCAATCGCTTCTTCTGGTGAGCTTCCGGCGAACTTCCGTCGATCATCCGATGAACCCTCGGTGATGCTCCTGCGGACTTCCGGCAAACTCTTGGACTTGCGATGATTCACTTGGCGAGTTCCGACGAGCTTCTTTGGCAAGCTCATGGACTTCTCGGATTTGTTCCCGCAGAACCTCCGATGACTGTCCGAACTTCTGTCGAACTCTCGAACTCCCAACGTGATCATTGTCTTGACTCCGGCGCAACTCCTGCTGCATATCTTATTTTCATTGTAGTTAATCCTGCACACTTATCTCAACATATAGATTAGATAACAAATGACAATTGACTTCATCATCAAAATCCAAGATTCAACAAATATCATATTTCAGTTTGCGCTTACATTCTGATTTATATCTTAACTGCAAACTACCTTCCTTACTTTACTTCAAATACATTTCCATAAGCTTTCAAAGTTATTATTTGCACGAAACGACTTTTACGTCAGAAACGATTTCATCGTATGAACGTAGTTTTAAATGTCGAAAGTTTTCCGCTGCACTAATTCACCCCCCACCCTCGCACCCCCCACCCCTCTTAGTGCTCTTGATCCTAACAATTGGTATTAGAGCCTGATTTTTCTCATTTCGGATTTACACTCGAGAGAAATGACTCTTCATGGCTTTCAAGAGGGCTTTTTGGTTGTTAGTCCATCGTTGTTTAACGGATTGGACTACACTTATTGGAAAACTCGAATGAGAGTTTTCTTGATTTCTATGAATTTGGATTTATGAAATATTATTGAAAACAATTTTCAACTTCCCTCTAAACCGATGAACAAATGGTCAGATTTAGAGAAGAAGTATTTTTCTTTAAACGCAAAGGCTATGAATGCCTTATTTTGCGCTTTGGACAAAAATGAGTTCAATTGGATTTCTATGTGCGAAACGGCTTATGATATTTGGCGAACACTTGAAATCACGCACGAGGGAACTAGTAGAGTCAAAGACTCGAAAGTTAACATTTTATTGCATTATTTTGAGCTTTTTCAAATGCAACCAAGCGAGACTATAGGTGACATGTACACCCATTTCACGGATGTCGTCAATAATCTAAGAGTTCTTGGTAAATCTTTTTCAAATTTTGATCTCGTAAGCAAGATCTTAAGATCCCTTCCAAAAAGGTGGGATCCTAAAATAACTGCAATACAAGAAACAAAAGATTTAAATATTTTTTCACTTGAAGAACTAATTGATTCGTTGATGACATATGAAATGGTGCACAATGCACATGATGAATATGATGAACAAAATCACCTTACAAAGAACAGGAAGGATTTGGAACTCTGGACAAATGAATACCACTTGAGCGATGACTCAAGTGATGAGGAAAATGATGAACTTGAACTTCGAACACTAAATCTTAATAAGTTTATTAAACAAAAATCTAAAATAAATAATGAACTTGAATGGAGGAAGAGGCCAAAGAAGAAGAAGACAACCAAGGATGAATCAAAAACTTCTAAAGGTGAAACGACGAATTGGGCTTTGACAAGCTTCGACTATAAGGTAAGTAACTCAACTCTCTTGAATTATTTTGAAATTACTTGAAGTCTTTCATGAGTGCTTAATTTAGATAGTAGGAATAGGAAATAAAAAATTATTTTTTAAAAATTATATCATGTTTTTTCTTTTTAGCATCTTTGAAAAATTAAAAATTTGATCATGAAAAGTATATTGCTAAGGTTTCATGCATGTTATGTTTTGAAATGTTGAATGATGTATGCAACATTAGGGATGATAATTATATGATATGTGATAATGCTTAGGATTAATCCATGCATGTGTATCTTGATGATTTTACACTATTACATGCCTTAATAACATGTTGGAAGTTATATGTTTTGGATACAAAAATTTCCATGATCATGAGCATGTTTTATCTTCATGATTGAATTTGAAAATCTATAGTAAAACCATATCCAAATGCATGAAAGTGTTAAATTTTATTTTTGGATTTTCTTAATCCTAACAATTCATTTTTGAGAATCTATTGATCTTGATGGTTTTATGGCGAAATTTATTTTTCGATCCTAAATGTTGATGCATGTTTTTATTTAACATAAATGAAAAAGCATGCTAACATGAAATCAATCACTTAAAATGAAATACTTTAAAAAATATATATATATATATATTATCAATGAAATCATGAATCTACCTATGTTATGAATTTTGTGAAACATAAAAGTGATTTTGATGATTTGAATTTGAAATGAGTTTTATCAAAATCATGATATTGATTTATTGGAATAACATGAGATTACCTTTGATGATCATTTTGATTCATGAAATTTTAGATTCATGACTTGGTCTTACGTTTGTTTATGAGATGGTTGAAATCTTTGTACCTTTGAATTATTCCCTTCTCCATTCAATTTTTGAATTTATGCATGTTATATGTCAAACATTTGAAACCATGTTTTGGTATCATGCATATCTAAGAAATGTTGATTTGACAAATTGAATGAGTTGAAAAAGAATGATGATTTTTCTCTTGAATATAACTTGTGATATTTTTTTATATAAATCATCATTTTGATTTCTCGACATTCGATACATGAGATTTTATTATGAATCAAAATTTCTCATTAATCGATCTCCTATGATTCTATTTGATATTTTCATAAGAGGAAATTTTCTAAATGAATCATGATTTTTCCTTGTGAGTTCTTGGATTTATTACTTGATTTTCTTTTAAAACAATATCTCTTCTTTGTACTCTTATGATTTTTCTTGATATTCTATTTAAAGAAAATATTTACTATATGAATCATGTCTTTTGGTATTCAAATGATTTTATCATTCATGACATGATTTCTAAGGGAAAAATGGCTTGCATGGCTTGAAATGTTTTGGAACGATGCATGCAACACTATGATTTTTCCCTTAGATAAAAATGCATGCAACACTATTATTTTTCCCTTAGATAAAAAGGCATGCAACACTTTGATTTTTTTTGAAATAATGTGAAAATCAATAATTATCATTTTTTGATAGAATGATGATTTGGAATCATGCATGTAATGATGATGTTATATTTTATATACATGATGATTTGGCATTATGCATGCAATACTTATGCCTTTTATTATGATGTATGTGATGTATTGCATATGATGTGAGTCATGATTAAAATTGCCTTAATTTGAATTCAAGATTTATCTCAATTATAAAATTTTAAAATAAGAATGATTACTCACCTTTGTCATGATTTAGAAATTGACGCAAAGGGTTTTCCCTTCTTTTTGACATTGATAAAGGGGGAGAAATATCGCTAGCTCATCTTGCAAATTTAGAAACATGCACTTTGCAAAGGAAGCAAATATTTGCTAGCTTACATATTGCAAGAAAAAGAACTTGACATCTTGAACATCACAAAAATTTGCTATCTTGCATGATATAAAATTTGCTAGAATTGCTAGCTTGTGATCTAAAGAGAAGCAAAAAGTTGCTATCTCAAAAGAAGCATATTGCACAATTCAAGAAGAAAGCAAAAATTCCACTTCTCAAAAGAGAAGAAATTGCTATCTTGAACATCACCGAGAATTGCTAGCTTGAAATCTCAAGAAAATGCAAAAATGTGCTATCGTGCTTATCTCAAGAAAAGCAAATATGCCAACTTGCATATCTTTGAATGTGCTATCTTGTATGCTATAAAACTTGCATATCTAAAAGTTAATAGCTTGAATGTTCTAAGCATGATGTAACTGTTAGGATCAAGAGCACTAAGAGGGGGGGGGGTGAATTAGTGCAGTGGAAAACCTTCTGCGATTAAAATCGAAAATTGTGTTCGTTCGATAGAAGTGATTTTGGTAAGAAAGCTGATTCATAAATCACTTCAACTTTTGACTAGGAGATATGCAGCAAAGATATGAAAGCAGTTTGTAGTTATGACGGAAATCAGAATATAAGCGCAAACTGAAATACGACGTTCGTACGATAAAAGCAATTTCGATATAAAAGCTGATTCGTAAACCACTTTAACTTGAGATAAGGCGAGATGCAGTTAAAGCAAAGATATAAAGGCAGTTTGCAGTTATAATGGAAATCAGAACGTAAGCGCAAACTGAAATACGACGTTCATACGATAAAAGCAATTTCGATATGAAAGCCGATTCGTAAACCACTTTAACTTAAGATGAAGCGAGATGCAGTTAAAGCGAAGATATAAAGGTAGTTTGCAGTTATGATGGAAATCAGAACGTAAGCGCAAACTGAAATATGATGTTCGTACGATAAAACTGATTTGCGTCTAAACGCCGATTCGGAAAGCACTGAACTTTGAAACACGTTCGTAAAAGCACAGAAGGCAGTAAGCTATTGAGGAGGTTTGCAGTAAAGATAAGATGCTCAAAGTAAATGCAAACCGAGATTTAGAGTGGTTCGGTCAATCTTGACCTACTCCACTTTTGGCTTCCTCCACCGACGAGGTCACCGACGTCAACTAGAGGCCTTCCTTCAATAGGCGAAGGCCAACCACCCTTTTACAGTTTCACTCCTTTTGATGGGCTTAGGAGACAACCCTTATAGAATTTTCTCTCCTCTCTTTACAACTCAGAACTTGGAAGAAAAGAGGGAGAAGAACTTTTGGCCTTTCCAACAATTTTGAGCTCTAAAAATCATAGAACAAGATCAGGATTTCGGTGTTAGTTCTTGCCCTTTCAGTGCTCTATGGGTGGGGTATTTATAGGCCCCAACCCAGTTCAAATTTGGAGCTCAAAACTGTCAATTCCCGGAATTCCGGGATCAGGCGGTTGCACCTCCTGACTGGAGCGGTTGCACTGCCTGGTAGAGCTCGAAGACTGAGCCTCTGGGCGGTGTCACCTCCTGTCAAGGGCGGTTGCACCTCCTGCCAGAGCTCGAAGACCGAGCTCAGGCGGTTGCACCTCCTGACTGAGGCGGTTGCACCGCTTGGCAGAGCTCGAAGACCGAGCTCAAGTGGTGCCACCTCCTATCAAGGGAGGTTGCACCGCCCAGTCTCGCTCGGAGACTGAGCCCAGGCGGTGCCACCGCCTAGCTGGAGCAGTTGCACCTCCCAGTCTCGCTCAGAGACTGAGCCTAGGCGGTGCAACCTCCTGCCTTGGGCGGTTCAACCGCCTGGCAGAAATCAGGGTCCGAATGGGTTGATCCATTCGGCCTAATTTGGGTTTTTCAGGGGCCCAATTGCCCCAAGATTAAGTTAATGGGTCACCTCCCATTTCTAACTTAATCATTGTGCTAACTATGATATTCCCTAAGACATTTACTGCAACTTGCTCCGATGCGTCAATCGCTTCTTCCAGCGAGCTTCCGGCGAACTTCCGTCGATCATCCGATGAACCCTCGATGATGCTCCTGCGGACTTCCGGCAAACTCCTGGACTTGCGACGATTCACTTGGCGAGTTTCTACGAGTTTCTTTGGCAAGCTTATGGACTTCTCGGATTTGTTCCCGCAGAACCTCCGACGACTGTCCGAACTTCCGTCGAACTCTCGAACTCCCAACGTGATCATTGTCTTGACTCCGGCGCAACTCTTGCTGCATGTCTTTTTTCCATCGTAGTTAATCCTGCACACTTAAAACAAAACTTCGATCGAGACAATTAATCCTAAGCAATTAACCAAGTTGTCTGGCATGTCATTGGTCCCTCGACGCTTCGTCCGATTCTTTGGCGCATCGTCCTCTCCTGCAGCCTATTGCCCAATCGGCCAGTTGACTCCGCAACTCCGATATCCTTGGCACAATACCAGCTCTTTGTGGCCTGATGCCCGAGTCCACGGCCCGAAGCCTTCTGTCGATACGTCAACCGATCCACCGGCCCGACGTCCAATCTTCTGACATGTTCCTCCGGCACAACATGATTTTCCTGCTTTAATTGTCTCATCCTGATCGAAGCATCCTGCGTCACTCAAAACGCAGATTAAATCATAAACATATATCAAGTAGTTTCATCATCAAAATACGAGATTCAACAATCTTCCCCTTTTTGATGATGACAACCACTTGATGACGGAGATAAACTTAACTCCCGGAGTTTAAACAAACTCCCCCTATTAATATGCCATATTGATAGAACCTTGAATTCAAACTGAATTCAAGTCATTGTAATATTCATCATGAATACTTGCAACACGTCATCATGAACTTATGCATAAACTTATGCATAACATCATACTTCTCCCCCTTTGTCATCAACAAAAAGGAGAAGTCCAACTATTCTTGTGTTTGGAATATTAGTTTAACTTATTGCATGAAAAACATAATATCATGTTTTATCATCATGCAGTTTTGAAGCCAGAAAATTCAGCAAATGTTACATCATGCTTAGAATATTCAAGCTATCAAGTTTTAGATATGCAAGTTTTACAGCATACAAGATAGCGCTTTTTGAATATGCAAGCTAGCAATGTTACAACATTTTAGAACTTGCAAGCTAGCAATTTAGAGATGTTCAAGAAGGCAACTCTTGCTTCTTGAAATATGCAAGTTGCAAGCTAGCAAATTTTTGCTTCCTTTGTAATGTTCAAGATAACAATCTCTTTATTCTCTTTTGAGAAGTGTCATTTTTGCTTTCTTTGCAAAGTGCAAGCTAGCAAAATGCCAAACTAGCAAGAGATAATGTTTTACATGAGGCAAGCAAACAATTTGGCAAGTGTTACATTTGCATCTTCTCTTTAGAGGAGTGTAATTTTTGCTTTCATCTTGAATTGTGTAAGCTAGCTAGTTTGCCTCTTTTCATGATGTCCACACTAGAAATTCTTGCTCCCCTTTGTCATTGTCAAAAAGAAGGGAAGACCTTTTTTTCAATTTTCAGATTATGACAAAGGTAAATATCAATTTTATTTGTGCATCATTATATATTCAAATTAAAACATACACAATTTCAAAAGCCTTATTTTTCATGCACAATATCGAAAAATAAATCAATCATCATTAATGGGTATATCATACATGATACTCAAACATTAACATTTTTAAGCATTTATCAACATGTTGATCATGATACCAAACATTCATCATTTAAAGCATTCATGATACATATCATATGCAATACATCATGTACATCATTGTCATAAGTATTGCATGCATAATTTCAAATTCATGAATATTTCATCATTGCATGCATCATGCCAAATCATAAAATATACAATCATCATTAATGCATGATTCCTAATCATCATTTATTTTGCAACATGATGGTACTAAATTTGTCAAATTACATCCTACCATACATGATCAAAACTTCTTATTTGTATACATCAAAACAAATTAATGAATATTTCATGTATTCTCATCATCACATAAGGAATATTAAGAAGAATTATTAGGTGATGAGATAAACATTTCATGAATACAAGGAATTACATATAATTCATATCATAAGTGTTTCATGTATTCATATTATCACATGAAGCATACAAGACAACAATGCAAAGAAATCTTGTTATTTCTATATTATGAAATATATGATATCAAGGCTCATGATTCATTTGAAAAGATATAGCACAAAGAGCAACTTGAAACATTCTTATCAAGATCACATTTTAAAATATTCTAAGTATCAAGATATCAATATGAAACTTCATTGAATTCTGAGAAATCAAAAGACAAGTTACACTTCATTTGAAGAATTCCTTTTTGATAAATGTAGGGAGCATAATGAACAATCTTGATTTATAAAGAGCTTCGTGTTATAATTATCAAGATCATGATTTTAATAATTATTTTCTTCAGCAAAGAATCACAAAAGCACTTTATTTTTGCATAAGAAATCTCATTGTATTATGATTTATAAATTCTTTCTCTACACATGAATCATAGGAGATATGTATGTGAAACAAATCTTTGCAAGTAAAAACACTATTATTCATATTTTAAGATGGAATTTATAAGCAGGAATCATTTCATCAAATCCATTTCAGAAAAATATTTTTCATATAATAAGTGTATGAGAAAATCCGATTGTTAGGATACTAATTGTTAAGCGAATCCAAAAATGAAATTAACACTTTCATGCATTCGGAAAGATTTTGCTATAGATTTTCATGTTCAATCATGAAGATAAAATATGCTCATGATCATAAAAAATTATGTATCCAAAACACATAATTTCCAACATGTTATTAAGGCATGTAATAGTGTAAAATCATCATGGCAATTAAGTGATTTGAACATTGAATCAAGAAAGTCCGAAAAATAATCTTAACAAGTTCATGCATTCGAGCACATTTTTGCCATAGTTTTTTAAATACACTCATGAAAATAACACATGCTTATCATCAGCTTAAAATCTCATGCATAAAATTGTTAATCAAAACATTTAATTTCATCATTATGCATTTCTTCAAATCAAACATGATTTTTTTTAATCAAAATCGAGAAATAACAATGGAAATCAACGTAATACACATTATTACTTCTTAACCATGATTTCATATTTTCAATCAAGATCATTTTATTTGTTTATCATAAAATATGCAATATTATCATTTTCGAAATTACTTAGCATGATCATAATTTTTTTTAAAACATGTAATTTTTAAGAAAATTAATTCTAAACTAAAAAAGAAAATACATCATGAATGCATCAAGTAATTTCAAAATAAATTAGGGGGATTTCGATTACCTCATCATTGAAAGCGATTAAGGCAAAGTTTGCCACCTCGCCTTTCTTGATTTTCTCCTCGTCTTCGGAGGAGCTCGATTCATCCCACTTTGTGTTCTTCTTCTTTGGCCTCTTCCTTCGTTCAAGTTTATTGTTTATTTTAGATTTTTGTTTAATAAACTTATTAAGATTTAGTGTTCGAAGTTCAAGTTCATCATTGTCCTCATCACTTGAGTCATCGCTCAAGTGGTATTCATTTGTCCGGAGTTCCAAATCCTTCCTATTCTTTGGAAGGTGATTTTGTTCATCATGTTCATCATATGCATTGTGCACCATTTCATATGTCATCAAAGAACCAATTAGTTATTCAAGTGGTAAGTTGTTTAGGTTTTTAGCTTCTTGTATTGTAGTTACTTTTGAATCCCACTTCTTAGAAAGAGAACGCAAAATCTTGTTTACGAGTTCAAAATCCAAAAAACATTTTCCAAGGGCTCTTAAACTATTGACAACATCCATGAAATGGGTGTACATGTCGCCTATAGTCTCGCTTGGTTGCATTCGAAAAAGCTCAAAATCATGCAATAAAATGTTAACTTTCGAGTCTTTGACTCTACTAGTTCCCTCGTGCGTGATTTCAAGTGTTCGCCAAATGTCAAAAGCCGTTTTGCACGTAGAAATCCGATTGAACTCATTTTTGTCCATAGCGCAAAATAAGGCATTCATAGCCTTTGCGTTCAAAGAAAAATGCTTCTTCTCCAAATCTGACCATTCGTTCATCGGTTTAGAGGGAAGTTGAAAACCGTTTTCAACGATATTCCATAAATCCAAATTCATAGAAATCAAGAAAACTCTCATTCGAGTTTTCCAATAAGGGTAGTCCGTCCCATTGTACATGGGTGGACGTGTAATAGAATGGCCCTCTTGGTTTCCGGCGTATGCCATCTCTCTTGGGTTTTAATCTGTTTGAGAGTTAACCCCGCTCTGATACCAATTATTAGGATCAAGAGCACTAAGAGGGGGGGGGGTGAATTAGTGCAGCGGAAAACCTTCTGCTATTAAAATTGAAAACTGCGTTCGTTCGATAGAAGTGATTTTGGTAAGAAAGCCGATTTGTAAATCACTTCAACTTTTGACTAGGAGAGATGCAGCAAAGATATGAATGCAGTTTGCAGTTATGATGGAAATCAGAATATAAGCACAAACTGAAATACGACGTTCGTACGATAAAAGCGATTTCGGTATAAAAGCTGATTCGTAAACCACTTTAACTTGAGATAAGGCGAGATGCAGTTAAAGCAAAGATATAAAGGCAGTTTGCAGTTATAATAGAAATCAGAACGTAAGCGCAAACTGAAATACGACGTTCGTACGATAAAAGCGATTTCGATATGAAAGCCGATTCGTAAACCACTTTAACTTGAGATGAAGTGAGATGCAGTTAAAGCAAAGATATAAAGGCAGTTTGCAGTTATGATGGAAATCAGAACGTAAGCGCAAACTGAATTATGATGTTCGTACGATAAAACTGATTTGCGTCTAAACGCCGATTCGGAAAGCACTGAACTTTGAAACACGTTCGTTAAAACACAGAAGGCAGTAAGCTATTGAGGAGGTTTACAGTAAAGATAAGATGCTCAAAGTAAATGCAAACCGAGATTTAGAGTGGTTCGGTCAATCTTGACCTACTCCACTTTTGGCTTCCTCCACCGACGAGGTCACCGACGTCAACTAGAGGCCTTCCTTCAATAGGCGAAGGCCAACCACCCTTTTACAGTTTCACTCCTTTTGACGGGCTTAGGAGACAACCCTTACAGAATTTTCTCTCCTCTCTTTACAGCTCAGAACTTGGAAGAAAAGAGGGAGAAGAACTTTTGGCCTTTACCACAATTTTGAGTTCTAAAAATCACAGAACAAGATCAGGATTTCGGTGTTAGTTCTTGCCCTTTTAGTGCTGAATGGGTGGGGTATTTATAGGCCCCAACCAAATTCAAATTTGGAGCTCAAAACTATCAATTCCCGGAATTCCGGGATCAGGCGGTTGCACCTCCTGACTGGAGCGGTTGCACTGCCTGGCAGAGCTCGAAGACTGAGCCTCTGGGCGGTGCCACCTCCTATCAGGGGCGGTTGCACCTCCTGCCAGAGCTCGAAGACCGAGCTCAGGCGGTTGTACCTCCTGACCGAGGCGGTTGCACTGCTTGGCAGAGCTCGAAGACCGAGCTCAGGCGGTGCCACCTCTTGTCAGGGGAGGTTGCACCGCCTAGTCTCACTCGGAGACTGAGCCCAGGCAGTGCCATCGCCTGGCTGTAGCGGTTGCACCTCCAAGTCTCGCTCGGAGACTGAGCCCAGGCGGTGCAACCTCCTGCCTTGGCGGTTCAACCGCCTGGCAGAAATCAGGTTCCGAATGTGTTGATCCATTCGGCCCAATTTGAGTTTTTCAGGGGCCCAATTGCCCCAAGATTAAGTTAATGGGATCACCTCCCATTTCAAACTTAATCATTGTGCTAACTACGATATTCCCTAAGACATTTATTGCAACTTGCTCCGATGCATCAATCGCTTCTTCCGGCGAGCTTCCGGCAAACTTCCGTCGATCATCTGATGAACCCTCGATGATGCTCCTGCGAACTTCCGGCAAACTCCTAGACTTGCGACGATTCACTTGGTGAGTTCCGATGAGCTTCTTTGGCAAGCTTAAGGACTTCTCGGATTTGTTCCCGTAGAACCTCCGACGATTGTCCGAACTTCTGTCGAACTCCCAACGTGATCATTGTCTTGACTCCTGCGCAACTCCTGTTGCATATCTTTCTTCCATCGTAGTTAATCCTGCACACTTAAAATAAAACTTTGATCGAGACAATTAATCCTAAGCAATTAACCAAGTTGTCCGGCCTGTCATTGGTCCCTCGACGCTTCGTCTGATTCTTCGGATCATCGTCCTCTCCTACAGCCTATTGCCCAATCGGCCAGTTGACTCCGCAACTCCGATATCCTTGGCACAATACCCGCTCGTTTTGGCCCGATGCCCGAGTCCACGGCCCGAAGCCTTCTGTCGATACGTCGTCCGATCCACCGGCCCGACGTCCAATCTTTTGACATGTTCCTCCGGCATAACATGATTTTCCTGCTTTAATTGTTTCATCCTGATCGAAGCATCCTACGTCACTCAAAACGCAGATTAAATTATAAACATATATCAAGTAGTTTCATCATCAAAATACGAGATTCAATAGTAACACTTGCTAAATTTTCTAGCTTCAAAACTGCATGATGATAAAACTTGATATTATGTTTTTCACGCAATGAGTTAAACTTATATTCCACACACAAGAATAGTTGGACTTCTCCTTTTTGTTGATGACAAAGGGGGAGAAGTATGATGTTATGCATAAGTTTATGCATAAGTTTATGATGACATGTTGCTTGAATTTTTGAATCCAAGAGTTTATATCAATATGACATATTGATAGGGGGAGTTTGTTTAAACTCCGGGAGTTAAGGTTAACTTCGTCATCAAGTGATTGTCATCATCAAAAAGGGGGAGATTGTTGAATCTCGTATTTTGATGATGAAACCACTTGATATATGTTTATGTTTTAATATGTGTTTTGAGTGACGCAGGATGCTTCGATTAGGATGAGATAATTAAAGCAGGAAAAATCATGTTGTGCCGGAGGAACATGTCAAAAGATTGGACGTCTGGCCAGTGGATCGGTTGATGTATCGATAGAAGGCTTCGGGCCGTGGACTCAGGCATCGGGCCAAGAAGAGTGGGTATTGTGCCAAGGATATTGGAGTTGCGGAGTCAACTGGCCGAATGGGCAATAGGCCGTAGGAGAGGACGATGCGCCGAAGAATCGGACGAAGCGTCGAGGGACCAATGACATGCTGGACAACTTGGTTAATTGCTTAGGATTAATTATCTCGATTGAAGTTTTATTTTACATGTGCAGGATTAACTACGATGGAAGTAAGACATGTAGTAGAAGTTACGCCGAAGTCAAGACTATGATCACATTGGAAGTTCAAGAGTTCGACGGAAGTCCGGACGGTCGTCAGAGGTTCTGTGGAAAAAAATTCAAGAAGTCCAGGAGCTTGCCAAAAGAAGCTCTTTGGAACTCGCTAAGTGGATCATTGCAAGTCCAAGAATTTGCCGGAAGTCCGTAGGAGCATCACCGAGGGTTCATCAGATGATCGACGGAAGTTCGTCGGAAGCTCGTCGAAAGAAGCGATTGACGCACTAGAGCAAGTTGTAGTAAATGTCTTAAGAAATGTCGTAGTTAGCATGTAGATTAAGTTAGGAATGGGAGGTGATCCCATTAACTTAATCTGGGGGCAATTGGGTGCTTGACAAACCTAAATTGGGCCGAATGGATCAACCCATTTGGACCAGAATTCCTGCCAAGCGGTGGCACCGCTAGGGTCGGCGGTGGCACCGCCCAGGAGATGATCTCCCAGGAAAGCTGGGCGGTGCAATCACCTAGGTCAGGCGGTGGCACCGCATGGGCTCAGTCTCCGAGCGAGACTGGGCGGTGCAACCACCCCTGTCAGGCGGTGGCACCGCCCAGAGGCTCAGTCTCTGAGCTCTGCCAAGCGGTGCAACCGCCCTTGACAGGAGGTGGCACCGCCCAAAGGCTTAGTCTCCAAGCTTTGTCAGGCGATGCAACCGCCATACCCCGGAATTCAGGAAGATGATAGTCTTTAGCTTGGAATTCAAACTAGTTTGGAACCTATAAATACCCCTCCCATCCCTGGGTAAAACACACAAGCACAGAGAGATTAAAAGAGAGAAAACACTGCTGCAATCTCTAGAATTTCCCTCCTCTAGCTTAAGTGTTAGAATTCTATTTAAGAGAGGAGAGTGAGTGCTTGTAAGGGTTGTCTCCTAAACCCGGTAAAAGGAGAAGAGGGGTGTAAGAAGGTTGATCTTCGCCTAGTAAAGGAAGATCGTTAGTGGATGTTGGTGGCCCCGACGGAAGAGGAATCGGAGGAGTGGATGT
This sequence comes from Musa acuminata AAA Group, assembly GCF_036884655.1. Taxonomy (NCBI): domain Eukaryota; kingdom Viridiplantae; phylum Streptophyta; class Magnoliopsida; order Zingiberales; family Musaceae; genus Musa; species Musa acuminata. Next base: position 29,935,648 of record NC_088332.1, on the reverse strand, counting down.
AGGTCACGATTGACCGAACCACTATAAACTCTCGTCTTCTCTGGTTTGCATTTATTCTTGCTGCTTACCTTACTGCAAACCTCCTAAGTAGCATACTGCCTTCTGCTCATTTACAAATGTGTTTCATAGTTAAGTATTTTCTGAATCAGCGTTAAGAAGGAAATCGATTTTATCGTATGAACATCATATTTTAGTTTGCGCTTACATTCTGATTTCTATCTTAACTGCAAACTGCATTCCTTTACTTCAAATACGTTTCCGTAAGCTTTCAAAGTTATTATCTACACGAAACGACTTTTACGTCGAAAATGATTTCATCATACGAACATAGTTTTAAACGTCGAAAGTTTTCCATTGCACTAATTCACCCCCCCCCCCCCCCCCTCTTAGTGCTCTTGATCCTAACAGACTCAACTTGTAGAGGTGAAGTTGGGTTTAGAAGGCCTTGGCACGAGGCAAGAGGATGCAGAGGCGGGTACTCTTAAAGAATATGCCATAGTGTTGCCATTCAAGTTGCCAGGAAGGAAGCGGTGCGCAGCGAAGATTGTGCTGGTAGGGGCATGTTAGGATCAAGAGCACTAAGAGGGGGGGGGGGTGAATTTGTGCAACGGAAAACTTTCGACACTTAAAATAGTGTTCATACGATAAAAGTGATTTCAGTAAGAAAGCCGATTCGTAAATCACTTTAACTTTTGATTAAGCGAGATGCAGCAAAGATATAAATGTAGTTTGCAGTTATGGTTCAAATCAGATAGTAAGCGCAAACTGAAACATGATATTCGTACGAAAAAACTGATTTACGTCTAAATGCTGATTCGTAAATCACTTGATTAAGCGAGATGCAGTTAAAGTAAGGATATAAAGGCAGTTTGCAGTTATGATAGAAATCAAAATGTAAGCGCAAACTGAAATATGATGATCGAACGATAAAACTGATTTACGTCTAAACGCCGATTCGGAAAGTGCAAAGCTTGAAACGCAATCATATATGCGCAGAAAGCAGTAAGCTTTTAAGGAGGTTTGTAGTAAAGATAATATGCTCAAAGTAAATGCAAAACGAGATTTAGAGTGGTTCGGTCAATCTTGACCTACTCCACTTTTGGCTTCCTCCACCGACGTCAACTAGAGGCCTTCCTTCAATAGGCGAAGGCCAACCACCCTTTTATAGTTTCACTCCTTTTGACGGGCTTAGGAGACAACCCTTCCAGAATTTTCTCTCCTCTCTTTAAAGATCAGAACTTGGAAGAAAAGAGGGAGAAGAACTTTTGGCCTTTACAACAATTTTGAGCTTTAAGAATCACAGAATAAGATCAAGATTTCGGTGGTTTCGAGTGCCCTTTCAGTGCTGAATGGGTGCGGTATTTATAGGCCCCAACCCAGTTTGAATTTGGAGCTCAAAACTGTCAATTCCCGGAATTCCGGGATCTAGCGGTTGCACCGCCTGACTAAGGCGGTTGCACCGCCTGGCAGAGCTCGAAGACTGAGCCTCTAGGAGGTGCCACCTCTGTCAAGGGCGGTTGCATCTCCTGCCAGAGCTCGAAGACCGAGCTCAGGTGGTGCCACCGCCTGACTGGGGTGGTTGCACCGCTCAGCCAGAGCTCGGAGACCGAGCCCAGGCGGTGCCACCTCTTGGTTGGGGCGGTTGCACCGCCCAGTCTCGCTCGAAGACTAAGCCCAGGTGGTGGCTTGGGCGGTTCAACCGCCTGACAGAAATCAGGGTCCGAATGGGTTGATCCATTCGGCCCAACTTGGGTTTTTCAGGGGCCCAATTGCCCCAAGATTAAGTTAATGGGATCACCTCCCATTTCCAACTTAATCATTGTGCTAACTACGATATTTCCTAAGACATTTACTGCAACTTGCTCCGGTGCGTCAATCGCTTCTTCCGGCGAGCTTCCGGTGAACTTCCGTCGATCATCCGATGAACCCTCGGTGATGCTCCTACGGACTTCCGGCAAACTCCTGGACTTGCGACGATCCACTTGGCGAGTTCCGACGAGCTTCTTTGGTAAGCTCATGGACTTCTCGGATTTGTTCCCTCAGAACCTCCGACGACTGTCCGAACTTCCGTCGAACTCTCGAACTCCCAACGTGATCATTGTCTTGACTCCGGCGCAACTCCTACTGCATGTCTTTCTTCCATCATAGTTAATCCTGCATACTTAAAACAAAACTTTGATCGAGATAATTAATCCTAAGCAATTAACCAAGTTGTTTGGCATGTCATTGGTCCCTCGACGCTTCGTCCGATTCTTCGGCGCATCATCCTCTCCTGCAGTCTATTGCCCAATCGGCCCGTTGACTCCGCAACTCCGATATCCTTGGCACAATACCTGCTCTTTTTGGCCCGATGCCCGAGTCCACGGCCCAAAGCCTTCTATCGATACGTCGACCGATCCACCAGCCTGACGTCCAATCTTCTGACATGTTCCTCCGGCACAACATGATTTTCCTGCTTTAATTGTCTCATCCTGATCGAAGCATCCTACATCACTCAAAACGCAGATTAAATCATAAACATATGTCAAGTAGTTTCATCATCAAAATACGAGATTCAACAATCTCCCCCTTTTTGATGATAACAACCACTTGATGACGGAGTTAAACTTAACTCCCGGAGTTTAAACAAACTTCCCCTATCAATATGCCATATTGATAGAACCTTGAATTCAAACTGAATTCAATTCATTGCAATATTCATCATGAATACTTGCAACACGTCATCATGAACTTATGCATAAACTTATGCATAACATCATACTTCTCCCCCTTTGTCATCAACAAAAAGGAGAAGTCCAACTATTCTTGTGTTTGGAATATTAGTTTAACTTATTGCATGAAAAACATAATATCAAGTTTTATCATCATGCAATTTTGAAGCCAGAAAATTCAGCAAATATTACATCATGCTTAGAACATTCAAGCTATCAAGTTTTAGATATGCAAGTTTTACAGCATACACGATAGTGCTTTTAGAACATGCAAGCTAGCAATGTTACAACATTTTATAACTTGCAAGCTAGCAATTTAGAGATGTTCAAGAAGACAACTCTTGCTTCTTGAAATATGCAAGTTGCAAGCTAGCAAATTTTTGCTTCCTTTGTAATGTTTGAGCTCGCAATTTTGCTTCCATTGCAAGGTGTAAGTTTAGCATGTTTAATTTTCTTGAGATAGCAACTATTTGCTTCTCTTTTATACTACATGCTAGCAATTTTTACGATATGCAAGTTTTACTACATACAAGCTAGCAAAAATTTCGAAAGCAAATGCAAGATAGCTTTCTTGTGTAAGCTTATGATTCTTGCTTCCTATTGCATAGTGCAAGCTAGCAAAATGCCAAACTAGCAAGAGATAATGTTTTACATGAGGCAAGCAAACAATTTGGCAAGTGTTACATTTGCATCTTCTCTTTAGAGGAGTGTAATTTTTGCTTTCATCTTGAATTGTGTAAGCTAGCTAGTTTGCCTCTTTTCATGATATCCATGCTAGAAATTCTTGCTCCCCCTTTATCATTGTCAAAAAGAAGGGAAGACCCTTTTTTCAATTTTCAGATTATGATAAAGATAAGTATCAATTTTATTTGTGCATCATTATATATTCAAATTAAAACATACACAATTTCAAAAACCTTAATTTTCATGCACGATACCAAAAAATAAATCAATCATCATTAGTGGGTATATCATACATGATCGAAACTTCTTATTTGTATACATCAAAACAAATTAATGAATATTTCATGTATTCTTATCATCACATAAGGAATATCAAGAAGAATTATTAGGTGATGAGATAAACATTTCATGAATACAAGGAATTGCATAAAAATCATATCATAAGTGTTTCATGTATTCATATTATCACATGAAGTATACAAGACAATAATGCAAAGAAATCATGTCATGAAGAATATCATTGTGAAAATTCAGCAAAGATCACATGATACAATCGCAAAGCATGATATAATTATGCGATATATCATGAGATGATAATTTATCATATCAATGAAAGATATCAATGAGGATCAATTGTTAGGATCAATTCGTGAATACCAAAGATATGATTCATGGTTCATTAAATTTTTTCTTAACAAGTTCACGATCAAGATTCATATAATTCATAATAAAGCAAATTGATGTACAATCATCACACAAGACATACAAGGCAAAAAAATCTTGTTATTTCTATATTATGAAATATATGATATCAAGGCTCATGATTCATTTGAAAAGATATAGCACAAAGAGCAACTTGAAACATTCTTATCAAGATCACATTTTAAAATATTCCAAGTATCAAGATATCAATATGACACTTCATTGAATTATGAGAAATCAAAAGACAAGTTACACTTCATTTGAAGAATTCTTTTTTGATAAATGTAGGGAGCATAATGAACGATCTTGATTTATAAAGAACTTCATGTTATAATTATCAAGATCATGATTTTAATAATTATTTTCTTTAGCAAAGAATCACAAAAACACTTTATTTTTACAAAAGAAATCTCATTGTATTATGATTTATAAATTCTTTCTCTACACATGAATCATAGGAGATATGTATGTGAAACAAATTTTTGCAAGTAAAAATTATTTTTAAATTATTTTTGTATAAGAAATCTCATTGTATTGTTAGGATCAAGATATGTATGTGAAACAAATCTTTGCAAGTAAAAACACTATCATCCATATTTCAAGATGGAATTTATAAGCAGGAATCATTTCATCAAATCCATTTCAGAAAAATATTTTTTATATAATAAGTGTATGAGAAAATCCGATTGTTAGGATACCAATTGTTAAGCGAATCCGAAAATGAAATTAACACTTTCATGCATTCGGACAAGATTTTGCTATAGATTTTCAAGTTCAATCATAAAGATAAAACATGCTCATGATCATAAAAATTTTTGTATCCAAAACACATAATTTCCAACATGTTATTAAGGCATGTAATAGTGTAAAATCATCATGGCAATTAAGTGATTTGAACATTGAATCAAGAAAGTCCGAAAAACAAGTTCATGCATTCGAGCACATTTTTGCCATAGTTTTTTAAATACACTCATGAAAATAACACATGCTTATCATCATGTATAGCTTAAAATCTCATGCATAAAATTGTTAATCAAAATATTTAATATTACATCATTATGCATTTCTTCAAATCAAACATGATTTTTTTTAATCAAAATCGAGAAATAATAATGGAAATCAACGTAATACACATTATTACTTCTTAACCATGATTTCATATTTTCAATCAAAATCATTTTATTTGTTTATCATGCAATATTATCATTTTCGAAATTACTTAGCATGATCATAATTATTTTTTTTAAACATGTAAATTAATTCTAAACTAAAAAAGAAAATACATCATGAAAGCATCAAGTAATTTCAAAATAAATTAGGGGGATTTCGATTACCTCATCATTGAAAGTGATTAAGGCGTAGTTTGCCACCTCGCCTTTCTTGATTTTCTCCTCGTCTTCGGAGGAGCTCGATTCATCCCTCTTTGTGTTCTTCTTCTTTGGCGTCTTCCTTCGTTGAAGTTTATTGTTTATTTTAGATTTTTGTTTAATAAACTTATTAAGATTTAGTGTTCGAAGTTCAAGTTCATCATTGTCCTCATCACTTGAATCATCGCTCAAGTGGTATTCATTTGTCCGGAGTTCCAAATCTTTCCTGTTTTGTGGAAGGTGATTTTGTTCATCATGTTCATCATGTGCATTGTGCACCATTTCATATATCATCAATGAACCAATTAGTTCTTCAAGTGGTAAGTTGTTTAGGTTTTTAGCTTCTTGTATTGCAGTTACTTTTGAATCTCACTTCTTAGAAAGAGAATGCAAAATCTTATTTACGAGTTCAAAATCCGAAAAACATTTTCCAAGAGCTCTTAAACTATTGACGACATCCGTGAAACGGGTGTACATGTCGCCTATAGTCTCATTTGGTTGCATTCGAAAAAGCTCAAAATCATGCAATAAAATATTAACTTTCGAGTCTTTGACTCTACTAGTTCCCTCGTGCGTGATTTCAAGTGTTCGCCAAATGTCAAAAGCTGTTTCGCATGTAGAAATCCGATTGAACTCATTTTTGTCCAAAGCGCAAAATAAGGCATTCATAGCCTTTGCGTTTAAAGAAAAATACTTCTTCTCCAAATCCGACCATTCGTTCATCGGTTTAGAGGGAAGTTGAAAACCGTTTTCAACGATATTCCATAAATCCAAATTCTTAGAAATCAAGAAAACTCTCATTCGAGTTTTCCAATAAGTGTAGTCCAATCCGTTAAACAACGGTGGACGAACAACCGATAAGCCCTCTTGAAAGCCATAAAGAGCTATTTCTCTCGGGTGTAAATCCGAAATGAGAAATACCGGGCTCTGATACCAATTGTTAGGATCAAGAGCACTAAGAGGGGGGGGGGTGAATTAGTGCAACGGAAAACTTTCGACAATTAAAACAGTGTTCGTACGATAAAAGTGATTTCAGTAAGAAAGCTGATTCGTAAATCACTTTTGATTAAGCGAGATGCAGCAAAGATATAAATGCAGTTTGCAGATATGGTGCAAATCAAATAGTAGGCGCAAACTGAAACATGATATTCGTACGAAAAAATTGATTTACGTCTAAATGCTGATTCGTAAATCACTTGATTAAACAAGATGCAGTTAAAGTAAGGATATAAAGGCAGTTTGCAGTTATGATAGAAATCAAAACGTAAGCCCAAACTGAAATATGATGATCGTACGATAAAACTGATTTATGTCTAAACGTCGATTCGGAAAGTGCAAAACTTGAAACCCAATCGTATATGCGCAGAAAGCAGTAAGCTTTTGAAGAGGTTTGCAGTAAAGATAATATGCTCAAAGTAAATGCAAACCGAGATTTAGAGTGGTTTGGTCAATCTTGACCTACTCCACTTTTGGCTTCCTCCACCGACGAGGTCACTGACGTCAACTAGAGGCCTTCCTTCAATAGGCGAAGGCCGACCACCCTTTTACAGTTTCACTCCTTTTGATGGGCTTATGAGACAACCCTTACAGAATTTTCTCTCCTCTCTTTAAAGATCAGAACTTGGAAGAAAAGAGAGAGAAGAACTTTTGGCCTTTACAACAATTTTGAGCTCTAAGAATCACAGAATAAGATCAGGATTTCGGTGGTTTCGAGTGCCCTTTCAGTGCTGAATGGGTGGGGTATTTATAGGCCCCAACCCAGTTTGAATTTGGAGCTCAAAATTGTCAATTCTCGGAATTCCGGGATCTGGCGGTTGCACCGCCTGGCAGAGCTCGAAGATTGAGCCTCTGGGCGGTGCCACCTCTGTCAGAGGTGGTTGCACCTCCTGCCATAGCTCGAAGACCTAGTTCAGGCGGTGCCCCCGCCTGACTAGGGCGGTTGCACCGCTCAGCCACAGCTCGGAGACCGAGCCCAAGCGGTGCCACCACTTGGCTAGGGCGGTTGCATCGCCCAGTCTCGCTCGGAGACTGAGCCCAGGCGGTGCCACCGCCTGGCTTGGGCGGTTCAACCGCCTGGTAGAAATCAGGGTCCGAATGGGTTGATCCATTCGGCCCAATTTGGGTTTTTTAGGGGCCCAATTGCCCCAAGATTAAGTTAATGGGATCACCTCCCATTTCCAACTTAATCATTGTGCTAAATACGATATTTCCTAAGACATTTACTGCAACTTGCTCCGGTGCATCAATCGCTTCTTCCGGTGAGCTTCCGGCGAACTTCCGTCGATCATCCGATGAACCCTCGGTGATGCTCCAACGGACTTCCGGCAAACTCTTAGACTTGTGACGATCCACTTGGCGAGTTCTGACGAGCTTCTTTGGCAAGCTCATGGACTTCTCGGATTTGTTCCCACAGAACCTCCGACGACTGTCCGAACTTCCGTCGAACTCCCAACGTGATCATTGTCTTGACTCCGGAGCAACTCCTACTGCATTTCTTTCTTCCATCGTAGTTAATCCTGCACACTTAAAATAAAACTTCGAACGAGACAATTAATCCTAAGCAATTAACCAAGTTGTCCGGCATGTCATTGGTCCCTCGACGTTTCGTCCGATTCTTCGGCTCTTTGTCCTCTCCTGCAGCCTATTGCCCAATCGGCCAGTTGACTCCACAACTCCGATATCCTTGGCACAATACCCGCTCTTTTTGGCCCGATGCCCGAGTCTACGGCCCGAAGCCTTCTGTCGATACATTGACTGATCCACCGGTCCGACGTCCAATCTTCTGACATTTTCCTCCGGCACAACATGATTTTCCTTCTTTAATTGTCTCATCCTGATCGAAGCATCCTACGTCACTCAAAACGTAGATTAAATCATAAACATATATGAAGTAGTTTCATCATCAAAATACGAGATTCAACAGGGCAGAGGCCTAGGATCCAGACAACGGTGCACCATTTTCAGCGAAGTCAATGGACTTCGGGAGCTACTAGGCGACGGACTGTCCTAGAGCGATGCTTCATCTAGGTGTGACCCAAGAGCGGGTGGATGAATGTCGATTACCGAAGGAGCGAACAAAATCGAAGGTGGAAGAGACCCTATGATGTATTGGCCGAGGCCACACATGGAGGGATCATAATTTGAGTTCATCCCACAAGGATCAGAATGCAATGGAGATGTCACCAGGAGGCGACATGGTGTGACGGATCGTGGTGGAATAGTTTGTAGCAATACGATACACACGATATAGTCCTATGAGGGACTGTATCATATGGAGGTATGATCATGAGCTACTGGGGGCTCCACTTCGGTGAACAACACGATAGTAAGAAGGACTATGGATTCAAGGAGTGAAGATTATGGTACCACAGAGGCAGGTCTTCCGTGCGTGCATTAAGTTTTGCATTGGATGAAAGCCTTGGTTATCAGCATATGGGGGGTGTGTTCCACCAAGGGAAAAGTTCGAATGCAAGTACCAATGAGTCCCATAGGAGGGACTTGATCATGCAGAGGTATGATCGAAGTAGCTAGAGAGTTGGACTACTCCAGAGCCTATATTCGCTTAAGGGAGCCCGACAAGTCAGAGGACAAGGTTGAGTAAGCAAACGTTGCTACCAAGGAAGCTAAAGAGAACAGAATCGGTGCAAACCCTACAACATGATGGTAGAGGCTATGCATGAGATTTGTAGTTTGTCTTTCCATCGACCAAAGGGAGCTGCTTGGAGAACACAAAGGTATTGAAGCAAGGGGTCGAAAGGGGTGAGGAAGCGATAACAAGTCTAGAGGGACTTAGCTACCCAAAATCAAGCATCAGTTAGAATGGAGGTGGACTCGGAGGAGTGCCACAAAGACATATCTATTGATCGTGAAGAAAAGGGATGCAGATGCGAGGCGATGGATAGTAGGGCCATGGGCATGGCAGCGCCATGGTACTGCAGAGGCAGGACTTCCATGAAAGTCATTGATCCCTTGCTCTCATGGAGGGAGAGTGCTTGGTCATGAAAGGAGTCGAGGAGGTGGAGCATATAGAGGCAAACTCCAAGTATCGAGACAAGGTTGAAAGGTAAAGGCCAAGGATTTTCGTAAGACCGGTGTCTAAGAGCTTCTTATTAAGATAGTCGAAAGTGAAAGACTTTGGGTGGTGCAAGAATGCACGACCAAGGGATGAAGTAGGCAGTATGCGGTGCTATACCTTTGCTACTCAGTGGAGTAGGCGGTAGGGTTGATGGAGAAGACAATACAATCCCAAAGGGCGACCAAAACTATTAGAGACTTACTCCAAGTTGGGTTGAAAACTTCCTACATTCCAGAAGTTCGATGGCATTGAGAAGGTGAATCACAGTAGTTAACTCAATGCAAGGAGTGCAAACACTTTGAGTGCTTCAAAAGTATGAGCAAAGAGCAGGCGAAGGTCAGTAATTAGCTCGATGCATGGAGTACAACTCTTGAGAAGGCGGGCAAAGTCAAGTAATAATTTCCTTCTCAACTTTTAAGAGAATGGGCGAAACCGAGTATCCTACTTCTCTTATCTATCCAGCAGAGAAGCTTTGCACAAGTTCAAAGACCCTTCGAAGATAATGGAAGACAATAGTTGTCAAATCCTCACTAATAGTGATCAATGCTACTGAGAGTAGATTATCTGCTTCATTTCCCAACAGAATGCCAATCGAAAGCGGAAGTGATGCGAATCTACTTAGAAGTAACAACTCAATGAAAGAAGAGTCGATGGACAAATTTTGTAGAGGAAGGATCAAAAACTTCGAAAGTTTGTGAGGCGATACTCGTTAAAGCTCCAACAAGCATCCATCCAGTTCAAGCAGCATGAGGTATTTGAGAGAATGGCGCATAGTAAGGATGGTCTTTTCCTTCATCTGGAGGATCCGTAGGAACCAACAGGGATTAACACAACTCAGCCAACCCCACACTAGAGTCAGAGTCATTGACGAGTTGAAGCAGCATGGCAGATCAAAAGTTTGACTACTCAACAATAGCAGCGGAGAGCAGTTGGGAGCTAAGAGGTGCATTGTAGCTAGAGCAGAAGATTGAAGACTCAGTAAAGGCAAGAAGTTACAGTGTCGGCAAAGGCTTCGACGAGGATGTCGAAGGAATAAGTGGAGGAGAATGTCACGGACAAAATTCTAAATAGGATGTTCAATGTAATGCTCATGTATGTCCGTGTCTTTTGGTTTATTCATGCTTTGCACAGCATGTAGAGGGATGGTCGAAGGTTTAACAGCCCTGTTTTAGTTAGGTTTGGTGGCCTTCTTAGGCTTGTAAATAAAGGTTGTGTCATGTGGACACTTGTGAGAGATACTCGATCTGTAGTGGACCATTTTGACCCTTTGTTGTACAACCATTCAGAGCTTGTAAAGTCTATTTGTAATTTGCATTGTCTATGAAGTGATTCCTGAAATGTTTGCTTGTGGATCCCGAGTGAGACATTTTCTCTAACCCGTTTTCTCTTTTGTAGGTCTTAAGGGACCATAAGAGGTTTCGGGGAGATTGACCTTTACGAACGGACATGTAAGAGTGCCGCATGACTTAAGCAAAACCAGCTAAGCCCATGATACTCTGTTCATTTCTTTCTCTCTCTCTCTCGGCCCCAAGATGAATGATTGATCTCCACTTCCTTTATCGTGGCGGCGGCCTCCTTGAGTTCGTCGCCTGATCAATTCGATGAAAGGTCGGGCTTGGTGGGTGGTTGTTTTCTTGGAAGGGTTTGTTTGGTATTCTGTGGGATTCCGCTAGAACTGCGGTTTCTTGTTTCGAGGTCCGAAATTAGGGTGTTGGGCACCTCTTGAAGATGCCGCGGAGCTCTCACCATAGATCGCATGGTTCAGGCAAGCGTTCGAGAGAGAGGTCCGACTTCGAGGAGGACAGAACCTCGTGGGGGAGGAAGTTGAGTGTTGAAGAGTGGGTTGCCAGCTCGGGAGCTAGTGTCTCCAAAGACCTGGAGTCGGAGAAGAGGAGTTCCTTGCATGTTTGTGATGGGAAAGAGATGGCGGTGACTCCTCTGGGGAGTTTGGGAAGAAGCGAAAAAAGAGGGCAAGTGAGGTAGCACTGGCTGAGCTAGGGAGTTAAAGCAAGAATGATGATTGTAAATGGTTGAAAAGGGATGAGGTCAGTCTTATGGAGTTGGATAAAACCTCAAAATCAAAGCTTGTGGACGTTGATGGGAAGGTTAGACCAAATAGAAGGCATGACAATTCTTGTGAAAGGAATGAGGATAGTGGACTGAAGGTGGATCCTGATAAGGCATATTTTAGGTCCAAGACACGTCATAGCCGATGCCACATGTCAGGTCAGAATCCATACCAAGGCGTTGCTCGGCACATCTCGTCCCGGGAATCCCGAGACGGCGTCACCCCCAAGACATGCCAAGTCAGAATCCATACCAAGGCACTGTTTGACACGTCCACCATGCCAACCCGCATACGACCGACTCTCGTACAGTAGTATAAAGACCTCTGGCCGACATCCATCCTAAGTGAGGTAGAAAAATAATTTCGACCCACAACTAACTTGCTCATCGGAGGGGCCAAAGTTGGGAATCACCCGACAAAGGCCTTTTTTGCAGGCAAACAAACACCCTCAAGCCCCGAGCGCCTCGACTTGAGAATCGCCATCCCACGAACAAAGGCAAGCTACTAACCGGCCCGAGAACGGAGAGACACTGCTCGACATAGATGACACCCGGACCGAGAAACATTGATCAATACCCCGTCGCGAGGGCCCGACCCACCTCGGCGTCCAAATCAGCCAACAGAGAGCTCCCAACATCGACCCATAGACCAGGCCGTGCTGACTCACCAGCCATGGCACATTTGTTCACCAGCATCTTTGGTGCTAGAAGGAGGGCTATGTCATAGGAGCATCTTGCAAGAGCTCTCCCCAAGGGAGAACCACCAACCGGTCTCCCCTCCGTCGGGCCCGGAGATTAGTCCCTCCTACCCTAAGAGATTGGGGGATCCCAGCCTCGATGCCAGATCGCTACTGGCGCTTGTTTAATGACCCGGGGTTGTCGCCCCCCGGACTTACCATAAGACCCTCGGTTGTATCGCCCGAGGCATTGCTCAGCCTAACCAAGAAAGTGCAAGCAATGGCAGGGATGATGCAGACGCTCGTTTCACTCATTTCTCAAATCGTGCAACTAGTAGCTCAGTCCCCTGACTCGACCCAACAAAGACCGAGCAGGGAGCAGGTAGGGACTGGAGAAGCCCGAGACCAAATGACGGACCCAAGAGGTCCACCCGAGCAGAGCATACCCGCACCCTACCGAATCACATCGCCCCGCTTCGAGCCTGACACTATATCGTTTGACTTGGCGGATGACTCGTTCAGGATCCAGATGTCCCGGGTCAACCAACGCCTGGACGAGTTCTAGTGCGAGTTCCAGAAGTCACGGAGCGAGTCGAACGAAGGTAGCTTGGGCGGTTCCCCTTTTACTCAGGAAATACAGGACAAGCCTATACCTCTCAACTTTAAGCTGCCAACATTGGAGACATACGACGGTGGCTCTGACCATGTGGAGCATGTCGCGGTGTTTCGGGCTCAGATGGCCCTCTACGACACCTCTGATGCCCTGATGTGTAAGCTTTTCCAACCACCTTCAGAGGACCGGTACGAACATGGTTCAGTCGGCTACACCAGCTCTTAGTCTCATCCTTCAACCAGCTCGCAAGGGAGTTTGAGCAAAACTTCCTTGCCAGCGTGTGACCCAAGCCTTCCATCGCCACCCTGCTGGCGTTATCTCAACATGAGAGCGAATCGCTCTTCCAATTCATGGCGCACTTTGTCGTAGAAATCCGGGGATTCCCGGACGCTCATCCTTCTATAACCATGCAGGCATTTTTGATGGGCTTGTGGCCCTCGAGGTTCTTTTGGTCGCTCATCGAGAAGCCACCCATGACCATCCCCGAGATGCTCTAGTGCACCAATCAGTACATCGCCGTTGAAGCCCTAATGGCGGGGAGGCGCGAGGATAACAAGAGGCCGAGGATGGAGCAAATATGAGGAGCGGCTCCGGCGTCCCCATTGCAAGCTCGCAGGAGGCCCGATCGGCCCATGTCAGAACCTACATCACCCCAGTCATAATGCCACGTGGTGCGATGGCACCTCTTGTGATAAAGGGTCTCCCACTAGTAGACCTAAGCCTGATATCAGCTACTCGACCAATGGGACCAGTCTCCTATCGAGCCACACAGCTCGGTCCCCTAACCAATGATCGACCATTATCATCCTGCCATAATGCTGCCCCTCGAGGACTAACCACCACGCCGGCCTAGTCTTCGCTTGAGTCGCTCCAGATCTGACCCTCGACTTGCGACTTGTTAGCCCAGTCTTCGCCCGAGTTGCTCTAGATTGGACCTATGACTTATGACTCGTCGGCCCAGTCTTCGCCCGAGTCACTCCAGATCGGACCCCCGACTTGCGACTCGTTGGCCCAGTCTTCGCTTGAGTCGCTCCAAATAGGACCTCCGACTTACTACTCATCAACCCAGTCTTTGCCCGAGTCACTCTAGATCAAACCCTCGACTTGCGACTCGTCGGCCCAGTCTTCACCCGAGACGCATCTCGGCTAGTCCAACACTTGAGCCACACCTCACGACTAGTCTAATGCTTGAGTCGCATCTCGGCCAATCCAACGCCCAAGCCACACCTCGCGGCCAGTCTAATTGCCCGAGACGCATCACAGCTAGTCCAACGCTCGAGCCACACCTCGCAGCTAGCACTTGCTCGAGTCGCTCCATGTTGATCCCCGACTTGTGACTCGCCGGCCCAGCTCCTGCCCGGGTCGCTGCAGATCGATCCTGACTTGCGACCCGCCGGTACCAAAACCTGAGCCCGAGTATAGTCACTCGACTCATAGGTCCAGCTCTTGCCCGAGTTGTTCTAGATCGCTCCCGACTTATGACTCGCCGGCACAAAAACCTGAGCCCGAGCTTAGTCACTCGGCCCACAAGTCTAGCTCCTGCCCGAGTCACTCCAGATCGCTCCCGACTTATGACCCGCTAGCACCAAAACCTAACCCTGAGTATAGTCACTCTGTTCATAGGTCCAGCTCCTGCTTGGGTCGCTCTAGATCGCTCCCGACTTGTGACCCACCAGCACCAAAACCTAAGCCTGAGCATAGTCACTCGGCTCGCAAGTCCAGCTCTTGCCTGAGTTGCTCTAGATTGCTCTCAACTTGTAACCCGTTGACACCAAAACCTGAGCCCGAGTATGGTCACTCGGCCCACAAGTCCAGCTCCTGCCCGGGTCGCTCCAGATCACTCTGTTAGGACTCTAGCTAGGAGAGTCCTAATTGAGAGGGACATTCATGTAAAACCTACCTAAGCCGACCCTTATTAAAGACATAAAGAGGCCGGCTAGGGTTAGGAGATTGTTTCTTAGAGAAGAATTAGGAGTTGTCAAGGAATAGGAGTCTTGAGTAGGAGTCCTATTAGGAGTAGGTTAGAAGTAGGAGTCTTAAGTAAGAGTCCTAATAGGAGTTAAGGTTTAGAAGCCCTATAAATTGTTGAATCTCAGATTTTGATGATGAAACTAATTGATTGTATTTAGATGTTTAATTGCATTTTGAGTGATGCAAGTCTACTCGATCAGGTTTAGACAATTAACGCAGGAGGAATTGATGTTGCACCGGAGGAGATCACGTTAGGATATTGGATGGCAGAAGGCTTCGGACATCGGGCATTTGGCCAAGAGAGGAATTGCGCCAAGGATATCGGGGTTGCGGAGGTCAACCGTCGATTGGGAAACAAGCCGCAAGAGAGGACAATGCATCGAAGAATCGGATGAAGGGCCAACCAATGACGTGCTGGGCAACAGAACGTCAATTCACGTTGTAATAATTGTCTAGATTGGAGTAGAGTTTTGGCTTGTGTGTGCAGGTTTAACTACGTTAACGATGAAGACATAAAGCAAAACAAAGTGTCGGAGTCAAGCGCGAAGGATTTGTTGCGAGTTTGAGAGTTCGACGGAAGTCCGAAGGTTCGTCGGGAATGCTGCCGGAACTAGCTGAGAATGAGTAGGGAGCTTGCCGAAGGGTTTTTTCGAAGCTTGCCGGAAGGTTCGTTGGAAGTTCACAGAGCTCGCCGAGAAAGATCAGAGCATGCCGAAGAAGCTCGTTGGAACTCGCCTAAGATCAAATCGTGAAGTCTAGGAGCTTGCCGGGATTCCGCAGAATGGTTTCCGAGAGTTCGTCGGAAGACCGTCGAAAGTTCGTCGGAAGCTCGCCGGAAAAAGTCTTGACTTGCGGACTTCGTAATAGCTTAGGAAATGTCTTTAAATTCGTAGTTAGCACATTAATTAGGGTTAGGATTAGGTGTTAATCCTATAACTCAAGTAGGGGCCAATTAGGCCCGAGTTCGGACTGGTTTGGGCCAAGTTTGGAGCCCAATTAGTGAGCTGAAATAGTGTAGGTGATGGCACCGCTAGATTAGGCGGTGGCACCGCCTAGAACCCGAGAACCAAGCGGTGGCACCGCCCAGCACTCGAGAGCTGGGCGGTGGTACCGCCTAGAACCCAAGAACCAAGCGGTGGCACCGCCCAGCACTCGAGAGCTGGGCGGTGGCACCGCTTTGACACGAACTTAGCTGGTTTTGCCTAAGTCGTGCGGCACCCTTGCGCGTCCGTCCGCAAAGGTCAGCCTCCCCGAAGCCTCCCATTGTCCCTTAGGACCAACAAAAGAGAGAACGGGTTAAAGAGAACGCCTCAATCGGGATCCACAAGCAAACATGTCCGAAAAACACTTCATAGACAATGCAAATTACAAACAGACTTTACAAGCTCTGAACAGTGGCACAACAAAGGGTAAAATGGTCCATTACAGACTGAAGATCTCTCGCACGTGTCCACATGATACAACCTTTATTTACAAGCCTAAAGAGGCCACCAACCCAACTAAAATGGGACTATTCTGCCTTCGGCCGCCCCTCTACATGTTGTACAAGGCATGAACATGCCAAAAGACACGGACATACATAAGCATTACATCAAACACCCTGTTTCGAAGTTTGTCCGTGACATTCTCCCCCACTTATCCCTTCGACGTCCTCGTCGAAGCCTTTGTGAACACTGCAACTCTTTGCCTTTGCTGAGTCTTCAATCTTCTGCTCCAGCTGCAATGCACCTCCTGGCTCCCAACTGCTCTCCGCTGCTGTTTTTGAGTAGTCGAACCTTTGATCCGCCATGCTGCTTCAACTCGCCAATAACTCTGACTCTGGTGTGGGGTTGGCTGAGTTGTGTTGATCCTCGTTGATTCCTACGGATCCACCAAAATGAAGGAAAAGACCATCCTTACTGCGCTAGTCTCTCAAAAATTCCACATGCTGCTTGAACTGGGTGGATGCTTGTTGGAGCTTTAACGAGCATCGCCTCGCAAACTTCTGAAGTTTTGGGTCCTTCCTCCACAACATCTGCTCATTGACTCTTCTTTCAGTTAGTTGTCACATCCAAGTAGGTTCGCATCACTTCCGCTTTCGATTGACATTTCGTTGGGAAATGAAGCGGACAATCTACTCTCAGTAGCACTGATCACCGTTGGTGAGGATTTGACAACTGTTGTCTTCCATTCTCTTCGAAGGGTCTTTGAACTTGTGCAGAGCTCCTCTGCTGGATAGATAAGAGAATTAGGGTACTCGGTTTCGCCCATTCTCTTAAGAGTTGAGAAGGCAAAGGTTACTTGACTTCGCCCGCCTCCTCGAGGTTGTACTTCATGCATCGAGCTGGTTAATGGCCTTCGCCTGCTCTTTGCTCACACTTCTGAAGCACTTGAAGTGTTTGCACTCCTTGCGTTGAGTTAGTTACTATGATTCACCTTCTCAATGCCATTGAACTTCTGGAATGTAGGAAGTTTTCACCCCAACTTGGAGTAATTCTCTAATAGATGAGGTCGCCTCTGGGATTGTACCGTCTTCTCCATCAACCCTGCCGCCTACTCCACTGAGTAGCAAAGGTACAGCACCGCGTACTGCTTGCTTCGTTCCTTGGTCGTGCACTCTTGCATGACCCGAAGTCCTTCACTTACGGCTATCTTGATGAGAAACTTGTTGACACCGGTCTTACGAAGTTCCTCGGCCTCTGCCCTTCAGCCTTGTCTCGGTACTTGGAGATTGCCTCTGCATGCTCCACCTCCTCAGCCCCTTTCACGACCAAACACTCTCCCTCCATGAGAGTAAGGGATCAATGACCTTCACGGAAGTCCCGCCTCTGCGGTACCATGGCGCTGCCATGCCCATGGCACTACTATCCGTCGCCTCGCATCTCCATCCCTTTTCTTCACAATCAATAGATATGCCTCCGTGACACTCCTCCGAGTCCACCTCCATTCTAATTGATTGCTTGATTTTGGGTAGCTAAGTCCCTCTGGACTCGTCGTCGCTTCCTCGCCCCTTTCGACCCCCTGCTTCAACACCTTTGTGTTTTCCAAGCAGTCCGATTTGTCGATGGAAAGACAGACTGCAACTCCCATGCATGGCCTCTGCCATCACGTTGTAGAGTTTGCACCGATTCTGTTCTCCTTAGCTTCCTTGGTAGCAACGTTCGCTTACTCGACCTTGTCCTCTGACTTGTCGGGCTCCCTTAAGCGAATATGAGCTCTGGAGCAGTCCAACTCTCCAGCTGCTTCGATCATATCTCTGCATGATCAAGTCCCTCCCATGGAACTCACTGGTACTTGCATTCAAACTTTTCCCTTAGTGGAACACAGCCCCCATATGCTGATGACCAAGGTTTTCATTTGATGCAAAATTCGATGCATGCCCGGAAGACCCGCCTCTGCGGTACCATGGCCTTCACTCCTTGAATCCATAGCCCTTCCTGCCGTCGTATTGTTCACCAAAGTGGAGCTTCCAATAGCTCCTGATCATACCTCCATATGATCCAGTCCCTCCCGGGACTGTGTCGTGTGTATCGCATTGCCACGAACTGTTCCACTACGATCCGCTGCACCATGTCGCCTCCTGGTGACATCTCTGTTGCATTCTGATCCTTGTGGGATGAACTCGAATTGTGAACCCTCCATGTGTGGCCTCTGCCAATACATCGCAGGGTCTCTTCCACCTTCGATTTTGTTCGCTCCTTTGGCAATTGACCTTCATCCACCCACTCTCGGGTCACACATAGATGAAGCACCGCTCTAGGACAGTCCGTCGCCTAGTAGCTCCCGAAGTCCACCGACTTCACTGTAATTTGTGCACCATTGTCTGGATCCTGGGCCTCTGCCCCTACCAGCACAATCTCCGCTGCGCACCGCTTCCATCATAGCAACTCGAATGGCAACACTGTGACATATTCTTCAAGAGTACCCGCCTTTGCGTCCTCTTGCCCCGTGCTAAGGCCTTCTGTACCCAACTTCGCCTCCGCAAATTGAGTCGCCTTAGTTCCTCCATGAAATGCTTCTCCGAGATAAGGTGCATGTGCCCCGAAGCTCCCTTCGTCTTTGGCACCATGCAAGATGAGTCTGCTCCGTCAGAATGAAGGACCCATGGAACAACATGATCCTACTCTTGCCTCTGCAAGAGTTCATGTCTTTGACCTCTGTCTAAGGAAAGCACTGTGCTTCTACTCCATGTTCCAACTTCTCTGCTGGCTCCCTTCATGCGGCTTGGGTACTTCGCCAAGTTACACCCAAGTTGCTCCGCTCCTCGTTTTTGCATTGAGTCGATGGTGGCCCTCGTGCCCACCATTCCACGGGTCAGCCCTCCCTTGAGTCCGATCTCTATATCGACTCTAAGTGTGCCTTCATTTAAGTTGCTTTAGGTCGCTCCCCCACTTGATCTCGCAATGCATCCACCAATGCATTCTCTCGAGCGAGATCATGCGACAACTCCTCGCTGCTTGCTCGGTCCATTGAGCTTCGTGGAGTTGTTTGTGAGGTACTCCTCCCCAACATGTGAAGTCCATCTCACATGATTCTCCCTCTGGAGAGCCGAGACTTATCCCTCTTGGATAACTGTCCCGTTGGAGCAACATCTCTCTTCGTTTCGGAGACCACCATCCCCTTGGACTACTCCGATCTGCTGAACAAACTGTGCATTGTTCTGCCTCTTGCAAACGCACTTGCTAGATTGCGCCTCTACGTCAATACAGCCACCGCTGCACCCCTCAAGGCCTAGCAACATGCTGAACTCGTTGCACACTTCAGCCTCCTCCGGATGTATCCTTCGCATGCCGAAGAGAAAGTTTCAATGCTCCATGGTGCCGAGTCTCGACCGCCTTGGGATGGCCACGAACAATCCATCGTCCGCATACAAGCCCATGCATGAGTACCGAATTCTTCGAGTTAGCAATTCCCCTCACCTCTGTGAGCTTTGCACAACTCTTTCGGTCGCTGAGCAACTCATTCCACTTTGCATGGTCTCGTCCTTTTGCCAAGCGCCTCGCTTACCTTGAGCACCATCAAGTAAAGTTGTCAACGTTGAGCCGTAACTCAAACTCAGCCATCCCAACCTTTGTGCGCTCCACATTCTTCCAAGCTTGCTTGTTCTCGTGGTGCCTCTTGCGCGAAGGGTTGGCCATTCCTCTGAATGCCAAACTCAGATGCCCGCTCCTCTGAGCGACTCCTTTTCCCTACATCTCCATGCCTGTTTTCCCTCAAACGGTCGCGCGTTGCTGACTGCCCTCCATGCAGCCCCGCTAGGTCCCCCACGTTTGCATGTCAAGTGTTTCTATGAGTGCTTGTCCCGCTCTGATACCATATGACACGAACTTAGCTGGTTTTGCCTAAGTCGTGCGGCACCCTTGCGCGTCCGTCCGCAAAGGTCAGCCTCCCCGAAGCCTCCCATTGTCCCTTAGGACCAACAAAAGAGAGAACGGGTTAAAGAGAACGCCTCAATCGGGATCCACAAGCAAACATGTCCGAAAAACACTTCATAGACAATGCAAATTACAAACAGACTTTACAAGCTCTGAACAGTGGCACAACAAAGGGTAAAATGGTCCATTACAGACCGAAGATCTCTCGCACGTGTCCACATGACACAACCTTTATTTACAAGCCTAAAGAGGCCACCAACCCAACTAAAATGGGACTATTCTGCCTTCGGCCGCCCCTCTACATGTTGTACAAGGCATGAACATGCCAAAAGACACGGACATACATAAGCATTACATCAAACACCCTGTTTCGATGTTTGTCCGTGACAGCTTGGCTGGGCGGTGGCACCGCCAGTCCACTGTCAATGTCAGACACTAATAGGCGGTGGCACCGCCACTGACAGGTGGTGGCACCGCCAGCATCGGGAACCAAAGAGAATTCAAATTTTGGAGCCCAAATTTGAATCCTCTTGAGGCCTATAAATACCCCTCAAATCTCAATTGAGAGAACAACTTTTGAGAAGCAATTAATTGAGAGAAATGTCTTAGAAAAGTCTTAGCAAGTCTTGTTTTCAATTTGCTAGAGTGTTCACCTCCTTCTTTCTTGCTGAAAATTTGTAAGAGTGTGAACCGCTTGTAAAAAGTTGTAAGAGGGGTATTTGCCCTTCCCCTTCAAGAGATTTGCTAGTGGAAGGTGGGAGCCTCATCGAAGAGGGCCTCGCAAGTGAATGTAGGTCATTTGACCGAACCACTTTAAAATCGACGTGATCTCTGGTTTGCATTTCATTATTGCTATTTACATTACTACAAACTTTCTTACATGCTTTATTTCCTCATTACCTTTGCTGCACAACTTTACGAATACACTTTCACGTTAAGCACTTCCGAGTTCGATTTTTATCATATGAAAGATTTGTCAAAACCGACATTTTAATCCACTGCACTAATTCACCCCCCCCCCCCCCCCCTCTTAGTGCCGCTCCGATCCTAACAATTGGTATCAGAGCAGGCTCACTCTCATATTTGGTTTGATACCCAAGAGAGATGGCTTACTCTGGCATACATGAGGGTCATTCTATCACACGTCCACCCTTGTTTAATGGGTCGGATTATACTTATTGGAAGACTCGTATGAGGATCTTCCTCATTTCCATGGATTTCGAGCTTTGGACTATTGTTGAAAACGGATTTCAAAAATCTTCTCTTCCGATGTGCGAATGGAATGAATCGGAGAAGAAGGTTTTTGCTTTAAATGCAAAGGCTATGAATGCCTTGTTTTGTGCACTAGACAAAAATGAATTTAATCGTGTTTCAATCTGTGATTCGGCTTTTGATATTTGGAGAACTCTTGAGGTCACTCATGAAGGCACTAGCCGAGTGAAAGAATCCAAAATCAACATCCTTGTGCACTCTTACGAACTTTTCCGAATGAAACCAAGTGAGCTTACGAACTTTTCCGAATGAAACCAAGTGAGTCCATCGGAGACATGTACACCCGTTTCACGGATGTCATCAATGGACTCAAAGCTCTTGGTAAAAGTTTTTCTAATTTTGAACTAGTCACTAAAATCTTAAGATCCCTTCCAAAAAGTTGGGATCCTAAAATAACCGCAATACAAGAAACAAAAGATTTAAATATTTTCCACTTGAAGAACTAATTGGTTCGTTAATGACATATGAAATGGTGCACAATGCACATGATGAACATGATGAACGAAATCACCTTCCAAACAATAGGAAGGATTTGGAACTCCGGACAAATGAATACCACTTGAGCGTTGACTCAAGTGATGAGGACAATGATGAACTTGAACTTCGAACACTAAATCTTAATAAGTTTATGAAACATAAATCTAAAATAAACAATGAACTTGAACAGAGGAAGAGGCCAAAGAAGAGGAAAGCAACCAAGGATGAATCAAAAACTTCCAAAGGTGAAACAGCGAATTGGGCTTTGACGAGCTTCGACTACAAGGTAAGTAACTCAACTCTCTTAAATTATTTTGAAATTACTTGAAGTCTTTCATGAGTGCCTAAATTAGAATAGGAAATAAAAAATTATTTTTTAAAAATTATATCATTTTTTTTTTGTATTTTTAAAAAATTTAAAATTTGATCATGAAAAGTATATTACTAAGGTTTCATGCATGTTATGTTTTGAAATGTTGAATGATGTATGCAATATTAGGGATGATAATTATACGATATGTGATAGTGCTTAGGATTAATCCATGCATGTGTATCTTGATGATTTTACACTATTACATGCCTTAATAACATGTTAGAAATTATGTGTTTTGGATACAAAAATATCCATGATCATGAGCATTTTTAACTTCATGATTGAATTTGAAAATCTATAGCAAAACCATATCCGAATGCATGAAAGTATTAAATTTTATTTTTGGATTTTCTTAATCCTAATAATTCATTTTTGAGAATCTATTGATCTTGAATGTTTTATGATGAAATTCATTTTTCGATCCTAAACGTTGATGCATGTTTTTATTTGACATAAATGAAAAAGCATGCTAATATGAAATCAATCACTTAAAATGAAATAATTAAAAAAGAAAAAATATATTATTAATGAAATCATGAATCTACTTATGTTACAAATTTTGTGAACCATAAAAATGATTTTTGGTGATTTGAATTTGAATGAGTTTTATCCAAAATCATGATCTTGATTCCGTGATATTTACAAATTAAGATTTATTATGAATCAAGATTTTTTCATTAATCAATCTCCTAAGATTTTCTTTTGATTAATTATGAGTAGGTTTTTTTTTAGAAAAAGAAATAATGTCTTTTGGTATTCACATGTTCAAATCTTTCATGATATGGTTTTTATGTAATTCCTTGTATTCATGAAATGTTTATCGCATCACCCAATTACTTTCTTCTTGATATTCCTTATATGGTGATATAAAATTATGCATGAAATACTCTTGATATTATTTTGATGCATACAAATGAAAAGTTATGATTATGAATGGTAGGATGAAATTTGACAAGTTAATACCATCATGATTTGAAACATTTATGATTTGAAATTATGCATACAGTTGCTTTTTATTGTGATGATATATTCAATATGAAAAATGGTATCATACATGAAAATAGTGATAAATATTTTGAAAATAAATGTTTGTATCATGTTAGATGATTTTACATTTTGTGCATGATGAGTTATAGTGATGTTTGAAACAATCGAAAAGAGGAAAACATTCTTGAAAATTATTTTGCTCAATCTTATTGATTTTGATGAATCCATTTGTATCATCTTTATGAATCTCTTGGATTTTGATAATGATTTTATTGATTTAAATTTGAATACATTTTTATCGAAATCACGATCTTGATCTCTTGAAATTTGTAACATGAAATCCTTTATGAATCAAGATTGTTTTCTATTTAAAAGGAGATTTGTCGAAATGTTTCATAGTCTTTTAGTATTCATGATCTTGATAATTATGTTTTGAAACTTTATGTAAACCAAGAATGTTCATCATGATTATCTCTTTGAATATTTAAACAGGAGAATTTTCTAGATGAATCATGATTTTGATGATTGAATATTTGATGTGCATGAATTGAGATCTTGCTCTCCTACTATTCTTTTTGCTATTCACCAAAAGGAAGACTAATTCTAATAAACCATGATATGCTATATGAATTTTATTGTATTCATGAAGTAATATCTCATCACTAATTTTTGTTTATATTCCTTCATGTGATGATATGAATGTATGAAACACTTGTGATATGATTTTTTATACAATTCCATGTATTCGTGAAATATTTATCTCATCACCCAATTAATTCCTCTTGATACTTGGAATATTTTAAAATGTGACCTTGATAAGAATGTTTCAAGTTGCTCTTTGTGCTATATCTTTTCAAATGAATCTTGATCGTGAACTTGTTAAGAAGAATTTTAATGAACCATGAATCATATCTTTGGTATTCATGAATTGATCCTTATTGATATATTTCATGAATTCTTTGCATATTTAGCTTGTTGAATGGTTGAAATTTTTAGCCATTGAGTCCTCCCTTTCTTTTTGACTTTGATAAAGGGGGAGAAGGCTTTGCTAGCTTGTACATTGAAAATGAAAGTAAACTTCCTAGCATGCTAAGGAAGTAAAACTTGCAAGCTTGCACTTCTCAAAAAGAGAAGAAAGATCTTGCCTATCGAAAGAAGCAAAAAGTGCAAACCTTAGAAAACTTGCAATAAATTTTCTCTTGCCATGCTTTGTATCAAAAATAGGTTGATATCCTTAAAAGCATCGCATTAAATTTTTTAGTGTATCGCAATGTATCACATGTATCGCAAATTAAAATTTTTGAGACTATTATCATATCATGTTTAACAATTGATATCTTTCATTGATATGATAAATTATCATCTCATGATGTATCGCATAATGATATCATGATTTGCGATTGTATCATGTGATCCTTGGTGAATTTTCAATTGATATCTTTCATGACATGATTTCTTTGCATTTTTGTCTTGTATATATCATGTGATGATTGAAATATTGATTGATGCAAATTCATAATTTATGTAAAAGTCTAAATCATTGGTTCCTCTCCTTCTTTTCGGCAATGACATAGGGGGAGAAAGATTGCTAGCTCAAGGCAAATGCTGGCTAGCTTGTACTCTTCCCTTCTTTTCGACAAAAACAAAGGGGAGAAAGCTTTTGCTAGTTAGAACATACAAAGAAAAGCAAAGTGCAATCTTGCTCAAGAAGCAAGTGTTGAATTGCCATGATTGAACTTAAGAATCTTACTATGCTTTTGTGCTTATATGTTGTGATGAAAATCTAGCTTCATGTTACAAAAACTTGAATACCTTTTAAAATAGCTAGAGCTACTTCTCCTTTTTGTTGATGACATAGGGGGAGAAGTATATTGATGACTTCATGCATTGAATTGAATATTTTATATATATTTGCATGATGGTTTAAATGTTTTTCATAATATGTAATGAATGTTACTTGGATTTGGGATAATCCAAGTGTTCTATCAATGGCATATTGATAGGGGGAGTTTGGTTAAACTCCGGGAAGTTAAGGTTAACTCCGTTAGTCATCAATTAGTTGTCATCATAAAAAAGGGGGAGATTGTTGAATCTCAGATTTTGATGATGAAACTAATTGATTGTGTTTAGATGTTTAACTGCATTTTGAGTGATGCAGGTCTACTCGATCAGGTTTAGACAGTTAACGCAGGAGGAATTGACGTTGCGCCGGAGGAGATCACGTTAGGATATTGGATGGCAGAAGGCTTCGGATGTTGGGCATCGGGCCAAGAGTGGAATTGCGCCAAGGATATCGGGGTTGCGGAGGTCAACCGTCGATTGGGCAACAAGCCGCAAGAGACGACAATGCGCCGAAGAATTAGACGAAGGGCCAACCAATGACGTGCCGGGCAACAGAACGTCAATTCGCGTTGTAATAATTGTCTAGATCGGAGTAGAGTTTTGGCTTGTGTGTTCAGGTTTAACTATGATAATGATGAAGACATAAAGCGAAACAAAGTGTCAGAGTCAAGCGCGAAGGATTTGTTGCGAGTTCGAGAGTTCGACGGAAGTCCGAAGGTTCGTCGGGAATGCTGCCGGAACTAGCCGAGAATGAGTAGGGAGCTTGCCGAAGGGTTTTTCGGAAGCTCGCCGGAAGGTTCGTTGGAAGTTCGCGGAGCTCGCTGAGAAAGATCGGATCTTGGCGAAGAAGCTCATTGGAACTTGCCAAGATCAAATTGTGAAGTCGAGGAGCTTGCCGGGAGTCCGCAGAATGGTTTCCGAGAGTTCGTCCGAAGACCGTCGGAAGTTCGCCGGAAAAAGTCTTGACTTGCGGACTTTGTAATAGCTTAGGAAATGTCTTTAAATTCGTAGTTAGCACGTTAATTAGGGTTAGGATTATGTGTTAATCCTATAACTCAAGTAGGGGCCAATTGGGCCCGAGTTCGGACTGGTTTGGGCCAAGTTTGGAGCCCAACTAGTGAGCTGAAATAGTGTAGGCGGTGGCACTGCCAGATTAGGCGGTGGCACCGCCTAGAACCCGAGAACCAAGCGGTGGCACCGCCAGCATTGGGAACCAAAGAGAATTCAAATTTTGGAGCCCAAATTTGAATCTTCTTGAGGCCTATAAATACCCCTCAAATCTCAGCTGAGAGAACAACTTTTGAGAAGCAATTGATTGAGAGAAAGGTCTTAGAAAAGTCTTAGCAAGTCTTGTTTTCAATTTGCTAGAGTGTTCACCTCCTTCTTTCTTGCTGAAAATTTGTAAGAGTGTGAACCGCTTGTAAAAAGTTATAAGAGGGGTATTTGCCCTTCCCCTTCAAGAATTTGCTAGTGGAAGGTGGGAGCCTCATCGAAGAGGGCCTCTTTAAAATCGACGTGATCTCTGGTTTGCATTTCATTATTGCTATTTACATTACTGCAAACCTTCTTACGTGCTTTATTTCCTCATTACCTTTGCTGCACAACTTTACGAATATGCTTTCAAGTTAAGCACTTCCGAGTTCGATTTTTATCATACGAAAGATTTGTCAAAACCGACATTTTAATCCGCTGCACTAATTCAAACCCCCCCCCCCCCTCTTAGTGCCGCTCTGATTCTAACATAAATAGTCATTATTCCTCCTCTTTTGATAAGCAATAGATGAATCTTTTTGCAGCCTTTGAGTAGCAACTTGGAGAGAGGAACCCCTATATAGTTCTAAGGAGGTCGATCCCCTAAAGAGATCAACCCCAAGTTTAGAATCTACAAGGGTTCTAACACCTGGTATTAGAGCAGTATTCTTGGTATCTCGCTGCCCTTCCATAGCCATACATTAGCCCTCCACAATCGCCCAAAGCAATTCCCTCAATTGCTTAAAAGATTATCGCCAAATTCCGTCGTCATCTCCACCACCGCGGATCATCCTTTGATCTCCCCGTGAATTGCAATAGGTTTTGGTTTCCTACTTTACTGCTGCTACAATTTAGTTATCCCAAAATCCAAGAAAAAATTATTCCTATATTGCTGCATAAACTTTTCATCATAAAGTTTTCATCTCTACGATGAAATATACATTGCAGAATTTCAACTGCATAGCACTGTTTGTTTGATCTTGATACTATATTTTTTCTATCCAAATCTCTACAAAATTTTTATGATAGCTTTGACACTTCCTACCAGTGGATTTTTCTTTAATTTTGTTGAAAAATTCTTAATATAAACCACTGATCTTTTATGTCCAATCTGCTATACTTGAAAATATGTACTGTAGAAAATTACAGTCGCATATTATTGCCTTAACCCATCTGTTTACAATCCTTTTTTAATGAAATTTCTTATATACATCATAGATCATCTTGGCTTTCATCTAAGGTTGATCCATTAAGGAATTCATCTCTAAAAATGATTTTGTGTTGCTGCAAATTTTTGTCATAGACCGCTGAAATTTTTTGACGAGAGTTTTACTATTGCAACTTGCACCAATTTTCTTACTGTTACTATCAAATTTTTTTTGATTAAATTAGATATCCTTGCTGTCATATAAACTGCGATATTGCTGTCAATTCCCTCCTCAAATCTCTCAATTTTTTTGTGAAGATTTCATCAAGAAACCGCTGTTTCTTCGATGACAATTCTGCTCTTACAAGACAACATAATTCTACAGCAAACTTCTACTGATTTCTATCAAACATTTGCTACCATCTATCACAGATCTAAAACTTTCATCCACAGCCCTAAAACTCTACTAAACCACACCCTCAAACTGCACCCAAAACAGTCACAAAATAAGCCTAAACTGCAGCCTA
Source organism: Musa acuminata AAA Group (assembly GCF_036884655.1). NCBI lineage: Eukaryota > Viridiplantae > Streptophyta > Magnoliopsida > Zingiberales > Musaceae > Musa > Musa acuminata. Next base: position 29,907,551 of record NC_088332.1, on the reverse strand, counting down.
CATCTACCAATCCACCAACCCTTTCAACCATCACTTCTCTCAACCTATATATTTAACCCATCAACAAAAGAGAGATCTTAACATCACAAATTTGGAGGCATATACTATGGCATTTGAGGAGGCAATCAATGTTAAATTTGAAGCCTTCGAGGCACGAATGAAGGATAAGATTCGGACTCTCCTTATCGAATTCAGTTTGGGCCGACCACCAAGCCCGAAGAAATCACATCAAGGAGAGAGCCTTAACCAATCGCATCAAGCCCAAAGAGATGACTTCCAAGAGAGGGGAGGCTCTATGACCGACCCCAACTATTCACTCATGAGAGTGGACTTCCCTAGATGGGAAGAAGGAGACCCAATTGGTTGCATCTCGCACGCGGAGCGATATTTTTGGTACCACAAAACTACGGACGCATCCATGGTAGAAATTGCAGCTATACATCTTGAAGGGGATGCCATACAGTGGCTTGACTAGTTTGAACACACTTATAGAGTCGTTTCATGGTAACAATTCAAAAAAGGACTGCTGATCCGCTTCGGACCAACCGATTATGAGAACATTGACAGACAACTAGCAAAGATCCGACAAACCTCCACCATTTAGGAGTACCAAACTAGGTTTGAAAGGTTATCTAATCAAACTTATGATTGGTCCAAAAAATGGCTATTGGGGACCTTCATTGAGGGCTTGAAGCCGGAGATCCGAGGAGAAGTTAAAGCGCGACAACCATACACGTTTATAGCAGCAATCTCTTTCGCATGACTTCAAGAGGAGCGATTGAACCATGAAGCCCGGAGGACTAGGATCACTCCTTGACCTACAATACTGAAGCCCTCAGCCCCCTCTACTATCAACCAAGTGCCTACACCAAAAAGGTTGACAAGAGAAGAACTTTGAGAGCGATTTGCGAAGAGCATCGTTGTAGAAAAGGGAGACTTGTTATGATTGAACCAGTAGAAAAGAGATCATTGAACATCTGGAAGAGAGCCTTGAATATGAAGTAGAAGATATGGAAGAAGAGCCACAACCGACCGACATTATGGTACACGCACTAGCCGGCTACTCAAACCCACAAACGATGAAAGTTGGAGGCCTTCTTAAACATCAGCCGATCACTGTTCTCATTGACACGGGCAGCACTAATAACTTTCTGAATAGTAAGGTTGCTGCTCAGATGGCACTGCATATTAAAGGTTGCAGCAAGTTTGATGTAAAGGTTGCTGACGGCAGAATCCTAAAGTGCGACCAAAGATGCCCGCAAGTGAAACTATTACTATAAGACCAAGAAATTATCATCGATTTCTTCCTCCTACCAATTGATGACTATGAGGCCATGCTTGGCATAGAATGGCTGACTATACTAGGTGATGTCTCTTAAAACTTTTCCAAATTAATTATGAAATTCTACTATAAGGGCAAACAGATCATCCTACGCGGGAAGCGTGGAAGCAACATAACCACCGTTTCGACCCAACGAATGAAGAAAGTTTTTCACAAGGTAAATGGTGGCTTTTTGATACATCTCCAGCAGCAATCAGAGGGGAAGAAAATAGAAATTGAAGATCAAAATCTTGCCAATTGCTTACTGAATTTGCTAACATTTTTGTTGAACCGCGCGGTCTTCCTCTTTCTCGGCAACATGACCATCGAATTCCAATCCTTTCGGGCAAGCCACCAGTGAACACTCGACCATACCAATATCCTCACCTCTAGAAAGATGAAATTGAAAAGATCGTAAAGGAGATGCTTGAAACAAGGGTGATTCGGCCAAATTGCAGCCCTTATTCCTCACCGGTGCTACTTGTACGCAGGAAGGACGGAACTTGGCGGATGTGCATCGACTACCGAGCTTTAAATGACATCACCATCAAGGACAAGTACCTAATACCAATGATGGATAAACTTCTTGATGAATTAAAAGGAGCTCGAGTATTCATGAAGTTGGACCTCCGATCCAGTTACCACCAAATTCGGGTATGTGAAGATGACATTCCAAAAACTACATTCCGCACACATGATGGCTATTATGAATTCTTGGTAATGCCTTTTGGACTCACTAATGCTCTTTCAACCTTTCAAAGTCTAATAAATGATATTTTTCGGAGCTTTCTTCGCAAATTTGTGCTGGTATTTTTCGATGATATTCTCATTTACAACCCTTCTCTTGAGACTCACTTTCAGCATTTATCGATTGTTTTGACGATCCTTCAGGAGAATACTCTTTTTGTTAAGCAACCAAAGTGCAGCTTTCTCTAGCAAAAAGTAGAGTACCTTGGGCACATAATATCAGAAGGAGTGGCGGTAGACCCAATAAAAATTGAGGCAATGCAAGGCTGGTCGAAACCTACAAATGTGAAATTACTGCACGGGTTCCTTGGACTAACGAGCTACTACCAAAAATTTGTTAAGGACTATGGGAAGATCAGTGCACCACTCACTTCTCTACTGAAAAAAGATGCTTTCCAATGGTCGGACAAAGCCTTCGCTGCCTTTGACAAACTTAAGGCAGCCATGACAACGACGCCGGTGCTAGCGCTACTAGATTTCAGTCGACCCTTTATCATTGAGGCCGATGTATCTGGAGTCGGAATTGGAGTCGTTCTCATGCAAGATGGTCGACCACTCACATACACTAGCAAGGCATTATGTCTCTCTCATCAAAACATGTCAGTATATGATAATGAGATGCTCGCCATTGTATACCCAATAACGAGGTGGAGACCTTACCTGATCGGTCGGCGATTTCAAATTAAAACCGACCATGGAAGCCTCAAGTACTTTTTGGAGTAAAAGATATCATCCCCTGAGTAAAAAAAATGGGTAACCAAACTTCTTGGATTTGATTATGAAATTATTTATAAAATGAGGAAAGAAAATGTTGTTGCAGATGCACTCTCACGGCTACGTGAGCAAGCTAAATTTCAACTATCTCCCTTCCTACCACTAGTCTCCTCGAGGACATTAGGGAAGAATGGAAGAAGGATCCAGAGATCAGCAACATCATAAAAAAATTGGAGGAGGATCCAAGTGCAATAGCCCACTACACTTGGGATTCGAGGGATCTACGCTACAAAGGTCGCATTGTGCTTATACCTGACTCCCCTTGCATCATAATCATCCTACATGAAATGCACTCCATACCTTCAGTAGGGCACTCTAGATTCCTGAGAACCTACAAAAGAGTGAAGCAAAATTTTTATTGGAGAGGGATGAAAAAAATTATTGCTGAATATGTGGCACAATGTGATGTATGTCAACAGCACAAGGGTAAAACTATAGCAAATCTAGGGAAGCTACAACAACTACCCATACCAAACTCAGTATGGACTGACATCTCCATGGAGTTCATTGAAGGGTTGCCACCTTCCAAAGGTAAAAGCATAATTCTCATGGTGGTTGATCGACTTACGAAATATGCTCATTTTTGTGCTGTGAGAAATCCCTACACTATTGCTAGTATTGCCCAGATTTTCATAGAAAATATTGTTAAACTGCATGGGATGCCAAGGTCCATTGTAAGTGATCATGACAGGATCTTCACTTGTAAATTTTGGACTAAGTTATTTCAGTTACAAGGCACCAAACTCAAGATGAGCACAGCGTATCATCCACAAACTAACGACCAAACAGAGGTGGTAAACAGGTGTTTAGAGACGTACCTTCGATGTTTCACTAGTAACTGACCAAAAGAGTGGGCGAAATGGCTTCCCTAGGCTGAATGGTGGTATAATACTATGTATCATTTATCTACAAAATGTGCCCTTTATGAAGCACTGTATGGTCGGCCGGCCCCTGTGATTCTAAAGTATGTAATTGGCTCGGCCAAGATAGATCAGGTTGACCAAGAATTGATTGATAGGGACAAACTCCTACAACTGTTTAAAAATAATCTCTCTACCGCTTAAGCTAGAATGAAGCAGCAAGCCGGCACACGACGAAGCGAAAGAGAATTTTCAGTAGGAGATTGGGTTTATCTTCGCCTACAACCATACAAGCAACTCTCCATTAACACCCGAGCCTCCATGAAGCTATCCCCATGTTTTTATGGGCACTATCAGATCATAGAGCATATTGGAGCCATGGCGTACAGACTTAAATTACCTGAGGATACCAAAATTCACCCTGTCTTCCACGTGTCATGCCTAAAGCCCAAGTTGGGAGAACACGAGTCACCCCAGATCCAACTGCCCAACACCACTGAGGATGGAGTTATTCAAGCCCAACCACAAGACATCCTCGATTGCAGGATCGTGATGCGTCGCCAACGTCCCTCTACTGAAGTACTAGTGCATTGGAATAATTTACCACTTGAAGACGCCACATGGGAACTATATGAGGAGCTGAAGACCCAGTTTCCTGAGTTTATGAAATCTCAGCCTTGAGGACAAGGCTGATTTGAAGAGGGCAGGTCTGTTAGGACTCTAGCTAGGAGGGTCCTAATTGAGAGGGATATTCATGTAAAACCTACCTAAGCCGACCCCTATTAAAGAGATGAAGAGGCCGGCTAGGGTTAGTAGGTTGGTTCTTAGAGAAGAATTATGAATTATCAAAGAATAGGAGTCTTGAGTAGGAGTCTAATTAGGAGTTAGGGTTTAGAAGCCCTATAAATAGCCATGTATTCCTCCTCTTTTGATAAGCAATAGATGAATCTTTTCTGCAGCCTTTGAGTAGCAACTTGGAGGGAGGAACCCCTATAGAGTTCCAAGGAGGTCGATGTTAGAACCCTTGCAGATTCTAAACTTGGGGTTGATCTCTTTAGGGGATCGGCCTCCTTGGAACTCTATAGGGGTTCCTCCCTCCAAGTTGCTGCTCAAAGGCTGCAGAAAAGATTCATCTATTGCTTATCAAAAGAGAAGGAATACATGGCTATTTATAGGGCTTCTAAACCCTAACTCCTAATAGGACTCCTACTTAAGACTCCTACTTCTAACCAACTCCTAATAGGACTCCTAGTCAAGACTCCTATTCCCTTACAACTCTTAATTCTTCTCTAAGAAAACACCTCCTACATGAATGCCCCTCTTAATTAGGACTCTCCTAGCTAGAGTCCTAACAGTTTTACATGGATGTCCCTCTCAATTAGGACTCTCCAAGCTAGAGTCCTAACAGACCCGCCCTATTCAATCAGCCTTGTCCTCGAGGCTGATGATTCATGAATTCTAGGAATTTGATCTTCAAGTTGTCATAGTTCTCCCAAGTGGCATCTTCTATTGGTAGGTTCGCCCACTGTATTAGAACTTCATTAGTGGGTCGTCGTCGTCGAGTCACGATCCGTTGATCAATAATGACACTTCGCTGGGTCCGGAGTTCTCTTTGGGTAGTCATATTTGGTGGGTGGCTTTGGGCTGTCTCCAAGCACCTATTTACAACTGTCTCGCCGTCGATTTGTGGGTGATATGCCATACTCCTTTTCAATTTAGTACCCTGCATATAGAATAACTTGGTCCAAAATCTACTCGTGAAGATGCAAGTAGAATTTATCATAAGCACAATGCGTCCCTTATAGTGTAATTCTTTTGAGTCCCAATTGTAATGAGCCACGGAGCTTGGTGCTTCCTCCAATTTTTTTATAATCTTACTAGTCTCAGAATCTTCCTGCCATTCCATCTTAATATCCTTAAGAAAGTTGCTGGTCGGAAGTGAAATGGCCGAAACTTCAGCTTGCTCGGGTAGCTGCGAAAGCGCATCTGCAAGAACATTCTCTTTCCCCTTTTTGTAAGTTATTTCATAATCAAATCTAAGAAGTTTTGTTACCCATTTTTGCTGCTCAGGGGATGATATCTTTCGCTCCAAAACGTACTCGAGGCTTTTATGGTCGGTTTTAATTTGAAATCGTCGACCAATCAAGTAGGGTCTCCACCTCGTTGCTGCGCGCACAATGGCAAGCATCTCCTTATCATATGTTGACTTATTTTGACGGGAGGGAGATAATGCCTTGCTAGTGTATGTGAGTGGTTGACCATCTTGCATGAGAATGGCTCCAATTCTGACTCCAGATGTGTCGGCCTCAATAATGAAGGGTCGGTTGAAATCTGGTAGTGTTAGCACCGGCGTCGTCGTCATGGCTGCCTTAAGTTTGTCGAAGGTAGCAGAGGCTCTGTCCAACCATTGGAAGAAATCTTTTTCTAGTAAGGAAGTAAGTGGTGCACTGATCTTTCCATAGTTTTTCACGAACTTGCGGTAGTAGCCTGTTAAACCCAGAAAGCCATGTAGCAATTTTATGTTTCTCGAGGTCGGCCAGTTTTGCATTGCTCCAATTTTGAAGGGGTCCACTACCACACCTTCCTCTAATATGATATGCCCAAGATATTCCACCTTTTGTTGAAGAAAGGAAAAATTCGTGGTTGTTGTGTGTTCAAAAGGTGGTTTTCCATATGTCTTCTTCGCATGCTTGTATTTGATGATACCCGGATCAAAGGTCCAGCTTTGTAAAGATTTGTGCTCCCTTTCATCTAGCAATTCATCTACTATTGGAATAAAGTATTTGTCCTTGATGATTATGCCATTGAGAGCTCGGTAATCAACAGATATTCGCCTTGTTCCGTCCTTCTTGCGTACAAGTAGCACCGGCGAAGAGTAGAGGTTGCAACTTGGCCGAATAACTCCTGTTTCGAGCATCTCTTTTATAATCCTTTCTATTTCATCCTTCTGGAGATGTGGATACTGATATGGCTGAGTATTTGCTGAAGATTTGCCTGGAAGAATCATTATACAATGATCATGCCGACAGGTAAGAGGTAGGTTGCGCGGTTCGTCAAATATATTTGAAAATTCAGCAAGCAAAGGAAGTAGATTTGGATCTTCAAATTCTGTTGGCTCTCCCTTAGTTTGCTGCTCAAGTTGTACCAAAAAGCCGCTGCATGCTTTATGCAAAACATTCTCCATTTGTTGTGTGCAAATCGTTGTTATGTCGCCCCCACGTTTCCCGTGCAATGTCACCTGTTTCTCCTTACTGTAAAATTTCATAATTAGTTTTATAAAATTCCGAGAAATATCACCTAATGTCGTCAACCATTTAATTCTGAGCATGGCCTCATGATTGTTAAGAGGGAGAAGGAAGAAATCTGCAATTATCTCTTGGTCCTGCAGCAATAGTTTCTCCTGCAAGCGCCTATGATCACAATTCAAAATCTGTCCGTCGGTGACCTTAACATCAAACCTACAGCGATTCTCGATAGGTAATGATATCCGAACAGCAAGCTTACTATTTAGGAAGTTAGTAGTACTGCTCGTGTCGATGAGAACAGTGATTGGTTGTTGTTTGAGAAGGCCTCCAATTTTCATCGTTTGCGGGTTTGAGTAGCTAGCTAGTGTATGTACCGTAACTTCGGTCGGTTGTGGCTCTTCTTCTACATCTTCTTCTTCATGTTCAAGGCTCTCTTTTGGATGTTCAATGACCTCTTCTTCTATCGGTTCAATCATAAGAAGTCCCCCTTTACTACAGCGATGCTCACGGCTCCACGGCTCATCACAATGCCAACATAACCCCTTCGCATATCGCTCCCGAAGCTCTTCTCCTGTTAACCTCTTTGGTGCAGGAACTTGGTCGATGGTAGGGGGGGCTGAGGGCTTCAATATTACTGGTTGAGGAGTGACCCTAGTCCTCTGAGCTTCATGGTTCAATTGTTCCTCTTGATGTCGTGCGAAAGAGATAGCTGCCATAAGCGTGTACGGTTGTCGCGCTTTAACTTCTCCTCGGATCTCCGGCTTCAAGCCCTCAATGAATGTCCTCAATAGTTGTTTTTGAGACCAATCATGATTTTGATTAGATAACCTTTCAAACCTGGTTTGGTACTCCTGAATGGTGGAGGTTTGTCGGATCTTTGCCAGTTGTTCGTCAATATTCTCGTAATCGGTTGGTCTAAAGCGGATCATCAGTCCTTCTTTGAATTGTTGCCATGAAAGGACTCCATAAGTATGTTCAAACTGTTTAAACCACTGTATAGCATCCCCTTCAAGATGTATAGCTGCAATTTTCACCATAGATGCATCTGCGATTTTGTGGTGCCGAAAATATCGCTCCGCGCGTGAGATCCAACCAATCGGGTCTCCTTCTTCCCATCTAGGGAAGTCCACTCTCATGTATGGATAGTTGGGGTCGGTCATAGAGCCTACCCTCCCTTGGAAGTCATCTCTTCGGGCTTGGTGTGATTGGGCAAAGCTCTCTCCTTGATATGATTTATTCGGGCTTAGTGGTCGGCCCAATCTGAGTTCGGTAAAGAGCGTCCGAATCTTATCCTCCATTCGCGCCTCCAAGGCTTCGAATTTAGCATTGATTGCCTCCTTAGATGCCATAGTATATGGCCCCAAATCAATGATGTTAAGATCTCTCTTTTGCTGTTGGGTTAAAGGCATGTATAGGTTGAGAGAAGTGATGGTCGAAAGTGTTGGTGGATTGGTGGATGTAGGCTGCGGTTTAGGCTTGTTTTGTGGCTGTTTCAGGTGCAGTTGGAGGTTGTGGTTTGGTAGAGTTTTAGGGCTGTGGATGAAATTTTTGGATCTGTGGTAGATGGTAGCAAAGGTTTGACAGAAATCCGTGGAAGTTGCAGCAAGTATGTGCTGTCTTGTAAGAGTAGAATTGTCGTCGAAGAAACAACGGTTTCTCGACGTAATTTCCACCAAAAACTTGAGAGAATTGAGGAGGGAATTGATAGCAAAATCACAGTTTATATGACAGCAAGGATATCTAATTTAATCAAGAAAATTTCGGTAGTATAACAGCAAAGAAATTGGTGCAAGTTGTAATTGCAGAATTATCGTCGAAAAATTTCAGCGGGATACGATGAAAATTTGCAGCAACATAAAATCATTTTTTAGAGATGAATTTCTTAATAGATCAATCTTAGATGGAAGCCAAGATGATATATGAAGTCTATAAGAAATTTCATTCAAAAAAGATTGCAAATAGATGGGTTAAGGCAACGATATGCAGCTGAAATTTTCTGCAGCATAGATTTTCAAGTGCAGCAGATTGGACATAAAAGATCAGTAGTTTATATTGAGAATTTTTCGATGAAACCAAAGGGAAATCTACTGTTTGGAAGTGTCAAAGATGTTATAAAAATTTCGTAGAAATTTAGATAGAAAAAGTACAGTAGCAAGATCAAACAGATGGTGCTATGCGGCTTGAATTCTGCAATTCAAGTACAGCAGATTGGACATAAAAGATCAGTAGTTTATATTGAGAATTTTTTGATGAAACCAAAGGGAAATCCACTGTTAAGAAGTGTCAAAGATGGCATAAAAATTTCGTAGAAATTTGGATAGAAAAAGCACAGTAGCAAGATCAAACAGATGGTGCTATGCGGTTGGAATTCTGCAATGTATCTTTCGTCGTAGAGATGAAAACTTTGTGACGAAAAGTTTATGCAGCAATATAGGAACGATTTTTTTTTTTTTTTTTTTTTATGGATTTTCGAATAAGGATAATTAAATTGTAGAGGGTTGATGGATGGCTGTGGAAGGGCAGCGAGACGCCAAGAACGCTGCTCTGATACCAGGTGGTAGAACCCTTGCAGATTCTAAACTTGGGGTTGATCTCTTTAGGGGATCGGCCTCCTTGGAACTCTATAGGGGTTCCTCCCTCCAAGTTGTTGCTCAAAGGCTGCAGAAAAGATTCATCTATTGCTTATCAAAAGAGAAGGAATACATGGCTATTTATAGGGCTTCTAAACCCTAACTCCTAATAGGACTCCTACTTAAGACTCCTACTTCTAACCAACTCCTAATAGGACTCCTAGTCAAGACTCCTATTCCCTTACAACTCTTAATTCTTCTCTAAGAAAACACCTCCTACATGAATGCCCCTCTCAATTAGGACTCTCCTAGCTAGAGTCCTAGCAGAATGTCCCTCTCAATTAGGACTCTCCTAGCTAGAGTCCTAACAGTTTTATATGGATGTCCCTCTCAATTAGGACTCTCCAAGCTAGAGTCCTAACAGTCGATCCACTAAAGAGATAGTTAGGACTCTAGCTAGGAGAGTCCTAATTGAGAGGGACATTCATGTAAAACCTACCTAAGCCAACCCCTATTAAAGAGGTGAAGAGGCCGGCTAGGGTTAGGAGGTTGTTTCTTAGAGAAGAATAAGGAGTTGTAAAGGAATAGGAGTCTTGAGTAGGAGTCCTTATTAGGAGTTGTTTAGAAGTAGGAGTCTTGAGTAGGAGTCCTATTAGGAGTTATGGTTTAGAAGCCCTATAAATAGTCATGTATTCCTCCTCCTTTCATAAGCAATAGATGAATATTTTCTGCAGCCTTTGAGCAGCAACTTGGAGGGAGGAACCCCTATAGAGTTCCAAGGAGGCCGATCCCCTAAAGAGATCAACCTCAAGTTTAGAATCTGCAAGGGTTCTAACAAAGATCAACCCCAAGTTTAGAATCTATAAGGGTTCTAACATGCTCCCGACTTGCGACTTGCCGGCACCAAAACCTGAGCCCGAGTATGGTCACTCGGCCCACAAGTCTAGCTCTTGCCCGGGTTGCTCCAGATCGCTCCCGACTTGCGACCCGCCGGCACCAGAACCTGAGCCCGAGCTTAGTCACTCGGCTCAGAAGTCCAACTCCTACCCGGGTCACTCCAGATCGCTCCCTACTTGTGACCCACTGGCACCAAAACCAGAGCCTGAGAATAGTCACTGGGCCCATAGGTTCAGCTCCTGCCCGAGTTGCTCCATATGCTCCTGACTTGCGACCCGCCGGCACCAAAAACCTAAGCCCAAGCTTTGTCACTCGACTCATAGGTACGGCTCCTGCCCGGGTCTCTCTAGATCGCTCCTGACTTGCGACCCGCCAGCACCAAAACCTGAGCCCGAGTATAGTCACTCGCCCCACAAGTTCAGCTCCTGCCCGGGTCGCTCCAGATCGCTCCCGACTTGCGAACTGTCGACACCAAAACCTGAGCCTGAGTATAGTCACTCGGCTCACAGATCCATCTCCTACCCGAGTCACTCTAGATTGATTCCCGACTTGTGACCCACCAGCACAAAACTTGAGCTCGAGCTTAGTCACTCGGCTCATAGGTCCAGCTCCTGCCCAGGTCGCTCCAGATCGCTCTCGACTTATGACCTGCCGACACCAAAACCTGAGCCCGAGTTCAGTCACTCGGCCTACAAGTTCAGATCCTACCCTTGTGCTCCAGCTCGATCTCCGACTTGCAACCCACCAGCATAAAACCTAAGCCCGAGCTCAGTCACTCGACCCACAGGTTCAGATCCTGCCTGGGAGCTCCAGCTCGATCTCGACTTGCGACCCGTCAGCACCAAAACCCGAGCCCGAGCTCGGTTACTCAGTCCGTAGGCCTAGTCTTCAACCGAGTCGCTCCGGCTCCATCCTCGACTTGTGACTTGTGACTTGCTCCATCGTGATCCTAGACTTGCGACTCGTCGATCCCCGACTTGCGACTCGCTCCATCGTGATCCTCGATTTGTGACTCATTGATGCCTGACTTGCGACTTGCGACTCACTCCATCGTGATCCATGACTTATGACTCGCTAGCCCCAATTCTGAGCTGCGCCAAACCGATTATCCGACTTACGACACGTTGGTCTCGCCTCATCTGGCCCTAACCGCTCGATCAGCAGAGTCAGCCCTTCCCGAGGCATGAGGCGCTGCCCCTCCCAATCACCCCACGTTGAGCCAATCTAGGTTCCACCCACAAGCAATCAAAACAATCGCAGTAGTCTGACCCAAGCATGCCTCTCAACCCTTCAGGGTGTTGAATCTCATATTTTGATGATGAAACCACTTGATATATGTTTATGATTTAATCTGCGTTTTGAGTGACGCAGGATGCTTCGATCAGGATGAGACAATTAAAGCAGGAAAATCATGTTGTGCCGGAGGAACATGTCAGAAGATTGGATGTCGGGCCGATGGATCGGTCGACGTATCGACAGAAGGCTTCGGGCCGTGGACTCGGGCATCGGGCCAAGAAGAGCGGGTATTGTGCCAAGGATATCGGAGTTGCGGAGTCAACTGGCCGATTGGGCAATAGGCTGCAGGAAAGGACGATGCGCCGAAGAATCGGACGAAGCGTCGAGGGACCAATGACATGCCGGACAACTTGGTTAATTGCTTAGGATTAATTGTCTCGATCGAAGTTTTTGTTTTGTGAGTGCAGGATTAACTACGATGAAAGTTAGACAAGCAGCAGAAGTTGCGCCAGAGTCAAGTTCATGATCACGTTGGGAGTTCGAGAGTTCGACGGAAGTTCGGACGGTCGTTGGAGGTTCTGCGAGAACAGATCCGAGAAGTCCAGAAGCTTGCCAAGCGAAGCTCATCGGAACTCGCCAAGTGGATCGTCGCAAAGTCCAGGAGTTTGCCGGAAGTCCGCAGGAGCATCACCGAGGGTTCATCGGATGATCGACGGAAGTTCGACGGAAACTCACCGGAAGAAGCGATTGACGCACCGAAGCAAAGCTGCAGAAATTGTCTTAGATCTAATCGTAGTTAGCATATTGATTAAGTTGAAAAATGGGAGGTGATCCCATTAGCTTAATCTTGGGGCAATTGGGCCCCTGAAAGACTGAAATTGGGCCGAATGGAGCTAACCATTCGGACCCTGATTGCACCAGGAGGTGCAACCGCCTAGGCCAGGAGGTGCAACCGCCTAGGCCAGGAGGTGGCACCGCCTGGGCTAAGCCTCCCAGCGAGACTGTGCGGTGCAACCGCCCCAGCCAGGAGGTGGCACCGCCTGAGCTCAGTCTTCGAGCTAGACTGGGCGGTGCAACCTCCCTGACAGAGAGGTGGCACCGCTTGAGCTCGGTCTTCGAGCTCTAGCAGAGAGGTGCAACCGCCTCAGTCAAGAGGTGGCACCGCCTGGGGCTCAGTCTCCGAGCTAGACTCTGGAGGTGCAACCGCCCCTGACACAGAGGTGCAACCGCCTGGGCTCAGTCTTCGAGCTCTGCCAAGCGGTGCAACCTCTCCAGTCAGGAGGTGCAACCGCCTGATCCCGGAATTCCGGGATTTGATCGTTTTGAGCTCCAAATTTGAATTGGGTTGGGGCCTATAAATACCCCACCCATTCAACACTGAAAAGATACAGACTTACACCGAATTCTTGATCTTTTCTGTGATTCTAAGAGCTCAAATTTGTGAAAAGTCCTAAAGTTCTCCTCTTTCTGTTCTTCAAGTCTTGAGTTGTAAAGAGAGGAGAGAAAGGTCCTGTAAGGGTTGTCTCTTGAGCCCATCAAAAGGAGTGAATCTGTAAAAGGGCAGTTGGCCTTCGCCTATTGAAGGAAGGCCTCTAGTTGACGTCGGTGACCTCATCGGTGGAGGAAGCCAAAAGTGGAGTAGGTCAAGACTGACCGAACCACTCTAAATCTCTGGTTTGTGTTTATTTTGAGCACTTTATCATTACTGCAAACCTCCTATATAGTTACTGCTCTCTGCGCCTTTACGAACAAGTTTCTAAGTGCTGATCTTTTCGAATCTGCATTCAGACGTAAATCGGTGTTTTCATACATTACAGTTTACGTTTACGTTTTGATTCTGCAAAACTGTCTTCTGCGCTTTTACGAACAAAGTTTCTAACTTTAGATCCCTTTAAAACTGTGTTTTAGACGTAAACTACTTTTAAACGTAAAACTACGTTTAGACATAAAACTGCGTTTAGACGCAAACTGCGTTTAGACGTAAAACTACGTTTAGACGTAAAACTGCGTTTAGATGCAAACTGTGTTTAGACGTAAAACTATGTTTAGACATAAAACTGTGTTTAGACGTAAAACTGCATTTAGACGCAAACTGCACTGCGCTTAGACGCAATCTGATCTTAGACGCAAACTGCGCTTAGACGCAAACTACGCTTAGACGCAATCTGCATTTAGACGCAAACTGCATTTAGACGCAAACTGCGTAAACTGCGCTTAGACGCAAACTATGTTTAGACATAAACTGCACTTAATCATAAGTATTCTTAGAATCGGCTTTTGCTTCAAAATAGTTTTTATCAAACGAACGCAGCTTTCGTTTTTAATCGCTGAAAGATTTCCGCTGCACGAATTCACCCCCCCCCCTCTTAGTGCTCTCGATCCTAACAATTGGTATCAGAGCAGGGTATTTCTCATTTCGGATTTACACCCGAGAGAAATGGCTCTTCAAGAGGGCTTTTCGGTCTTTCGTCCACCGTTCTTTAACGGGTTGGACTACACTTATTGGAAAACTCGAATGTGAGTTTTCTTGATTTCTCTAAATCTGGATTTATGAAATATCGTTGAAAACGGTTTTCAACTTCCCTTTAAACCGATGAACGAATGGTCGGATTTAGAGAAGAAGTATTTTTCTTTAAACGCAAAGGCTATGAATGCCTTATTTTGCGCTTTAGACAAAAATGAGTTCAATCGGGTTTCTTTGTGCGAAACGGCTTTCGATATTTGGCGCACTCTTGAAATCACGCACGAGGGAACTAGTAGAGTCAAAGACTCGAAAGTTAATATTTTACTGCATGATTTCGAGCTTTTTCATATGAAACCAAGCGAAACCGTTGTTGACATGTACACCCGTTTTATGAATGTCGTCAATGGTTTAAATTCACTTGGTAAAAGCTTTTCGGATTTTGAACTCGTTAACAAAGTTTTGCGCTCACTTTCTAAAACTTGGGATTCAAAATAACTGCTATTCAAGAATCGAAAAACTTGAACCAATTTCCACTTGAAGAACTAATTGGTTCATTGATCACATATGAAATGACGTGCAATGCACGTGAAGAACTTGAGAACCACCTTCCAAAGAACAGGAAGGATTTGGGACATAGAACATTTGAAGACCACTCGAGCATAAGCTCAAGTGATGGTGAACTTAAACTAAAAATGAAACAAAAATTAAAAAGTAAAAAGAACAGAACTACTTGCTTTGAACGCAAGAAGAAGAACAAAAACTGGGATGAATCGAGTTCCTCCGAAGACGAGGAGAAAATCAACAAAGGCGAGGTGGCAAACTACGCCTTTACGCCTTTCGACGCTGAGGTAATCAAAATGCCTTTAATTTACTTTGAAATTACATGATGCTTTTCATAAAGCATTTCTCCTTTTTTAATTTTCTTGAAAATTACATGTTTAATAATTTTATAATGAAAATACAAACAATCAGGAATCATACTTATCATTCTAGTAATTTTGAAAATAATCATGAAAATTGCATGTTTATGATAAACAAAATGATTTTGATTAAAAATACCTTATGAAATCATGCTATATGTGGTTGAGAAGTAACAATGTGTATCATGTTGATTTCCATTGTTATTTCTCGATTTTGAGTATATGAAATCATGTTTAATTTGAAGTTATGATTAATGAATATATATTTTTGAAATTATGTATGATGATTCTTGATTATCGATTTTCATGATAATAACAGTGGCTTTAAAAAATTGATGCATGTTTTCATAAATGAAAAGGCATGCTAACATGAAATCGACCACTTAAAATGAAACACTTAAAAAGGAAAAAATATATTATCAATGAAATCATGAATCTATTTATGTTTTGTGAGCCATAAAAATGATTTTGATGATTCAAATTTGAAATGAGTTTTATTAAAATCATGATCTTGATTTTTTTCTTGAATGATTGTGACTTGTATTCCTTGATATGATTTTTATGCAATTCTTTGTATTTATGAAATATTTATCTAAACACCCAATTATTTCATTTTCAATATTCCTCAAGTGATGATATGAATGCATGAGATATTCATGAATTTATTTTGATGTATGCAAATGAGAAGCTTCGATCATGCATGGTAGAATGCAATGTGACAAATTAATACCATGATGATTTAAAATATTTATGATTTGGAATGATGCATATGTTTTTTTTTATGATGTGTATCATGAATGCTTTAAATGATAAATGTTTGGAATCATGATTAAAATGAAGTGATAAATACTTAAAAAATATTGATTTAATGTTCGGTATCATGAATACTTCATTGTTATACATTAAAATAGTGATAAATATTTTGAAAATAAATGATTGTATCATGTTAGATGATTTTATATATTGTGCATGATAAGCTATAAGTGGTGATTGAAACAATGATTGAAATAATATGAATAATGATTCGGAATCATGCATATAATAATGAGTTTATATGTTTTGAAAATGTGCATGTTTTAATTTGAAAATATAATGATGCACAAATGAGATTGATACTAACCTTTGTCATGATTTAAAAATTGATGTAAAGGGTTTTTCCCTTCTTTTTGACAATGACAAAAGGGGAGATAGCTAGCTTGCACAATTCAAGAAGAAAGCAAAAATTACACTTCTCAAAAGAGAAGAAATTGCTATCTTGAACATCACCAAGAAGTGCTATCTTACAAATCTCAAGACACACAAATACAATCATGCAAAATTTGTAATTTTGCACATCATTAAAATTTAAGATGCTTTGGTGATTATGCATGTTCTAAAATGTTATAAAATTCACTAGCTTGCATGATATAGAACTTAGCTATATTGAACATCACCAAAGAATGCTATCTTGCCTATCTCAATAAGCAAAAAGTTAACTTGCACATCTAGCAAAACTTATATTTCAAGAAGCAAGAGTTGCTTTCTTGAACATCTCAAAATTGCTAGCTTGCGGGTCTTAAAATGTAGAAATTTTTGCTAGCTTGTATATGGTAAACTTGCTATCATACTACCATGATGATGAGCATGCCTTAT
Organism: Musa acuminata AAA Group; assembly: GCF_036884655.1. Lineage (NCBI taxonomy): Eukaryota > Viridiplantae > Streptophyta > Magnoliopsida > Zingiberales > Musaceae > Musa > Musa acuminata. The sequence goes on along the minus strand of NC_088332.1, from coordinate 29,890,885 downwards.
CTTCATGATTATATTTGAAAAACTATGGCAAAAATATGTCCGAATGATTAAACGTGTTAAAATTATTTTTCGGACTTTTTTGATTGAATGATCAAATCACTTGATTGCCATAATGATTTTACACAATTACTTGCCATGATTACATGTTGGAAATTATGTGCTTGAATACAAAAATTTCCATGATAATAAGCATGTTTTACCTTCATGATTGTAATTGAATATCTCTAGTAAAACCGTGTCCGAATGTATGAAAGTGTCAAATTTCATTTTCGAATTTTCTTGATCCTAACAATTGGATTTTCTTGATACATTATCCTCTTCCAAATTTAACAAGCATATGTCATATCAAGTTTAATTCACATCATTGATTTTTGACATATGGAATCATCTAGCAAATGCACTTATTATGTGAAAAATATTTTTCGAGAAACATAGTTGATGATTCCCTCTTATAAAAGGAAGATATACAAGGATTTGACTCATTTACATATCTTAATCCTTGCAAAAATGAAGTGTGCTTTAATATCTTATCGATTTGAACTTCACATATGGCTTTCCTCCTTCATGTAAAAAGATAACAAATAAAAAGGAAGAAGCAATAAAAGCTATCTCTATGTCATGTTTTCGTCGAGATGTTTGCATAATTGGTATCCTATCACTCACTGTTGGAAAATGACATGAACCAACTTATGGCATCACACTTATATTTAAAATTTGCTTATATCGGTCTCCTTGTTGTTGATGACAAAGGGGGAGAAATATATAAATTGATACTATGAGTGCTATATTTGAAGAATATGAATAGATGTTATGAATGCCATATTATGATGAGATATCAAAAGCAGCATTCATATGAATAGGCGCTATGAATGTCATATCATGTTAAGATATCAAGAAATTGAATCGCAATTTTACATGTTGATATCTTACCATTTGATGATAGCAAACTTGCATGATGATAACAATAGATATTATGTTTTTCATGCAATGAGTTAAACTTATATCACAAACACTTGATTGTGGTACTTCTCCTTTTTGTTGATGACAAAGGGGGAGAAGTATTTGATGACATGACAGGTTATGCATAAGTTTATGCATAAGTTCATGATAATGTGTTGCAAGTATTCATGATGAATATTGCAATGACTTGAATTCAGTTTGAATTCAAGGTTCTATCAATATGGCATATTGATAGGGGGAGTTTGTTTAAACTCTGGGAGTTAAGGTTAACTCCATTTATGATGACATGTTGCTTAGATTTTTGAATCTAAGAGTTTCTATCAATATGTCATTTTGATAGGGGGAGTTTGTTTAAACTCCTGGAGTTAAGGTTAACTCCGTCATCAGGTGGTTGTCATCATCAAAAAGGGGGAGATTGTTGAATCTCATATTTTGATGATGAAACCACTTGATATATGTTTATGATTTAATTTGCGTTTTGAGTGACGCAGGATGCTTCGATCAGGATGAGACAATTAAAGCAGGAAAATCATGTTGTGCCGGAGGAACATGTCAGAAGATTGGACGTCGGGCCGGTGGATCGGTCGACGTATCGACAGAAGGTTTCGGGCCGTGGACTCGGGCATCGGGCCAAGAAGAGCGGGTATTGTGCCAAGGATATCGGAGTTGCGGAGTCAACTGGCCGATTGGGCAATAGGCTGCAGGAAAGGACGATGCGCCGAAGAATCGGACGAAGCGTCGAGGGACCAATGACATGCCGAACAACTTGGTTAATTGCTTAGGATTAATTGTCTCGATCGAAGTTTTTGTTTTGTGTGTGCAGGATTAACTACGATGAAAGTTAGACAAGTAGCAGAAGTTGCGCCAGAGTCAAGTTCATGATCACGTTGGGAGTTCGAGAGTTCGACGGAAGTTCGGACGGTCATCGGAGGTTCTGCGAGAACCGATCCGAGAAGTCCAGAAGCTTGCCAAGCGAAGCTCAACGGAACTCGCCAAGTGGATCGTCACAAAGTCCAGGAGTTTGCCGGAAGTCCGCAGGAGCATCACCGAGGGTTCATCGGATGATCGACGGAAGTTCGACGGAAACTCGCCGGAAGAAGCGATTGACGCACCGAAGCAAAGCTGCAGAAATTGTCTTAGATCTAATCGTAGTTAGCACGTTGATTAAGTTGAAAAATGGGAGGTGATCCCATTAGCTTAATCTTGGGGCAATTGGGCCCCTGAAAGACTGAAATTGGGCCGAATGGAGCTAACCATTCGGACCCTGATTGCACCAGGAGGTTCAACCGCCTAGGCCAGGAGGTGGCACCGCCTGGGCTAAGCCTCCCAGCGAGACTGGGCGGTGCAACCGCCCCAGCCAGGAGGTGGCACCGCCTGAGCTCAGTCTTCGAGCTAGACTGGGCGGTGCAACCTCCCTGACAGAGAGGTGGCACCGCTTGAGCTCGGTCTTCGAGCTCTGGTAGAGAGGTGCAACCGCCTCAGTCAAGAGGTGGCACCGCCTGGGGCTCAGTCTCCGAGCTAGACTCAGGAGGTGCAACCGCCCCTGACACAGAGGTGCAACCGCCTGGGCTCAATCTTCGAGATCTGCCAGGCGGTGCAACCTCTCCAGTCAGGAGGTGCAACCGCCTGATCCCGGAATTCCGGGATTTGATCATTTTGAGCTCCAAATTTGAATTGGGTTGGGGCCTATAAATACCCCACCCATTCAACACTGAAAAGATACAGACCTACACCGAATTCTTGATCTTTTCTGTGATTCTAAGAGCTCAAATTTGTGAAAAGTCCTAAAGTTCTCCTCTTTCTGTTCTTCAAGTCTTGAGTTGTAAAGAGAGGAGAGAAAGGTCCTATAAGGGTTGTCTCCTGAGCCCATCAAAAGGAGTGAATCTGTAAAAGGGCAGTTGGCCTTCGCCTATTGAAGGAAGGCCTCTAGTTGATGTCGGTGACCTCATCGGTGGAGGAAGCCAAAAGTGGAGTAGGTCAAGACTAACCGAACCACTCTAAATCTCAGGTTTGTGTTTATTTTGAGCACTTTATCATTACTGCAAACTTCCTACATAGTTACTACTCTCTGTGCCTTTACGAACAAGTTTCTAAGTGCTGATCTTTCCGAATATGCATTCAGACGTAAATCGGTGTTTTCATACATTACAGTTTACGTTTACGTTTTGATTCTGCAAAACTGTCTTCTGCGCTTTTACGAACGAAGTTTCTAAGTTCAGATCCCTTTAAAACTGTGTTTTAGACGTAAACTACTTTTAAACGTAAAACTACATTTAGACGTAAAACTGCGTTTAGACGCAAACTGCGTTTAGACGTAAAACTACGTTTAGACGTAAAACTGCGTTTAGATGCAAACTGCGTTTAGACGTAAAACTACGTTTAGACATAAAACTGTGTTTAGACGTAAAACTGCGTTTAGACGCAAACTGCACTGCGCTTAGACGCAATCTGATCTTAGACGCAAACTGCGCTTAGACGCAAACTGCGCTTAGACGCAATCTGCATTTAGACGCAAACTGCATTTAGACGCAAACTGCGTAAACTGCGCTTAGACGCAAACTGTGTTTAGACATAAACTGCACTTAATCATAAGTATTCTTAGAATCGGCTTTTCCATCAAAATAGTTTTTATCAAACGAACGCAGCTTTCGTTTTTAATCGCTGAAAGATTTCCGCTGCACTAATTCACCCCCCCCCCCCCTCTTTGTGCTCTCGATCCTAACACAGGGACCCCACAACACGCCTTGACAGGGGAGGGGGGGAGAAGTGATAAGATATATTTTGGGTCAAAGACACGTCACAACCGATGCCACATGTCAGGTCAGGATCCGTACCAAGGCGCTGCTCAGCACGTCTCGTCCTGGGAATCTCGGGATGGCACCGCCCCTAAGACACGCCAAGTCAGAATCCGTACCAAGGCACTATTTGGCATGTCCACCATGCCAACTCACGTATGACTGACCCTCGTATAGTAGTATAAAGACCTCTGGTTGGCATCCGACCCAGGGGAGATAGAAAAACAATTTCAACTCACAACTGACTTGCTTGTCGGAGGGGCCAAAGTCAGGAATCATCCGACGAAGGCCTTTTTTGCAGGTAAGTAGCCACCCTCGAGCCTCGAGCGCCTCGACCTGGGAATCACCATCCCGCGAACAAAGGCGAGCTGCCAACCGGCCCAAGAACGGAGAGATGCCGCTCTACGCAGATGACGCGCGAACTGAGAAACGCTGATCAACAGCCCGTCGCGAGGGCCTGGCCCACCTCAACGTCCAACTCAGTCGATAGAGAGCTCTCAACATTGACTCGTGGACTAGGCCGTGCTGACTCACCAACCACGACATATTTGTTCACCGATAGATCCCATAAACAGTAAATCACATAAGGACTCGAGCAGGAGAGAGAGTAGTTGCCACTATCAGGATGTAAATTAACACGACAGGGAGAGAGAGAGAGAGAGAGAGGGATCGAGATGCCCAAATGACAAGGCATGATACGTGAAGATTTTCCGAAGAGGAAGCATGATTTTAAAACCGGCGATAGGGAGGAAGAATATGAATCAAATAAGGGTGCAAAACTAATTGGTAAGGTAACTTTGTCTATTTTTCCTTGTTATTGGTCCATTCCATCTCGGCATTAGATAAAACTTGGATTATCAGAGCTGCTAATAAAAACTTGGTTATGATTAAATTATTGAAATATATTGGGTTTTGTGTATATGTCTGAAGTACATCTTAATATTCTAGTTGCTTCTATATATTGCATAAGAACACAGGTTTAATCTAAGAAAAAAATTCATACAAGGTCTAAGTGCACTATAACTTCAATGTTATTAATGAAGACTGGAATGGTAAAGGAACATATTCATGACAAATTATACTGTACTGAAACATTATAGCAGAACGGATTGGAAAAAGATGGCTTATAATAGCACTAAAACATTATAGCAGAACAATTTTGGGGCTTCATGAGCTGACATTATGATTTTATAGAATGATGGATCTACTTGAAGAATCTGCCTAATATGAAAGTTTATTAGAATGGAGTAAAAGATGCAAATAGCAACAGAAGTTCTCAAATTGATATTTATTATCATCTAAGGCAAACTGCTAAGTCAAAGGACTGAAAAATAAACAAGGGAAAATACAGAAGGACAAAAGTAGTGTTCATCAGATAATTAACAACTCAATGTGCGGCATACTTTACCATCTATTGTTTCATTTTGATTAACCTAACGACTAACGTAGGAGTTCTAGTATTGCCAGTACTCTCCTAGATCTTTTCCGTGAGAAAAGATGCTGAAAATATAAATTAATTGACACTGATAATGTATCAATGAACAGAATTTGCAGCAAGTTCTTTCATTTCCCTCTTTTCATTATTGTTTGCCAAATGATAGGGCATCTTTTGGCCCTAGATGAATCATCGGCAACACCATACATCGTCAGCCACCAACGCAATGCCACATGCCGTCAAAACCACGGGGTGCACGTCATGTCAAGTTCGGTACCAATACACTGTGCGACTTGACCACCCCGAGAGTTCGGGGCGGTGCCGTCTACTCCTGGGGTAGAGCCGTCTGACGCCACTCAAGCACCCCCAAAGACGCCATCTCGTGAGAGAGGTCATCCCGCCCCTAGTGAAGTCAGTGGCCATGCCGATCCGAGGCCAAAACCAACCTTTGCACACAGATATAAAAACCCCTGGTCGATGCTCGGCCAGGGGGAGAAAAAGAAAGAAAGGAAAGGGAATATCGAATACCCGATTAACTTGCTCGTCGGAGGGGCAAAAGTCGGGAAGCTCCCGACGAAGGCAATTTTGTAGGAAGTCGGACACTCCTGAGCGGCGAGCGCCTCAATCTGGGGATTGACACCTAGTACAAAGGACGCACTACCATTCATCTTGGAGTTATTAGGATCAGAGCGGCTCTAAGAGCGGGGGGGGGGGGGGCGGGGGGGGGTGGGGGAGGTGCGGGTGAATTAGTGTAGAGATTTCGTAAATGTTTAGAGATTTCAATTCGTCAATGACTTAGAGAAAGTAGCTCGAGTAAAGTGAGAAGATGAAAACCGAAAGCTTGCTGCTATGTAAATAATGGTTTCAGAAAAGTAAGAACTCACACATTCAAGGAATGCACCAATTTAAAGTGGTTCGGTCAAATTGACCTACATCCACTTAAGAAGCCTTCTTCAATGAGGCTCCCAACTTCCACTAGCAAATCACTTTGAAGGGGAAGGACAAATACCCCTCTTACAACCTTTTACAAGTGGTTCACACTCTTACAAATTTTCAAAGAGAAAGAGGGAGGTGAACACTCAAGCTATTGAAAACAAAAACTTGCTAGAGACTTTGCTAAGACTTTTATCTCAATCTCTTGCTTCTCAAATGTTGTATTTTCTGCTGAGAATTGAGGGGTATTTATAGGCCTAGAGAGGATTCAAATTTGGGCTCCAAATTTTGAATTCTCTTAGGTTTCCGAGGTTGGCGGTGCCACCGCCTGTCAATATCATATTGACTGTTTGCTGGCGGTGCCACCGCCTGTCAATATCATATTGACTATTTGCTGGCGGTGCCACCGCCGGACCTCTCGGGTGCTGGGCAGTGCCACCGCTCAGTCCAGCGGTGCCACCACTCGGTTCTCAGGTTCTGGGCGGTGCCACCGCCTACACTATTTTAGCTCACTGGTTGGGCTCCAAACTTGGCCCAAACTAGTCCGAACTCGGGCCCAATTGACCCCTACTTGGGTTATAGGATTAACACCTAATCCTAACCCTAATTAACGTGCTAACTATGAATTTAAAGACATTTCCTAAGCTATTATAAAGTCCGCAAGTCAAGACTTCTTCCAGCGAACTTCCGGTGGTCTTCCGATAAACTCTCGGAAACCATTCTGCGGACTCCCGGCAAGCACCTAGACTTCACGATTTGATCTTGACGAGTTCCGACAAGCTTCTTCGGCAAGCTATGATCTTTCTCGGTGAGCTTCGCGAACTTCTGACGTACCTTCCGGTGAGCTTCCGAAAACCCTTCAGCAAGCTCCCTACTCATTCTCGGCTAGTTCCGGCAACATTCCCGACGAACCTTCGGACTTCTGTCGAACTCTCGAACTCCCAACGAATCCTTCACGCTTGACTCCGGCACTTTATTTCACTTTATGTTTTCATCGTTATCGTAGTTAATTCTACACACACAAGCCAAAACTCTATTCCGATCTAGACAATTATTACAAAGCGAATTGACATTCTATTGCCCGGCACATCATTGGTTGGCGCTTCGTCCAATTCTTCAGTGCATCGTCCTCTCTTGCAGCTTATTGCCTAATTGGCGGTTGACCTCCGCAACTCTGATATCCTTGGTGCAATTCCGCTCTCCTTGGCCCAATGCCCGACGTCCGAAGCCTTCTGCCGTCCAATATCCTGATGTGATCTCCTTCGGTGCAACGTCAATTCCTCCTGCATCAACTGTCTAATCCTGATCGAGTAGACCTGCATCACTCAAAATGCAGTTAAACATTTAAACACAATCAATTAGTTTCATCATCAAAATCCGAGATTCAACAATCTCTCCCTTTTTTATGATGACAACTAATTGATGACTAACGGAGTTAACCTTAACTCCCCGGAGTTTAACCAAACTTCCACTATCAATATGCCATTGATAGAACACTTGGATTATCCCAAATCCAAGTAACATTCATCACATGTTATTTAAACCATCATGCAAATATATAAAATATTCAATTCAATGCATGAAGTCATCAATATACTTCTCCCCCTATGTCATCAACAAAAAGGAGAAGTAGCTCTAGCTATTATAAAAGATATGCACGTTTTTACAACATGAAGCTAGATTTTCATCACAACATATAAGCACAAAAGCATAGCAAGATTCTTAAGTTCAATCATGGTAATTCAACACTTGAATTTTTGTGCAAGATTGCACTTTGCTTTTCTTTGCAAATAACAATATTTATGATGTTTGATATAGCAAATTTCTTCATTACAATGATTGAGCTAGCAAATTCTTCATTCAAGTGTGCAAGCTAGCAATAACTTTCTCCCCCTTTGTCAATGTCAAAAAGAAGGAGAGGAACCAATGATTTAGACTTTTACATCAACTTTGTATCAATCAATATTTCAATCATCACATGATGCATACAAGACAATAATGCAAAGAAATTATTTCATGAAGGATATCAATGGAAAAATTCACCAAGGATCACATGATACAATCGCAAATCATGATATCATTATGTGATACATCATGAGATGATAATTTATCATATCAATAGAAAGATATCAATTGTTAAACATGATATGATAATAGTCTCAAAAATTTTAATTTACAATACATGTGATACATTGCGATACACTAAAAAATTTAATACGATGCTTTTAAGGATATCAACCTATTTCTGATACAAAGCATGACAAGAGCAATTTTGTTGCAAGTTTTCTAAGTTTTGCACTTTTTGCTTCTTTCGATAGGCAAGATCTTTCTTCTCTTTTTGAGAAGTGCAAGTTTACAAGTTTTACTTAGCATGCTAGGAAGTTTACTTTCATTTTCAATGCACAAGCTAGCAAAACCTTCTCCCCCTTTATCAAAGTCAAAAAGAAAGGGAGGACTCAATGACTAAAAATTTCAACCATTCAACAAGCTAAATATGCAAAGAATTCATGAAATATATCAATAAGGATCAATTCATGAATACCAAAGATATGATTCATGGTTCATTAAAATTCTTCTTAACAATTTCACGATCAAGATTCATATAATTCATAATAAAGCAAATTGATGTACAATCATCACATAAGGCATACAAGGCAAAGAAATCTTATTATTTCTATATTATGAAATCTATGATATCAAGGCTCATGATTCATTTGAAAAGATATAGCACAAAGAGCAACTTGAAACATTCTTATCAAGATCACATTTTAAAATATTCCAAGTATCAAGTGTTTAGAGATAAAAAGTTCAATACATTGTATGAAAAAAATATAATATCAAGTTTTATCATCATGCAATGTAGCAATTAAAGATGTGCAAGTTTAGCATTTTTGCTTTTCTTGAGATAGCAACTATTTGCTTTTTTACAAGCTAGCAATTTTTACGATATGCAAGTTTTACTACATACAAGCTAGCAAATTTAAAGATTTGTAAGTTTTTGCATTTTCTTGACTTATGCAAGCTAGCTAATTTCTTTTTGAGATGACCCTTTACATCAATTCAAGATAGCACATTAGCAACTCTTTCTCCCCCTTTGTCATTGGCAAAAGGAAAGGAAGATTCAAGTCAAGAATATCAAAATAATAATTTTATCATGAATATTTCATCATTGCGTGCATCATTATTATACGTTAAAGTATTGCATACATAATACCAAATCATCATATATATTTTTAAAATATATAAACTCATCATTATATGCATGATTCCAAATCATCATTCATATTATTTCAATCATTGTTTCAATCATCACTATAACTCATCATGCACAAAATGTAAAATCATCTAACATGATACAAACATTTATTTTCAAAATATTTATCACTATTTTAATATATGATAATAAAGTATTCATGATACGCATTATATGCATATATCATCACAATAAAAAGCAATTGCATGCATAATTTCAAATCATAAATGTTTCAAATCATGATGGTATTAACTTGTCAAATTTCATCCTGCCATTCATGATCATAACTTTTCATTTGTATGCATCAAAATAATATCAAGAGTATTTCATGCATAATTTTATATCACCACATAAGGAATATCAAGAAGAAAGTAATTGGATGATACGATAAATATTTCATGAATACAAGGAATTGCATAAAAATCATATCATGAAAGATTCGAACATGTGAATACCAAAATGCATGATTTCTTTTTGAAAAACCTACTCATAAATAATCAAAAGAAAATCTTAGGAGATCGATTAATGAAAAAATCTTGATTCATAATAAATCTTAATTTATAAATATCACGGAATCAAGATCATGATTTTGGATAAAACTCATTCAAATTCAAATCATCCAAATCATCAAAATCTCAACATTTCTTTCAAGAGATTCAAAATGGCATAAATAATTTTATTGGTCTCATAGAAATTAATAAGATAGAGAAAAAGAAAATTTTTAATAAAAAATTCTTTCCTCCTTTTGTTTCAACTTATTGATTGATTCCATACATGCATGCCCCTTTTTTTTTTCAAATCCATGCATCATCGTTTAAAACGGAAAGATCAAAAATCATCAAGAGAAAAAAAGTGCAACACATAATTCAAAAAAAATTATTTCAACTCATTACTTTAAGTCAAACATGATTTCATTTAATCAAAATTGAATAACTTCAAGACCAATAAATCATCATGTATAATAATCATCAAGTATGATACAAACTTTTCAAAATGTTTATCATGATAAGGCATATAAGCCAAAGAAACTATTAAATATAAAGCATATTCATCAATGATGGTTTCATTGGGCATAAGGCATTTTCAAACAAAATTATTTATTTATTTTTTTTAGTAATGTATTTTTTTTTTAGGTGAATCTATCTTTTCATGCTTAGTTTGCATACAAAAGCCATGCATCATTTTTAAAAGCAACTTTCATCACGGTAAACATTGATAATCTATAAATCACAAAAGATCATAATGGAAATCATCAAAATCAATAAATTATAAATTACCCAAAACTCATCATCATCATGCATATTTTCAAAAAATAACTTTTTGGAAGGGATCTTAATATTTTAGTGACTAATTCAAAATTAGAAAAACTTTTACCAAAAGCTTTGAGTCTATTGATGACATCCGTGAAACGGGTGTACATGTCTCCGATGGACTCACTTGGTTTCATCCGGAAAAGTTTGGAAGAATGCACAAGAATATTGATTTTGGACTCCTTCACTTGGCTAGTGCCTTCATGAGTGACCTCTAGAGATCTCCAAATATCAAAAGCCGAGTCACACATCGAAACGCGATTAAATTCATTTTTGTCAAGTGCACAATATAAGGCATTCATAGCCTTTGCATTTAGAGAAAACATCTTCTTCTCCAAATCATTCTAATGGTTCATTGGAAGAGAAGACATTTCAAATCCATTTTCGTCTATATGCCATAAATTCAAATCCAAAGAAAGTAAGAAAACTCTCATTCGAGTTTTCCAATAAGTGTAGTCTTTCCCATTGAAAAAGGGAGGACGAATGAGAGAGTAATCCTCTTGAAAGCCATAAAGAGCCATTTCTATTTGGGTGTTAAACCAAGGTAGAAAACCATTGCTCTGATACCAATTGTTAGGATCAGAGTGACACTAAGAGGGGGGGGGGTTGAATTAGTGCAGCGGATTAAAACTCATAAATTTAAAAATGATTTCATAAATGTGTAGAGATTTTAATTCGTCAATGACTTGGAGAAAGTAGCTCGAGTAAAGTGAGAAGATGAAAACCGAAAGCTTGTTGCTATGTAAATAATGGTTTCAGAAAAGTAAGAACTCACACATTCAAGGAACGCACTAATTTAAAGTGGTTTGGTCAAAATGACCTACATCCACTTACGAAGCCTTCTTCAATGAGGCTCACAACTTCCACTAGCAAATCACTTTAAAGGGGAAGGACAAATACCCCTCTTACAACCTTTTACAAGTGGTTCACACTCATACAAATTTTCAAAGAGAAAGAGGGAGGTGAACACTCAAGCTATTGAAAACAAAAACTTGCTAAAGACTTTGCTAAGACTTTTATCTCAATCTCTTACTTCTCAAAGGTTGTATTCTCTGCTGAGAATTGAGGGGTATTTATAGGCCCCAAGAGGATTCAAATTTGGGCTCCAAATTTTGAATTATCTTGGGTTTCCGAGGCTGGCGGTGCTACCGTATGTCGGTGGCGGTGCCACCGCCTATCAATATCATATTGATCGTTTGCTGGCGGTGCCACCGCTCGGTTCTCGGGTTCTAGGCGGTGCCACCGCCTAATCTGGTGGTGCCACCGCCTACACTATTTCAGCTCACTGGTTGGGCTCCAAACTTGGCCCAAACCAGTCCGAACTCGGGCCCAATTGGCCCCTACTTGGGTTATAGGATTAACACCTAATCCTAACCCTAATTAACATGCTAACTATGAATTTAAAGACATTTCCTAAGCTATTATAAAGTCCGCAAGTCAAGACTTCTTCCGGCGAGCTTCTAGTGAACTTCCGGCGGTCTTTCGATAAACTCTCGGAAACCATTCTGCGGACTCCCGGCAAGCTCCTAGACTTCACGATTTGATCTTGGCGAGTTCCGACGAGCTTCTTCGGTAAGCTACTATCTTTCTCAGCGAGCTCCGTGAACTTCTGACGTACCTTCTGACGAGCTTCCGAAAACCCTTCGGCAAGCTCCCTACTCATTCTCGGCTAGTTCCGACAACATTCCCGACGAACCTTTGGACTTCCGTCGGACTCTCGAACTCCCAACGAATCCTTCGCACTTGACTCCGGCACTCTGTTTCGCTTTATGTCTTCATCATTATCGTAGTTAATCCTACACACACAACCCAAAACTCTACTCCGATCTAGACAATTATTACAACTCGAATTGACATTCTATTGCCTGGCACGTCATTGGTTCGTGCTTCATCCGATTCTTCAGCGCATCGTCCTCTCTTGAGGCTTGTTGCCCAATCGGCGGTTGACCTCCACAACCCCGATATCCTCGGCGCAATTCCGCTCTCCTTGGCCCGATGCCCGACGTCCGAAGCCTTCTGCCGTCCAATATCCTGACGTGATCTCCTCCAGCGCAATGTCAATTCCTCCTGTGTCAACTGTCTAATCCTGATTGAGTAGACCTGCATCACTCAAAATACAGTTAAACATCTAAACACAATCAATTAGTTTCATCATCAAAATCTGAGATTTAACAGGAGTCGGAGAGACGCATCCCACCACGAACGATGCCCAGGTCGGCTATTAGAACCCTTGCATATTCTAAACTTGGGGTTGATCTCTTTAGGGGATCGACCTCCTTGGAACTCTATAGGGGTTCCTCCCTCTATGTTGCTGCTCAAAGGCTGTAGAAAAGATTCATCTATTGCTTATCAAAAGAGGAAGAATACAAGGCTATTTATAGGATTTCTAAACCCTAACTCCTAATAGGACTCCTACTCAAGACTCCTACTTCTAACCAACTCCTAATAGGACTTCTACTCAAGACTCCTATTCCTTTACAACTCCTAATTTTTCTATAAGAAACAACCTCCTAACCCTAGCCGGTCTCTTCACCCCTTTAATAGGGGTCGGCTTAGGTAGGTTTTACATGAATGTCCCTCTCAATTAGGACTCTCCTAGTTAGAGTCCTAACAGACCCGCCCTCTTCAAATCAGCCTTGTCCTCGAGGCTGACGATTCATGAATTTTGAGAATTTAATCTTCAAGTCGTCATAGTTCTCCCAAGTGGCATCTTCTGTTGGTAGGTTCACCCATTGTATTAGCACTTTAGTAGTGTTTCGTCATCGTCGAGTCACGATCCGTCGATCAATAATGGTACTTGGCTGGGTCTGGAGTTCTCCTTGGATAGTCATATTTGGCGGGTGGCTTTGGGCTGTCTCCAAGCACCTATTTACAACTTCTGTCTAGCCGTCGATTTGTAGGTAATATGCCGTACTCTTATTCAATTTAGTACCCTGCATATAGAATAATTTTGTCCAAAATCTGCTCGTGAAGATGCAAGTAGAATTTATCATAAGCATAATGCATCCTTTATAGTGTAATTTTTTTAAGTCCCAATTATAATGAGCCACGGAGCTTGGTGCTTCCTCCAAATTTTTTATAATCTTACTAGTCTCTGAATCTTCCTACTATTCCATCTTAATATCCTCAAGGAAGTCGTTAGTCGGAAGTGAAACGGTCGAAACTTCAGCTTGCTCGGGTAGCTTCGAAAGCGCATCTGCAAGAATATTCTCTTTCCCCTTTTTGTAAGTTATTTCATAATCAAATCCAAGAAGTTTTGTTACCCATTTTTGTTGCTCAGGGGATGATATCTTTCGCTCCAAAAAGTACTTGAGGCTTTTATGGTTGGTTTTAATTTGAAATCATCGACCAATCAAGTAGGGTCTCCACCTCATTGCTGCGCGCACAATGGCGAGCATCTCCTTATCATATGTTAACTTATTTTGATGGAAGGGAGATAATACCTTGCTAGTGTATGCGAGTGGTCGACCATCTTGCATGAGAATGACTCCAATTCCGACTCCAGATGCGTCGGCCTCAATAATGAAGGGTCGGTTGAAATCTGGTAGTGTTAGCACCGGCGTCGTCGTCATGGCTGCCTTAAGTTTGTCGAAGGCAGCGGAGGCTCTGTCCAACCATTGGAAGACATCTTTTTCCAGTAAGAAAATAAGTGGTGCATTGATCTTTCCATAGTTTTTCACGAACGTACGGTAGTTGCTTGTTAAACCCAGAAAGCCATGTAGCAATTTTATGTTCCTCGGGGTCGACTAGTTTTGCATTGCTCCAATTTTGAAGGGGTCCACTGCCACACCTTCCTTTGATATGATATGCCCAAGATATTCTACCTTCTATTAAAGAAAGCAAAAATTCGTAGTGGTTGTTGTGTGTTCAAAATGTGGTTTTCGGTATGTCTTCTTCGCATGCTCGTATTTGATGATACCCGGATCAAAGGTCCAGCTTTGTAAAGATTTGTGCTCTCTTTCATCTAGCAATTCATCTACTATTGGAATAAGGTATTTGTCCTTGATGGTTATGTCATTGAGAGCTCGAAAATCAACACATATTCGCCTTGTTCCGTCCTTCTTGCGTACAAGTAGCACCGGTGAAGAGTAGAGGTTGCAACTTGGCCGAATAACTCCTATTTTGAGCATCTCTTTTAAAATCCTTTCTATTTCATCTTTCTGGAGATGTGGATATTGATATGGCTGAGCATTTGCTGAAGATTTGCCTGGAAGAATCGTTATACAATGATCATGCCGACGGGTAAGAGGTAGGTTGCACGGTTCGTCAAATATATTTGAAAATTCAGCAAGCAAGGGAAGTAGATTTGGATCTTCAAATTCTGTTGGCTCACCCTTAGTTTGCTGCTCAACTTGTATCAAAAAGCCGCTGCATACTTTATGCAAAACCTTCTCCATTTGTTGTGTGCAAATCATTGTTATGTCGCCCCCACGTTTCCCGTGCAATGTCACCTGTTTCTCCTTACCGTAAAATTTCATAATTAGTTTCATAAAATTCTGGGAAATATCACATAATATCATCAACCATTTAATTCTGAGCATGGCCTCATGATTGTTAAGAGGGAGAAGGAAGAAATATGCAATTATCTCTTGGTCCTACAGTAATAGTTTCTCCTACGGGCGCCTACGATCACAATTCAAAATCCATCCATCGACGACCTTAACGTCAAACCTGTTATAATTCTCGATAGGTAAAGTCATCTAGACAGCAACCTTACTATTTAGAAAGTTATTAGTACTGCCCGTGTCGATGAGAATAGTGATCGGTTGTTGTTTGAGAAGGCCTCCAACTTTCATCGTTTGCGGGTTTGAGTAGCCGGCTAGCGCATGTACCGTAACTTCAGTTGGTTGTGGCTCTTCTTCTGCATCTTCTTCTTCATGTTCAAGGCTCTCTTCTGGATGTTCAATGACCTCTTCTTCTATTGGTTCAATCATAAGAAGTCTCCCTTTACTACAGCGATGCTCACGGCTCCACGGCTCATCGCAATGCCAACATAACCCCTTCGCATATCGCTCCTGAAGCTCTTCTCTTGTTAACCTCGTTAGTGTAGGGACTCTTCCGACAGTAGGGGGGATTAGTGCTTCAATATTGCTGGTTGAAGAGTGACCCTAGTCCTCCGAGCTTCATGGTTCAATTGCTCCTCTTGATGTCGTGCGAAAGAGATGGCTGCCATAAGCGTGTACGATTGTCGTGCTTTAACTTCTCCTCGGATCTCCGGCTTCAAGCCCTCAATAAAGGTCCTCAATAGCTATTTTTGAGACCAATCATAAGTTTGATTAGATAACCTTTCAAACCTGGTTTGATACTCCTGAATGGTGGAGGTTTGTCGGATCTTTGCTAGTTGTCCATCAATATTCTCGTAATCGGTTGGTTTGAAGCGTATCAGCAGTCCTTCTTTGAATTGTCGCCATAAAAGGACTCGATAAGTATGTTCAAACTAGTCAAACCACTTTATAGTATCCCCTTCAAGATGTATAACTGCAATTTTCACCATTGATGCATCTGCGGTTTTGTGGTACCGAAAATATCGCTCCACGCGCGAGATCCAACCAATCGGGTCTCCTTCTTCCCATCTAGGGAAGTCCACTCTCATGCATGGATAGTTGGGGTTAGTCATAGAGCTTCCCCTCTCTTGGAAGTCATATCTTCGGGCTTGGTGAGATTGGGCAAAGCTCTCTCCTTGATGTGATTTCTTCGAGCTTAGTGGTCGGCCCAATCTGAATTCGGTAAAAAGCGTCCGAATCTTATCCTCCATTTGCGCCTCGAAGGCTTCAAATTTAGCATTGATTACCTCCTCAGATGCCATAGTATATGCCGCCAAATCTGTGATGTTAAGATCTCTCTTTTGTTGTCGGGTTAAAGGCATGTATTGGTTGAGAGAGGTGATGGTCGAAAGGGTTGGTGGATTGGTGGATGTAGGCTACGGTTTAGGCTTGTTTTGTGGCTTTTTTGGGTGAAGTTTGAGGGTGTGGTTTAGTGGAGTTTTAGGGCTGTGGATGAAAGTTTTGGATCTGTGGTAGATGACAGCAAAGGTTTGATAGAAATCAGTGGAAGTTGCAGCAAGTATGTGCTGTCTTGTAAGAGCAGAATTATCGTCGAAGAAACAACGATTTCTCGACGTAATTGCCACAAAAAACTTGAGAGAATTGAGGAGGGAATTGATAGCAAAATCACAGTTTAAATGACAGCAAGGATGACTAATTTAATCAAGAAAATTTTGGTCGTATAACAGCAAGGAAATTGGTGCAAGTTGCGATAGCAGAATTCTCGTCGAAAAATTTCAGCGGTATATGATGAAAATTTACAGCAACACAAAATCGGTTTTAGAGATGAATTCCTCAATAAATCAATCTTAGATAGAAGCCAAGATGATCTATGAAGTGTATAAGAAATTTCATTCAAAAAAGATTGCGAATAGATGGGTTAAGGCAACAATATGCGACTGAAATTTTCTGCAGCACATATTTTTAAGTATAGCAGATTGGATGTAAAAGATTAGTAGTTTTTATTGAGATTTTTTGATTAAACCAAATGGAAATCCACTATTAGGAAGTGTCAAAGATATCATAAAAATTTCATAGAGATTTGGATAGAAACAACATAGTATCAAGATCAAATAAATAGTGCTATGCGGCTGAAATTTTAGAGTACAGATTTTCAAGTATAGCAGATTAAACGTAAAATATTAATAGTTTATATTAAGAATTTTTTGACAAAACCAAAGGAAAATCTTCTGTTAGGAAGTGTCAAAGATGTCATAAAAATTTCGTAGAGATTTGGATAGAAAAAACACAGTAGCAAGATCAAACAGACGGTGCTATATGGTTGGAATTTTGCAATGTATCTTTCATCGTAGAGATGAAAACTTTACGACGAAAAGTTTATGCAGCAATATAGGAATAATTTTTTTGGGATTTTCAAATAAGGATAACTAAATTGCAGCAGCAGTAAGGTAGAAAACCAGAACCTGTTGTAATTCACGGGGAGATCAAAGGATGATTCGTGGTGGTGGAGATGATGGCAGAATTCGGCGATGATCTTTTAAGCAATTGTGAGAATTGCTTTGGGCGGTTATGGAGGGCTGATGGATGGCAGTGGAAGGGCAGCGAGATGCTAAGAACGTTGCTCTGATACCAGGTGTTAGAACCCTTGCAGATTCTAAACTTGGGGTTGATCTCTTTAGGGGATCGGCCTCCTTGGAACTCTATAGGGGTTCTTCCCTCCAAGTTGCTGCTCAAAGGCTGCAGAAAAGATTCATCTATTGCTTATCAAAAGAGGAGGAATATAAAGCTATTTATAGGGTTTCTAAACCCTAACTCCTAATAGGACTCCTACTCAAGACTCCTACTTTTAACTAACTCCTAATAGGACTTCTACTCAAGACTACTATTCCTTTACAACTCCTAATTCTTCTCTAAGAAATAACCTCCTCACCCTAGCTGGCCTCTTCACCTCTTTAATAGGGGTCGGCTTAGGTAGGTTTTACATGACTGTCCCTCTCAATTAGGACTCTCCTAGCTAGAGTCCTAATATCGGCAAACTGAGAAACTCGGATCATCATCCTCTCACAAGGGTCTAGCCGCCTCCGCCAGCCCGACACCTATCTGAGTTGCTCCCAAACGGCCACTCCCGACGGTGAAAACCTCGGCCTAGGAGACACCTTTCGTCGTGCTAAGGAGAGCAGCGACCCGGTCTAGATTCTGACTAACGTCGGCCAATATTCCTTCCCAAGGGTGCGGCCACCTCAGCATCCTACCCACCCAGCAATAAGCTCCCGACATTGACCAGTGGACCTAACCATGCTGACTCATCAGTTACGGTACTTTTATTTACTAACATTTTGGCGCTAGAAGGAGGGCCCTGAATGTCATGGGAATAGCTGGTAGGAACTCGCCCCGGAAGGGAACCCCTGACCAACCTCCCTTCCCCCGAGCCAGAAAGTCAAGCCCTCCCCACCCCTGCGGATGGGAGGATGCCGACTTCGATGCTTGATCGCTACTAGCATTTATTCAACGACCCGGGACTGTCACCCCCGGGGCTTGCCCCGGGGCCTTCGGCCGTGACATCCAAGGTATTCCTTAGCTTAACCAAGCAAGTGCAGGCTATGGCGGGCATGATGCAGACGCTCGCCCCGATTAACCCTTAAATTGGGCCTGATCAATCCAGCCCGGCAACCCCCGAATGGGGAGCAGGTCGAGATCGGAGAAGCCCGTGAGTGAGTGACGGACCCTAGGGGTCCTCCCAAGCAAAACGCACCCACACCCCGCTGAGCCACGCTGCCTCGTTTTGAGCCTGACACCATATTGCCCGACTCGGCGGACGACTCGCTTAGAGCCTAGGTGTCCCGGGTCAATCAGCGCCTAGACGCGTTCCAGCGTGAGCTTCAAAAGTCACGGAGCGAGTCCAACTAGGGCGCCTCAGGCGGGTCCCCCTTCACCCGGGAAGTACAGGACAAACCAGTACCCCTCAACTTTAGACTCCCGATGTTGGAAACATATGATGGAGGCTCTGATCCCATGGAGCACATCTCTATTTTCTAGGCCCAGATGGCCCTCTACAACGCCTCCGATGCGCTGATGTGCCGAGCATTTTCGACCACTCTAAGGGGTCCAGCGCGAACATGGTTTAGCCGGCTATGCTAAGCCTCAGTCTCGTCCTTTAAGTAGCTTGCTGAGAAATTTGAGCAAAACTTACTTGCCAACGCGCGACCCAGGCCTTCCATGTCCACTCTGCTCACACTATCCCAGCGCGTGGATGAGTCGCTCTCTCAGTTCATGGCACGGTTTGCCATCGAAATCGGGGGGTTTTCGGATGCTCACCCTTCTATAATCTTGTAGGCCTTTCTGATGGGTCTGAAGTCTTCGAGGTTCTTTTGGTCGCTGATCGAGAAGCCGCCAGTCACCATCTCCAAAATGCTCCAACACGCCAACCAATACGTCGCCGTCGAGGCTCTAGTAGCGGGGAGGTGCGTAAAATGCAAGAAGCCAAGGATGGAGCTACCTTGGGGCACGACCTCGGTGGTCCCGACACCTCCCTACTGTGGGCTCAACCGACAAGAGCTACCACTCCCAAGGCCCCCACCTCTTCCCCTAAATGCATCCCACACCGAGATCTTCCTCCAGATCAAGGAGACGGGTCTCTTGTAGCAACCTCTCCTTATGAAGGCTACCCACAGAGATCAATCCAAATATTGTAGGTTGCACCGCGACTACGATCATGACACAAAGGATTGCCATGATCTCCGGAATCAGATAGAGGCACTAATCTGGAGAGGCCATCTCGGACGCTACCTCAAATCCCAAGAGGTGACTCCACCCCCCAGAGGACCCCCTGAGAGATAGATCGACGTTATCTTTGGTGGGCCAACAACTAGTGGCAGTAGCATGGTAGCAAGAAAGGCCTACACATGCAGCACGGTGGAGAAGCGCCCCCGGCCCGAGCACGAGCCTAAAATTACCTTTGGGGAAGGAGAGGTCGAGTGCTCCCACTATGACGATGCTCTGGTGATCTCCATCCAGATCGCAAACGCCGAAGTTAGAGGGTGATGGTTGACACCGGGAGTTCCGCCAAACGTTCTCTACTTCGATGCCTTCAAGAGGCTCAACTTGACTGAGGGAGATCTTACCCCTATGGCGGTCAGCACTTACAGGGTTCACTGGGGATTCCATCTCCTCGCTTGGGACCACAATACTCCCCATCACCCTCGGGGAGGAGCCGAGGGTGAAAACAGTAATGTTCACCTTTATGGTAGTCGACCTGCCCTCGGCCTACAATGTCATCCTCGGTCGCCCAACCCTCAACAAGATCAAGGCGGTGGTCTCCACCTATCATAGAACCATCAAGTTCCCAACCTCGGCTAGGGTTGTGTGTTGGGCTAACAGCCCATATTTAGCCAAATGTGGGATTTATCAGCCCACATCTCACCCCCTCTTAACCTAACCCTAATTAACATTAGGGGCGTGTGGGTGGCTATGTTTTAGAGGTAGAAAAAGGCTATAAAAGGGCAGCAACAAGGGCAGCAACCGAGAGATCTTTGCAGCAGAAAAGAGGAGAAGAAGAAGGCAGAAAAACAAGAGAAAGAAAGGGAAGAAAACAAGGACAACACAGAGAGACTGTTCTCAATCATCTAGCAGCGTTCTCATCTTAGGTTAGACCAAATCTACAGTAGACTCTTGCTGTGATTACTTGGGGAGGTTTTAGATATTGTGGACAGTGACATGATCCTTGTATCCTAGTTATTCTCTTGTGATTGTTGCTAGGGTTTAGGGCAAGAGATTAAGATTTGTATATTCATTATTCTTATAGTGGATTATTTCTAGTTTGCCCTGTGGTTTTTACCCTTCACATTGGAGGGGTTTTCCATGTATATCTTGGTGTTCTATTTGATTGTGATTTCATTTAATTTCGCTGCATATCATAGCTTGCTAGTATTTGTTCATATACAAAAGTTATTCCACTTTATATCCCATCAACTTGTATAAGAGCAAGGGTTTTGGTGATTTAATTTTTGTATTTGAACATGGAGGCCAGTAATGTTTCTCGCATGATTAGTTTAAACGGAAACAATTGGATGATTTGAAAATCAAGAATGAAAGATCTCTTATATTGCAAAGATTTATATGGACCTTTGTAGGGGGATAATGCAAAACCCATAACTATGACAGATGATGAGTGGAAGAGGTTAGATCGAAAAACAATTGGATTTATTCGATAGTAGCTTGATGATAGTGTCTTTCACCATGTTTCTACTGAAATTTCTGCATATTCTCTTTGGAAAAAGTTAGAAAGTCTTTATGAAAGAAAAACAGCTGGCAACAAAGCTTTTTTTATCAGAAAACTTGTGAACCTAAAATATAGAGAGGGTGCTTCTATTGCTAAGCATTTGAATGAAATGTAAAGTATTACTAACCAGTTATCCTCAATGAAAATGTCTCTTGATGATGAGTTGCAGGCATTGTTACTTCTCAGTTCATTACCAAAAAGTTGGGAGACACTAGTGGTTTCCTTCAGTAATTCTGCGCCAGATGGTGTTGTCACTATGAGTCAAGTAACAAGCAGTTTGTTGAATGAGGAGTTGAGAAGAAAGAGTTTAGCAACATCTCAGAATGATTCACAGGCACTTATCTCAGAGAACAGAGTAACTAGAAGCAGTTCACGCATGAGTAGGGGCAAGTCAATATCAAGAAAAGATATTGCTTGCTATGGTGAGAAAGGACATTATAAGAACCAATGTAAGCAACCTAAGAAGAGTAAGAAATAGGGAAAAGAAGTGGAGTCTATTGAGTCAAAAGATAATATCACAGCTACAGTGTAGGGTGGTGATTATTTGATTGTCTCCTTCTGATGATATTTTTTTTTTTGTGTGTCAGGATCTTGAGTGGGTGATTGACACAGGTGCTTCTTATCATACTACACCACGGAGGGAGTTTTTTGCTACATACAGGTCTGAAAATTTTGATATTGTCAAGATGGGCAACTATGGCATAGCAGACATCATAGGCATGGGTGATATCCATTTAAAGACCAACCTTGGCTGCAAGTTGGTACTTAAGGATGTGAGGCATGTGGTTGACTTGAGGTTGAATTTAATTTCAGTTGGAAGACTAAATGATGAAGACTATGATAGCAGATTTTACAAAGGGCAATGAAAGCTCAGTAAGGGTTCTCTTGTTATAGCTAGTGGAAAGAAATGTCATACTTTATACAGGTTGCAAGCTAAAGCTTATGATGAGCAGTTAAATGCTATAGAAAAAGACTTCAGCATGGAGTTGTGGAATAGGCGACTGGGACACATGAGCGAGAAAGGGATGCAAGCTCTTTCCAAGAGAGAGGTATTGCCAGACCTCAGAGGTATACATCTAAACCCTTATATTGATTGTTTGGCTGGTAAACAACATAGAGTTTCATTTGCTAGTCCTGTTTTATCTAGAAAAATACATACCTTAGACCATGTTTATACAGATGTATGTTGTCCTTTGAGGACAAAAACTCCTGGTGGATCTGTTGATGTTCTTGGTATAAGTGGTGCACTTTATTTTGTCACTTTTATAGATGATTTTTCCAAGAAAGTTTGGGCCTATGCTTTGAAGACCAAAGATCAGGTTATTAATATCTTCAAAGAGTTTCATGCCAGGGTTGAAAGGGAGACAAAAAGGCAAGTGAAATTCATAAGATCAGATAATGGTGGTTAGTATACAAGATTATTTAATGATTATTGTAGGTCGCATGGGATCCAACATGAGATGACAGTTCCTAGTACACCTCAGCATAATGCAATTGTAGAGAGGATGAACCACACTATCATGGAAAAGATCAGATGTATGCTTTCACAGGCCAAGCTACCCAAAGGGTTTTGGGATGAGGCTTTAAGGACTGCAGTTGATGTGATCAACTTATCACCATGTACAACCCTAGATGGTGATGTTGCAGAGCATGTATGGTCAAGGAAAGATGTTTCCTACAGGCATTTGAGTAGCATTCATTCAGCATTAGAAATGAAATCAGATGCTTCGGAATAATGGTTCAAAAACCCTACATTAACAAAAAAGTTAGCTACTTGGAAATGGGGAGGTTATTGATCCATGGGTCCTCCCTCCCAAGTGATAATACAAGAGTCGTTGGATCCAACAATCTTCCTAAAGCTAGTTTTAATATTGGAAATAAGAGAGCAAAAAAAATTTTCCAGTTGGAAGAGAAAAACTTAGGCTTGTGGTTGATCCATGGGTTCTATTTTGCTTTAAAGACCCCAACCCATGTCTTGTCTTTATTGTTTTAGAAAAGAGTTATCTTTTATGCTTAGTGACATAGTGTCAACTAATCAAATTCAACAATATTTGGTTGTCGTACATTTACACATATTCCAAACAATGAGAGGTCCAAGCTGGATGGTAAGACTAAAGAATATATTTTTCTTAGCTACTCACATGATCATTTTGGTTATAGGCTTTGGGATCCAGAAAAGCAGAAGGTGTTTAGAAGTAGAGACGTAGTCTTCTTTGAGGATCAAACTTTTGAAGATTTGAAGAAGAAGGCACCAGCCAATACTTCTACAAAAGGATTAGCAGATTGTTACCCAATTACTCCTCTAGTATATCAGGGTGATGGGGGAGATGTGCAGGAAGATAGTGTAGAGCCTGATGTTAATCTACCTATAGGACATGTTGAGCAAGAAGAAGTTGGAGGGCAACTTCCCGCAGAACCTCAGTTGAGAAGATCTTCTAGACAATGTCAACCTTCCAGAAGATACTCTACAGATGAGTTTGTGATGCTTACTGATGCAGGTGAACCAGAGAGTTACCAGGAAGAGAAGCAGTTACAGCTTCAGAAAATTCGCACAGATGACAAAGACCTTACCAAAAGAAAGACAGGAGATATGCCGACAGCGGGTCGGCATGGCTTCACATTGAGGAGTCATGAGATAGCCTCCCTTATGGGTTGAAGGGGGAGGTTATTGGGCTGACAGCCCATATTCAGCCCAATGTGGGATTTATCAGCCCACATCTCACCCCCTCTTAACTTAACCCTAATTAACATTAGGGGGGTGTGGGTAGCTACGTTTTAGAGGTAGAAAAAGGCTATAAAAGGGCAGCAACGAGGGCAACAACCGAGAGATCTTTGCAGCAGAAAAGAGGAGAAGAAAAACGTAAAAAAATAAGAGAAAGAAAGAGAAGAAAACAAGGACAATACAGAGAGACTATTCTTAATCATCTAGCACCGTTCTCATCTCAGGTTAGATCAAATCTACAGTAGACTCTTGCTGTGATTACTTAGGGAGGTTTTAGATATTATGGACAGTGACGTGATCCTTATATCCCAGTTATTCTCTTGTGATTATTGCTAGGGTTTAGGGTAAGACATTGAGATTTGTATATTCATTATTCTCATAATGGATTATCTCTAGTTTGCCCCATGATTTTTACCCTTCACATTGGAGGGGTTTTCTATGTATATCTTGGTGTTCTATTTGATTGTGATTTCATTTAATTCCGCTGCATATCATGGCCTACTAGTATTTGTTCATATACAAAAATTATTTCACTTTATATCCCATCATTGGGGAGGCCCGAAGTGACCCAGGGGAGTCAAGGCGATGCTACCTCACTGCGGTTGCTCTCCCAGCAAAGCTGCACCCAACTTCGGTTCCCGACCCCCGTAAAGCACCCATACCACATGTGGCGCTGGAGCCTCCTGAGCCGCTTATTGAGGTACCCCTAAAGCGGAGCCGACCCGACCAGACTATAAAGGTTAGGACAGCACTCCTCGAAGCAAATCAGCTCCACCTTGTCAATTTCATATAGAAGAACACTAACGTATTCGCGTGGTCCCCCGAAGAGATGCATGGGATCGACCCAAAGGTGGTGCAACATCGGCTCAACGTCGACCCTGAGGCGTGGCTGGTAAAGCAAAAATTAAGAAGATTTGCCCCCGACCGAGAGAAGGTGATCCGAGACGAGGTCGATCGCCTTATAAAGGTCGGGTTCGTTATCGAGGTTAAATACCCCCGGTGGTTGTCTAATATAGTCCTCGTCAAGAAGCCTAATGGAAGTTGGAGAATATGTATTGATTACACAAGTCTCAATCGGGCATGTCCCAAGGATTGCTATCTGCTCCCCAGGATAGACCAACTAGTTGATGCCACCGTAGGCCATGAACGCCTTGTGTTCTTGGATGTGTTCTCCGGATACAACCAAATCCGGATGGTGACCCAGGACCGAGAAGATACTACCTTCGTCATCAACCAGGGGGCGTATTATTACAAGGTGATGCCCTTCGGCCTGAAGAACGCTGGCGCGACTTACCAGAGAATGGTCGATAAACTTTTCAAACACCAACTCAAGAGGAACATGGAGGTATACTTAGATGACATGATTGTAAAAAGCAAGGTTGCAGGGGCACATTTGGCCGACCTAGCGGAAACCTTCCAAACGCTTAAGTAGTTCAACATGCGTTTGAACCCGGCAAAGTGCGTCTTCGGGGTTAACTCGGGGAAGTTCCAAGGCTTCATCATTCACCAGCGGGGTATAGATGCCAACCCAGAGAAGGTGCACGCTGTTACTGAGATGCACTCCCCTCTCTCAGTCAAAGAGGTACAACGACTCACTGGGAGGTTGGCAACACTCAGCAAGTTCGTGTCGCGTATAAGCGACAAGTGCCTCCCCTTCTTCCGGGTTCTATGGCAGGCCGACAACTTCACTTGGACCCCTGAGTGCGAGGAGGCCTTCCAAAGGTTGAAGGAGTGCCTCGCCCGCTTACCCCGACTCACCTCACCCAAGCTAGGGGAGATGCTCGGTCTTTACCTGGCGGCCTTGGCACAGGCCATCAGCTTGGTGATGGTTCGAGAGGTACCACCGGCACAACAGCTAGTGCATTACATCAGCTATATCCTCAGAGGGCCTAAGACGCGATACTCCCCCATCAAGAAGCTAGCTCTCACTCTTATCATGACGGCCCGAAAGTTGCGCCCCTACTTCCAAGCCCATACGATCAAAGTAATCACCGACCAACCGCTGCGACAGACTCTTTCCAACTTCGACATGTCGAGTCGTATGCTGCGATGATCGATCAAGCTTAGCGAATTTGACATTCAGTACTCCCCTAGGACCACCATCAAAGCTCAGGCTCTGGCTGATTTTATCTCCGAGCTGGCACCCAAGGACTAGGCTGTGGGGCGGCAAAGCAGCCAGGGCACATAGATGCTACACGTAGATGGCTCGTCCACTTCCGAGGAGGCTAGGGTCAAGTTTATCCTTAGGGACCCATCGGGAGAAACCCACGAGAGATCTCTCCAATTGTAATTCTAAGCCACTAACATTGAGGCTGAGTACGAGGCGCTACTCCATGGCCTACGCCTCACTTTGGAGTTGCACGTAGACGATCTTGAAGTCTTCACCGACTCCCAATTGGTGACGGGACACGTCAATGGTGTCACACCCCTCAAAAATATCCATGATATTTAAAATTCAAGAAAACAAATCAATCCAGGGTCCAAACTAATATTTGAGGTCACTAAGAAAACATTCAGATCAAAATTTCACATCTATAATCTACAAATTTATAAACCCTGTGCAGTTCATAAACATACAACACATTGCTCGATGATTCATAAAATCTGAACCCAACTCACCAAATTAATAACCACAACATAAACTCACAGGTGTGGGAGTCTATACAGTCACAAAACCAACGTTTGCCATAAGTTCATATCGTTACACGAATTAAACTTAACATTCCAGAATCCTAAACATGAGAGGTCCTTTAAACTTATACAACATCCACAAGTTTAGATTCATCATCAACATTTCATTAGATGCAGAGTGTACTTATACAACAAAAACATATATACTAATAAAGATCTGCCCAAAATCTTTTAGCTTTCCACTGCCTCAGCCCAATCTTAACATTTAAGCAAGCGACAAGCTATCCTGAAAAATTTACACAACAACGGGGTGAGCATATAAAGCTCAGCAAGTGCCTAACATATCCATGTCAAAAGAGGACAATTTCCAAAGAGATAAAGTTTCAAAATGCAAGGCAGAATATAAGAATTCATAGACGTAATATCATTAGATGCAAAATCACAAATGACATTTTAATCAAACATATTTGGTTCATAACAGATGGAGCATAGAGTAATTTGAGCATATCAACAATGAATGAAACGTTTCGGAGCATATCAATAACAAATGAAATATTTCTGAGCTTATCAATGGCGTATGAAATGTTCCGGAGCATATCAACGGCGTATGGAACATTTCGAAGCATATCAAAAATGAATGAAATATTTCAGAGCTTATCAATGGCGTACGAAATGTTCCGGAGCATATCAATGGCATATGGAACATTTTGAAGCATATCAACAATGAATGAAACATTTCGGAGCTTATCAATGGCGTATGAAATGTTCCGGAGCTTATCAACGGCGTATGGAACATTTCGAAGCATATCAACAATGAATGAAACATTTCGGAGCATATAAATAACAAATGAAATGTTTCGGAGCTTATCAGTGGCGTACGAAATGTTCCGGAGCATATCAATGGCGTATGGAACATTTCGGAGCATATCAATAACAAATACTAAACAGAAGCTCAAACGTCGTCTTTGACGTTGCATTCATAACATTCTTATCCAAAGCATGTACAGAAACACATAACCAAAGCTCTGAATATCATATCAAACATACAGAAGGTATAGTGGGACCATAGACAGAATGTGATTCATCCATTTCTGAATGACCATCAGACAAAAGTCTCCCACATCTGGAAGCTCCATCCACCCACATCTAGGTGAAGTCAGAGGGGGCCGGCAGAGCATCGCAGGCTCCATGCATAACTCCTTTTACCATTTCTAGCAAAGGTTCACATTATCCCACAACACCAGAGTACAAAAGGGTAGTATGAATAATAAATAGCATATATCGGAAGCACACACGGAACAACAAAACGTACATGTGCCTTTACGAGTCAATACGATGCCAGCAACAATCTCTCACAAATGTATTCAGATTTGGAATGAAATGAAAGCAAGAGTATACAAGGATTCCAAGCAATCATATGTAGCTCAATTTAAATAAGAAGGTTAGATGAATTCAATATCCAAAGGAATGAAACTAGAATAGGCACATATCGAAAGCAAATACGGAACAATGGGATATACATGTGCCTATATGTGTCAATGCGATATAGCATAAACGTTATACAAAAATGTTTCAAGAATGTAAATAATTTATAGGCAAGAGCAAACCAGAATTCAATCACTAACATAAGCCTTAATTGAGCGAAGGGGCTGAATGGAATCTATTTCCAAATGAATGAAACAGAATACGCGAAATCGACCAAAGCTCGATTTCTGACAGGATTCAAGAGGCACATTGAACAAATACTTCAGATTATCAATTATGCTCCAATACTCTTAAAAAAGCTACTGTCGAAAGATATATCAATCTATTTTCTGATGAAACAAGTTTCAAACGAATCAAGGTTTCTAACAAGGAGTTACCATTGATTTAGTGACTAAAGGTCAAAAACTAAATCACTGTTTTACAGAATTCATAGGGCAGAATCAACAGATAGCAGAATAGGCATTTGAATTCCAAATTTTTCAATCTATATATAAAAAGAAAGGTTTACAAGTCTAGTTTCAAATGAAATCTTTTTGGTATAAATCAGAATATCTAACAGGGACTTATAGGCATTTTAGTATCGAAAGGTCAGAAATTTTGATCCCTGTTTTGCAGCATCCATAGGCTCAATTGAAACAGACGTTTGGGTTAGTAGTCGGAGTCCAAAATTTTCAAAATCAATGGCAAAAGGAAGGTATAAGAGTTTACTTTCAAATAAACATGGTCCTACCTACATCCATATTTGGTGCTAAAAATTATGGCTGAAATAATATATAAGGGTCAGTTTACCAAAAAATTTCAGATCCATGATTTTTGTATCTAACAAGAGAAATATCAGGTTCTAGGCTGAAATCTTTCGAATAATTCAGAATAAATATGAGATCAAAGACTAATAATTCTGTAGGATGGGATTAGAATACTTGCCTTTGAGAATTATGACCCTAAATGAGAAGATTTGAGCAAGAAACCTCAAAGCCCCAAATTTTTTCTTCTTCTTCTTCCCCCTTTTTTTTTCTCTTCTTCTTTCTTTCTTTCTCTGTTCATCCACGCAACTGCCTTCTCTGGTTCCTTAAGAACGAAGGCAGAGAGGTTTAAGTGGGATTTGTAATTTTGTGCATTTTGTAGTTTAGTCCTTATATTATTATATTTACGATTAGGTCCTCAGGGTTTACATGTAGACCCTCAGATTTTTTTTTTTGAACAAATCTCCCAAATCTTATGAATAAGTTCTCAGATTCGTACTTTGGCTCTTTTATCAAATTTAAAATAGATACTTATATTACAACTAGAAACTTATATGAAAATTCAGAAATGAGGGATGTTACAAATGGGAGCTGCGAAGCCCGAGGCCCAACGATGGTATCATACCTAATGGAGATAAAGCGACTTGCTCACTATTTTAATCGCCTTTCAGTCACTAGAATACCCCGGGCCCAAAACGAGCAGCCTGACGCGCTGGCCAGATCAGCCTCCACCCACACTCTTGGGTCGGTCCCAGCCACCGAGTCCATGGCGGCCCCGACAATAGCAACTCACGAGGTCGCCAAACCAAATCTACCCCCGAACTGGATAGAGGAGATCCTCTGCTACAAAGCAGGTGGGAAGGAGCCCAACGACCCGACGACTGCGAGACGGTTAAGGTGAGCTCAAGCCTAGTACTATGTCATCGACAAAAAATTGTACCGAAGGGGTTTCTTTCAACCCCTCCTATGCCGCCTTACACTGTCAGAGGTTGAAACTGTCCTTATCGAGCTCCACGAGGGGATTTGTGGGGAGCATGTCGGGGGTTGAACCTTTGCCTTCAAGACCCTCTAGCAAGGGTACTATTGGCCGACCATGTGCTAGGACGCCATGTCATACGTGCAGTAGTGCCCATAGTGCCAACGGCATGCCCGACTACCACACTAGCCGGCAGTTCCCCTAAGTCCGATAGATGTAGCCTGGCCCTTTGCCCAGTGGGGGCTCGATCTCCTCGGGCCTTTCCCTCTAGCATCGGGTCAGCGACGTTTCCTCATAGTTGGGGTTGACTACTTCACGAGGTGGGTCGAAGCCGAACCTTTGGCCTCCATCTTCGAGAAGCACATCCAGAATTTCACATGGAAGAACATCATCACCCGGTTCGGGATCCCGAAGGCTATCATCGTTGACAATGAGACTCGGTTCAACAATACTAAATTCATGGCTTATTGCTAGTCATATGGAATCCAGTTGAAGTTTAGCTCGGTCGCACACCCCCAAACCAATGGCCAGACCGAAGTGATGAATCGAGCAATTCTTGAAGGCCTCAAGAGGAGAATCTCGAGCGTGCATGGGGTTTGGGTGGACGAGCTCCCCAGCGTCCTGTGGGCGATGCGAACAACTCCGAAAACCACTTCAGGGGAGTCTCCGTTTAACCTGGCGTTCGGGATCGAGGCGATCCTTCCGCTCGAGATGGTGTTCCCGAAATTATGCACCTCCAACTATGAGCGAGGGCACTCTGAGGAGGGACTGCGGGCTAACCTGGATCTCCTTGAGGAGAGAAGAGCCAGGGCATACCTACGTGCCCTGGCATTCAAGAAGGTGACTGCTCGGATATACAACCGGAGGGTCCGTCCACGGCCGATCTAGGTTAGAGACCTCGTCCTCCGAAAAGCAGAAGTAAGCAACCCGACCCGAGCAAAGGGAAAACTTGCACCCAATTGGGAGGGCCCCAACCAAGTCTATGACGTGGTCCAAGAAGGAACCTACCGACTTGAAATGATGGAGGGAAATCCCCTATCGAGAACGTGGAATGTCATGAACCTAAAGAAATTCTACCCTTAGGGGGGGGACTGGTCGAGACGCAAGAAAGATATGGGAGCCCACGCATCCACGGTCAGGGAAAAAACCAAGCCAGAAGTCTAAAATGAAAGTGCTTCTCGATCATAAAGTAGGTACATATAGCAGTCGGGCGACATCGCCCCAAGCCCAACCAAATGAAAAAGGGGGAAGGAAAATAAAACTCAAAAGGCGAGGGGGTGCACCCTCTAGCTCAAGGGAGGAGTCGTCGGCCTATCGTCGAAGGGGACGTTCACCGGCATGTCGATGTCCTAGTTCGCCGAGTTATCGATGAAAGGGTCTGACTCCAGGTCCAGGTCTGAGTACTGCGCCCGGAAACGAGCACAGGTGTTAGAACCCTTGCAGATTCTAAACTTGGGGTTGATCTCTTTAGGGGATCGGCCTCCTTGGAACTCTATAGGGGTTCCTCCCTCCAAGTTGCTGCTCAAAGGCTGCAGAAAATATTCATCTATTGCTTATGAAAAGAGGAGGAATACATGACTATTTATAGGGCTTCTAAACCCTAACTCCTAATAGGACTCCTACTCAAGACTCCTACTTCTAACCAACTCCTAATAGGACTCATACTCAAGACTCCTACTTCTAACCAACTCCTAATAGGACTCTTACTCAAGACTCCCATTCCTTTACAACTCCTTATTCTTCTCTAAGAAACAACCTCCTAACCCTAGTCGGCCTCTTCACCTCTTTAATAGGGGTCGGCTTAGGTGGGTTTTACATAAATATCCCTCTCAATTAGAACTCTCCAAGCTAGAATCCTAACAGACCCGCCCTCTTCAAATCAGCCTTGTCCTCGAGGCTGATAATTCATGAATTCTGAGAATTGGATCTTCAAGTCGTCATAGTTCTCCTAAGTGACATTTTCTATTGGTAGTTTCGCCCACTATATTAGCACTTCATTAGTGGGTCGTCATCGTCGAGTCATGATCCGTCGATCAATAATGGCACTGGGTTGGGTCTGGAGTTCTCCTTGGGTAGTCTTATTTGGTGGGTGGCTTTGGGCTGTCTCCAAGCACCTATTTACAACTTTTGTCTGGCCATCGGTTTATGGGTGATATGTCGTACTCCTTTTCAATTTAATACCCTGCATATGGAATAACTTTGTCCAAAATCTGCTTATGAAGATGCAAGTAGAATTTGTCACAAGCATAATGGATCCCTTATAGTGTAATTCTTTTGAGTCCCAATTGTAATGACCCACAGAGCTTGGTGCTTCCTCCAATTTTTTTATGATCTTACCGGTCTCCGAATCTTCTTGCCATTCCATCTTAATATCCTTAAGGAAGTCACTAGTCAAAGGTGAAATGGCCAAAAATTCAGCTTGCTTAGGTAGCCGTAAAAGCGCATCTACAACAACATTCTCTTTCCCCTTTTTGTAAGTTATTTCATAATCATATCCAAGAACCTTTGTTACCCATTTTTGTTATTCAGGGGATGATATCTTTTGCTCCAAAAAGTACTTGAGGCTTTTATGGTCGGTTTTAATTTTGAAATCGTCGACCAATCAAGCAGGGTCTCCACCTCGTTGCTGCGCGCACAATGGCGAGCATCTCCTTATCATATGTTAGACTTATTTTGATGGGAGGGAGATAATTCCTTACTAGTGTATGCGAGTGGCCAACCATCTTGCATGAGAATGGCTCCAATTCCAACTCCAGATGCTTCGGCCTCAATAATGAAGGGTCGGTTGAAATATGGTAGTGTTAGCATCGGTGTTGTCGTCATGGCTGCCTTAAGTTTGTCGAAGGCAACGGAGGCTCTGTCCGACCATTGGAAGACATCTTTTTTCAGTAAGAAGTAAGTGGTGCACTGATCTCTCCATAGTTTTTCACGAACTTGCAGTAGTAGCCTGTTAAACCCAAAAAGCCATGTAGCAATTTTATGTTCCTCGGGGTAGGCCAGTTTTGCATTGCTTCAATTTTGAAGGGGTCCACTGTCACACCTTCCTCTAATATGATATGCCCAAGATATTTCACCTAATGTTGAAGAAAGTAAAAATTCGTAGTGGTTGTTGTGTGTTCAAAAGGTAGTTTTCGGTATGTCTTCTTCGCACACTCATATTTGATGATACCCGGATCAAAGGTCTAGTTTTGTAAAGATTTGTACTCCCTTTCATCTAGGAATTCATCTGCTATTGGAATAAAGTTTTTGTCCATGATGGTTATCCATTGAGAGCTCGGTAATCAACGCATATTCGCCATGTTCCGTCCTTCTTGCGTACAAGTAGCACCGGTGAAGAATAGAGGTTGCAACTTGGCCGAATAACTCCTATTTCGAGCATCTCTTTTACAATCCTTTCTATTTCATCCTTCTGGAGATGTAGATATTGATATGGCTGACTATTTGCTAGAGGTTTTCCTGAAAGAATCGTTATATAATGATCATGCCGACGGGTAAGAGGTAGGTTGTACGGTTCGTCAAATATATTTGAAAATTCAGCAAGCAAAGGAAGTAGGTTTGGATCTTCAAATTCTATTGGCTCTCCCTTAGTTTGCTGCTCAAGTTGTACCAAAAATTTGCTGCATGCTTTATGCAAAACCTTCTCCATTTGTTGTGTGCAAATCGTCGTTACGTCGCCCCCACGTTTCCCGTTTAGTATCACCTGTTTCTCCTTACTATAAAATTTCATAATTAGTTGCATAAAATTCCAAGAAATATCACCTAATATCGTCAACCATTTAATTATGAGCATAGTCTCATGATCATCAAGAGGGAGAAGGAAGAAATATGCAATTATCTCTTGGTAAGGCCTCATGATCAGCAATAGTTTCACTTGCGGGCGCTACGATCATACTTCAAAATCCATCCATCGGCAACCTTAATGTCAAACCTATTGCAATTCTCGATAGGTAAGGCCATCTGGATAGTAACCTTACTGTTTAGAAAGTTATTAGTACTGCCCGTGTCGATGAGAATAGTGATCGGTTGTTGTTTGAGAAGGCCTTCAACTTTCATCGTTTGTGGGTTTGAGTAGCCGGCTAGTGTATGTAACGTAACATCGGTCGGTTGTGGCTCTTCTTTTACATCTTTTTCATCATGTTCAAGGATCTCTTTTGGATGTTCAATGACCTCTTCTTCTATTGGTTCAATCATAAGAAGTCTCCCTTTACTACAGCGATGCTCACGGCTCCACGGCTCGTCACAATGCCAACATAACCCCTTCGCATATCGCTCCCGAAGCTCTTCTCTTGTTATCCTCTTTGGTGTAGGGACTTGGTTGATGGTAGGGGGGGCTGAGGGCTTCAATATTATAGGTTGAGGAGCAACCCTAGTCCTCTGAGCTTCATGGTTCAATTGCTCCTCTTGATGTCATGCGAAAGAGATGGCTGCCATAAGCGTATACGGTTGTCGCGCTTTAACTTCTCCTCGGATCTCCGGCTTCAAGCCCTCAATGAAGGTCCTCAATAGCTATTTTTGAGACCAATCATGAGTTTGATTAGATAACCATTCAAACCTGGTTTGATACTCATGAATGGTGGAGGTTTGTCGGATCTTTGCTAGTTGTCCATCAATATTCTCGTAATCGGTTGGTCTGAAGCGGATCAGCAGTCCTTCTTTGAATTATCACCATGAAAGGACACC
Source organism: Musa acuminata AAA Group (assembly GCF_036884655.1). Taxonomy (NCBI): domain Eukaryota; kingdom Viridiplantae; phylum Streptophyta; class Magnoliopsida; order Zingiberales; family Musaceae; genus Musa; species Musa acuminata. Next base: position 29,856,180 of record NC_088332.1, on the reverse strand, counting down.
ATAAGTATGTTCAAACTAGTCAAACCACTATATAGCAACCCCTTCAAGATGTATAGCTGCAATTTTCACCATAGATGCATCCGCGATTTTGTGGTACCGAAAATATCGCTCCGCGCGCGAGATCCAACCAATTGGGTCTCCTTCTTCCCATCTAGGGAAGTCCACTCTCATGCATGGATAGTTGGGGTTGGTCATAGAGCCTCCTCTCCATTGGAATTCATCTCTTCGGGCTTGGTGCGATTGGGCAAAGCTCTCTCCTTGATATGATTTTTTCGGGCTTAGTGGTCGGCCTAATCTGAGTTCGGTAAAGAGCGTCTGAATCTTATCTTCCATTCGTGCCTCCAAGGCTTCAAATTTAGCATTGATTGCCTCCTTAGATGCTATAGTATATGCCTCCAAATCTATGATGTTAAGATCTCTCTTTTGTTGTTGGGTTAAAGGCATGTATAGGTTGAGAGAAGTGATGGTCGAAAGGGTTGGTGGATTGGTGGATGTAGGTTGCGGTTTAGGCTCGTTTTGTGGCTGTTTTGGATGCAGTTTGAGGGTATGGTTTGATGGAGTTTTAGGGCTATAGATGAAAGTTTTGGATCTGTGGTAGATGGTAGCAAAGGTTTGATAGAAATAAGTGGAAGTTGCAGCAAGTATGTGCTGTCTTGTAAGAGTAGAATTATCGTCAAAGAAACAACGGCTTCTCAACGTAGTTTCCACCAAAAACTTGAGAGAATTGAGGAGGGAATTGATAGCAAAATCACAGTTTATATGACAGCAAGGATATCTAATTTAATCAAGAAAATTTCGGTAGTATAACAGCAAGGAAATTGGTGCAAGTTGCGATTGCAGAATTCTCGTCGAGAAATTTCAACGGGTTATGATGAAAATTTGCAGCAATACAAAATCATTTTTAGAGATGAATTTCTTAATAGATCAATCTTAGATGGAATCCAAGATGATCTATGAAGTGTATAAGAAATTTCATTCAAAAAAGATTGCAAATAGACGGGTTAAGGCAACAATATGCGGCTGAAATTTTCTACAGCACAGATTTTTAAGTATAGCAGATTGGACGTAAAAGATTAGTGGTTTATATTAAGAATTTTTTGATGAAACCAAAGGAAATTCTACTATTAGGAAATGTCAAAGCTATCATAAAAATTTCGTAGAGATTTGGATAGAAACAATGTAGTATCAAGATCAAACAAACAGTGCTATGCGGCTGAAATTTTACAGTGCAGATTTTCAAGTATAGCAGATTAGACATAAAATATCAATGGTTTATATTGAGAATTTTTTGACAAAACCAAAGTAAATCTGCTGTTAGGAAATGTCAAAGATTTCATAAAAATTTTGTAGAGATTTGGATAGAAAAAATATAGTAGCAAGATCAAACAAACGGTGCTATATGGTTGGAATTCTGCAATGTATCTTTCGTCGTAGAGATGAAAACTTTATGACGAAAAGTTTATGCAACAATATAGGAATAATTTTTTTGGGATTTTCAAATAAGGATAACTAAATTGCAGCAGCAGTAAGGTAGAAAACCAGAACCTGTTGTAATTCACAGGGAGATCAAATGATGATCCGTGGTGGTGGAGATGACGGCGGAATTTGGCAACGATCTCTTAAGCAATTGTGGGAAATGCTTTCGGCGGTTGTGGAGGGTTGATGGATGGGTGTGGAAGGGCAGCGAGATGCCAAGAACGCTGCTCTGATACCAGGGGTTAGAACCCTTGCAGATTCTAAACTTGGGGTTAATCTCTTTAGGGGATCAACCTCCTTGGAACTCTATAGGGGTTCCTCCCTCCAAGTTGCTGCTCAAAGGCTACAGAAAATATTCATCTATTTCTTATGAAAAGAGGAGGAATACATGACTATTTATAGGGCTTGTAAACCCTAACTCCTAATAGGAGTCCTACTCAAGACTCCTACTTCTAACCAACTCCTAATAGGACTCCTACTCAAGACTCCTACTTCTAACCAACTCCTAATAGGACTCTTACTCAAGACTCCTATTCCTTTACAACTCCTTATTCTTCTCTATGGAACAACCTCCTAACCCTAGTCGGTCTCTTCACCTCTTTAATAGGGGTCGGCTTAGGTGGGTTTTACATAAATATCCCTCTCAATTAGGACTCTCCAAGCTAGAGTCCTAACAACAGGCCACCCGATACCCATACTCGTACATGACCCGGCCCGACCTCACCAGGCCATGCTCAAACCCGGTGGATGCTTTGTGCCCGACGACCGCCTTCTCGACCCTTCTAGGCAACCCCAACCACTCCTCCTTGAGTGCCTCATTGGTGGCCTGGGCCATCGCCGTGGCAGCCTCGACGTCCTAGGAGAAGGTCAACAGCTCATCATCCAACGAACGGATGTGTGACCAGCTTTCTTCTAGCTTGATCTTCAAACGAGCCACCTCCTCCTCCAACACCGTGGCACGCTCTTCGGTCGCGACAACCGTCTCTGGACCCCCCTTGGCTTGCAGCTCCAGGTTCACCTTCCGAAGGGCATCGTTGAGCTCCATCTGACGCCCAATCGCCCGCCCAGTGTCAAGGAACCGGTCAATCAGCACCATTCTGTAGTGTAGGCTCTGCATGAGAATCTTTGTCAGCATCCACAAAGGAAAGAATCAGCGAGGAGGAGAGACCATCACTTACCCAGACGAGTGTTAGGACTCTAGCTAGGAGAGTCCTAATTGAGAGAAACATTCATGTAAAACCTACCTAAGCCGACCCCTATTAAAGAGGTGAAGAGTCCGGCTAGGGTTAGGAGGTTGTTTCTTAGAGAAGAATTAGGAGTTGTAAGGGAATAGGAGTCTTAAGTAGGAGTCCTATTAGGAGTTGGTCAGAAGTAGGAGTCTTGAGTAGGAGTCCTATTAGGAGTTAGGGTTTAAAAGCCCTATAAATAGCTATGTATTCCTCCTCTTTTCATAAGCAATAGATGAATCTTTTCTGCAGCTTTTGAGCAGCAACTTGGAGGGAGGAACCCCTATAGAGTTCCAACCCCAAGTTTAGAATCTGCAAGGGTTCTAACACCTTGTCACGAACGGTCGTCGCGCACCCGCAACAACTCCGTTCAACGAACCGTTCGTCGCTCACACCTACATGTACAGCTGCTTGACAGCATGTTTTCTCTGGGTTTTGGGTCATTTTGCTTGTAAATATGTAAGTTCAAACAAGCTGCAGTGTTACAAAGTGACCACTCACCGAACCGAGCAAAACAGCCCCAAAACAGCCCAAAACAGCTTCGTTTTCGCGTGCCGCGGGAGGGTAGCGAAGAACTGCCTCTGCTCACCAAAATGTCAGCCATCTCAGACCCCTAGAACCACTCGAGTGGCACAGGGCTGGATGGGGCTTCGGTTATATACCGGGCATTGAGATCTCTTTCGCAAGTTCGCACGTGACCTTTACGGGAACTTGTCTTCGCGCCCGGGACTAGGCGAGCAGCTATTTGTGGGCTTGCAGCTGTTCGTTCATCCTTGAAAGCCTTGTTTTTCTCCCTCTCCCTCTTTTCTCTTGTGCACACAAGGTGTTCGTCGAATTGCTTGTAAAGCTTCCCCTTTTCGCGAGACTTCGGGACTTGTCCGTTGCTTGGTCTTTGAACTAACCATCTTTCTCTTTTACAGGTCCTTCGTGTAACATCCCTCATTTCTGAATTTTCGTATAATTTTCTAGTTGTAATATAAGTATCTATTTTAAATTTGATAAAAGAGTTAAAATATGAATCTAAGAACTTATTCATATGATTTGGGGGATTTGTTCAAAAAGAAAAAAAAAATCTGAGGACCTATATGTAAACCCTAAGGACCTAATCGTAAATATAATAATACAAGGGCTAAATTGTAAAATACATAAAAATACAAATCCCACTGTTTAAGCCTCTCTGCCTTCGTTTATAAGGAACCAGAGAAGGCAACTACGTGGAAGAACAAGAGAAAGAAAGAAAGAAGAAGAGAAGAAAAAGGGGGAAGAAGAAGAAGAAAAAAAAATTGGGGCTTTGAGATTTCTTGCTCAAATCTTCTCATTTAGGGTCATAATTCTCAAAGGTAAGTATTCTAACCCTATCCTACAGAAGTATTAGTCTCTGTTCCTATATTGATTCTGAATGATTTATACTTAGAACCTGATATTTCTCTCTTTGGACATAAAATCAAGGATCTGAAATTTTTTTGGTAAACCGATGCCTATACACTTTTTCAGCTATAATTTTTAATACCAATTGTAGATTCAGGCAGGACCTAGCTCTTTTAAAATTAGACTCTTATATCTTTCTTTTGACACTGATTTTGTGGATTTTGGACACCGAATACTACCCAAACGTCTATTTCAAACGAGCCTATAGATGCTGTAGAACAGGGATCAAAATTTCTGACCTTTTGATACCAAAATACCTATAAGTCTCTGTTGTAAATTCTGATTTGTATCAAACTGACTTCGTTCGAAACTAGACTTGTAGACCTTTCTTTTGACATATTGATTGAAAAATTTGGAATTCAAATGCCTACCCTATTATCTGTTGAATCCGACCTTATGAATTCTGCAAAATAGTGATTTTGTTTTTGACCTTATGTTACCAAATCAAAGGTAACTCCTTGTTGGAAACCATGATTCGTACGAAACTTATTTCAACCGAAAATAGATTGATATATCTTTCGACAATAGCCATCTTGAGGGTATTGGAGTATAATTGATAATATGAAGTATTTGTTCAATGTGCCTCTTGAATTCTGTCAGAAATTGAGCTTTGGTCGATTTCGCGTATTCTGTTTCATTTGTTTAGAAATAGATTTCATTCAGTCCCCTTCACTCAATTGAGGCTTATGTTGGTGCTTGAATTCTGGTTTGATCTTGTCTATAAATTATTTACATTCTTGAAACATTTTGTGTAACTTTTAAGCTATATCGCATTGGCACATATAGGCACATGTATATCCCATTGTTCCGCATTTGCTTTCGATATGTGCCTATTTTAGTTTCATTCCTTTGGATATTGAATTCATCTAACCTTCTTATTTGAATTGAGCTATATATGATTGCTTGGAATCCATTTATACTTTTGCTTTCATTTCATTCCAATCTGAATACATTTGTGAGAGATCGTTGCTTGCATCGTATTGACTCGTAAAGGCACACATTTTGTTGTTCCACATGTGCTTCCGATATATGCTATTTATTGTTCATACTGCCTTTTATACTCTGGTTTGTGGGATAATGTGAACCTTTGCCAGAAATGGTAAAGAGAGTTATGCATAGAGCCTGCGATGCTCTACCGGCCCCCTCTGACTTCACTTAGACGTGGGAGGATGGAGCTCCTAGACGTGGGAGACTTCTGTCTGGTGGTTATTCAGAAATGGATGAATCACATTCTGTCTGTGGTCCCACTACACCTTCTGTATGTTTGATATGATATCCAGGCCTTTGGTTATGTGTTTCTATACATGCTTTGCATAAGAAAGATATGAATGCAACGTCAAAGACGACGTTTGTGCTTCTGTTTGGTATTTGTGATTGATATGCTCCAAAATATTCCATACGCCATTGATATGCTCCGGAACATTTCATACGCTACTGATAAGCTCCGAAACATTTCATTTGTTATTTATATGCTCCGAAATGTTTCATTCATCGTTGAAATGCTTCGAAATGTTCCATACGCCGTTGATATGCTCCAAAACATTTCATACGCCATTTATAAGCTCCGAAATGTTTCATTCATTGTTGATATACTTCGAAATGTTCCATATGTCGTTGATATGCTCCAAAACATTTCATACTCCATTGATAAGCTCCGAAATGTTTCATTCATTGTTGATATGCTTCGAAATGTTCCATATGCCGTTGATATGCTCCGGAACATTTCATACGCCATTGATAAGCTCCGAAATGTTTCATTCATTGTTGATATGCTTCAAAATGTTCCATACGCCGTTGATATGCTCCGGAACATTTCATACGTCATTGATAAGCTCCGAAATATTTCATTTGTTATTGATATGCTCCGAAACGTTTCATTCGTTGTTGATATGCTCTAATTACTCTATGCCCCATCTGTTATGAACCAAATATGTTTGATTGAAGTGACAATTGTGATTCTGCACCTAATGATATTACGTCTATGAATTCTTATATTCTGCCTTGCATTTTGAAACTTTATCTCTTTGGAAACAGTCCTCTTTTGACATGGATATGTTAGTCACTTGCTGAGCTTTATATGCTTACCCCGTTGTTGTATAAATTTTTCAAGATAGCTTGTCGCTTGCTTAAATGTTAAGATTGGGCTGAGGTAGTGGAAAGCTAAAAGATTTTGGGCAGATCTTTATTAGTATATATGTTTATGTTGTATAAGCACACTCTACATCTAATGGAATGTTGACGATGAATCTAAACTTATGGATTTTGTATAAGTTTAAAGGACCTCTCATGTTTAAGATTCTGGAATATTAAGTTTAATTCGTGTAACGATATGAACTTATGGTAAACGTTGGTTTTATGATTGTACAGACTCCCACACTTGTGAATTTATGCTATGGTTATTATTTTGGTGAGTTGGGTTCAGATTTTATGAATCATCGAGCGATGTGTTGTATGTTTATGAACTACACAGGGTTTATAAATTTATAGATTATAGAGGTGAAATTTTGCTCTAAATGTTTTCTTAGTGACCTCAAATGTTAGTTTGGATCCTGGATTGATTTTTTTCTTGAATTTTAATATTATCGATATTTTGAGGGGCGTGATAGAGGTGGTATCAGAGCATGGTTTGAGGGTCACTAAAATATTTGATATGTTGACGTGCAAAATATATTGAGGTCTAATAAACTATAGTGATTGGTGGAAATTTTCTTTGATGCATTTTAGGAATCTAGGATGATGAGGCAATTCGATCCTCTTTTTTGAATTATTTTTTATTAATTAAGTGGGATGAATGGGGTAATCGGGGATATTGAATTAGAGTGGCATAGTTGAAGCACGGTGCACCTAATCCATTGGTGGCAGAAAAATGGATGATGCGAATAGAGAAGATATTTGATGTTCAAAATTGTTCCGATGATCAAACGATTTCTTTTGCCACCTTATATTGGAAGTAGAGGCTGATTATTAATGGGAACAATGAAAAGAATTTTTGAAGATCAATGGCAAGAATGATAAGGACAAGTTTACCAATAAAAATATGATTGGAAATGAATTAGAAAGTGATAACAAGAGGGTCAAGACATTTGAATTTGAAATGGGAAGTCACCACAAAAGACCCAATCATGTGTTAATTACGAGTTAAATTATGAAACAAATTTGTGTTTTTGGGTGATTGGAGTCTATTTTGTTTGTAGAAAGTTGGATCATAAAATAAAAGATTACCCTTTGAACAAGAAGAAAGAGTCACTGCCTCTTAAATCATCAGCCCATGTTAGAGCGTATGCTATCACTGAATATGATTCTAAAAACTTCTGAATTAGTGGTTGAAGGTATTATGCATGTTTATGAAAGAATGCAAATATTTGTTTGACCATGGGTCCCATCTACGATTTGATTCGTAATATTTTGCTTATCACTTGGGTATTCAATCTAGACCACTACATTATGTGCTATATGTAAATACGATCATTGGAGATTCTTTGATAACGGACTTGAATCTGGTCCTCTTGTTTGATTCTTATTGGAGAACTTGAACTTTTTGCTGATTTAGTTCTCCTAGAGATTTGGAGTTTTGATATTATACTTGGTATGAATTGGCTATCTTCTTATCATACCAGTATGGATTCTTATATAACTAATGATCACTTTTTGCATATTAGATCAGCCCATCTTTGGACATAATTTATTTCCTTGTCTAATGTATCCTAGGATGATTTGCCCGAATTACCTCCAAAACGTGACTTTGCTTTTGATTTGGTCTTTGGGACAATCCCAATATCTAAGCCTCTCTATAGAATGACATCATTTGAGTAAGTGGAATTAGAAAAGCAACTACAAGGATTATTAAATAAGGATTTTATTTGGCTTAATATTTCATCATGGGGTGCTTCGGTGTTAGCTAAAAAGATGGATGGAACATTTAGGCTTTGTATTGATTATAGACTGTTGAATCAGGTGACCATCAAAAACAAGTATCCCATACCCAGAATTGATGATTTGTTTGATCAACTACAGGGTGCACAAGTATTCTCTAAGATTGACCTGAGGTCAAGTTACTATCAGTTGAAGATCAAGGAGGAGGATATTCCTAAAACAGCTTTCAGAACTCGATATGGTTACTATGAATTTTTGGTGATGCCTTTTGGTTTGACTAATGCCCTTGCAGCTTTTATGGAACTAATGAATAGGATATTTCAACCGCTCTTGGATGGCTATGTAATTGTATTTATTGATGACATATTGGTGTATTCAAAGAGTAATCAGGAGCATGAGGAACACTTGAGAAATGTATTGTCTATACTAAGAGAAAAGAAGTTGTATGCAAAGTTCAGCAAATGTAAATTGTGGTTAAATGAAGTTGCTTTCTTAGGCCATGTGATTTCAGGAAGGGTATATCTGTTGATCCAAAGAAAATAGAAACTATAGTTGAATGGGAAGTACCAACAAATGTAAAAGAAATTAGAAGCTTCTTGGGCATGGCAGGTTATTACAGGAGATTTGTGGAGGGATTTTCTCGAATCGCTCAACCTCTCACCAAACTCACTAAAAAGAATGTGAAATTTGTATGGGGTGATGATTGTGAGCAAAGTTTTCAAGAATTAAAAAGAAGATTGACTAGTGCTCCTATTCTCACTATTCCAAGTGGTAGTGAGGGATTTGTAGTTTATACTGTTGCTTCAAGAAAGGGCCTCGGATGTGTTTTAATGCAGGAAGAGAGAGTGATTGCTTATGCTTCTAGACAACTAAAAGGTTATGAACTGAATTATCCAACTCATGATTTGGAATTGGCAGCAATTGTTTTTGCTCTAAAGATTTGGTGACATTATTTGTATGGTCGGCAATTTGAAATTTTGATTGATCACAAGAGTTTGAAATATATTTTCACTCAGAAAGACTTAAACATGAGGCAGCGAAGATTGATAGAACTTCTAAAGGATTATGATTGTGTCATCCATTATCACTCCGGCAAAGCCAATGTGGTAGCTGATGCTCTTAGTATAAAATCTACAAGTTTTATGGCTAGTCTGGTCGTGAAGCAATGAAAGTTATTAGAAGAAAATTTTGATTTGAATGCTATGAGGAAAGAGCAAGACTCAATGATATTGATGTCCTCCATTCAGGTGCAATATGATCTTATTCAACAAATTAAGGAAGGACAATTACGAGATCCACGTTTAATCTACTTGAGGAATTGAAGCCAAAATTTCAAGTTTCAAAAGATGGCTTATTGAGATTTGGGGATAGAGTATGTGTACCTAATGAACCAGATATCAAGAACCAAATCCTAAAGGAAAGTTAAGCCCAAGATTGGGTTGGTTTTATCGCTTACAAGATTGCCTTACCACCATCGTTGTACCTTATCCATAATATATTTCATGTTTCGATGATTAGAGAGTATATACCTGATCCTTCTCATATCATTAAGTATGAGCTGATGGAGATCGATAAAGATTTATCTTATGTGAAAGAGCCCACTCAGATTGTTGATAAGAAGGAAAAGATCCTATGGAATCGGGTCATCCCTCTGGTTCAAGTAATTTGGAGACATCATTCTGGAGAGGAAACAATCTGGGAGCTAGAGGAGGAAATGAAAAAGGTGTATCCCCATCTTTTCATCGATAGAGGTATGATAAATTTAGAGGACTAAAATTTTCGGGGGGAGAGTGTAACAATCCTCATTTCTGAATTTTCGTATAAGTTTCTAGTTGTAATATAAGTATCTATTTTAAATTTGATAAAAGAGTTAAAATATGAATATGAGAACTTATTCATAAGATTTGGAGGATTTGTTCAAAAAGAGAAAAGAAAAATCTGAGGACCTATATGTAAACCCTAAGGACCTAATCGTAAATATAAAAATACAAGGACTAAACTGTAAAATGCACAAAAATACAAATCCCACCATTTCAGCCTCTCTTCCTTTGTTCATAAGGAACCAGAGAAGGCAGCTGCGTGGAAGAATAGAATAAAGAAAGAAAGAAGAAGAGAAGAAAAAGGGGGAAGAAGAAGAAAAAAAAAAAATTGGGGCTTTGAGGTTTCTTGCTCAAATCTTCTCATTTAGGGTCATAATTCTCAAAGGCAAGTATTCTAAGCCCATCCTATAGAAGTATTAGTCTCTGTTTCTATATTGATTCTGAATGATTTATGCTTAGAACCTGATATTTCTCTCTTTGGACATAAAATCAAGGATCTAAATTTTTTCGGTAAACTGACTCCTATACACTTTTTCAGCTATAATTTTTAGTACCAATTGTAGATTCAGGCAGAACCTAGCTTGTTTAAAATTAGACTCTTATATCTTTGTTTTAACACTGATTTTGTGGATTTTGGACACCGAATACTTACCCAAACGTCTGTTTCACATGAGCCTATAGATGCTGCAGAACAGGGATCAAAATTTCTGACCTTTCGTTACCAAAATACCTATAAGTCTCTGTTTGAAATTCTGATTTATACCCAACTAACTTCGTTCGAAACTAGACTTGTAGACCTTTCTTTTCACATATTGATTGAAAAATTTAAAATTCAAATGCCTACCCTATTATCTGTTGAATCCGACCCTATGAATTCTGCAAAACAGTGATTTTGTTTTTGACCTTGTGTTACCAAATCAAAGGTAACTCCTTATTGGAAACCATGATTCGTACGAAACTTATTTCAATAGAAAATAGATTGATATATCTTTTGACAATAGCCTTTTTGAGGGTATTGGAGCATAATTGATAATTTGAAGTATTTGTTCAATGTGCCTCTTGAATTCTGTCAGAAATCGAGCTTTGGTCGATTTCGCGTATTCTGTTTCATTTGTTTGGAAATAGATTCCATTCAGTCCCCTTCACTCAATTGAGGCTTATGTTGGTGCTTGAATTCTGGTTTGATCTTATCTATAAATTATTTACATTCTTGAAATATTTTGTGTAACTTTTAAGCTATATCGCATTGACACATATAGACACATGTATATCCCATTGTTCCGCATTTGCTTTCGATATGTGCCTATTCTAGTTTCATTCCTTTGGATATTGAATTCATCTAACCTTCTTATTTGAATTGAGTTATATATGATAGCTTGGAATCCATTTATACTTTTGTTTTCATTTCATTCCAATCTGAATACATTTGTGAGAGATCGTTGCTTGCATCGTATTGACTCGTAAAGGCACATGTACATTTTGTTGTTCCGCGTGTGCTTCTGATATATGCTATTTATTGTTCACACTCCCTTTTGTACTCTGGTGTTGTGGGATAATGTGAACCTTTGCCAGAAATGGTAAAGGGAGTTATGCATAGAGCCTGCGATGCTCTACCGGCCCCCTCTGACTTCACCTAGACATGGGTGGATGGAGCTCCCAGACGTGGGAGACTTCTGTCTGGTGGTCATTCAGAAGTGGATGAATCACATTCTGTTTGTGGTCCCACTACACCTTCTGTATGTTTGATATGATATCCAAAGCTTTGGTTATGTGTTTTTGTACATGCTTTGGATAAGAAAGATATGAATGCAACGTCAAAAACGACGTTTGAGCTTCTATTTGGTATTTATGATTGATATGCCCCGAAATATTCCATACGCCTTTGATATGCTTCGTTGAAATGCTTCGAAATGTTCCATACGCCTTTGATATGCTCCAAAACATTTCATACGCTATTAATAAGCTCCGAAATGTTTCATTCATTGTTGATATGCTTCGAAATGTTCCATATGCCGTTGATATGCTCCGGAATATTTCATACGCCATTGATAAGCTCCGAAATGTTTCATTCATTGTTGATATGCTTCGAAATGTTCCATACGCCGTTGATATGCTCCGGAACATTTCATACGTCATTGATAAGCTCCGAAATATTTCATTTGTTATTTATATGCTCCGAAACGTTTCATTCGTTGTTGATATGCTCCAATTACTCTATGCCCTATCTGTTATGAACCAATATGTTTGATTGAAGTGACAATTGTGATTCTGCACCTAATGATATTACGTCTATAAATTCTTATATTCTGCCTTGCATTTTGAAACTTTATCTCTTTGGAAACAGTCCTCTTTTGACATGGATATGTTAGTCACTTGCTGAGCTTTATATGCTTACCCCGTTGTATAAATTTTTCAGGATAGCTTGTCGCTTGCTTAAATTTTAAGATTGGGCTGAGGCAGTGGATAGCTAAAAGATTTTGGGCAGATCTTTATTAGTATATATGTTTTTGTTGTATAAGTACACTCTGCATCTAATGGAATGTTGACGATGAATCTAAACTTGTGGATTTTATATAAGTTTAAAGGACCTCTCATGTTTAAAATTCTGGAATATTAAGTTTAATTCGTGTAACGATATAAACTTATGGTAAACGTTGGTTTTATGATTGTACAGACTCCCACACTTGTGAATTTATGCTATGGTTATTATTTTGGTGAGTTGGGTTCAGATTTTATGAATTATCGAGCGATGTGTTGTATGTTTATGAACTACACAGGGTTTATAAATTTATAGATTATAGAGGTGAAATTTTGATCTGAATGTTTTCTTAGTGACCTCAAATGTTAGTTTGGATCGTGGATTTATTTGTTTTCTTGAATTTTAATATTATCGATATTTTGAGGGGCGTGACAGAGGTTGGTCCGCAACTGTCACGCCCCTCAAAATAATATCGATATTAAAAATTCAAGAAAACAAATCGATCCAGGATCCAAACTAACATTCGAGGACACTGAAAAACATTCTATCAAAATTCACATCTATAAAACCTCTGCAGTTTATAATCATATATCACATCACTCGATAATTCACATTTATGGCAACCAAAGCCAACTTGACAAATATGAACAACATTTACAAATCCACAAGCTAATTAAATTATATAATCAGAACTCCAACTATTCACCACAAGTTCATATCATCATACATTAAACTTAACATTCCAGAATCTTAAACATGAGAGGTCCTTTAAACTTAAACAAAATCCACAAGTTTAGATTCATCGTCAACATTTCATTAGATGCAGCATGTGCTTATACAACAAAAATATATATACTAATAAAGATCTACCCAAAATCTTTTAGCTTTCCACCGCCTCAGCCCAATCTTAACATTTAAGCAAGCGACAAGCTATCCTGAAAAATTTATACAACAAAGGGGTGAGCATATAGAGCTCAACAAGTGACTAACATATCCATTGTCAAAAGAGGACAATTTCCAAAGAGATAAAGTCTCAAAATACAAGGCAGAATATAAGAATTCATAGACGTAATATCATTAGGTGCAGAATCATAATTGTCATTTCAATCATATATATTTGGTTCCTAACAGATGGGGCATAGAGTAATTGGAGCATATCAATAGCGTACGAGATGTTCTGGAGCATATCAATGGCAAATAGGATATTTCAGAACATATCAGGTCATAGATAATGGAACACAGAGTTGCTTCAACAACGAATGAAATGTTTCGGAGCATATCAATGGCAAATAGGACATTTCAGAACATATCAGGTCATAGCAAATGGAACACAGAGTAATTGAAGTATATCAATAGCGTATGAAATGTTCTGGAGTATATCAATGACATAAGGAACATTTCAAAGCGTAACAATAACAGATGAAACAGATAGAATGTGAAGTGGGATTCCAAACATAATATAGTCCATCCATTTCTGAATGACCACCAAACATAATCTAGAGCATCGTAGGCTCTAAGCACATACCCTTTACCATTTCTGGCAAAGGTCCAAATAATCCCACAAACACCAGAGTACAAAAGGGTATTATGAACAATAATTTGAGACAGTAGCAAATGAAGCATTGCGGAGCATATCAATGGCCTATGAAATGTTCCGGAGTATATCAACGGCATATGGAACATTTCAGAGCATATCAATAACAAATACCAAACAGAAGCTCAAACGTCGTCTTTGACGTTGCATTCATATCATTCTTATCCAGAGCATGTACAAAAACACATAACCAAAGCTCTGGATATCACATTCTGTATGTGGTCCCACTATACCTTCTGTATGTTTGATATGATATCCAGAGCATGTACAAAAACACATAACCAAAGCTCTGGATATCATATCAAACATACAAAAGGTGTAGTGGGACCACAGACAGAATGTGATTCATCCATTTCTGAATGACCACCAGACAGAAGTCTCCCACGTCTGGGAGGTCTCCCACGTCTGGGAGCTCCATCCACCCACGTCTAGGTAAAGTCAGAGGGGGCCGGCAGAGCATCGCAGGCTCTATGCATAACTCCCTTTACCATTTATAGCAAAGGTTCACAAATCTCACAAACACCAGAGTACAAAAGGATAGTATGAACAATGACTAGCACATATTGGAAGCACACGCGGAACAACAAAACGTACATGTGCCTTTACGAGTCAATCCAAAGTAAGCAATAATATTTCACAATTGTATTCAGATTTGAAAGGAATTGAAAGCAAGGCACATATGTAATCCAAGCAATCATATACAACTCAATTCAAATAAGAAGGTTAGATGAATTCGATATCCAAAGGAAAGAAACTAGAATAGGCACACATCGAAAGCAAATGCGGAACAATGGGTTATACATATGCTTATATAAGTCAATGTGATATAGAATAAACGTTACACAATATGTTCAGGAATGGTAATAATTTATAGATAAGAGAAAACGAGAATTCAAACATTAATATAAGCCACAATTGAGTGAAGGGAACTGAACAAAATCTATTTCCAAACGAACGAAAACAGAAGATACGAAATCGATCAAAGCTCGATTTCTAACAGAATTCAAGAGGCACATTGAACAAATGATTCAGATTGTCAATTATGCTCCAATACCCTCAAGAAGGCTATTGTCAAAAGATATATCAATCTATTTTCTGTTGAAACAAGTTTCGTACGAATCATGGTTTCCAACAAGGAGTTACCTTTGATTTGGTAACACAAGGTCAAAAACAATATCATTGTCTTGCAGAATTCATAGGGTCAGATTCAACATATAATAGTGTAGGCATTTGAATTCCAAAATTTTCAAACTATATGTCAAAAGAAAGGTCTACAAGTCTATTTTCGAACGAAATCAGTTTGGTATAAATCAGAATTTGCAACAGGGACTTATAGGTATTTTAGTATCCAAAGGTCAGAAAAATTGATCCCTGTTCTGCAGCATCTATAGGCTCATTTGAAACAGACGTTTGGGTAATTATTCGGTGTCCAAAATCTACAAAATCAGTGTCAAAAGAAAGATATAAGAGTCTAATTTCAAACGAGCTAGGTCTTACCTGAATCCACATTTGGTGTTAAAATTTATAGCTGAAAAAGTACATAGGGGTTAGTTTACCGAAAAAATTTCCGATCCTTGGTTTTATGTCCAAAGAGAGAAATATTAGATTCTAAGCATAAATCTTTCAGAATCAATATAGGAACATAGACTAATACTTCCGTAAGATGGGGTTAGAACACTTGCCTTTGAGAATTATAGCCCTAAATGAGAAGATTTGAGCAAGAAACCTTAAAGCCCCAATTTTTTTCTTCTTCTTCTTCTTTCTTTCTTTCCCTGATCATCCACGCAGCTGCCTTCTCTGCTTCCTTAAGAACGAAGGCAAAGAGGCTTAAACGGTGGGATTTGTATTTTTGTGTATTTTGCAGTTTAGTCCTTGTATTATTATATTTACGATTAGGTCCTCAGGGTTTACATATAGGTCCTCAGATTTTTTTTTGAACAAATCCTCCAAATCTTATGAATAAGTTCTCAGATTCATGCTTTGACTTTTTATCAAATTTAAAATAGATACTTATATTATTACTAGAAACTTATACGAAAATTCAGAAATGAGGGATGTTACACTCTCTCCCCCTTAAAAGAAAAATTTAGTCATCTAAATTTATCATACCTCTATCGATGAAAAGATGGGGATACACCTTTTTCATTTCCTCCTCTAGCTCTCAGGTTGTTTCCTCTCCAGAATGATGTCTCCAAATTACTTGAACCAGAGGGATGACCCGATTCCTCCGGATCTTTTCCTTCTTATCCACAATCTGAGTAAGCTCTTCCACATAAGATAAAATCTTTATCGATCTCCATCAACTCATACTTAATGATATGAGAATGATCAGGTATATACTCTCTAATCATCGAAACATGAAATATATTATGGATAAGGCACCACGATGGTGGTAAGGCAATCCTGTAAGCGACAGAACCAACCCAATCTTGGGCTTAACTTTCCTTTAGGATTTGGTTCTTGATATCTGGTTCATTAGGTACACATACTCTATCCCCAAATCTCAATAGGCCATCCTTTGAAACTTGAAATTTTGGCTTCAATTCCTTTTCTACTTCATTCCTCAAGTAGATTAAACGTGGATCTCGTAATTGTCCTTCCTTAATTTGTTGAATAAGATTAGATTGCACCTGAATGGAGGCCATCAATATCATTGAGTCTTGCTCTTTCCTCATAGCAGTCAAATCAAAATTTTCTTCTAATAACTTTCATTGCTTTACGACCAAACTAGTCATAAAACATCTAGATTTTCTACTAAGTGCATCAGCTACAACATTGGCTTTGCCCGGGTGATAATGGATGGCACAATCATAATCCTTCAGAAGTTCTATCCATCTTCGTTGCCTCATGTTTAACTCTTTTTGAGTGAAAATATATTTTAAACTCTTGTGATCAGTAAAGATTTCAAATTGTTGACCATACAATAATGTCTCCAAATCTTTAGAGCAAAAATAATTGCTGCCAATTCCAAATCATGAGTTGGATAATTCAATTCATAACCTTTTAGTTGCTTAGAAGCATACGCAATCACTCTCCCTTCCTGCATCAAAACACATCCAAGGCCCTTTCTTGAAGCATCAGTATAAACTACAAATCCCTCACTACCACTTGGAATAGTGAGAATAGGAGCACTAGTCAATCTTCTTTTTAACTCTTGAAAACTTTGATCACAATCATCACCCCATGCAAATTTCACATTCTTTTTAGTGAGTTTGGTGAGAGGTTGAGCGATTCAAGAAAATCTCTCTACAAATCTCCTATAATAACATGCCATGCCCAAGAAGAGTCTAATTTCTATTACATTTGTTGGTACTTCCCATTCAACTACAGCTTCTATTTTCTTTGGATCAACAGATATACCCTTCCTTGAAATCACATGGCCTAAGAAAGCAACTTCATTCACCCACAATTCACATTTGCTAAACTTCGCATACAACTTCCTTTCTCTTAGTATGGACAATACATTTCTCAAGTGTTCCTCATGCTCCCGATTACTCCTTGAATACACCAATATGTCATCAATGAATACAATTACACAGTCATCCAAGAGTGATTGAGCGGTTGAAATATTCTATTCATTTGTTCCATAAAAGCTGCAGGGGCATTAGTCAAACAAAAAGGCATTACTAAGAATTCATAGTGACCATATCGAGTTCTGAAAGCTGTTTTTGGAATATCCTCCTCCTTGATCTTCAACTAATAGTAACCTGACTTCAAGTCAATCTTAGAGAATACTTGTGCACCCTGCAGTTGATCAAACAAATCATCAATCCTGGGTATGGGATACTTGTTTTTTGATGGTCACCTGATTTAACTTTCTATAATCAGTACAAAACCTCAATGTTCAATCCATTTTTTAACTAACACCGGAGCACCCAATGATGAAATATTAAGCCAAATAAAATCTTTATTTAATAGTCCTTCTAGTTGCTTTTCTAATTCCACTTACTCAAATGATATCATTCTGTAGAAAGGCTTAGATATTGGGATTGTCCCAAAGACCAAATCAAAAGCAAAGTCATGTTTTGGAGGTAATTCAGGCAAATAATCTTGGGATACATTAGGCAAGGAGATAAATCATGTCCAATACTTTCAAAATAAAGGATCGGTTGATCAAATGTACAAAAAGTGATCATTCGTTATATACCAATCTATACTGGTATTATAGGAAGATAGTCAATCCATACCAAGTATAATATCAAAGCTCCAAATCTCTAGGAGAACTAAATCAGCAAAAAGTTCAAGTTCTCCAATAAAAATCAGACAAGAGGACCAGATTCAAGTTTGTTATCAAAGAATCTCCAATGATCGTATTCACAATGCAATGGTCTAGGTTGCATACCCAATTGATAAGCAAAATATTATGAATCAAATCGTAGATCAGACCCATGGTCAAACAGATATTTATATTCTTTCATAAGCATGCATAATACCTTCGACCACTAATTCAGAAGTTTCAGAATCATATTCAGTGATAGCATACACTTTAACATGGGCTAAGGATTTAAGAGGCAGTGACTCTTTCTTCTTGTTCAAAGGGCAGTCTTTTATTTTATGATCCAACTTTCCACAAGCAAAATAGACTCCAATCACTCGGAAACACAAATTTGTTTCATTATTTAACTTGTAATTCACACATGATTGAGTCTTTTGTGATGACTTCCATTTTCAAATCCAAATGTCTTGACCCTCTTGTTATCACTTTCTAATTCATTTCCAATCATATTTTTATTGGTAAACTTATCCTTATCATTCTTGCCACAAATCTTCAAAAATTATTTTCATTGTTCCCATTAATGATTAGACTCTACTTCCAATATAAGGTAGCAAAAGAAATCTTTTGATCATCAGAACAATTTTGTATATCAAATATCTTATCTGTTTGCATCATTCGTTTTTCTACCACCAATGAAATTAGGTTCACCATGCTTTCATTGCGCTACTCTAATTTAGTATCCTCGATCAACCCTTTCATCCACCTTAATTAATCAGAAACAAATGAAATAGGAGGGCCAAATGTCCTCATCATCCTAGATTCCTAAAATACATCAAAGAAAATTTTCACCGATCAGTATAGTTCACTAGACCTCAATATATTTTGCACGTCATCATATCAAGTATTTCAGTAATCCTCAAATCATGCTCTGATACCAACTCTGTCACGCCCCTCAAAATAATATCGATATTAAAAATTCAAGAAAACAAATCGATCCAGGATCCAAACTAACATTCGAGGACACTGAAAAATATTCTATCAAAATTCACATCTATAAAACCTGTGCAGTTTATAATCATATATCACATCACTCGATAATTCACATTTATGGCAACCAAAGCCAACTTGACAAATATAAACAACATTTACAAATCCACAAGCTAAATAAATTATATAATCAGAACTCCAACTATTCACCACAAGTTCATATCATCATACATTAAACTTAACATTCCAGAATCTTAAACATGAGAGGTCCTTTAAACTTAAACAAAATCCACAAGTTTAGATTCATCGTCAACATTTCATTAGATGCAGCGTGTGCTTATACAACAAAAATATATATACTAATAAAGATCTGCCCAAAATCTTTTAGCTTTCCACCGCCTCAGCCCAATCTTAACATTTAAGCAAGCGACAAGCTATCCTGAAAAATTTATACAACAAAGGGGTGAGCATATAGAGCTCAGCAAGTGACTAACATATCCATTGTCAAAAGAGGACAATTTTCAAAGAGATAAAGTCTCAAAATACAAGGCAGAATATAAGAATTCATAGACGTAATATCATTAGGTGCAGAATCATAATTGTCATTTCAATCATCCATATTTGGTTCCTAACAGATGGGGCATAGAGTAATTGGAGCATATCAATAGCGTACGAGATGTTCCGGAGCATATCAATGGCAAATAGGACATTTCAGAACATATCAGGTCATAGCAAATGGAAAACAGAGTTGCTTCAACAACGAATGAAATGTTTCGGAGCATATCAATGGCAAATAGGACATTTCAGAACATATCAGGTCATAGTAAATGGAACATAGAGTAATTGAAGCATATCAATAGCGTATGAAATGTTCCGGAGTATATCAATGACATAAGGAACATTTTGAAGCGTAACAATAACAGATGAAATCGATAGAATGTGAAGTGGGATTCCAAACATAATATGGTCCATCCATTTCTGAATGACCACCAAACATAATTTAGAGCATCGCAGGCTCTAAGCACATACCCTTTACCATTTCTGGCAAAGGTCCAAATAATCCCATAAACACCAGAGTACAAAAGGGTATTATGAACAATAATTTGAGACAGTAGCAGATGAAGCATTGCGGAGCATATCAATGGCGTGTGAAATGTTCTGGAGTATATCAACGGCATATGGAACATTTCAGAGCATATCAATAACAAATACCAAACAGAAGCTCAAACGTCGTCTTTAACGTTGCATTCATATCATTCTTATCCAGAGCATGTACAGAAACACATAACCAAAGCTCTGGATATCATATCAAACATACAGAAGGTGTAGTGGGACCACAGATAGAATGTGATTCATCCATTTCTGAATGACCACCAGACAGAAGTCTCCTACGTCTGGGAGGTCTCCCACGTCTGGGAGCTCCATCCACCCACGTCTAGGTAAAGTCAGAGGGGGCCGGCAAAGCATCGCAGGCTCTATGCATAACTCCCTTTACCATTTCTGGCAAAGGTTCACAAATCCCACAAACACCAGAGTACAAAAGGATAGTATGAACAATGAATAGCACATATCGGAAGCACACGCGGAACAACAAAACGTACATGTGCCTTTACGAGTCAATCCGAAGTAAGTAATAATCTTTCACAATTATATTCAGATTTGAAAGGAATTGAAAGCAAGGCACATATGGAATCCAAGCAATCATATACAACTCAATTCAAATAAGAAGGTTAGATGAATTTGATATCCAAAGGAAAGAAACTAGAATAGGCACACATCGAAAGCAAATGCGGAACAATGGGTTATACATGTGCCTATATAATTCAATGTGATATAGCATAAACGTTACACAATGTGTTCAAGAATGGTAATAATTTATAGACAAGAGAAAATGAGAATTCAAACATTAATATAAGCCACAATTGAGTGAAGGGAACTGAACAAAATCTATTTCCAAACGAACGAAAACAGAAGATACAAAATCGATCAAAGCTCGATTTCTAGCAGAATTCAAGAGGCACATTGAACAAATGATTCAGATTGTCAATTATGCTCCAATACCCTCAAGAAGGCTATTGTCAAAAGATATATCAATCTATTTTCTGTTAAAACAAGTTTCGTACGAATCATGGTTTCCAACAAGGAGTTACCTTTGATTTGGTAACACAAGGTCAAAAACAAAATCATTGTCTTGCAGAATTCATAGGGTCAGATTCAACATATAATAGGGTAGGCATTTGAATTCCAAATTTTTCAATCTATATGTCAAAAGAAAGGTCTACAAGTCTAGTTTCGAACAAAATCAGTTTGGTACAAATCAGAATTTCCAACAGGGACTTATAGGTATTTTAGTATCGAAAGGTCAGAAATGTTGATCCCTGTTCTGCAGCATCTATAGGCTCATTTGAAACAGACGTTTGGGTAATTATCCGGTGTCCAAAATCGACAAAATCAGTGTCAAAAGAAAGATATAAGAGTCTAATTTCAAACGAGCTAGGTCTTGCCTGAATCCACGTTTGGTGCTAAAATTTATAGCTAAAAAAGTGCATAGGGGTCAGTTTACCGAAAAAATTTCAGATCCTTGGTTTTATGTCCAAAGAGAGAAATATCAGATTCTAAGCATAAATCTTTCAGAATCAATATAGAAACATAGACTAATACTTATGTAGGATGGAGTTAGAATACTTGCCTTTGAGAATTATAGCCCTAATTGAGAAGATTTGAGCAAGAAACCTTAAAGCCTTAATTTTTTTTTTCTTCTTCTTCTTTCTTTCCCTGATCATCATCCACGTGCCTTCTCTGCTTCCTTAAGAAGGAAGGCAGAGAGGCTTAAACGGTTGCAGTTTAGTCCTTGTATTATTATATTTACGATTAGGTCCTCAGGGTTTACATATAGGTCCTCAGATTTTTTTTTGAACAAATCCTCCAAATCTTATGAATAAGTTCTCAGATTCATACTTTGACTTTTTATCAAATTTAAAATAGATACTTATATTACAACTAGAAACTTATACGAAAATTCAGAAATGAGGGATGTTACAACAACGGCGGACCAAAATGCTTAAGCGGGAGTTAACGTAGTACGCTCATCAGGCCCTTATAAGCTAATCATACAAATTGCCCACTTCCAATGTGGGACTAATGGGATATTACATTATCCCCAACTTAATTAGCTTGACGTCCTCGTCAAGGTCGAACATAACCCAGATCGAACCCTAGTATAGTGCATGTGAGGATTCACTCAGTAGTGGCTCCACACCGTGATGAGTTCTCTGACTCCATCTATGGGTAGCCCTTTCCTACTCGAGCCCTCTCACCCTGTACCTAATGAACCAGATATCAAGAACCAAATCCTAAAGGAAAGTTAAGCCCAAGATTGGGTTGGTTCTGTCGCTTACAGGATTGCCATACCACCATCGTTGTGCCTTATCCATAATATATTTCATGTTTCGATGATTAGAGAGTATATACCTAATCCTTCTCATATCATTAAGTATGAGCTGATGGGGATCGATAAAGATTTATCTTATGTGGAAGAGCCCACTCAGATTGTTGATAAGAAGGAAAAGATCCTGAGGAATCGGGTCATCCCTCTGGTTCAAGTAATTTGGAGACATCATTCTAGAGAGGAAATAATCTGGGAGCTAGAGAAGGAAATGAAAAAGGTGTATCCCCATCTTTTCATCGATAGAGGTATGATAAATTTAGAGGACTAAAATTTTCTTTTAAGGGGGGGAGAGTGTAACATCCCTCATTTCTGAATTTTCGTATAAGTTTTTAGTTGTAATATAAGTATCTATTTTGATAAAAGAGTTAAAATATGAATATGAGAACATATTCATAAGATTTGGGGGATTTGTTCAAAAAGAAAGAAAGAAAGAAGAAGAGAAGAAAAAGGGGGAAGAAGAAGAAGAAAAAAAAATTGGGGCTTTGAGGTTTCTTGCTCAAATCTTCTCATTTAGGGTCATAATTCTCAAAGGCAAGTGTTCTAACCCCATCCTACAGAAGTATTAGTCTCTGTTCCTATATTGATTCTGAATGATTTATGCTTAGAACCTGATATTTCTCTCTTTGGACATAAAATCAAGGATCTGAAATTTTTTTGGTAAACTGACCCCTATACACTTTTTCAGCTATAATTTTTAGTACCAAATGTGGATTCAGGCAGAACCTAGCTTGTTTAAAATTAGACTCTTATATCTTTCTTTTGACACTGATTTTGTGGATTTTGGACAATGAATACTTACCGAAACGTCTATTTCAAAAGAGCCTATAGATGCTGCAGAATAGGGATCAAAATTTCTGACCTTTTGATACTAAAATACCTATAAGTCTCTGTTGGAAATTCTGATTTGTACCAAACTGGCTTCGTTCGAAACTAGACTTGTAGACCTTTCTTTTGACATATTGATTGAAAAATTTGGAATTCAAATGCCTACCTTATTATCTGTTGAATCTGACCCTATGAATTCTGCAAAATAGTGATTTTGTTTTTGACCTTGTGTTACCAAATCAAAGGTAACTCCTTGTTGGAAACCATGATTCGTATGAAACTTATTTCAATAGAAAATAGATTGATATATCTTTCGACAATAGCCTTCTTGAGGGTATTGGAGCATAATTGACAATCTGAAGTATTTATCCATTGTGCCTCTCGAATTCTGTCAGAAATCGAGCTTTGATCGATTTCGCATCTTTTGTTTCGTTCGTTTGGAAATAGATTCCATTCAGTCCCCTTCACTCAATTGAGACTTATGTTAGTGCTTGAATTCTGGTTTGCTCTTGTCTGTAAATTATTTACATTCTTGAAACATTTTGTGTAACGTTTAAGCTATATCACATTGACACATAAAGGCACATGTATATCCCATTGTTCCGCATTTGCTTTCGATATGTGCCTATTCTTGTTTCATTCATTTGGATATTGAATTCATATAACCTTCTTATTTGAATTGAGCTATATATGATTGCTTGGAATCCGTGTATACTCTTACTTTCATTTCATTCCAAATCTGATACCACATCTATCACGCCCCTCAAAATATCCATGATATTAAAAGTTTTTCATCACAAACCAATCCAGGATCCAAACTAATATTTGAGGACACTGAAAAACATTCTATCAAATTCACATCAATAAAACCTGTGCAATTTATAATCATATATCATATCACTCGATAAAAACATTATATCAAATTCACATTTATAAAACATGTGTAATTTATAATCATATATCACATCACTCGATAATTCACATTTATGGCAACCCAAGCCAACTTGACAAACATGAACAACATTTATAAATCCACAAGCTAAATAAATTATACAATCAGAATTTCAACTATTCACCACAAGTTCATATCATCATAAACTAGACTTAACATTCCGAAATTCCAAATAAGAGAGATCTTCTAACACTTTTACACAGTATATCCATTTCGATTCATCGACAACATTTCATTACATACAAAATATGTTTATACAACAATAACATAATAACCAATAAGACTTGCCCATAATTCTGAATAGCTCTCCACTACCTGCATTAAAACACATCCGAGGCCCTTACTTGAAGCATCAGTATAAACTACAAATCCCTCACTACCACTTGGAATAGTGAGAATAGGAGCACTAGTCAATCTTCTTTTTAACTCTTGAAAACTTTGCTCATAATCATCACCCCGTACAAATTTCACATTCTTTTTAGTGAGTTTGGTGAGAGGTTGAGCGATTCGAGAAAATCCCTCCACAAATCTCCTGTAATAACCTGCCATGCCCAAGAAGCTTCTAATTTCTGTTACATTTGTTGGTACTTCCCATTCAACTACAGCTTCTATTTTCTTTAGATCAACAGATATACCCTTCCCTGAAATCACATGGCCTAAGAAAGTAACTTCATTCAACCACAATTCACATTTGCTGAACTTTACATACAACTTCATTTCTCTTAGTATAGACAATACATTTCTCAAGTGTTCCTCATGCTCCTGATTACTCTTTGAATACACCAATATGTCATCAATAAATACAATTACATAGCCATCCAAGAGCGGTTAAAATAACCTATTCATTAGTTCCATAAAAGCTGCAGGGGCATTAGTCAAACGAAAAGGCATCACCAAAAATTCATAGTAACCATATCGAGTTCTGAAATCTGTTTTAGAAATATCCTCCTCCTTGATCTTCAACTGATAGTAACCTAACCTCAGGTCAATCTTAGATAATACTTGTGCACCCTGTAGTTGATCAAACAAATCATCAATTCTGGGTATGGGATACTTATTTTTTATGGTCACTTGATTCAACAGTCTATAATCAATTCAAAGCCTCAATGTTCCATCCATCTTTTTAACTAACACCACAACACCCCATGATGAAATATTAAGCCAAATAAAATCTTTATTTAATAATCCTTGTAGTTGCTTTTCTAATTCCACTTACTCAAATGATATCATTCTATAGAGAGGCTTAGATATTGGGATTGTCCCAAAGACCAAATCAAAAGCAAAGTTATGTTTTGGAGGTAATTCAGGTAAATCATCCTAGGATACATTAGACAAGGAGATAAATCATGTCCAATACTTTCAAAATAAAAGATGGGCTGATCTAATATGCAAAAAGTGATCATTAGTTATATAAGAATCCATACTGGTATGATAAGAAGATAGCCAATTCATACCAAGTATAATATCAAAACTCCAAATCTTTAGGAGAACTAAATCAGCAAAAAGTTCAAGTTCTCCAATAAGAATCAAACAAGAGGACCAGATTCAAGTCCGTTATCAAAGAATCTCCAATGATCGTATTTACATATAGCACATAATGCAGTGGTATAGATTGAATACCCAAGTGATAAGCAAAATATTACGAATCAAATCGTAGATGGGACCCATGGTCAAACAAATATTTGCATTCTTTCATAAACATGCATAATACCTTCAACCACTAATTCAAAAGTTTTTAGAATCATATTCAGTGATAACATACACTCTAACATGGGCTGATGATTTAAGAGGCAGTGACTCTTTCTTCTTATTCAAAGGGCAATCTTTTATTTTATGATCCAACTTTCTACAAACAAAATAGACTCTAATCACCCGAAAACACAAATTTGTTTCATAATTTAACTTGTAATTAACACATGATTGGGTCTTTTATGGAAACTTCCCATTTCAAATTCAAATGTTTTGACCCTCTTGTTATCATTTTCTAATTCATTTCCAATCATATTTTTATTGGTAAACTTATCCTTATCATTCTTGCCATTGATCTTTAAAAATTCTTTTCATTGTTCCCATTAATAATCAGCCTCTACTTCCAATATAAGGTGGAAAAAGAAATCGTTTGATCATCGGAACAATTTTGAACATCAAATATCTTCTCTATTCGCATCATCCATTTTTCTGCCACCAATGGATTAGGTGCACCATGCTTCAACTATGCCACTCTAATTCAATATCCCCGATTACCCCTTTTATCCCACTTAATTAATCAAAAATAATTAAAAAACGAGGATCGAATTGCCTCATCATCCTAGATTCCTAAAATGCATCAAAGAAAATTTCCACCAATCACTATAGTTCATTAGACCTCAATATATTTTGCACGTCAACATATTAAATATTTTAGTGACCCTCAAACCATGCTCTGATACCACCTCTGTCACGCCCCTCAAAATATCGATAATATTAAAATTCAAGAAAACAAGTCAATCCAGGATCCAAACTAACATTTGAGGTCACTAAGAAAACATTCAGATCAAAATTTCACCTCTATAATCTATAAATTTATAAACCCTGTGTAGTTCATAAACATACAACACATCGCTCGATGATTCATAAAATCTGAACCCAACTCACCAAAATAATAACCATTGCATAAATTCACAAGTGTGAGAGTCTGTACAATCATAAAATCAACGTTTACCATAAGTTCATATCGTTACACGAAATAAACTTAACATTCCAGAATCTTAAACATGAGAGGTCCTTTAAACTTATAGCTGAAACAAGGTCTTTTAACCTTCTTATTTGAATTGAGCTATATATGATTGCTTGGAATCCATTTATACTTTTGCTTTCATTTCATTCCAATCTGAATACATTTGTGAGAGATCGTTGCTTGCATCATATTGACTCGTAAAGGCACATGTACATTTTGTTGTTCCACGTGTGCTTCCGATATATGCTATTTATTGTTCATACTGCCTTTTGTACTCTGGTGTTGTGGGATAATGTGAACCTTTGCCAGAAATGGTAAAGGGAGTTATGCATAGAGCCAGCGATGCTCTGCCGGCCCCCTTAGACTTCACCTAGACGTGGGTGGATGGAGCTCCCAGACATGGGAGACTTCTATCTGGTGGTCATTCAGAAATGGATGAATCACATTCTGTCTATGGTCCCACTACACCTTCTGTATGTTTGATACGATATCCAGAGCTTTGGTTATGTGTTTCTGTACATGTTTTGGATAAGAAAGATATGAATACAACGTCAAAGACGACGTTTGAAGCTTCTGTTTGGTATTTGTGTTTGATATGCTCCGAAATGTTCCATACGCCATTGATATGCTCCGGAACATTTCATACGCCACTGATAAGCTCCAAAACATTTCATTTGTTATTTATATGCTCCGAAATATTTTATTCATCGTTGAAATGCTTTGAAATGTTCCATACGCCATTGATATGCTCCAAAACATTTCATACGCCATTGATAAACTCCGAAATGTTTCATTCATTGTTGATATGCTTCAAAATGTTCCATATGCCGTTGATATGCTCCAAAACATTTCATACGCCATTGATAAGCTCCGAAATGTTTCATTCATTGTTGATATGCTTCAAAATGTTCCATATGCCTTTGATATGCTCCGGAACATTTCATACGCCATTGATAAGCTCCGAAATATTTCATTCATTGTTGATATGCTTCGAATGTTCCATACGCCGTTGATATGCCCCAGAACATTTCATACGTCATTGATAAGCTCCAAAATGTTTCATTTGTTATTGATATACTCCAATTACTCTATGCCCCATCTGTTATGAACCAAATATGTTTGATTGAAGTGACAATTGTGATTCTGCACCTAATGATATTAGGTCTATGAATTCTTATATTCTGCCTTGCATTTTGAAACTTTATCTCTTTGGAAAGAGTCTTCTTTTGACATGGATATGTTAGTCACTTGCTGAGCTTTATATGCTTACCCCATTGTTGTATAAAATGTCACGACCCGAGTCTGATGAGCTAACTGGCCAATAACTTCATTTTTGTCCTCAACTGCGGACCAAAATGTTTAAGCGGGAGTTAACGTAGTACACTCATCAGGCCCTTATAAGCTAATCATACACATTCTCCACTTCCGATGTGGGACTAATGGGATATTACATTATCCCCAACTCAATTAGCGTCCTCGTCAAGGTCGAACATAACCCAGATTGAACCCTATCATAGTGCATGTGAGGATTAACTCAGTGGTGGCTCCACGCCGTGATGAGTTCTCTGACTCCATCCACGGGTAGCCCTTTCCTACTCGAGCCCTCTCACCCTGCCCTAATGCTAGGTCGGCTCTGATACCAAATGTCACGACCCGAGTCTAATGAGCTAACTGGCCAATAACTCCATTTTGGTAATCAACGGCGGACCAAAATGCTTAAGCGGGAGTTAACGTAGTACACTTATCAGGCCCTTATAAGCTAATCATACACATTCCCCACTTCCGATGTGGGACTAATGGGATATTATACTTTGGGACCTGCGAGAGGTTACAAAGTGGGCTGATCCTTGCAGAGCAATATCGCAAGGGCGAAGCGCGACTTAGGCAACGCAAGCTAAGTTCGCATCTTTGCCACAAGGGTAACTCGCGACTTAGGCAACGCAAGCTAAGTTCGCGTCTTTGGCCATAGGGGTGCCTCACGCCTTAGGCAATTCCAGCTAAGGTCGTGACAACCTGGTATCAGAGTAGCATTCTTAGCATCTCGCTGCCCTTCCATAACCATCCATCTGCCCTTCACAGTTGCCCAAAGTAATTCCTACAATTGCTTAAAAGATTGTCACCAAATTCCACCGTCATCTCCACCACCGCGGATCATCTTTTGATCTTCCCGTGAATTACAACAGGTTCTGGTTTCCTACCTTACTGCTGCTGCACTTTAGTTATCCCTATTCAAAAATCCAAGAAATTTTTTTTCCTATATTGCTGCATAAACTTTTCATCCAAAAGTTTTCATCTCTACGACGAAAGATATATTGTAGAATTTCAATCGCATAGCACTATTTGTTTGATCTTGATACTATATTTTTTCTATTCAAATCTCTACAAAATTTTTATGATAGCTTTGACACTTCTTACTAGTGGATTTTCCCTTGATTTTATCAAAAAATTCTCAATTTAAACTACTAATCTTTTTCGTTCAATCTGCTACACTTGAAAATCTGTACTGCAGAAAATTTCAGCCACATATTATTGCCTTAACCTATCTATTTACAATCTTTTTTGAATAAAATTTATTATATACTTCATAGATCATCTTGGCTTCCATCTAAGTTTGATCTATTGAGGAATTTATCTCTAAAAATGATTTTGTGTTGCTGCAAATTTTCATCGTAAACCGCTGAAATTTTTCGATGAGAATTCTGCTATCGCAACTTATTGTTACTACTAAAATTTTCTTGATTAAATTAGACATCCTTACTATCATATAAACTAAGATATTACTGTCAATTCCCTCCTTAAATCTCTCAAATTTTTTGTGGAGATTTCATCGAGAAACCGCTGTTTTTTTAACAATAATTCTGATCTTACAATACAATACAATTCTGTAGCAAACTTCTACTAATTTCTATCAAACCTTTGCTACCATCTACCATAGATCTAAAACTTTCATCCACAGCCCTAAAACTTCGCCAAACCACACCCTCAAACTGCACCCAAAAGAACCACAAAACAAGCCTAAACCGGAGCCTACATCTACCAATCTACCAACCCTTTCGACCATTACTTCTCCCAACCTATCCATGCCTTTAACTCGTCAACAAAAGTGAGATATTAAAATCACAGATTTGGAGGCATATACTATGACATCTAAGGAGGCAATCAATGCTAAATTCGAAGCCTTCGAGGTACGAGTGGAGGATAAGTTTCAGACTCTCTTTACTGAATTCAGTTTGGGCCGACCACCAAGCCCGAAAAAATCACATCAAGGAGAGACCTCTAACCAATTGCATTAAGCCCAAAGAGATGACTTCCAAGAGAGGGGAGGCACTATGACCGACCCCAACTATTCATGCATGAGAGTGGACTTCCCTAAATGGAAAGAAGGAGACCCAATTGGTTGGATCTCACACGCGGAGCGATATTTTCGGTACTATAAAACTACGGACGCATCCATGGTAGAAATTGCAGCTATACATCTTAAAGGGGATGCCATACAGTGGCTTGACTAGTTTGAACACACTTATGGAGTCCTTTCATGGTAATAATTCAAAAAAGGACTGCTGATCCGCTTCGGACCAACCGATTACGAGAACATTGACGGACAACTAGCAAAGATCCGACAAACCTCCACCATTTAGGAGTACCAAACCAGATTTGAAAGGTTATCTAATCAAACTCATGATTGGTCCAAAAAACAGCTATTGAGGACCTTCATTGAGGGCTTGAAGCCGGAGATCCGAGGAGAAGTTAAAGCGCGACAACCATACACGCTTATGGCAGCCATCTCTTTCGCATGACTTCAAGAGGAGCGATTGAACCATGAAGCCCGGAGGACTAGGATCACTCCTCGACCTACAATACTGAAGCCCTCAGCCCCCTCTACTATTAACCAAGTGCCTACACCAAAAAGGTTGACAAGAGAAGAACTTCGAGAGCGATCTGCGAAGGGGTTATGTTGGCAATGCGACAAGCCGTGGAGCCGCGAGCATCGGTGTAGAAAAGGCAGACTTCTTATGATTGAACCAATAGAAGAAGAGATCATTGAACATCCAGAAAAGAGCCTTGAACATAAAGAAGAAGATATGGAAGAAGAGCCACAAGCGACCGACATTATGGTACATGCACTAGCCGGATACTCAAACCCGCAAATGATGAAATTTGGAGGCCTTCTCGAACAACAGCCAATCACTGTTCTCATCGACACGAGCAGCACGAATAACTTCCTGAATAGTAAGGTTGCTACTCGGATGACATTGCATATTGAAGGTTGCAGCAAGTTCGATGTAAAGGTTGCTGACGGCAGAATCCTAAAGTGCGACCAAAGATGCCCGCAAGTGAAACTATTACTACAAGACCAAGAAATTATCATCAATTTCTTCCTCCTACCAATTGATGACTATGAGGCCGTGCTTGGCATAGAATGGCTGACTACACTACTTGATGTCTCTTGGAGCTTTTCCAAATTAATTATGAAATTCTACTGTAACGGTAAACATATCATCCTACGCAGGAAGCGCGGAAGCAACATAACCACCGTTTCGACCCAATTAACAGAGAAAGTTTTACACAAGATAAATGGTGGCTTTTTGATGCATCTCCAGTAGCAACCAAAGGGGAAGAAAATAGAAATTGAAGATCAAAATCTTGCCTAATTGCTTACTGAATTTGCCGACATTTTTGCTGAACTGCGCGGTCTTCCTCCTTCTCGGCAACATGACCATCGAATTCCAATCCTTCCAGGCAAGCCACCAGCGAACACTCGATCGTACCGATATCCTCACCTCCAGAAAGATAAAATTGAAAAAATCATAAAGGAGATGCTTGAAATAGAGGTGATTCGGCCAAGTTGCCCCTATTCCTCACCGGTGCTACTTGTACACAAGAAGGATGGAACTTGGCAGATGTGCATTAACTACCGAGTTTTAAATGGCATCACTGTCAAGGACAAGTACCCAATACCAGTGGTGGATGAACTTTTTGATGAATTAAAAGGAGCTCGATTCTTCACGAAGTTGGACCTTCGATCCGGTTACCACCAAATTCGGGCATGTGAAGATGACATTTCAAAAACTGCATTCCGCACACATGATGTCCATTATGAATTCTTGTTAATGCCTTTTGGACTCACTAATGCTCTTTCAACCTTTCAAAGTCTTATGAACGATATTTTTTAGAGCTTTCTTTGTAAATTTGTGCTGGTATTTTTCAATGATATTCTCATTTACAGCCCTTCTCTTGAGACTCACTTTCAGCATTTACGGATTGTTTTGACGATCCTTCGGGAGAATACTCTTTTTGTTAAGCAACCAAAGTGCAGCTTTCTCCAGCAAAAAGTAGAGTACCTTAGGCATATAATATCAGAAAGAGTGGCGGTAGACCCAACAAATATTGAGGCAATGCAAGGCTGGCCGAAACCTACAAACGTGAAATTACTGCATGGGTTCCTTGGACTAATGGGCTACTACTAAAAATTTGTTAAGGACTATGGTTAGATCAGTGCACCACTCACTTCTCTACTGAAAAAAGATGCTTTACAATGGTTGGATAAAGCCTCCGCTACCTTCGACAAACTTAAAGCAGCCATGACAACGACGCCGGTGCTAGCGCTACTAGATTTCAACCGACCCTTCATCATTGAGGCCGACGCATCTGGAGTCGGAATTGGAGTCGTTTTCATGCAAGATGGTGGACCACTCACATACACTAGCAAGACATTATCTCCCTCCCATCAAAATATATCAGTATATGATAAGGAGATGCTCGCCATTGTACACGCAATAACGAGGTGGAGACCCTACCTGATCGGCTAGCGATTTCAAATTAAAACTGACCATAAAAGCCTCAAGTACTTTTTGGAGTAAAAGATATCATCCCCTAAACTGCAAAAATGAGTAACCAAACTTCTTGGATTTGATTATGAAATTATTTATAAAAAGGGGAAATAAAACGTTGTTGCAGATGCACTCTCACGGCTACCTGAGCAAGCTAAGGTTTCAGCCATCTCTCTTCCTACCACCGGTCTCCTCGATGACATTAGGGAAGAATGGAAGAAGGATCCAGAAATTAGAAACATCATAAAAAAATTAGAGGAGGATCCAAGTGCAATAGCCTACTACACTTGGGATTCGAGGGATCTACGCTACAAAGGTCGCATTGAGTTTATACCTGACTCCCCTTGCATCACAATCATCATATATGAAATGCACTCCATACATTCAGCAGGGCACTCTGGATTCCTAAGAAACTACAAAAGAGTGAAGCAAAATTTTTATTGGAGAGGGATGAAAAAAATTATTACTTAATATGTGGCACAATGAGATGTATGTCAACAGCATAAGGGTGAAAATGTGGCAAATCCAGGAAGCTACAACCACTACCCATACCGGACTCGGTGTGGACTGACATCTCCATGGACTTCATTGAAGGGCTGCCACCTTCCAAAGGTAAAAGCACAATTCTCGTGGTGGTTGATCGACTTATGAAATATGCTCATTTTTGTGCTGTGAGAAATCCCTACACCACTGCTAGTATTGCCCAGATTTTCATAGAAAATATTATTAAACTACATGGGATGCCAAGGTCCATTGTAAGTGATTGTGATAGGTGCTAGGATCGAAGTAGCACTAAGGGGGGGGGGGGGGAGGGGGGTGTGTGAATTAATGCAGCGGATTAAAACTTATAAGTTTGAAAATAATTTCGTAAATACATAGAGATTTGAATTTGACAATGAATGTCTTGGAGAAAGTAGCTCGAGCAAAACGAGAAGAAGAAAAAAAAATGAGATGTTGCTGCTATTTCTTGTACACTTCATAGATCATCTTGGCTTCCACATTCAAGAGACACACTAATTTAAAGTGGTTCAGTCAAAATGACCTACATCCACTTGCGAAGCCTTCTTCGATGAGGCTCCCAACTTTCACTAGCAAATCACGTTGAAGGGGAAGGACAAATACCCCTCTTACAACCTTTTACAAGTGGTTCACACTCTTACAAATTTTCAACGAGAAAGAAGGAGGTGAACACTTAGGCAATTGAAAACAAGGCTTGCTAAAGACTTTGCTAGGGCTTTTATCTCAATCTAATGCTTCATAAAAGTTGTATTCTCTACTAAGAATTGAGGGGTATTTATAGGCCCCAAGAGGATTCAAATTTGGGCTCTAAATTTTGAATTCTCTTGGGTTTTTGAGGCTAGCGGTGCCACCGCCTATCAATGTCATATTGACCGGTGACTGGCAGTGCCACTGCCTAGTGCTACCGCCTGTCAATTTCAACATTGACAGAGTTCAGGCAGTGCCATCGTCGAAACTCTCGGGTTCTGGGCGGTGCCACCACCCAGTCCGATAGTACCACCGCCCGACCCTTTCGGCTCTAGGCGGTGCCACCGCCCAGTCCGGCGGTTCCACCACCCGACCTTACGGGTCACTGGTTGGGCTTCAAGTCCGGCCCAAACCAAGTCACATTCGGGCCCAATTGGCCCCTAACCAGGATATAGGATTATCCCTTAATCCTAACCTTAATTACATGCAAACTATGCAACTGAAAACGTAGTCCTAAGAAAGGTTTAAAATGGCAAACGTCGAGTCTCATTCCGGCGAGCATTCCGACGATCTTCTGACGGACTTTCGATGCACTTTCGGATTTCTTCCGGTGGACTCCCAGCAGGCTCCCGATCTTGTGGTGAGTTCAGTGAGTAGCCGAGCCTTCTTGGTGATCTCCGTGAACCTCCGATGATCTCTTCGACGGTCTTTCGAAAACTCCGACACATCCCCGATTTCTTCTTGGTTGGCTCCGGTAGTATCTCCAACGAATCTTCGGACTCTCAAACACCCATCAAACTTGACTTTGGTTTCCTTACTTTATGTTTTCAGGCTATCGTAGTTAATCCTGCACACTTAACTCAATAATATGGATTAGATCAATTAACCCATCAATTGATTTCATCATCAAAATCCGAGATTCAACAATCTCTCCCTTTTTGATGATTACAATCAATCGATGACGGAGTTAAACATAACTCCCCCTATCTATGTGCCATATTATGAGAAGATAAAAACACTTGAATTCAATCTCTTGAATTCAAGCCTAAACCGATAAGTTCTATCCGTTGATCTTATCGTTATTCTCTTTAAGCATGAGTAAATATGAAACTTCGTATTTCTCATCATTTCAAGTTATGAAAATCATTTTCAAACCGAATGATAAAAGACAATTATCGCTTCGATAAGAGATAAGAATTTTTAACATGAATTTTATATGATCAATCAATCTAAGAACTTGCGATATTCTCAAGGGATTTTGCGATGCATATAAGACATTTTGCAATACACAAGCATTTATAACTCAAGTCATCACAAGTCATCTTTTGCTCATTCTTCTCCCCCTTTGTCATCAACAAAAAGGAGATGGGAATTGAAACGTAAAAACCATTAGAAAAGAAATCCAGCCTTAAGATCGATCATACAAAATTCAGCATCCATCCAAAATTCATCTCATAAAAAATCATCAATTATCCAAAATTCATCTAAAAAAATCAGCATTCATCCAAAATTTAAAAAACAATCAGCATTCATTCAAAATTCATCTCATTAAGAGGCATGTCTTTCATACAAAAGAAAGAAGATGACAAAACTTTAACTTGACATTAAGAGTATCATACAAGGATCACATGTCAAGGTAACATAATAAGAAGGTATATCGATTAATTCTTAGGAGGAAATCCATATTTCTTATATGTGACATCTATTTTTTGATTCATTTGTCACAGTTCCTTCAAAATTTCCATTTGCTGAATTTGAATTTGCTCTTGCTGTGATTTGAGTTAGTCTTGTTGTGATTTGATCTGATGAAATTCTATCATAATGAGTTCTTCAGAAGATGAAGCAGGAGCTGAAGGTGCTGCACCAAAGGGACTAGGAGGAGGAGATTCATTTCCCCTAAAAATTAGTGTTTTAGGGTGTTCTATGTTAGGATCAAGAGCACTAAGGGGTGAATTAGTGCAGTGGAAAACTTTCGACGATTAAAACTGCGTACGTACATTGAAATCTGATTCCGACGTAAAAGTCATTTCGTGCAGATAATAACTTTGAAAGCTTACAGAAACGTATTTGAAGTAAAGTAAGGAAGGCAGTTTGTAGTTAAGATAGAAATCAGAATGTAAGCGTAAAATAAAATATGATGTTCGTACGATAAAACCGATTTCTATCTTAACACCGATTCGGAAAATACTTAACTATGAAACACGTTCGTAAATAAGCAGAAGATAGTAAGCTATTGAGGAGGTTTGCAGTAAAGATAAGATGCTCAAAGTAAATGCAAACCAAGATTTAGAGTGGTTCGGTCAATCTTGACCTATATCCACTTTTGGCTTCCTCCACCAACGAGGTCACCGACATCCACTAGAGGCCTTCCTTCAATAGGCGAAGGCCAACCAACCTTTTACAGTTTCACTCCTTTTGACGGGCTTAAACCCTTACAAACTTTTCTCTCCTCTCTTGAAAGATCAAAACATGGAAAAAGAGTGAGGAGAACTTATAGCCTTTACAACACTTTTGAGCTCTAAAAATCACAGAGTAAGATTAGATTTTCGGTGCTATTTCATATAGGAAAGGGTGGGGTATATATAGTCCCCAAACTAGTTTGAATTTGGAGCTCAAAAATGACTTTTCCTGGATTTCCAAGGTCCTGGCGGTACCACCACCTGATTGGGGCGGTACAATCGCCTGGCACCTCGGAGACTAAGCCTCTAGGTGGTGCCACCGCCTGGCAGAGCTCGGAGACCGAGCTCAGGCGGTTCCAACGCTTGTCAGGGGCGGTTCCGTAGCCCAGTCTCGCTCGAAGACTGAGCCCAAGCGGTGCCACCGCGTGACTAGGGCGGTTGCACCGCCTAGTCTCGCTCGAAGACTGAGCCCAGGCGGTGCCACCGCTTGACTAGGGCAGTTGCACTGCCCAGTCTCGCTGGGAGACCCTCTCCTGGGCGGTGCCACCGTCGACCCTAGCGGTGCCATCACTTGGCAGGAATTCTGGTCTGAATGGGTTGATCCATTTGGCCCAATTTGGGTCTGTCAAGGGCCCAATTGCTCTCAGATTAAGTTAATGGGATCACCTCTCATTCCTAACTTAATCTACATACTAACTATGACATTTCTTAAGACATTTACTGCAACTTGCTCCGGTGCGTCAATCGCTTCTTCTGGCGAGCTTCCGGCGAACTTCCGTCGATCATCCGATGAACCCTCGGTGATGCTCTGCGGATTTCCGGCAAACTCCTGGACCTGCGACGATCCACTTGGCGAGTTCCAATGAGCTTCTTTTGGCAAGCTCTTGGACTTCTCGGATTTGTTCCCGTAGAACCTCCGATGACTGTCCGGACTTTCGTCGAACTCTCGAACTCCCAACATGATTATAGTCTTGACTCCGGCGTAACTCCTACTGCATGTCTTGCTTCCGTCGTAGTTAATCCTGCACATGTAAAACAAAACTTCGATCAAGACAATTAATCCTAAGCAAATAACCAAGTTGTCCGGCATATCATTAGTCCCTCGACGCTTCGTCCGATTCTTTAGCACATCGTCCTCTCCTGCGGCCTATTGCCCAATCGGCTAGTTGACTCCGCAACTCCGATATCCTTGGCACAATACCCACTCTTCTTGGCCCGATGCTCGAGTCCATAGCCCGAAGCCTTCTATCGATACGTCGACCGATCCACCGGCCCGACGTCCAATCTTTTGACATGTTCCTCCGGCACAACACGATATGCTTTTGTGCTTATATGTTGTGATGAAAATATAGCTTCATGTTATAAAAACTTGCATATATTTTAAAATAGCTAGAGCTACTTCTCCTTTTGTTGATGATAAAGGGGGAGAAATATATGAATTGATACTATAAGTGCCATATTTGAATTTTCATCATGTTAAGATATCAAGAACTTGCATCGTAATTCTACTTGATGATATCTTGCCATGTGATGAAATGCTACGATTTGTTGCTAAAATGATGCATGCAATACTTATGCTTTCTACGTAATGTATTGCATATGATATGAACCTTGATTAAAATTGCCTTGATTTGAATTCAAGGTTTATCTCAATTATGGAATTTTGAAATAAAAATGATTACTCACCTTTGTCATGATTTAGAAATTGACGGAAAGGGTTTTCCCTTCTTTTTGACAATGACAAAAGGGGAGATAGATTGCTAGCACAATTCAAGAAAAAGGCAAAAATTACAAAAGAGAAGAAATTGCTATCTTGAACATCACCGATAATTGCTAGCTTGAAATGTCAAGAAAATGCAAAAACTTGTTTATTTTCTTGCACATCTAAAGAGAAGATGCAAATATAACACTTGCCAAATTGTTTGCTTGCCTCATGTAAAACATTATCTCTTGCTAGTTTGGCATTTTGCTAGCTTGCACTTTGCAACGAAAGCAAAAATGACACTTCTCAAAAGAGAAGAAAGAGCTTGTTATCTTGAACATCACAAGCTTGCCAAACAAAAATTGCAAAAGTGCTATCTTGCGTATCTCAAGAAGCAAAACTTGCATATCGTAAAAATTTGCTAGCTTGCAACTTGCATATTTCAAGAAGCAAGAGCTGCCTTCTTGAACATCTATAAATTGCTAGCTTGCAAGTTCTAAAATGTTGCAACATTGCTAGCTTGCATGTTATAAAAGTGCTATCTTGTATGCTGTAAAACTTACATATCTAAAACTTGATAGCTTGAATATTCTAAGCATGATTCAACACTTGCTATATTTTCTAGCAAAATTGCATGATGATAAAACTTGATATTATGTTTTTCATGCAATGAGTTGAACCAATATCACAAACACTTGATTGTAATACTTCTCCTTTTTGTGGATGACAAAGGGGGAGAAGTATGTTGATGAAAGTATGTTGATGACATGACATGTGATGCATAAGTTTATGCATATGTTCATGTTGACGTGTTGCAAGTATTCATGATGAATATTGCAATGACTTGAATTCAGTTTGAATTCAAGGTTCTATCAATATGGCATATTGATAGGGGGAGTTTATTTAAACTCTGGGAGTTAAGGTTAACTCCGTTTATGATGACATGTTGCTTAGATTTTTGAATCTAAGAGTTTCTATCAATATGACATATTGATAGGGGGAGTTTGTTTAAACTCCGGGAGTTAAGTTTAACTCCGTCATCAAGTGGTTGTCATCATCAAAAAGGGGGAGATTGTTGAATCTCGTATTTTGATGATGAAACTACTTGATATATGTTTATGATTTAATCTGCGTGTTAAGTGACGCAGGATGCTTAGATCAGGATGAGACAATTAAAGCAGGAATATCATGTTGTGCCGGAGGAACATGTCAAAAGATTGGACGTCGGGCCGGTGGATCGGTCGACATATCGACAGAAGGCTTCAGGCCGTGGACTCGGGCATCGGGCCAAGAAGAGCGGGTATTGTGCCAAGGATATCGGAGTTGCGGAGTCAACTGGCCGATTGGGCAATAGGCTGCAGGAAAGGACGATGCGCCGAAGAATCGGACGAAGCGTCGAGGGACCAATGACATGCCGGACAACTTGGTTAATTGCTTAGGATTAATTGTCTCGATCGAAGTTTTTATTTTGAGTGTGCAAGATTAACTACGATGGAAGAAAGACAAGCAACAGGAGTTGCGCCGGAGTCAAGTTCATGATCACGTTGGGAGTTCGAGAGTTCGACGGAAGTTCGGACGGTCGTCGGAGGTTCTGCGAGAACAGATCCGAGAAGTCCAGAAGCTTGCCAAGCGAAGCTCGTCGGAACTGGCCAAGTGGATCGTCGCAAAGTCCATGAGTTTGCCGGAAGTCCGTAGGAGCATCACCGAGGGTTCATCGGATGATCGACGGAAGTTCGCCGGAAACTCGCCCGAAGAAGCGATTGACGCACCGAAGCAAAGCTGCAGAAATTGTCTTAGATCTAATTATAGTTAGCACGTTGATTAAGTTGGAAAAAGGGAGGTGATCCCATTAGCTTAATCTTGGGGCAATTGGGCCCCTGAAAGACTGAAATTGGGCCGAATGGAGCTAACCATTCGGACCCTACTTGCACCAGGAGGTGCAACCGCCTAGGCCAGGAGGTGGCACCGCCTGGGCTAAGCCTCCCAGCAAGACTGGGCGGTGCAACCTCCCCAGCCAGGAGGTGGCACCGCCTGAGCTCAGTCTTCGAGCTAGACTGGGCGGTGCAACCTCCTTGATAGAGAGGTGGCACCGCCTGAGCTCAGTCTTCGAGCTAGATTGGGCGGTGCAACCTCCCTGACAAAGAGGTGGCACCGCTTGAGCTCGGTCTTCGAGCTCTGGCAGAGAGGTGCAACCGCCTCAGTCAAGAGGTGGCACTGCCTGGGCTCAGTCTTCGAGCTCTGCCAGGCGGTACAACCTCTCCAATCAGGAGGTGCAACCGCCTGATCCCGGAATTCCGGGATTTGATCGTTTTGAGCTCCAAATTTGAACTGGGTTGGGGCCTATAAATTCCCCACCCATTCAGCACTGAAAGCACAGAACACACACTTGAAATCTTGCTATCTTTCTGTGTTTCTTAGAGCTCAAAACTGCTAGTTCTCCTCTTTCTATTCTTCAAGTTTGAGTTGTAAAGAGAGGAGTGAAAACTTCTGTAAGGGTTGTCTCCTAAGCCCGTCAAAAGGAGTGAATCTGTAAGAGGGTAGTTGGCCTTCGCCTATTGAAGGAAGGCTTCTAGTTGACGTCGGTGACCTCGTCGGTGGAGGAAGCCAAAAGTGGAGTAGGTCAAGACTGACCGAACCACTCTAAATCTCTGGTTTGCGTTTATCTTGAGCACTTTATCATTACTGCAAACCTCCTACATAGCTACTGCTCTCTACGCCTTTACGAACAAGTTTCTAAGTGCTGATCTTTCTGAATCTGCATTCAGACGTAAATCGGTGTTTTCATACATTACAATTTACGTTTACGTTTTGATTCTACAAAACTGTCTTCTGCGCTTTTACGAACGAAGTTTCTAAGTTCATATCCCTTTAAAACTGTGTTTTAGACGTAAACTACTTTTAAACGTAAAACTACGTTTAGACGTAAAACTGTGTTTAGACGTAAAACTGCGTTTAGACGCAAACTGCACTGCGCTTAGACGCAATCTGATCTTAGACGCAAATTGCGCTTAGACGCAAACTGCACTTAGACGCAATCTGCATTTAGACGCAAACTGCATTTAGACGCAAACGGCGTAAACTGCGCTTAGACGCAAACTATGTTTAGACATAAACTGCACTTAATCATAAGTATTCTTAGAATTGGCTTTTGCATCAAAATAGTTTTTATCAAACGAACGCAGCTTTCGTTTTTAATCGCTGAAAGATTTCCGCTGCACTAATTCACCCCCCCCCCTCTTAGTGCTCTCGATCCTAACAA
The DNA here is from genome assembly GCF_036884655.1 of Musa acuminata AAA Group. NCBI lineage: Eukaryota > Viridiplantae > Streptophyta > Magnoliopsida > Zingiberales > Musaceae > Musa > Musa acuminata. The sequence continues at coordinate 29,814,743 of NC_088332.1, read as the reverse complement.
TCCTGATCGAAGCATCCTGCGTCACTCAAAACGTAGATTAAATCATAAACATATATCAAGTGGTTTCATCATCAAAATATGAGATTCAACAATCTCCCCCTTTTTGATGATGACAACCACTTGATGACGGAGTTAACCTTAACTCTTAGAGTTTAAACAAACTCCCCCTATCAATATGCCATATTGATAGAAACTCTTGGATTCAAAAATCCAAGCAACATGTCATCATAAACTTATGCATAACATATCAAGTCATCAACATACTTCTCCCCCTTTGTCATCAATAAAAAGGAGAAGTACAACTATTCTTGTGTTTCTGATATAGGTTCAATTCATTGCATAAAAAACATAGTATCAAATTTTATCATCATGCAGTTTTGAAGCTAGAAAATTTAGCAAGTGTTACATCATGCTTAGAACATTCAAGCTATCAAGTTTTAGATATGTAAGTTTTATAGCATACAAGATAGCACATTGAAAGATATGCAAGTTGGCATATTTGCTTTTTTTGAGATCGACACGATAGCATATTTTTGCATTTTCTTAAGATTTCAAGCTAACAATTCTCAGTGATGTTCAAGATAGCAATTTCTTCTTTTTTGAGAAGTGGAATTTTTGCTTTCTTCTTGAATTGTGCAATTTACTTCTTTTGAGATAGCAACTTTTTGCTTCTCTTTAGATCACAAGCTAGCAATTCTAGCAAATTTTACATCATGCAAGATAGCAAATTTTTGTGATGTTCAAGATGTCTTGTTTTTACCTTGCAATATGTAAGCTAGCAAATATTTGCTTCCTTTGCAAAGTGCATGTTTCTAAATTTTGCAAGATGAGCTAGCGATATTTCTCCCCCCTTGTCAATGTCAAAAAGAAGGGAAGACCCTTTGCGTCAATTTCTAAATCATGACAAAAGTGAGTAATCATTCTTATTTCAAAATTTCATAATTGAGATAAATCTTGAATTCAAATTAAGGCAATTTTAATCATGATTCACATCAATACATCACATACATCATAATAAAAGACATAAGTATTGCATGCATAATGCCAAATCATCATGTATATAAAATATAACATCATCATTACATGCATGGTTCCAAATCATCATTCTATCAAAAAATGATAATTATTGATTTTCATATTATTTAAAAAAAATCAAAGTGTTGCATGCCTTTTTATCTAAGGGAAAAATCATAGTATTGCATGCATTTTTATCTAAGGGAAAAATCATAGTGTTGCATGCATCATTCCGAAACATTTCAAGCCATACAAGCCATAAATATAAAGAAATCATGTCATGAAGGATAAAATCATTTGAATACCAAAAGACATGATTCATATAGTAAATATCTTCTTTAAATAAAATATCAAGAAAAATCATAGGAGTACAAAGAAGAGATCTTGTTTTAAAAGAAAATCAAGTAATAAATCCAAGAACTCACAAGAAAAAATCATGATTCATTTGGAAAATCTCCTCTTATGAAAATATCAAGTAGAATCGTAGGAGATCGATTAATGAGAAATTTTGATTCATAATAAAATCTCATGTATCGAATGTCGAGAAATCAAACTAATGATTTATATAAAAAATATCACAAGTTACATTCAAGGGAAAAATCATCATTCTTTTTCAACTCATTCAATTTGTCAAATCTACATTTCCTAGATATGCATGATACCAAAACATGGTTTCAAATGTTTGACATATAACATGCATAAATTCAAAAATTGAAAGGAGAAGGGAATAATTCAAAGGTACAAAGATTTCAACCATTTCATAAACAAATGAAGGATCAAGTCATGAATCGAAAATTTCATGAATCATTTCGACAAATTTCCTTTTAAATAATCGAGATGATCATCAAGGGAAATCTCATGTTATTCCAAGAAATCAAGATCATGATTTTGATAAAACTCATCTCAAATTCAAATAACCAAAATCAATTTTATGGTTCACAAAATTCATAACATAAGTAGATTCATGATTTCATTGATAATATATTTTCCCTTTTTTAAGTATTTCATTTTATGTGATTGATTTCATGTTAGCATGCTTTTTCATTTATGTTAAATAAAAACATGCATCAAAGTTTAGGATCAAAAAATGAATTTCGTCATAAAACCATTAAGATCAATAAATCATAAAAATGAATTGTTAGGATTAAGAAAATCGGAAAATGAAATTTAACACTTTCATGCATTCGGACATGGTTTTGTTATAAATTTTCAAATTCAATCATGAAGATAAAACATGCTCATGATAATAGAAATTTTTGTATCCAAAACACATAATTTCCAACATGTTATTAATGCATGTAATAGTGTAAAATCATCAAGATACACATGCATGGATTAATCCTAAGCAATATCACATATCATATAATTATCATCCCTAATGTTGCATACATCATTCAACATTTCAAAACATAACATGCATGAAACCTTAGCAATATACTTTTCATGATCAAAATTTTAATTTTTCAAAGATGCTAAAAATAAAAAACATGATGTAATTTTTGAAAAACAATTTTTTATTTCCAATTCCTACTATCTAAATTAAGCACTAATGAAAGACTTCAAGTAATTTCAAAATAATTCAAGAGAGTTGAGTTACTTACCTTGTAGTCGAAGCTCGTCAAAGCCCAATTCGCCGTTTCACCTTCGGAAGTTTTTGATTCATCTTTGGTTGCCTTCTCTTCTTTGGCCTCTTCTTCTGTTCAAATTTATTGTTTATTTTAGATTTTTGTTTAATAAACTTATTCAGATTTAGTGTTCAAAGTTCAAGTTCATCATTGTCCTCATCACTTGAGTCATCGCTCAAGTGGTATTCATTTGTCCGGAGTTCCAAATCCTTCCTGTTCTTTGGAAGGTGATTTTGTTCATCATGTTCATCATGTGCATTGTGTACCATTTCATATGTCATCAACGAACTAATTAGTTCTTCAAGTGGAAAAATATTTAAATCTTTTGTTTCTTGTATTGCGGTTATTTTATGATCCCGCCTTTTTTGAAGGGATCTTAAGATTTTGCTTACGAGATCAAAATTTGAAAAAGATTTACTAAGAACTCTTAGATTATTGACGATATCCGTGAAACGGGTGTATATGTCGCCTATAGTCTCGCTTGGTTGCATTCGAAAAAGCTCAAAATCATGCAATAAAATGTTAAATTTCGAGTCTTTGACTCTACTAGTTCCCTCGTGTGTGATTTCAAGTGTTCGCCAAATATCAAAAGCCGTTTCACACGTAGAAATTCGATTGAACTCATTTTTGTCCAAAGCACAAAATAAGGCATTCATAGCCTTTGCGTTTAAAGAAAAATACTTCTTCTCCAAATCCGACCATTCGTTCATCGGTTTTGAGGGAAGTTGAAAACTGTTTTCAACAATATTCCATAAATCCAAATTCATAGAAATCATGAAAACTCTCATTCGAGTTTTCCAATAAGTGTAGTCCAATCCGTTAAACAACGGTGGACGAACAACCGAAAAGCCCTCTTAAAAGCCATGAAGTGTCATTTCTCTCGGGTGTAAATCCGAAATGAGAAATATCGGGCTCTGATACCAATTGTTAGGATCAAGAGCACTAAGAGGGGGGTGAGGGGTGAATTAGTGCGGCGAAATACTTTCGATGATGAAAACTGCATATGTACGTTGAAATTCGATTCCGACGTAAAAGTCGTTTTGTGCAGATAATAACTTTGAAAACTTATGGAAACGTATTTGAAGTAAAGTAAGGAAGGCAGTTTGCAGTTAAGATAGAAATCAGAATGTAAGCGCAAACTGAAATATGATGTTCGTACGATAAAATCGATTTCCGTCTTAACACCGATTCGGAAAATACTTAACTATGAAACACGTTCGTAAATGAGTAGAAGGCAATAAGTTATTGAGGAGGTTTATAGTAAAGATAAGATGCTCAAAGTAAATGCAAACCGATATTTAGAGTGGTTCGGTCAATCTTGACCTATATCCACTTTTGGCTTCCTCCACCAACGAGGTCACCAATGTCCACTAGAGGTCTTCCTTCAATAAGCGAAGACCAACCACCCTTTTACAGTTTCCCTCCTTTTGACGGGCTTAGGAGACAACCCTTACAAACTTTTCTCTCCTCTCTTAAAAGATCAAAACTTGGAAAAAGAGGGATAAGAACTTCTAGCCTTTACAACACTTTTGAGCTCTAAAAATCATAGAGGAAGATTGGATTTTCGGTGCCCTTTCATGCAGGAAAGGGTGGGGTATATATAGGCCCCAAACTAGTTTGAATTTGGAGCTCAAAAATGTCTTTTCCCAGATTTCCGGGGTCTTGGCGGTACCACCACCTGATTGGGGTGGTACAACCACCTAGCAGCTCGGAGATTGAGCCTCTAGGCGGTGCCACCACCTGACAGGGGCAGTTGCACCGGCTGGTAGAGCTCAGAGATCGAGCTCAGGTGGTTCCACCGCTTGTCAGGGGTGGTTGCACCGCCTAGTCTCGCTCGGAGACTGAGCCCAAGCGGTGCCACCGTTTGACTAGGGCGGTTGCACGCCCAGTCTCGCTCGGAGTCTGAGCCCAAGCGGGGCCACCGCTTGACTGAGGCGGTTGCACTGCCCAGTCTCACTGGGAGACCCTCTCCTGGGCGATGCCACCGCCGACCTTGGCGGTGCTACCGCTTGGCAGGAATTTTGGTCTGAATGGGTTGATCCATTCGGCCCAATTTGGGTCTATCAAGGGCCCAATTGCCCCCGGATTAAGTTAATGGGATCACCTCTCATTCCTAACTTAATCTACATGCTAACTACGACATTTCTTAAGACATTTACTGCAACTTGCTTCGGTGCCTCAATCGCTTCTTCCGGCGAGCTTCCGACGAACTTCCGTCGATCATCCGATGAACCCTCAGTGATACCCCTGCGGACTTCTGGCAAACTCCTGGACCTGCGACGATCAACTTGGCGAGTTCCGACGAGCTTCTTTTGGCACGCTCTTGGACTTCTTGGATTTGTTCTCGCAGAACCTCCGACGACCATCCGGACTTCCGTCGAACTCTCGAACTCCTAACGTGATCATAGTCTTGACTCCGGTGTAACTCCTGCTACATATCTTACTTCCATCGTAGTTTATCCTATACATGTAAAATAAAACTTCGATCGAGACAATTAATCCTAAGCAATTAACCAAGTTGTCTAGCATGTCATTGGTCCCTCGACGCTTCGTCTGATTCTTCGGTGCATCGTCATCTCTTGCGGCCTATTGCCCAATCGGCTAGTTGACTCTGCAACTCCGATTTCCTTGGCACAATACCCGCTCTTCTTGGCCTGATACCCGAGTCCACGGCCAGAAGCCTTCTGTCGATACGTCGACCGATCCACCGGCCCGACGTCCAATCTTCTGACATGTTCCTCCAGCACAATATGATTTTCCTGCTTTAATTGTCTCATCCTGATTGAAGCATCCTACGTCACTCAAAACGCAGATTAAATCATAAACATATATCAAGTGGTTTCATCATCAAAATACGAGATTCAACATTCTACTCGTGGGGGAATTGGATCAATCCTTCTAGGTTGTTTAACCCATATACCATTACTAAATGTGCACCTAAGTCTTTTTAGTAGATTTATATTGATGGTGTTAAATCGATCAACTTGAATTATTTCTTCATCAAGCGAGACACAAATATCATAGGCAAGTATTAATCGAGTAACATAGTGTCTTTAGTTATTATATCCTGCATGTGTTGCCGGATTAAGTATCCAAAGCAATTATGTTGTCCGGTTATAATCTAGTACATGGTGCTTAGCTCTATTTGACTCGTTTAATCAAGATGAAATTGCTTGGGAAGTAGTATGCTAGTCATGATGTGATGAAGAATTTTAGAGTTAAAGGGTAGTAGGTGCTCGTAACTTTTGGGTATCATGCTTGGGTTCGGATTTTCAAAGACAGTTTCTAAGGCTTTCGGAGTAAGTTGCTCCGATTACATTGACATCCTATTTATTTCTAAAATAACATCCCCTATCCTTTTCAGTAATTCCAGTTAGTTCACAAATGGTACTATCAAATATTCTAATATGTGTTCCTAAAAGATAAGTACTTAGGTTTTCGTTGTCCACACATAAGTTTGCATAAAATAGCCTAACTAACCTAGGCTAAATTGGTTCATTGATTTGTAGGAGAGGTGAGGCATCTAAATGTGCAAACCACCTAATGGGTTCTAAGTTTCCTAGTTCATTTAGATCAACATGTTTACCCTTATGTATAGTTCTTATTTCGAAATTTAGAAACCTAAGTGCTACTTCTTTCGATCTAAAAAGATTTTGGTCATATGAATCTCCTTCAACCCTTTTCCCTTTTGTTCTTGTTGATCTCTTGGGAGCCATTATCTAGACAAGATGATGGATCAAGTATATGAAACTATGAAGAGTGGGAAAAATAATGAGAAGGGAAAGAAAAGATTTCAGATTTTATCTTATGGAGAATTTCTTGAAAGATGGAGTGCTTGAGCCAACAAGAATCCTTCTCCTAAGCTTCTAAAGGTTAGAATGAGGGTTAGAGAAGTTTTGGAGGAGTTGTGGGAAAGCTTGAACTAGTTTCTCATGCGTTGGGGGCGGTTCCACCACCGGCCGTAACCCCTCTTTTTATAAAGGGGATCTCGGGCGGTGCCACTGTCAATCCGAGCGGTGCCATTGCTTGGCGCCCGAGCACTCAGGCGGTGCTACCGTCGCTTCTAGCGGTGCCACCGCTGGCATGCCACGGAAGAGAGAAAAAAAATTTCTTTCCTCCCCTTTTTGTTTTTCAATGGTGTTTGGCTCAAGATAAGATAGGATCATGGTTGTACTTTAATATGTCATTTGGAATCGAAAGAGGAGGAAATCAAATCCACGAAAGAATAGAAAGTATGAAAATTTTTTTCGAAAAATACATTCAAATAAGCTTATTCTCGGGGACAATTTAACATGCCTAATTCCCTTCTAATGAATTCAAATTGGTCTTCATTTAATGCTTTTGTAAAGATGTCTACTAATTGATGCTTTGTGTCAATAAACTCTAGAACGACATTATTGTTAAGGACATGATCGTATATGAAATGATGCCTAACGTCGATATGCTTAGTTCTAGAGTGTTGAATTAGATTTTTGGTAAGACATATGGCACTTGTATTATCACATTTTATAGGAATGTTTTTCAAGTGAATTCCATAGTCTTCTAATGTATTCTTCATCCAAACAATTTGGGCACAACATACACTTGCAGTAATGTATTCGACTTCCGCTGTAGATAGTGCAACTGAGTTTTGTTTCTTGGAAGTCCAAGAAACAAGTGCATGTCCTAAAAATTGGCATGTTCAGGATGTACTTTTTCTATCTATCCTGCATCCGCCAAAATCGGCATCTGCATAAGCTATTAAATCGAATTTATCAGATTTTGGATACCACAATCCTAAATTAGGAGTTTCTTTAAGATATATAAATATTCTTTTAACACTTTTAAGATGAGATAATTTAAGATTAGATTGAAACCTAGCGCAAAGTCCTACACTAAACATGATTTCTGGTCTAGTCGTAGTGAGATAAAGTAGACTACCTATCATTCCCCTATACATTTTTTGATCAATATTCTCACCATTTTCATCTATATCTAACTTCGTCGAAGTACTCATAGGAGTGTTTATCGCTTTTGAACCATCCATGTTAAATCATTTTAACAATTCTAATGTATATTTAGATTGATTAAGAAATATACCATCACTAAGTTGTTTAATTTGCAATCATAGAAAGAAGGTTAATTCACCCATTAGACTTATTTCAAATTCATGACTCATATACTTGGCAAATGATTCACATAGTGATTCATCCGAAGAACCAAAAATAATATCATCAATATAAATTTGCATAATAAGAAAATTATTTTCAAAGTGTTTGATAAACAATATAGTATCAACCTTGTCTTTGGTAAAATTATTTAAAATAAGAAAGGAACTAAGCCTTTCATACCAAGCTCTAGGAGCTTGTTTCAAGCCATAGAGAGCCTTAGTCAATTTGAATACATGATTAGGAAGAAGAGAATTTTCAAATCCGAGAGGTTATTCGACATATACTTCTTCGGAAATAAAACCATTCAAGAAGGCACTTTTGATATCCATTTGAAATAGTTTAAAATTATTACTACTAGCATAGGCAAGAAGCATCCTAATGGCTTCTAATCTTGCCACAAGAGTGAAGGTTTCTTTATAGTCGATACCTTCTTCTGGGTTGAAACCTTTGGCCACTAATCTAGCCTTGTTTCTAACCACGATACCGTTTTCGTCTTGCTTGTTTCTAAAGACCCATTTAGTACCAATGACTAAATGGTCACTAGGTCTAGGAACAAGCTTCCATACCTCATTCCTCTTAAATTGGTTCAATTCCTTTTGCATTGCAATGACCCAAGAATCATCTTTTAAAGCCTCGTCAATGCATTTAGGTTCGATTTGAGAAAGGAAGGCGGTGTTAGCATAAAAATTCTTGAAGGAAGAATGAGTTTGAACCCCTTTTGATGTATCTCCTATAATTAGCTCCTTTGGATAAGCATCTACATACTTCCATTCCTTAGGTAAGGAAATTTCGGAAGAAGATGCATCCAAGTTGCTATTTTGAGGAGGGATTCATTTAAATTCAGATTATCAAAACCAAGATCACCATCAAAATTATTTTTCTTTAATTCAGAAATTTCATTAAAAACTACATGAATAGACTCTTCGATAACTAAGGTTCTTTTGTTGAAAACACGAAAAGCCTTAGAAACGAAAGAGTAACCAAGAAAGATGCCTTCATCGGATTTAGCATCAAATTTTCCTAAGGCATCCTTTTTATTCAAAATAAAGCAAATGCAACCGAAAACTTTAAAATAAGAAACATTTGGTTTTTTGTTATTCCATAATTCATAGGGAGTTTATGATAGAGACGGTCTTATTAGAACCCTATTCATGATGTAGCAAGTCGTATTCACGGCTTCGGCCCAAAAATACTTAGGTAAACTATGTTCATTCAACATAGTTCTTGCAATTTCTTATAGGTTTCTATTTTTTCTTTCAACTACTCCGTTTTGTTGAGGATTTCTTGGAGTGGAGAAGTTGTGGTTATATCTATTAACTTCACAAAAACTTTGGAAGTCACGGTTTTGAAATTTGCCACCGTGATCACTCCGAATTAATGAAATCATGAAGCCTTTTTCGTTTTGAGTGAGTTTACAAAATTTAGAGAAACATTTGAAACAATCACTTTTGTGAGCCAAGAAATAGGTCCAAGTGTATCTAGTATAGTCATCTACAATTACAAAAGCATATTTGTTTCCTCCTAGACTTATCATGTCAATTGGTCCAAATAAGTCCAAATGGATCAATAGTAATGGTCTAGTGGTGCTAATTTGATTTTTTGGTTTGAAACTAGTTTTTTTTTGTTTACCTAGTTGACACGCATCACATACTTTATCCTTAACAAACTTCATTTTGGGAATCCCTCGTACTAATTCTCTATATGAGATCTTAGATATTAGTTTCATACTTGCATGGCCTAATCTCCTATACCAAAGCTAAGCATAATCATTCAAAGTGGAGAAGCACATTTCATTACTTAGTTCATCAAGGTTGATGGTGTAGACATTATTTTGTTTTAAAGCAATCATTGACAAGTTATTGTTTGGTTTTTCAATGATGCACGCATTAGATTCAAATCTAACGATGTAACATTTATCGCATAATTGACTAATGCTTAAGAGATTATATTTTAATCCATCAACTAGTAATACATCATCAATTGAAAAACATGATTTGTTACCTATGGTTCTCTTGCCAATGATTTTACCTTTGTTGTTGTCTCCGAAGGTGACGTACCCTTCTTCTTTGCTAGTGAGCATAGAGAAATGAGATGGATCTCCGGTCATGTGTCTTGAGCATCTACTATCAAGATACCATCTCTTGCTACTAGCTTGTGGGTTTGTCTACAAAAGAGGATGGTTTTTAGGTACCCATTTGATTTTGGGTGCTTCAAAAATTGATCTACCAATTTTGTTATTCATCATTGAAATATTTATAGTTCCTTTAGGAACCCATATCAACTTATGTGGACTAATCTTCCTAAATGGACATTTGTAAGAAATATGTCCGGATTTATAACAAAAGTTACATTTCAAACAAGGTGAAATGTGTAATGTGGGTCCTTTAACGAAAGTGGTAGGATTTTGGTGAGATCCTCTCATAAAACCAATTCCACTTTTATTTGTGACATGACCCTTGTTTGCAAGGATCATGTCCAATCCCTTGCTACTGACCTTAAACTTGTTTAAGGTCTCTTTAAGTAGCAAATTTTCACTTTTGATTGCTTCTAAGTGTTCGCACTTAGAGCATGGAGGAGTTTGAAGACTATCAAGCTTATTTTGTAGTAAGACATGTTCTTTCTTTAAAAGATTAAACTTCTTACTAATAGTTATACACTTATCAAATAATTCGTGAAAAGTGATGGAAAGTTTATCAAAAGATAAATCTTAATTAATTAAATCACATACGTCTTCTCCTAAAGCCATTAGCGCAAAGTTTGCCTCCTCTTTGTTGCTAGCTTATTCAATTTCTGAAGCACTTGAATCGTCCCAAGTTGCTTTTAAAGCTTTCTTCTTCTTCGGTTGCTTCTTCTTGGCTTGGGGGAATTCATTTTTGAAGTGCCCCAGCTTCTTGCATTCGTAGCATATTACTTGGTCCTTTTTATGTTCAAGTTTGTTTTTGGTGTTATTTTAAAATTTATTTTTTCTTATAAATTTTTAAAATTTTTGAGTTAAAAGTGTAATGTCGTCATCATTGTCCTCATCACTTGATGTTCCTTTCAAGTTGTCTTCTTGTGATGTAAGCACCATATCCTTTCTATTCTTTGGAAGGGGGTTCTTGAGCTCTTCATGAGCATGACATGTCATTTCGTAGGTCATTAGAGACCCAATAAATTCTTCAAGAGGAAATATTTTAAGGTCCTTGGCCTCTTGAATGGCCGTAACTTTTGGATCCCAACTTTTTGGGAGGGATCTTAAGATTTTAGTTCAAAGTTAGAAAAATCTTTACAAAGAGCTTTGAGCCCATTGATGACATCCGTGAAATGGGTGTACATGTCTCCGATAGACTCACTTGGTTTTATTCGGAAAAGTTCGTAAGAGTGCACAAAAATGTTGATTTTGGACTCTTTCACTCGGCTAGTGCCTTAATGAGTGACCTCAAGAGTTCTCCTAATATCAAAAGTCGAATCACAAATTGAAACACGATTAAATTCATTTTTGTCTAATGCACAAAACAAGGCATTCATAGCCTTTGCGTTTAAAGCAAAAATCTTCTTCTCCGATTCATTCCATTCGCTCATCGGAAGAGAAGATTTTTGAAATCCATTTTCAACAATAGTTCAAAGCTCGAAATCCATGGAAATGAGGAAGATCCTCATATGAGTCTTCCAATACGTGTAATTCGACCCATTAAACATAGGTGGACATTTAATAGAATGACCCTCATGCATGCCGGAGTAAGCCATCTCTCTTGGGTATTAAACCAAATATGAGAATGAGCCTAGCTCTGATACCAATTGTAAGGATCGGAGCGGCACTAAGAGGGGGGGGGGGGGGGGTGAATTAGTGCAGCGGATTAAAACATGTAAGTTTCAAAACAATTTCGTAAATATGTAGAGATTTGAATTTGACAATGAATGTCTTGTAGAAAGTAGCTCGAGCAAAGCGAGAAGAAGAAAAAAAAATGAGATATTGCTACTATGTAAATAACGGTTCAGAAATGTAAATACTCACGCATTCAAGAGACACACCAATTTAAAGTGGTTCGGTCAAAATGACCTACATCCACTTGCGAAGCCTTCTTCGATGAAGCTCCTAACTTCCACTAGCAAATCGCTTTGAAGGGGAAGGACAAATACCCCTCTTACAACCTTTTACAAGTGGTTCACACTCTTGCAAATTTTCAACGAGAAAGAATGAGGTGAACACTTAAGCAATTGAAAACAAGGCTTGCTAAAAACTTTGCTAAGGCTTTTATCTCAAACTAATGCTTCACAAAAGTTGTATTCTCTATTGAGAATTAAGAGGTATTTATAAGCCCCAAGAGGATTCAAATTTGGGCTTCAAATTTTGAATTCTCTTGGGTTTCCGAGGCTGGGAATGCCACCGCCTATCAATGTCATATTGACCGGTGACTAGTGGTGCCACCGCCTAGTGCTACCGCTTGTCAATTTCAACATTGACAGAGTTCTAGCAGTGCCACCGCCTGAACTCTCGGGTGTTGGGCGGTGCCACAGCCCAGTCCGGCGGTACCACCGCCCGACCCTTTGGGCTCTGGGCGGTGCCACCGCCCAGTCCGGCGGTTCCACCGCCTGACCTTACGGTTCACTAGTTGGGCTTCAAGTTCGGCCCAAACCAAGTCACATTCGGGCCCAGTTGGCCCTAACCAGGATATAGGATTATCCCTTAATCCTAACCCTAATTACATGCAAACTACGTAACTGAAAACATAGTCCTAAGCAAGTTTTAAAATGGCAAACGTCGAGTCTCGTTCCGGCGAGCATTCCGGCGATCTTCCGGTGGACTTCCGATGCACCTTCAGATTTCTTCCAGCGGACTCCCAACAGGCTCCCGATCTTGTGGCGAGTTCAGTGAGTAGCCGAGCCTTCTCGATGATCTCCGTGAACCTCCGACGATCTCTTCGGCGGACTTCCGAAAACTCTGACACGTCCCTGATTTCTTCTCGGTTGGCTCCGGTAGCATCTCTGACGAATCTTCGGACTCTCAAACACCCATCGAACTTGTCTCTGGTTTCCTTGCTTTATGCTTTCAGGCTATCGTAGTTAATCCTGCCCACTTAACTCAATAATATGGATTAGATCAATTAACCCATCAATTGATTTTATCATCAAAATTCGAGATTCAATAATAGGATCTTCACTAGTAAATTTTGGACCAAGTTATTTCAGTTACAATGTACCAAACTCAAGATGAGCACAGCGTATCATCCACAAACCGACGGTCAAACAGAGGTGGTAAACAAGTATTTAGAGACGTACCTTCGGTGTTTCGCTTGCAACCGACCAAACGAGTGGGCGAAATGGCTTCTTATTCGGATCCTTTTATTTTTCCTTTTATTTTCTGTGCTTTTCTTTTATTTTCTGTGTATTTATTAAGTCTGTTTAGTTTAGCTAAAGTCGAAACTCTATAAATAGGGATGCAACTGTTTCTTTTCGATCATCTATGAAAAATATTATTCTGTCTTTTGATAAACCCTAGGCGGCCGATCCCCTCAAAACGACCAAGGAGGGCCGATCCCCTCGAAGCGATCAAGGAGGCCGATCCCCTCGAAGTGATCATTCCCTTTCTCTTCTTTTTTACGATAAGACTTTAGGGTCTTATCATTTGGTATCAGAGCAGCGATCCTTGGCGTTCTCGCTGCAACGTAACAAAAAAAAAAGGAGAAAAGGGTTGTTACCCCGGCAACCATCGAGAATTCCCTACTTTCCTTCTTCCCCACCGTCGCCCCTGCTTTGCAGCAGGTCGCGCCCTCCCTTGCTGCCTCATTTCCATCGCTGGTGCTACTTCTCGGTCGATCGACCAACGTCGCCGCTGCCCCCCCAACTGGCAATCTCTCATCCTCGCTTTCCCATCTCGCTTGAGCGAGAAGGATCACTGGCGCCGTCTCCCTACCAATTGACCACCCCTTCGTTGTTGATACTCTCGGCGACGCTACCCTAACTTCTCTACCACTGTGCCCCCCGCCGGGTCGCAGTTGCAGCCGCTGGTTGCCCCCCTCCTCACGGCAACCGAAACAGGGCAACTCACTGAAGCTGCCCTTGTTTCCAGCCGCGCCTCCTCCAGCACTCCTCTTCCCCTCGAGCGCCATCGCCGCCCAGCTGACCAATCACCACTGTGGGCCACCATGCGACGACCGTCGCTCACCTCCCAGCCGTCGCTGCTCCACCTTGCTCTGCATCTAACCGAAACAGAGCACACTTGCTCTGCCCTTGTTTTCAACTGCGCCACAACCGCGTGGGGTCCCTTGTTGCTACCGGCTGTCGCCACCATCCCTTGTACTTCCATCTACTGTGCAGATTCCCTTAACTAGACATCAGAAACAAGAACTAGGGATTACCAACTTGCAATCGTACGCAATGGCTACCGATAACTCAGTGAAGGCACAAATGGAAGCGTTGGAAACCAGAATTGAAAATCGGCTACAAGAAACTCTTCATGATTTCAAAAAGAGCTTGTTGGAGCACTTTAGCGGGTTTCAACAAGATGGGAGCTCAAGTTCTACGCTGAACAGATCAAGAGATATAGGAAAAGGGCCCCAGGATGGTGACACACACTACCCACGTATCAGGGTAGAATTTCCACGATGGGAAGATGGGGATCCGACCAATTGGTTCTCTAGGGCAGAAATTTTTTTTCATTTTCACAGAACCCTAAAAGAATCCAAGGTAGAAGTGGCCTCAATATAGCTCGGTGGAGATGCAATCCAGTGGTATGATTGGTATGAAACTTGCCATGGAATTCCTTCGTGGGAGCAGTTTAAAAGAGGACTTCTTGTTCGATTTGGCCCATCCGAATATGAGAATGTTGATGGCCAACTCACCAAAATTCGTCAGACTTCTACAGTGTTGGAGTATCAGAGTAGATTTGAAAGATTGTCTAACCAAGCTAGAGATTGGTCAGAACGATAACTTCTGGGTACATTTGTTGAAGGGCTTATTCCCGAGATCCGGTGCGAGGTTAAGGCTCGTCGACCCCGCACTATGATGGCTACGATTTCATTTGCATGCCTACATGAAGAAAAAATCAGTGTGGAATATCGTCGAAACAGAGGTGCCAATAAATAAGTGATTAGTAGGCAATCTACCTCATCTACTCCTAGTCGAAACCATAACACTAGCAGACTAACCAGAGAGGAACTCAAAGAAAGGTTAGCGAAGGGTTTGTGCAGCCATTGCGATGAAAAGTGGAGTAAGGAGCATCGATGCAAACAAGGAAGACTTTTGATGATTGAACCGATCGAGGATGAACCGAAAGTAGAAGTATCAGATTCCGATCATGAAGAAGTGGAAACTAATGATGATGTTGAAGCCGTCACACATACAGTGCATGCATTGGCTGGCTACTCTAATCCACAAACTATGAAAATTGGGGGAACTCTGAAACACCAGTCTATCAATGTTTTGATTGATACGGGTAGGACTAATAATTTTATGGATAGAAAAGTTGCAGCCCGATTAGCTTACCACATCGAATGTTGTGACAAATTTGAAGTCAAGGTTGCCGATGGACGGATTTTAACCTATGACAGCAAGTGCTCAAAGATAAAACTAATTTTGCAAGGTCAAGAATTATTTGTGGATTTCTTTTTATTACCCTTGGAAGACTATAAAGTGGTGCTCGGAATTGAATGGCTATCAACCCTAGGTGATGTCTCATGGAATTTTTCTAAACTGATTATGAAGTTCTTTATTAATGGAAGACAGGTGACTCCCAAAGGAAGACATGGAGGTAAGGTTACAACTATCACTAGCCATTGGATGGAGCGGGTCCTTCGGAAGATACACATCGGATTTTTGGTGCAATTGCATAACATTGAAAAGGAAATGACAGTGAACATTCCGGTTGGAAATATTGAATCATTGCTAACAGAGTTTGCGGATATATTTGTAGAGCTACACAGACTTCCACCTCTTAGATGTCATGATCATCGGATCCCACTATTACCTGAGAAGGCACCAACCAATGTCCGACCCTATAGATATCTACTTTTCCAAAAGGTAGAGATAGAGAGGATTGTCATAGAGATTTTCAAAATAAGAGTTATACGAGCTAGTGTTAGCCCATATTCTTCCCCAATCTTACTAGTCAGAAAGAAGGATGGCTCATGGCGGATATGTGTTGACTATCAAGCACTTAACAACATTATAGTGAAAGATAAATATCCTGTTCCAGTAGTAGATGAACTGTTGGACGAATTGGGAGGAGCTCAGGTCTTCACTAAATTGGACCTACGATCGGGCTATCATCAAATCAGAGTACATGAAAGGGATGTTCAGAAAACTACCTTCAGGACACAAAATGGCCATTATGAGTTTCTAGTAATGCCTTTTGGGTCAACCAATGCGCCCTCTACCTTCCAGAGTTTAATGAATGATATATTTCGGGCTCATTTCCGTAAGTTTATTTTAGTTTTCTTTGATGATATTTTAATATACAGTCATTCCCTAGAAAGTCATTTATTATATTTACGAATTATCTTTAATATTCTTCGTGAGCATGGTCTTTTTGTCAAGAAATCTAAGTGCAGTTTTGGGCAACCTGAGGTTGAGTACCTCGGCCATATCATATCTCAAAAGGGTGTTGTAGTTGATCCTTCAAAAATCCAAGTGATGACAGACTGGCCAATTCCAAAGTCAATCAAAGCTTTAAGGGGGTTCTTGGGACTAATAGGCTATTGTCGAAAGTTTATGAATAATTCCAAAGTCAATCAAAGCTTTAAGGGTGCTGCAATATGTCCGGATTTGCAACAAAAGTTGCATTTCATATAAGATGAAACAGGCAAAGTAGGTCCTTTTATGAAAGTGGTAGGATTTTGATGTGATCCTTTTACAAATTCAATTTCACTTCTATTTGCAACGTGACCCTTGTTTGCAAGGATCATGTCTAATCCTTTGCTACCGACCTTAAACTTGTTTAAGGTTTCTTTAAGTAGCAAATTTTTATTTTTTATTGCTTCTAAATGCTCACACTCAGAGCATGGAGGAGTTTGGAGACTATCAAACTTATTTTGTAGTAAGACATGCTCTCTCTTTAAGATGTTCAACTTCTTACTAATAATTCTAAATTCATCAAATAATTCATGAAAAGCAATAGAGAGTTCTTCAAAAGATAAATCTTCATTAATTAAATCACATACCTCGTCTCCTAAAGCCATTAGTGCGATGTTTGCCTCCTCTTTTGTAATATCCCATTAGTCCCACATCGGAAGTGGGGAATGTGTGTGATTAGCTTATAGGGCCTGATGAGTGCACTACATTAACGCCCGCTCGAGCATTTTGGTCCGCCGTTGAGGACCAAAATAGAGTTATCGGACAGTTAGCTCATCAGACCCGGGTCGTGACATTTGGTATCAGAGCCGACCTAGCATTAGGGCAGGGTGAGAGGGCTGCAGTAGGATATGTCGGGCCTTGACGAGGACGTCAAGCTAATTGGGTTGGGGATAATGTAATATCCCATTAGTCCCACATCGGAAGTGGGGACTGTGTGTGATTAGCTTATAGGGCCTGATGAGTGCACTACGTTAACGCCTGCTTGAGCATTTTGGTCCGCCGTTGAGGACCAAAAATTCACCTCGATTGTCTACAAATTTATAAACCCTGTGCAGTTCATAAACATACCACACATCACTCGAAATTTCATACAATCTGAACTCAACTCATCAAAATAATAACTACAATATAAATTCACATACCACACATCACTCGAAATTTCATACAATCTGAACTCAACTCATCAAAATAATAACCACAATATAAATTCACAAGTGGGGAAAACTATGCAGTCACCAAACCAACGTTTACCATAAGTTCACATCATTACACGATTTTAACTTAACCTTCCAAAATCCTAAACATGAGAGATCCTTTAACTTACACAAAATCCACAAGTTTAGATTCAACATCAACATTTCATTAGATACAGAGAGGCTCATACAACAAATACACATATGCTAATAAAGATCTGCCCAAAATCTTCTAACTTTCCACTACCTCAGCCCAATTTTAACATTTAAGCAAGCGATACGCTATCCTGAATAATTTATCAACAAACGGGGTGAGCATATAGAGCTCAGCAAGTGACTAACATATATCCATATCAAAAGAGGACAATTTCCAAAGAGATAAAGTTTCACAATACAAGGCAGAATATACGAATTCGTAGACATAATATCATTAGGTGCAGAATCACAATTGTCCTTTCAATCATACATATTTGGTTCATAACATATGGGGCATAGAGTAATTGGAGCATATCAGCAACGAATGAAACGTATTAGAGCATATCAATAACAAATGAAACATATCGGAGCTTATCAATGGCATATAAAATGTTCTGGAGCATATCAACGACATATGGAACATTTCGAAGCATATCAACAGTGAATGAAACTTTTCAGAGCATATCAATAACAAATACCGTACAGAAGCTCAAACGTCGCCTTTGACGTTGCAATCATATCATTCTTATCCAAAACATGTACCGAAACACATAACCAAAGCTCTGGATATCATATCAAACATACAGAAGGTGTAGTGGGACCTCAAACAAAACGTGATACATCCATTTCTTAATGACCGCCAGACAGAAGTCTCCCATGTCTGGGAGCTCCATCCACCCACGTCTAGGTGAAGCCAGAGGGGGCCGGCAGAGCATCGCAGGCTCTAAGCACATACCCATTACCATTTCTAGCAAAGGTCCACATAATACCTTTTACCATTTCTAGCAAAGGTCCAAACAGTCCCACAAACACCAGAGTACAAGAGGCAGTTTAACAATAAGTAGCATATATCGGAAGCACACGCGAAACAATAAAACGTACATGTGCCTTTTCGAGACAATACGATGCAAGGAACAAATCTCTCACAAATTTATTCAGATTTGGAATGAAATGAAAGCCAGAGTATATAGGGATTCCAAACAATCATATTTAGCTCAATTCAAATAAGAAGGTTAGATGAATTCAATATCCAAAGGAATGAAACAGAATATGCGAAATCGACCAAAGCTCGATTTCTGACAGAATTCAAGTGGCACAAAGAACAAATACTTCAGAATATCAATTATGCTCCAATACCCTTAAGAAAGCTGTTGTTGAAAGATATATCAATCTATTTTCTGTTGAAACAAGTTTCGTACGAATCATGGTTTCCAACAAGGAGTTACCTTTGATTTGGTAACACAAGGTCAAAAACACAATCACTGTTTTGCAGAATACATAGGGTCAGATTCAACAAATAATAGGGTAGGCATTTGAATTCCAAAATTTTCAAACTATATGTCAAAAGAAAGATTTTCAAGTCTATCTTCAAATAAAATCAGTTTGATACAAATCAGAATTTCCAACAGGGAGTTATAGGCATTTTAGTACCCAAAGGTCAGAAATCTTGATCCCTGTTTTGCAGCCTCCATAGGCTCATTTGAAACAGACATTTGGGTGAGTATTCGGAGTCCAAAATTTTCAAAATCAGTGTCAAAAGGAAGGTATAAGAGTCTACTTTCAAATAGACAAGGTTGCCTAAATCCATGTTCGATATTGAAAACTATGGCTGGAATAATGTATAGGGGTCAGTTTACCGAAAAATTTCAGATCCACGATTATTGTATCCAACAAGAGAAATATCCGGTTCTAGGCTGAAATCTTTCGAATAATTCAGAACAAATATGAGATCAAAGGCTAATAATTCTGTAGGATGGGGTTAGAACACTTGCCTTTGAGAATTTTGACCCTAAGTGAAAAGATTTGAGCGAGAACCCTTAAAGCCCCAATTTTTTCTTCTTCTTCTTCTTCTTCTTCTTCTTCTTCTATTTCTTTCCCTGATCCTCCATGCAGCTGCCTTCTATACTTCCTTAAGAACGAAGGCAGTGAGGCTTAAACGGTGGGATTTGTCATTTTGCACATTTTGCAATTTAGTCCTTGTATTTATTACATTTTTGATTTGGTCCTTAGGGTTTACATATAGGTCCTCAGATTTTTCTTTAACAAATCCTCCAACACTCATGAATAAGTTCTCAGATTCATACTTTGAAATTTTATCAAACTTAAAATAGATACTTACATTACCAACTAGAAACTTATACTAAAATTCAGAAACGAGGGATGTTACATCTTTGTTGCTAGCTTCTTCACTTTCGGAATCACTTGAATCGTCCCAAGTTGCTTTTAGAGCTTTCTTCTTCTTCGATTGCTTCTTCTTGGCTTGGGGGCATTCATTTTTTAAATGCCCCGGCTTCTTACATTTATAGCATATCACTTGGTCCTTGTTATATTCAAGTCTATTTTTGGTGTTATTTTTAAATTTTTTCTTTCTTAAAAATTTTTAAAATTTTTGAGTCAAAAGTGCAACTCATTTTCACTGTCCTCATCACTTAATGTTCCTTTCAAGTGATCTTCTTGCGATGTGAGTGCCATATTCTTCCTGTTCTTTGGAAGGGGGTTCTCGAGTTCGTCATGATCTTGACACGTCATTTCGTAGGTCATGGCCTCTTGAATGGCCGTAACTTTTGGATCCCAACTTTTAGGAAGAGATCTTAAGATTTTACTTACTAGTTCACAGTTAGAAAAATCTTTACCAAGAGCTTTGAGTCCATTGATGACATCCGTGAAACGGGTGTACATGTCTCTGATGGACTCACTTGGTTTCTTTCGGAATAGTTCATAAGAGTGCACAAGGATGTTGATTTTGGACTCTTTCACTCGGCTAGTACCTTCATGAGTGACCTCAAGAGTTCTCCAAATATCAAAAGCCGAATCACAAATTGAAACACGATTAAACTCATTTTTGTCTAGTGCACAAAACAAGACATTCATAGCCTTTGCATTTAAAGCAAAAACCTTCTTCTCCGATTCATTCCATTCGCTCATCGGAAGAGAAGATTTATGAAATCCATTTTCGACAATAGTCCAAAGCTCGAAATCTATGGAAATAAGGAAGATCCTCATACGGGTCTTCCAATACGTGTAATCCGACCCATTAAACATAGGTGGACGTGTGATAGAATGACCCTCATGCATGCCGGAGTAAGCCATCTCTCTTGGGTATTAAACCAAATATGAGAGTGAGCCTTGCTCTGATACCAATTGTTAGGATCGGAGCGGCACTAAGAGGGGGGGGGTGAATTAGTGCAGTGGATTAAAACTTGTAAGTTCGAAAATGGTTCCGTAAAATGCATGGAGATTTCGCTTTGATTGTAACTTGAGTAAAGTAAGAAACCGGAAAAGATTGCAGAAAGGTAAGTACTCACAAATTCAATGAACACGCCAATTTAAAGTGGTTCGGTCAAATGACCTACATCCACTTAAGAAGCCTTCTTCAATGAGGCTCCCAACTTCCACTAGTAAATCACTTTGAAGGGGAAGGACTAATACCCCTCTTACAACCTTTACAAGTGGTTCACACTCTTACAATTTTTTCAACAAGAAGGAAGGAGGTGAACACTTAAGTAATTTGAAAACAAGACTTGCTAAGACTTTGCTAAGGCTTTTATCTCAAACTATTGCTTTGCAAAAAGTTGTATTCTCTACTGAGAATTGAGGGGTATTTATTGGCCCCAAGAGGATTCAAATTTGGGCTCCAAAATTTGAATTCTCTTGGGTTTCCGAGACTGGCGGTGCCACTGCCTGTC
Source organism: Musa acuminata AAA Group (assembly GCF_036884655.1). Classification (NCBI taxonomy): domain Eukaryota; kingdom Viridiplantae; phylum Streptophyta; class Magnoliopsida; order Zingiberales; family Musaceae; genus Musa; species Musa acuminata. Next base: position 29,793,330 of record NC_088332.1, on the reverse strand, counting down.
GGTGGCGGTGCCACCGCCTGTCAATGTCTGTCAGATGGTGTACTGGTGGTGCCACTGCATGATCTCGGGTGCTGGGCGGTGCCACCGCCTAGTCTGGCGGTGCCATCGCCTGACACTTCAAGCTCTGGGCGGTGCCACCGCCCAATCCGGCGTTTCCACCACCCATCCTACTGATCTCTAGTTGGGATTCAAGTCCGTCCCGAACCAGGTTACTTTTGGGCCCAGTTGGCCCCTAACCAAGATATAGGATTATCGTTTAATCCTAACCCTAATTACATGTGAACTATGTTGAATCTCGGATTTTGATGATAAAATCAATTGATGGGTTAATTGATCTAATCCATATTATTGAGCTAAGTGTGCAGGATTAACTACGATAACTAGAAAACACAAAGCAAATATACCGGAGTCAAGTTCGATGGACGTTTAAGAGTCCGAAGAATCGTCGGAGATGTTGCCGGAACCAATCGAGAAGAAATCGGGAACCTGTCGGAATTTTCGGAAGTTCGCCGAAGAGATCGTCGGAGGTTCACGGAGATCACCGAGAAGGCTCGGCTACTCGTTAAAGTCATCACAAGTTCGGGAGCTTGTTGGGAGTCCGTCGGAAGAAGTTCGTCGGAAAGCTCGCCGAAACAAGACTCGACGTTCGCGGTTGAAAGCTTGCTTAGGATGTGTTTTTTGTTATGTAGTTCACTTGTAATTAGGATTAGGATTAAGAGATAATCCTATATCCTGGTTAGGGGCCAACTGGGCCCAAAGTCAGATATGGTTTAGGCTAAAATTAAGCCAAACCAGTGAAATCGAAGAGCCAGGCGGTGGCACCTCCTGGCTGGGCGGTGGCACCGCCCAGCACCCGAGAGCTGGGCGGTGACACCTCCTTGGCTGGGCGGTTGCACCGTCCAGCACTCGAGCGCTGGGCGGTGGCACCGCTTGGCTGGGCGGTGGCACCTCCAGCACCGGGAACCCAAAGAGAATTCAAATTTTGGAGCCCAAAATTTGAATCCTCTTGAGGCTTATAAATACCCCTCAAATCTCAACTGAGAGAACAACTTTTGAGCAGCAAGTAATTGAGAGAAAAGTCTTAGAAGAGTCTTTGCCTTTCTTGTTTTCATTTGCTAGTGTTCACCTCCTTCTTTCTTGTTGAAAATCTGTACGAGAGTGAACCGCTTGTAAAAGTTGTAAGAGGGGTATTCACCCTTCCCTTTCAAGAGATTTGCTAGTGGAAGGTGGGAGCCTCATCGAAGAGGGGCCTCGCAAGTGGATGTAGGTCACTTGACCGAACCACTTTAAAAACAGCGTAATCTCTGGTTTGCATTTCATTACTGCTATTTACATTACTGCAAACCCTCTTACTGCTTTATTTCCTCATTACATTTACTGCACAACTTTACGAATACGCTTTTAAGTTAAGCACTTCCAATTCTGATTTCTTATGGTATGAAAGATTTGTCTAAAACCGAAGTTTTAATCCGCTGCACTAATTCACCCCCCCTCTTAGTGCCGCTCCGAACCTAACAAGTGGTATCAGAGCGAGGTTATCTCTCATATTTGGTTTAATACCCAAGAGAGATGGCTTACTCCGGCAAGCAAGAGGGCCATTCTATTGCACGACCACCTTTGTTTAATGGGTAGGATTACACATATTGGAAGACTCGCATGAGGATCTTCCTCATTTCTTTGGACTTTGAGCTTTGGTCTATTGCCGAGAATGGATTTCAAAAATCTTCTCTTCCGATGAGCGAATGGAATGAATCGGAGAAGAAGGTTTTTGCTTTAAATGCAAAGGCTATGAATGCCTTGTTTTGTGCATTAGACAAAAACGAATTTAATCGTGTTTCAATGTGTGATTCGGCTTTTGATATTTGGAGAACTCTTGAGGTCACTCATGAAGGCACTAGCCGAGTGAAAGAGTCCAAAATCAACATCCTTGTGCACTCTTATGAACTTTTTCGAATGAAACCAAGTGAGTCCATCGGAGACATGTACACCCGGTTTACGGATGTCATCAATGGACTCAAAGCTCTTGGTAAAGAATTTACTAACTTTGAATTAGTAACTAAAATCTTAAGATCCCTCCCTAAAAGTTGGGATCCAAAAGTTACGGCCATTCAAGAGGCCAAAGACCTTAAAGCATCCCATCTTGAAGAGCTCATTGGGTCTCTAATGACCTACGAAATGATATGTTGCTAGTCATAGGTGCCCAGCAAGCCAATCACGTGAGTGATGGCACGTGTGACTTGATACAGAATCTTTTTGCTTATTATATTTTGGCGTATATCACTTTATAACTATTGCATAAATGCATATATATATATTGTGATGTCCTTAGATTTGTGCAATGGGAATCGGATCGTGATGAGATCACGATAATGAGATCGATTCACCTTTAAACACATATCCTAAATAATCCCGGTCATAGGTTACTCGAGAGGGACATCGTGATAACCGGATAGACTGGTGTGCTGTATACCCGTCCATATGATGGATGTAGCTGGTCTCATAGCTGCTCGTGTAGGGACACTAGGGATACAGTATAGGTGCTCATTGGAGAATAAGTTCACTGATTGATCCGCTTACGGAATGCTGGATGGTTGATGATGCCTTATTGTCAAACAGCGATTCCGTAGTCCTAGTGGTGTATCTGGTCCTTAGACTTGAGACACCAAGGATGTCCTATATGAGTGCTCCACTCTTTGATACCAGACTTATAGGTTTGGCTGTCCCCAAATCTAGTACAGTTGGTCATTGGGAGTGGTAGTCGACCTTACGAGGGCTATTGAGTGTCAATAGAGGATCATCCACTCTCGACGTCATGAGAGGAATATCCTATGTGTTCTTGCTCAGACAAATCCCTGGCCAGGGTCATTCGGGTTTAGAGAGAAAGAGTTCTCCGGGAGAATCCGATTAGAGTGAGACTCGAGTAGAAACCGTATGGGTCTGACAGCACCATGCTCGATATACGGTCTCTGGGATATTAGATGGATGAGAGACTATAGGTACATGGTAACTGAGGACAGACAGGTCCAATGGATTGGATTCCCCTGTGTCGTCTAGGGACTACGACGTAGTGGCCTAGTACGTTCGTAGTCGATGAGTCGAGTGAATTATTACAGAGATAATAATTCACTGAGTTAGAAGGAGTTCTGACAAGTATGACTCACGGCCAGCTCGATATTGGGCCTAGAGGGTCACACACATATGGTAGGCATTGCGATGAGTAGAGGTTCGGATATGAGATATCCGACGGAGCCCTTGTCTTATTGGATGCAGATCCAATACCCACTAGGGAAGGACCCATTAGGGTTTGACACGGGATCTCTATAAATAGGAGGGATTCACAGCCTCATAGGCTAGAGTCTTTGCTTGCCTTTCCTATTCTCCTCTCCCTCTCCACCTCAGAGTAGGCCTGGAGTTTTGAGGAGCGTCGTCGCAACCCTGCTGTTTTGCGGATTTTTGCGCACCAATCTTTGCACGACGACGAACATCTTTTTGGGAATCGGGGAATTTTGTTTTCTTGTTCTTCCGCTGCGCATATGATGTCGCCCCCCAATGATTTCCCAACAGTGGTATCAGAGCCAGGTTGTTCGTGCGAATGATTGGTTTTGAACTGCGTGTATTGTGTTTAGGAAGAATTTTGACGTTAAAATCGTTGACGCAAAAGCGAGGAAGGGCAGCAACAGTTGCTGCCCTCGATCTGCATGCCTGCAGCGGCAGCCGCAGCCGCAGACAGGCAGCACAGCGCCGGCGCATGCACAAGCACTGTGCCTGCAGCAGCCGGCCGGCGGTCTGCTTGCAGCATGCTTGCTGCTGGCGGGGCTGGCAGCCCACGGGCAGAGGCGCCGCAGGGCAGCGGCGCTTGCCGCCGCTGCTCCCGCGGGCGAAACCCCCCCCCATAGGGGCGACCGCCCGGCGGGACAGCACCGCCTGCGGAGGCAGCGGCATCCGAAAGGGGAGCCCACCTCCAGCGGCAGCGCCGCCAGCGGGCGTGCCGCCTGCAGGCGAGGGCAGCGCCCTCGCCCCGCCGCACAGGCCGCCGCCAGCAGGGTGGCGGCGGCGGCAACGGTAGCAGAAAGAGGGAATTAGGGTTTTCTGGGAAAAAGATAGTTTTGCCCTTGTGAATTTGAGAAATTCCAGTTTCTATCTTTTGTCAAAATTATGAAAATACCCTTAGGATGCAGATCCAATACCCACTAGGGAAGGACCCATTAGGGTTTGACACGGGATCTCTATAAATAGGAGGGATTCACAGCCTCATAGGCTAGAGTCTTTGCTTGCCTTTCCTATTCTCCTCTCCCTCTCCACCTCAGAGTAGGCCTGGAGTTTTGAGGAGCGTCGTCGCAACCCTGCTGTGTGGATCACCGCTAGAGAGGATGACGCTTGACCTCCTTCACCCTCTCCTAAGGATCTGCAAGGAAACAGGGATATACGATCTCCCTAGGTAACACAATCTCTATATGCAGTTTTGTGTTTTGCGGATTTTTGCGCACCAATCTTTGCACGACGACGAACATCTTTTTGGGAATTGGGGATTTTTGTTTTCTTGTTCTTCCGCTGCGCATATGATGTCGCCCCCCAATGATTTCCCAACACATGTCAAGCTCATGACGAGCTCGAGAACCCCCTTCAAAAGAACAGGAAGGATATGGCACTCAAATCACAAGAAGACCACTTGAAAGGAACATCAAGTGATGAGGACAATGACAATGACATTGCACTTTTGACTCAAAAATTTAAAAAATATTTAAGAAAGAACAAATTTAAAAATAATATAAAAAATAAATTTGAACAAAAGAAGGACCAAGTGATTTGCTATGAATGCAAAAAACTGGGACACTACAAGAACGATTGTCCTCAAGCCAAAAAGAGGACATCAAAGAAGAAGGCGCTCAAGGCAACATGGGATGATTCAAGCGCATCCGAAGAAGAGGAGTCCAACACCGAGCAAGTTGCTCATTACGCGCTAATGGCTTTAGGAGAAGAGGTATGTGATTTATTTAATGAAGATTTATCTTTTGAAGAACTCTCTATCGCTTTTCATAAATTATTTGATGAATGTAGAACTGTTAGCAAGAAGTTAAGTATCTTAAAGAAAGAGCATGCTTTGCTACAAGATAAGTTTGATAGTCTTCAAACTCCTCCATGCTCTAAGTGTGAGCATTTAGAAGCAATAAAAAATGAAAATTTGCTTCTTAAGGAAACCTTAAACAAATTTAAGGTTGCTAGCAAAGGATTAGATATGATCCTTGCACACAAGGGTCACATCGCAAATAGAAATGGAATTGGATTTGTAAAAGGATTACATCAAAATCCTACCACTTTCATAAAAGGACCTATATTACATGTTTCCTCCTATATGAAATGCAACTTCTGTTGCAAATCCGGACATATTGCCTACAAATGTCCATTTAGGAAAATTAGTTCACAAAAATTAATATGGGTTCCTAAAGGAACTATAAAGGATTTAAAAATAAATAACAAGGTTAGTGGATCAATTTTTGAGGCACCCAAAATCAAATGGGTACCTAAAAATCATCCTCTTTTGTAGACAAACCCACAAGCTAGGAGCAAGAGATGGTATCTCGATAGTGGATGCTCAAGACATATGACTGGAGATCCATCTCATTTCTCTATGCTCACTAGCAAAGAAGAAGGGTACGTCACCCTCGGAGACAACAACAAAGGCAAAATCATTGGCAAGGGAACTATTGGTAACAAATTTAGTTTTTCCATTGATGATGTTTTACTAGTTGATGGATTGAAACATAATCTCTTGAGTATTAGTCAACTATGCGATAAAGGTTATATCGTTAGATTCGAATCAAATATGTGTATTATCGAAAAACCAAACAATAACTTGACTATGATTGCATTAAAACAAAATAATGTCTACACCATCAACCTTGATGAACTAAGTAATGAAATGTGCTTCTCCGCTCTAAATGATGATGCTTGGCTTTGGCATAGGAGATTAGGCCATGCAAGCATTAAACTAATATCTAAGATCTCATCTAGAGAATTAGTACGATAGATTCCAAATATGAAGTTTACTAAGGACAGAGTATGTGATGCATGTCAACTAGGTAAACAAATAAAAACTAGTTTCAAACCAAAAAATCAAATTAGCACCACTAGACCACTACAATTGATCCATTTGGACTTATTCGGACCAATTGATACAACAAGTCTAGGTGGAAGCAAATATGCTTTTGTGATTGTGGATAACTACTCTAGATACACTTGGACCTATTTCTTAGCTCACAAAAGTGATTGCTTCAAGTGCTTCTCTAAATTTTGTAAACTCACTCAAAACGAAAAAGGTTTCATGATTTCATCAATTCGGAGTGATCACGGTGGCGAATTTCAAAACTGTGACTTTCAAAATTTTTGTGAAGTTAATGGATACAATCACAACTTCTCCACTCCGAGGAATCCCCAACAAAATGGAGTAGTTGAAAGAAAAAATAGAAACCTACAAGAAATGGCAAGAACTATGTTAAATGAACATAGTTTACCTAAGTATTTTTGGGCCGAAGCCGTAAATACGGCTTGCTACATCATGAATAGAGTCCTATTAAGAATAAGGTATGCGATGCATGTCAACTAGGCAAACAAATAAAAACAAGCTTCAAACCAAAAAATCAAATTAGCACCACTAGACCGTTACAATTGATCCATTTGGACTTATTTGGACCAATTGATACAACAAGTCTAGGTGGAAGCAAATATGCTTTTGTGATTGTGGATGACTACTCTAGATACACTTGGACCTATTTCTTAGCTCACAAAAGTGATTGCTTCAAGTGCTTCTCTAAATTTTGTAAACTCACTCAAAATGAAAAAGGTTTCATGACTTCATCAATTCGGAGTGATCACGGTGGCGAATTTCAAAACCGTGACTTTCAAAATTTTTGTGAAGTTAATGGATACAATCACAACTTCTCCACTCCGAGGAATCCCCACAAAATGGAGTAGTTGAAAGAAAAAATAGAAACCTACAAGAAATGACAAGAACTATGTTAAATGAACATAGTTTACCTAAGTATTTTTGGGCCGAAGCCGTAAATACGGCTTGCTACATCATGAATAGAGTCCTATTAAGACCATCCTTATCAAAAACTCCCTATGAATTGTGGAATAACAAAAAACCAAATATTTCCTATTTTAAAGTTTTTGGTTGTAAATGCTTTATTTTGAATGAAAGAGATGTCTTAGGAAAATTTGATGCTAAATCCGATGAAGGCATCTTTCTTGGTTACTCTTCCGTTTCTAAGGCTTTTCGGGTTTTTAACAAAAGAACGTTAGTAATAGAAGAGTCTATTCATGTAGTTTTTAATGAAATTTCTAATTTAAAGAAAAATGATTTTGAAGATGATCTTGGTTTTGATAATTTGAATTTAAATGAACCTCCTCCTCAAAATAGCAACTTGGATGCAACTTCTTCCGAATTTCCTTACCTAAAGAATGGAAGTATATAGATGCTCATCCGAAGGAGCTAATTATAGGAGATACATCAAAAGGGGTTCAAACTCGTTCCTCTTTCAAGAATTTTTGTGCTAATGCCGCCTTCCTTTCTCAAATTGAACCTAAATGCATTGACGAGGCCATAAAAGATGATTTTTTGGTTATTGCAATGCAAGAGGAATTGAATCAATTTGAGAGGAATAAGGTATGGAAGCTTGTTCCTAGACCAAGTGACCACTTAGTCATAGGTACTAAGTGAGTCTTTAGAAACAAGCAAGACGAAAATGGTATCGTGGTTAGAAACAAGGCTAGATTAGTGGCCAAAGGTTTCAACCAAGAAGAAGGTATCGATTACGAAGAAACCTACGCTCCCGTGGCTCGATTAGAAGCCATAAGGATGCTCCTTGCCTATGCTAGTAGTAATAATTTTAAACTATTTCAAATGGATATCAAAAGTGCTTTCTTGAATGGTTTTATTTCCGAAGAAGTATATGTCGAACAACCTCCCGGATTTGAAAATTCTCTTCTTCCTAATCATGTATTCAAATTGACTAAGGCCCTCTATGGCTTGAAACAAACTCCTAGAGCTTGGTATGAAAGGCTTAGTTTCTTTCTTATTTTAAATAATTTTACTAAAGGCAAGGTTGATACTACATTGTTTATTAAATATTTTGAAAATAATTTTCTTATTGTGCAAATTTATGTTGACGATATTATTTTTGGCTCTTCGGATGAATCACTATGTGAATCATTTGCCAAATGTATGAGTCTTGAATTTGAAATGAGTTTAATGGGTGAATTAACTTTCTTTTTGGGATTACAAATCAAACAACTTAGTGATGGTATGTTTCTTAACCAATCTAAATATACATTAGAATTGTTAAAATGATTTAACATGAATAATTCAAAAGCATTAAACACCCCTATGAGCACTGCGACTAAGTTAAATATGGATGAAAATAGTGAAAATTTCGATCAAAAAACATATAGGGGAATGATAGGTAGTCTACTCTACCTCACCGAGACTAGACCGGATATTATGTTTAGTGTAGGACTTTGTGCTAGGTTTCAATCTAATCCTAAATTATCTCATCTTAAGAGTGTTAAAAGAATATTTAGGTATCTCAAAGGAACTCCAAATTTAGGATTGTGGTATCCAAAATCTGAAAAATTCGATCTAATAGCTTATGCAGATGCCGATTTTGGCGGATGCAGGATAGATAGAAAAAGTACATCCGGAACATGCCAATTTTTAGGACATGCACTTGTTACTTGGACTTCCAAGAAACAAAATTTAGTTGCACTATCTACGGCGGAAGCCGAATACATTGCTGCAAGTGCATGTTGTGCACAAGTTGTTTGGATGAAAAATACATTAGAAGACTATGGAATTCACTTTAAAAACATTCCCATAAAATGTGATAATACTAGTGCCATTTGTCTTACTAAAAATCCAATTCAGCACTCTAGAACTAAGCACATCGACGTTAGGCATCATTTCATACGCGATCATGTCCTAAACAATGATGTTGTTATAGAATTCATTGACACAAAGCATCAATTAGCAGATATATTTACAAAAGCTTTGAACGAAGATCAATTTGAATTCATTAGAAGGGAATTAGGTATGTTAAATTGTCCCAAAGAATAAATGTGTTTGAATGGATTTTCCGTAAAGTTTTTCATTCTCTCTGATCAAGATTTTATGATTTTATGAATCTCGAAATTGATTTTGATGGCTTGATCAAGATTAATGATTTTATGAATCTCGAAATTGATTTTGATGGCTTGATTACGAGTTTCAAGTTGACAATTTGAATGAGTTTGTATTCGAATTATGATCTTGACTTATTGGAGTTACTACTTGAATTTTTTAATCACGATCTCTTCCTTGTACACCTACAATTTTTTATTATAGAAAGAAGAGATTTGATAAAATGGATGAATGTTGAATTTTCCTTTATGATGAACTCGACATAAACATTTTAGCATACTTAATTTTGGATGATAAAATTTTTTGTATGATCAATGTTATAATCACAAATTATGTGCTTCAAGTCTCATTCCCTTTTTGTTGATGATAAAGGGGGAGAAAAGTGATGACTTGTACCATTTTGATAGCATGACTTATATAAAAATTGATTGATCCTTGAGAATGTCTTATATGCCTTGCAAAATCCTTGAGAATATCACAAGATTGATTGATCATATTGAAAGCATGCCTTACATCTATATCATGAAATTCATGTTTAAAATCTTTATCTCCTATCGTAGTAAAAATCGTCCCATATCATTTGACTTATGATTTTCATCGAAGTTTCGCATTTACTATTGCTTAATGAGAATAACGATAAGTTCTACGATTAGAACTTATCGGTTTATGCTTGAATTCAATGGATGAAATTCAAGTGTTTTCATCTTCCCATAATATGGCATATAGATAGGGGGAGTTATGTTTAACTCCGTCATCAATTGATTGTCATCATCAAAAAGGGGGAGATTGTTGAATCTCGGATTTTGATGATAAAATCAATTGATGGGTTAATTGTTCTAATCTATATTATTGAGCTAAGTGTGCAGGATTAACTACGATAACCAGAAAACACAAAGCAAGTATACCGGAGTCAAGTTCGATGGACGTTTAAGAGTCCGAAGAATCGTCGGAGATGTTGCTGGAACCAATCGAGAAGAAATCGGGAACCTGTCGGAATTTTCGGAAGTTCGCCGAAGAGATTGTCGGAGGTTCACGGAGATCACCGAGAAGGCTCGGCTACTCGTTAAAGTCATCACAAGTTCGGGAGCTTGCTGGGACTCCGTCGAAAGAAGTTCGTCGGAAAGCTCGCCGAAACAAGACTCGACGTTCGCGGTTGAAAGCTTGCTTAGGATGTGTTTTTTGTTATGTAGTTCACTTGTAATTAGGATTAGGATTAAGAGATAATCCTATATCCTGGTTAGGGGCCAACTGGGCCCAAAGTCAGATATGGTTTAGGCTAAAATTAAGCCAAACCAGTGAAATCGAAGAGCCAGGCGGTGGCACCGCCCAGCACCCGAGAGCTGGGCGGTGACACCTCCTTGGCTGGGCGGTTGCACCGTCCAGCACCCGAGCGCTGGGCGATGGCACCGCTTGGCTGGGCGGTGGCACCTCCAGCACCGGGAACCCAAAGAGAATTCAAATTTTGGAGCCCAAAATTTGAATCCTCTTGAGGCCTATAAATACCCCTCAAATCTCAGCTGAGAGAACAACTTTTGAGCAGCAAGTAATTGAGAGAAAAGTCTTAGAAGAGTCTTTGCCTTTCTTGTTTTCATTTGCTAGTGTTCACCTCCTTCTTTCTTGCTGAAAATCTGTAAGAGAGTGAACCGCTTGTAAAAGTTGTAAGAGGGGTATTCACCCTTCCCTTTCAAGAGATTTGCTAGTGGAAGGTGGGAGCCTCATCGAAGAGGGGCCTCGCAAGTGGATGCAGGTCACTTGACCGAACCACTTTAAAAACAGCATAATCTCTGGTTTGCATTTCATTACTGCTATTTACATTACTGCAAACCCTCTTACTGCTTTATTTCCTCATTACATTTACTGCACAACTTTGCGAATACGCTTTTAAGTTAAGCACTTCCAATTCCGATTTCTTATCGTACGAAAGATTTGTCTAAAACCGAAGTTTTAATCCGCTGCACTAATTCACCCCCCCTCTTAGTGCCGCTCCGAACCTAACAAACTACGTACCTAAAAACATAATCCTAAGCAAGTTTTTTTAACCGGCGAACGTCGAGTCTTATTCCGGCGAGCTTTCCAACGATCTTCCGGTGGACTTCCGATATGCCCTCGGGTTTCTTCCGGCGGACTCCCAGTAGGCTCCCAATCTTGTGCCAAATTCAACGAGTAGTCGAGCCTTCTCGGTGATCTATACGAACCTCTGACAATCTCTTCGGCAGACTTCTGAAAGTTCCGACAAGTCTCCGATCTTTCTTGGTTGGTTCCGACAGCATCTCCGATGAAACTTTGGACTCTCAAACGTCCATCGAACTTGACTCTGATATCCTTGCTTTAAGTTTTTAAGCTATCGTAGTTAATCCAGTACACTTAACTTCAATAATAAGGATTAGATCAATTAACCCATCAATTGATTTCATCATCAAAATCTGAGATTCAACAATTCCGACGTAAAAGTCATTTCGTATAGATAATAATTTTGAAAGCTTACGGAAACGTATTTGAAGTAAAGTAAGGAAGGCAGATTGCAGTTAAGATAGAAATCAGAATGTAAGAGCAAATTGGAATATGATGTTTGTACGATAAAACCGATTTTCATCTGAACGCCAATTCAGAAAATACTTAACTATGAAACACGTTCATAAATGAGTAGAAGGCAATAAGCTATTGAGGAGGTTTGCAGTAAAGATAAGATGCTCAAAGTAAATGCAAACCGAGATTTAGAGTGGTTCGGTCAATCTTGACCTACATCCACTTTTGGATTCCTCCACAAACGAGGTCATCGACGTCCACTAAAGGCCTTCCTTCAATAGGCGAAGGCCAACCACCCTTTTACTATTTTACTCCTTTTGACGGGCTTAGGAGAGAACCCTTACAAACTTTTGTCTCCTCTCTTGAAAGATCAAAACTTAGAAAAAGAGGGAGGAGAACTTCTAGCCTTTACAAAACTTTTGAGCTCTAAAAATCATAGAGTAAGATTGGATTTTCGGTGCCCTTTCATGCAGGAAAGGGTGGGGTATATATAGGCCCCAAACTAGTTTGAATTTGGAGCTAAAAAATATTTTTTCCGGATTTCCGGGGTCCTAGCGGTACCACCTCCTGACTGGGGCGGTACAACCGCTTGGCAGCTCAGAGATTGAGCCTCTGGGCGGTGCCACCGCCCAGTCTCACTCGGAGACTGAGCCCTAGCGGTGTCACCGCCTGACTGGGGTGGTTGCACCGCCTGGCAGAGTTCGGAGACCAAGCTCAGGCGGTTCCATCGCATGTCAGGGGCGGTTGCACCGCCTAGTCTCACTCGGAGACTGAGCCCAGGCGGTGCCACCACCTGCCTAGGGCGGTTGCATCGCTCAGCTTTCCTGGGAGACCCTCTCCTAGCGGTGCCACCGCCTAGCAGGAATTCTGGTCCGAATGGGTTGATCTATTCGGCCCAATTTGGGTTTGTCAAGGGCCCAATTGCCCCCAGATTAAGTTAATGGGATCACCTCTCATTCCTAACTTAATCTACATGCTAACTATGACATTTCTTAAAACATTTACTACAACTTGCTCTGGTGTGTCAATTGCTTCTTTCGGCGAGCTTCCGGTGAACTTCTGGCGAACCTCCGACGAACCTTTGGCGATGCTCCAACGGACTTCCGGCAAACTCTTGGACTTGCGACGATCCACTTGGCGAGCTCCGATGAGCTTCTTGTGGCAAGCTCCTGGACTTCTTGGATTTGTTCTTGCAGAACCTCCGACGACCGTCCGGACTTCCGTCAAACTCTCGAACTCCCAACGTGATCATAGTCTTGACTCCGACGTAACTCCTGCTGCATATCTTCCTTTCATCAAAGTTAATCCTGCACACTTATCTCAACATATGGATTAGATAACAAATGACAATTGACTTCATCATCAAAATCTGAGATTCAACAATCAATTGATTGTCATCATAAAAAAGGGGGAGATTGTTGAATCTCGGATTTTAATGATGAAACCAATTGATAAGTATTTATGACTTGATCTATGTTTTGAGTGATGCAGGATACTTTGATCAGGATGAGACAATTAAAATCATGTTGGGCCAGTGAAAGACATGTCAGACGATTGGACATCGAGCTGAAAGATCAGTCGATGTATCGACAGAAGGCTTCGGGCCATGGATTTAGGCATTGGGCGAAGAAGAATGGATATTGCACCAAGGAAATTAGAGTTGCAGAGGTCAATTGGCCGATTGGGCAATAGACCGCAAGAGAGGGTAATGCGCCGAAGAATCAGACGAAGCGTCGATGGACCAATGACATACCGGATAACATGATTCATACTTAGTAATAATTGTCTAGATTGAAGTGTAATTTATGTGTGTAGGATTAACTATGATAGCACGACATAAAGCAAAATGAAATCCCAAAGTCAAGAACATGATTTCGTTGGGAGTTCGAGAGTTTGTCGGAAGTCTGGACGTTCGTCGAAAGTTCTACAGGAATTGACCGAGAAGTCTAGGTGCTTGCCAAAAAAGCTCATCAGAACTCGCTAAGAAGATCATCGTGAAGTCTTGGAGCTTGTTGGGAGTTCGCTAGAACATTGCCGAGAGATCGTCGGAAGTTCACCGGAACATAGCCGGAATCTCACCGGAAGAAACCTAGACTTACAGACTTTGTTTAGCTTAGTAAATGTCTTAAAATTTATACTTAGCACATAATTGAGATTAGAATTGGGTCAACCCAATTAGGGGATAGTTGGGCCAAGTTTGGGCTATATTGGGCTAAGAGAATGGCTCAAACAATTACCAAATAGGTAAAGCCATCATGGCACAGTCTCCAAGATTGTGTCAGGTGGTGGTACCGCCTAATGTCAGGCTATAGACAATGGTACCGCCTAGTGTAGGCGGTGTTTCCGCCTATACCCTGAAATTTTGGGGGTTTGAATTTTGGCCTCCAAATTTGAATCCATTTCGGGCCTATAAATACCCCAACTACTCCTGCATGGATAAGCAAGAAATATTGAGAAAAACCATATGATTCTAAAGTTGTAAACCTTAGAAATTTGAGTTCCCTCCTCCCAAAGCTTAGAGAGAGTTCTAACGGAGGTGTGAGAGGGATACCTTGTAAAAGAGGATTGTAAAAGGTTATCTTCTAAACTAGTAAAAAGGAGAAGAGGGGTGTAAAAAGGTAGTTGCTCTTCTCTCACTGAAAGAAGACCGATAGTGGATGATGGTGGCCTCGATAGAAGAGGAATCTGTTGAATCCCAGATTTTGATGATAAAATCAATTGATCGGTTAATTGATCTAATCCATATTATTGGGTTAAGTGTGCAGGATTAACTACGATAACCAAAAAATACAAAGCAAGAATACCGGAGTCAAGTTCGATGGACGTTTAAGAGTCCGAAGAATCGTCGGAGATGTTGCCGGAACCAACCGAGAAGAAATCGGGAACTTGTCGAAATTTTCGGAAGTTCGCTGAAGAGATCGTCGGAGGTTCACGGAGATCACCGAGAAGGCTCGGCTACTCGTTAAAGTCATCATAAGATCGGGAGCTTGCTGGGAGTCCGTCGGAAGAAGTTCGTCGGAAAGCTCGCCGAAACAAGACTCGACGTTCACGGTTGAAAACTTGCTTAGGATGTTTTTAGTTATGTAGTTCACTTGTAATTAGGATTAGGATTAAGAGATAATCCTATATCCTAGTTAGGGGCCAACTGGGCCAAAATTAGATTTGGTTTGGGCTAAATTTGAAGCCCAACCAGTGAACCGAAGGGTCTGGCGGTGGCACCGCCCAGCACTGTCAGTGTCAGACACTGACAGGCGGTGGCACCGCCAACATCGGGAACCAAAGAGAATTCAAATTTTGGAGCCCAAATTTGAATCCTCTTGAGGCCTATAAATACCTCTCAAATCTCAGCTGAGATTACAACTTTTTGAGAAGCAATTGATTGAGAGAAAGGCCTTAGAAAATTCTTAGCTAGTCTTGTTTTCAATTTGCTAGTGTTCATCTCCTTCTTTCTTGCTGAAAATCTGGAAGAGAGTGAACCGCTTGTAAAAAGTTGTAAGAGGGGTATTTACCCTTCCCTTTCAAGAGATTTGCTAGTGGAAGGTGGGAGCCTCATCGAAGAGGGGCCTCGCAAGTGGATGTAGGTCATTTGACCGAACCACTTTAAAATCGGCGCAATCTCTGGTTTGTATTTCATTACTGCTATTTACATTACTGCAAATCTTCTTACTTGCTTTATTTCCTTATTACCTTTGCTGCACAACTTTGCAAATACGCTTTCAAGTTAAGCACTTCCGATTCCGATTCCGATTTTTATCGTATGAAAGATTTATCAAAATCGACGTTTTAATCCGCGGCACTAATTCACCCCCCCCCCCCCCCCCCCCTCTTAGTGCCGCTCCGATCCTAACAATCGTTATCAGAGCTAGACTCACTCTCATATTTGGTTTGATACCCAAGAGAGATGGCTTACTCCGGCATACATGAGGGTCATTCTATCACACGTCCACCCTTGTTTAATGGGTCAGATTATACTTATTGGAAGACTCGTATAAGGATCTTCCTCATTTCAATGGATTTTGAGCTTTGGACTATTGTTGAAAATGGATTTCAAAAATCTTCTCTTCCGATGAGCGAATGGAATGAATTGGAGAAGAAGGTTTTTGCTTTAAATGCAAAGGCTATGAATGCCTTGTTTTGTGTACTAGACAAAAATGAATTTAATCGTATTTCAATTTGTGATTCGGCTTTTGATATTTGGAGAACTCTTGAGGTTACTCATGAAGGCACTAGCCGAGTGAAAGAGTCCAAAATCAACATCCTTGTGCACTCTTACGAACTTTTCCGAATGAAAACCAAGTGAGTCCATCGGAGACATGTACACCCAGTTTACGGATGTCATCAATGGACTCAAAGCTCTTGGTAAAGATTTTACTAACTTTGAACTGTTGGGAAATCATTGGGGGCGACATCATATGCGCAGCGGAAGAACAAGAAAACAAAATCCCCGATTCCCAAAAAGATGTTCGTCGTCGTGCGAAGATTGGTGCGCAAAAATCCGCAAAAACATAAAATTGCGTATAGAGATTGTGTTACCTAGGGAGATCGTATATCCCTGTTTCCTTGCAGATCCTTAGGAGAGAGTGAAGGCGGTCAAGCGTCCTCCTCTCTAGCAGTGATCCACACAGCAGGGTTGCGACGACGCTCCTCAAAACTCCAGGCCTACTCTGAGGTGGAGAGGGAGAGGAGAATAGGAAAGGCAAGCAAAGACTCTAGCCTATGAGGCTGTGAATCCCTCCTATTTATAGAGATCCCGTGTCAAACCCTAATGGGTCCTTCCCTAGTGGGTATTGGATCTGCATCCAATAAGACAAGGGCTCCGTCGGATATCTCATATCCGAACCTCTACTCATCGCAATGCCTACCATATGTGTGTGACCCTCTAGGCCCAATATCGAGCTGGCCGTGAGTCATACCTGTCAGAACTCCTTCTAACTCAGTGAATTATTATCTCTGTAATAATTCACTCGACTCATCGACTACGAACGTACTAGGCCACTACGCCGTAGTCCCCAGACGATACAGGGGAATCCAATCCATTGGACCTGTCTGTCCTCAGTTACCATGTACCTATAGTCCCTCATCCATCTAATATCCCAGAGACCGTATATCGAGCATGGTGCTGTCAGACCCATACGGTTTCTACTCGAGTCTCGCTCTAATCGGATTCTCCCGGAGAACTCTTTCTCTCTCAACCCGAATGACCCTGGCCAGGGATTTGTCTGAGCAAGAACACATAGGATATTCCTCTCATGACGCCGAGAGTGGATGATCCTCTATTGACACTCAATAGCCCTCGTAAGGTCGACTACCACTCCCAATGACCAGCTGTACTAGATCTGGGGACAGCTAAACCTATAAGTCTGGTATCAAAGAGTGGAGCACTCATACAGGACATCCTTGGTGTCTCAAGTCTAAGGACCAGATACACCACTAGGACTACGGAATCGCTGTCTGACAATAAGGCATCATCAACCATCCAGCATTCCGTAAGCGGATCAATCAGTGAACTCATTCTCCAATGAGCACCTGTACTGTATCCCTAGTGTCCCTACACGAGCAGCTATGAGACCAGCTGCATCCATCATATGGACGGGTATACAGCACACCAGTCTATCCGGTTATCACGATGTCCCTCTCGAGTAACCTATGACCGGGATTATTTAGGATATGTGTTTATAGGTGAATCGATCTCATTATCGTGATCTCATCACGATCCGATTCCCATTGCACAAATCCAAGGACATCACAATATATATATGCATTTATGCAATAGTTATAAAGTGATATACGCCAAAATATAATAAGCAAAAAGATTCTGTATCAAGTCACACGTGCCATCACTCACGTGATTGGCTTGCTGGGCACCTATGACTAGCATGAACTAGTAGCTAAAATCTTAAGATCCCTCCCTAAAAGTTGGGATCCAAAAGTTACGGCAATTCAAATTGCTAAAGACCTTAAAACATTCCCTCTTGAAGAACTTATTGGGTCTCTAATGACCTATGAAATGACATGTCAAGCTCATGCGAGCTCGAGAACCCCCTTCCAAATAACAGGAAGGATATGGCACTCACATCACAAGAAGACCACTTGAAAGGAACCTCAAGTGATGAGGACAGTGACAATGACATTGCACTTTTGACTCAAAAATTTTAAAAATATTTAAGAAAGAACAAATTTAAAAATAATACAAAAAATAAATTTGAACACAAGAAGGATCAAGTGATTTGCTATGAGTGCAAAAAATCGGGACACTACAAGAAAGATTGTCCTCAAGCCAAAAAATGAACATCAAAGAAGAAGCGCTCAAGGCAACGTGGGATGATTCAAGCGCGTCCGAAGAAGAGGAGTCCAACACTGAGCAAGTTGCTCATTACGCCCTAATGGCCATCGGAGAAGAGGTAACGGATTTAATGGATGCAGATTTACCTTATCATGAATTATTAAATGCTTTCCATGAGTTATTTGATGAATGTAAGACAATTAGTAAAAAATATAAATTGCTAAAAAAGGAGCATGATAGTCCCACTTGTGATATCGATAAATTAAAAACTTAATATCATGATAGTTTAGCTCCATGTATAAAATGCCATGATCTAGAATCTCTCCAAAATGAGAACTTGCTACTTAAGGACACCTTGAAGAAATTCGAGGTTGGTAGCAAATCTTTGAACATGATCCTTACAAATAAGGGTCACGTTCCTAAAAGAAGTGGAATCGGATTTGTGAAAAGTCCTCACCAAAATCCGACCACATTCATTAAAGGCCCCATCTTACATGTTCGGCACCAAAGCAATTGCAACTTTTGTTGCAAATATGGACATAAAACTTATAAATGTCCATTCAAGAAAATTAGTCCGAACAAACTAATTTGGGTTCCTAAAGGAACCATGATCAATTCTATGCAATATGATGAACAAGTTAAATCAGTTTTTAAGGCACCCAACAGAAAATGGGTATCTAAAAATAATCCCTTCTTGTAGAAACATACACCATCACAAGCTAGGAGCAAGAGATGGTATCTAGATAGTGGATGCTCAAGATATATGACTGGAGATCCATCTCATTTCTCTATGCTCACTAGCAAAGAAGAAGGGTATGTCACCTTCGGAGACAACAACCAAGGCAAAATCATTGGCAAGGGAACCATAGGTAACAAATTAAAATTTTCTATTGATAATGTCTTACTAGTTGATGGATTGAAACATAATCTCTTGAGTGTTAGTCAATTATGCGATAAAGGTTATATCGTTAGATTTGAATCAAATGTGTGTATTATTGAAAAACCTAACCATAACATAACTATGATTGCATTAAAACAAAATAATGTCTACACCATCAACCTTGATGAGCTGAGTAATGAAATGTGCTTCTCCGCTTTAAATGATGATGCTTGGCTTTGGCATAGGAGACTAGGCCATGCAAGCATGAAACTAATATCTAAGATCTCATCTAGAGAATTAGTGTGAGGAATTCCAAATATAAAGTTTATTAAGGACAAAGTATGCGATGCATGTCAACTAGGTAAACAAATAAAAATTAGTTTCAAACCAAAAACTCAAATTAGCACCACTAGACCATTACAATTGATTCATTTGGACTTATTTGGACCAATTGACACGACAAGTCTAGGAGGAAGCAAATATGCGTTTGTAATTGTAGATGACTATACTAGATACACTTGGACCTATTTCTTAGCTCACAAAAGTGATTGTTTCAAGTGTTTCTCTAAATTTTGTAAAGTCACTCAAAACGAAAAAGGTTTCATGATTTCAACAATTCGGAGTGATCACGGTGGCGAATTTCAAAACCATGACTTTCAAAATTTTTGTGAAGTTAATGGATACAATCACAACTTCTCCACTCCAAGGAATCCCCAACAAAATGGAGTAGTTGAAAGAAAAAATAGAAACCTACAAGAAATGGCAAGAACGATGTTACATGAACATAGTCTACCCAAGTATTTTTGGGTCGAAGCCGTAAATACGGCTTGCTACATCATGAATAGGGTCCTACTAAGACCATCCCTATCAAAAACTCCCTATGAATTATGGAATAACAAAAAATCAAATATTTCATATTTTAAAGTTTTCGGTTGTAAATGCTTTATTTTGAATGAAAAGGATAACTTAGGAAAATTTGATGCTAAATCCAATGAAGGCATCTTTCTTGGTTACTCTTCCGTTTCTAAGGCTTTTCGGGTTTTTAACAAAAGAACCTTAGTAATAAAAGAGTCTATTCATGTAGTTTTTAATGAAATTTCTAATTTAAAGAAAATGATTTTGATGATGATCTTGGTTTTGATAATTTGAATTTAAATGAACCCCCTCCTCAAAATAGCAACTTGGATGCACCTTCTTCCGAAATTTCCTTACCCAAGGAATGGAAGTATATAGATGCTCATCCAAAGGAGCTAATTATAGGAGATACATCAAAAGGGGTTCAAACTCATTCCTCTTTCAAGAATTTTTGTGCTAACGCCGCCTTCCTTTCTCAAATCGAACCTAAATGCATTCATGAGGCCATAAAAGATGATTTTTGGGTTATTGCAATGCAAGAGGAATTGAATCAATTTGAGAGGAATAAGGTATGGAAGCTTGTTCCTAGACCTAGTGACCATTTAGTCATTGGTACTAAATGGGTCTTTAGAAACAAGCAAGATGAAAATGGTATCGTGGTTAGAAACAAGGCTAGATTAGTGGCCAAAGGTTTCAACCAAGAAGAAGGTATCGATTACGAAGAAACCTTCGCTCCCGTGGCTCGATTAGAAGCCATAAGGATGCTCCTTGCCTATGCTAGTAGTAATAATTTTAAACTATTTCAAATGGATGTCAAAAGTGCTTTCTTGAATGGTTTTATTTCCGAAGTATATGTCGAACAACCTCCCGGATTTAAAAATTCTCTTCTTCCTAATCATGTATTCAAATTGATTAAAGCTCTCTATGGCTTGAAACAAGCTCCTAGAGCTTGGTATGAAAGGCTTAGTTCCTTTCTTATTTTAAATAATTTTACCAAAGGCAAGGTCGATACTACATTGTTTATTAAACATTTTGAAAATAAAATTTTTATTGTGCAAATTTATGTTGACGATATTATTTTTGGCTTTTCGGATGAATCATTTGTCAAATGTATGAGTCATGAATTTGAAATGAGTTTAATGGGTGAATTAACTTTCTTTTTAGGTTTACAAATCAAACAACTTAGGGATGGTATATTTCTTAACCAATCTAAATGTACATTAGAATTGTGAAAACGATTTAACATGAAAAATTCAAAAGCTATAAACACCCCTATGAGTACTACGACTAAGTTAGATATGGATGAAAATAGTGAAAATTTCGATCAAAAAACATATAGGGAAATGATAGGTAGTCTACTCTACCTCACCGCGACTAGATCGGATATTATGTTTAGTGTAGGACTTTGCGCTAGGTTTCAATCAAATCCTAAATTATCTCATCTTAAAAGTGTTAAAAGAATATTTGGGTATCTTAAAGGAACTCCAAATCTAGGATTGTGGTATCCAAAATCTGAAAAATTCGATTTAATAGCTTATGCAGATGCCGATTTTGGTGGATGCATTATAGATAGAAAAAGTATATCCAGATCATGCCAATTTTTAGGACATGCACTTGTTTCTTGGACTTCCAGGAAACAAAATTCAGTTGCACTATCTACGGCGGAAGCCGAATACATTGCTGCAAGTGCATGTTGTGCACAAGTTGTTTGGATGAAAAATAATTTAGAAGACTATGGAATTCACTTTAAAAATATTCCCATAAAATGTGATAATACTAATGCCATATGTCTTGCTAAAAATCCAATTCAGCACTCTAGAACTAAGCACATCGACGTTAGGCATCATTTTATACTCGATCATGTCCTTAACAATGATGTTCTAGAATTCATTGACACAAAGCATCAATTAGCAGATATATTTACAAAAGCTTTGAATGAAGACCAATTTGAATTCATTAGATGGGAATTAGGTATGTTAAATTGTCCCTAAGAATAAACTTGTTTGAATGGATTTTCCGTAAAGTTTTTCATCCTCTCTCCGTTCCTCGGTGAATCTAATCCTTCTCTTTCGATTCTAAATGACATGTTAAATTATCTTATCCTATCTTGAGGCAAACACCGCTCCCATCTGATCAAGATTAATGATTTTATAATATTTTGTGAATCTCAAAATTGATTTTGATGGCTTGATTATGAGTTTCAAGTTGACAATTTGAATTTGAATGAGTTTGTATTCGAATTATAATCTTGACTTATTGGAGTTTCTACTTGAAATTTTTTTTTAATCACAATCTCTTCCCTATACACCTACAATTTTTGTTATTTATAGAAAGATGAGATTTGATAAAATGGATGAATGCTGAATTTTCCTTTATGATGAACTCTACGTAAATATTTTAGCATACTTAATTTTGGATGATGAATTTTTGTATGATCAATGCTGAATTCCTGATGTTATAATCATAAACTATATGCTTCAAGTCTCATTGCCTTTTTCTTGATGACAAAGGGGGAGAAAAGTGATGACTTGTACCATTTTGATAGTATGACTTATATGAATTACAAAAGCTTGTGTGATATGAATGTCTTATATGCCATGCAAAATCCTTGAGAATATCGCAAGATTGATTGATCATATTGAAAGCATGCCTTACATTTATATCATGAAATTCATGTTAAAAATCTTTATCTCATGTCGTAGTAAAAATTATCTCTTATCATTCGACTTGAAAATGATTTTCATCGAAGTTTCGCATTTACTTATGCTTAAAGAGAATAACGATAAGTTCTACAGTAAGAACTTATCGGTTTATGCTTGAATTCAATGGGATGGAATTCAAGTATTTTTATCTTCTCATAATATGGCATATAGATAGGGGGAGTTATGTTTAACTCTGTCATCAATTGATTGTCATCATCAAAAAGGGGGAGATTGTTGAATCTCAGATTTTGATGATAAAATTAATTGATGGGTTAATTGATCTAATCCATATTATTGAGTTAAGTGTACAGGATTAACTACGATAACCAGAACACACAAAGCAAGAATACTGGAGTCAAGTTCGATGGACGTTTAAGAGTCCGAAGAATCGTCGGAGATGCTGCCGGAACCAACCGAGAAGAAATCGGGAACCTATCGGAATTTTCGGAAGTTCGCCGAAGAGATCGTCGGAGGTTCACCGAGATCACCGAGAAGGCTCGGCTACTCGTTAAAGTCATCACAAGATCGGGAGCTTGCTGGGAGTCCGTCGGAAGAAGTTCGTCGGAAAGCTCGTCGGAACAAGACTCGACGTTCGCGGTTGAAAACTTGCTTAGGATGTTTTTAGTTATGTAGTTCACTTGTAATTAGGATTAGGATTAAGAGATAATCCTATATCCTAGTTAGGGGCCAACTGGGCCAAAATTAGGTTTGGTTTAGGCTAAATTTGAAGCCCAACTAGTGAACCGAAGGGTCTGGCGGTGGCACCGCCAGACTGGGCGGTTGCACAGCCCAGCACCTATGAGCTGGGCGGTGGCACCGCCCAGCACTGTCAGTGTCAGACACTAACAGGCGGTGGCACCGCCACTGATAGGCGGTGGCACCGCCACTGATAGGCGGTGGCACCGCTAGCATCGGGAACCAAAGAGAATTCAAATTTTGGAGCCCAAATTTGAATCCTCTTGAGGCCTATAAATACCCCTCAAATCTCAGCTGAGATTACAACTTTTTGAGAAGCAATTGATTGAGAGAAAGCCTTAGAAAAGTCTTAGCTAGTCTTGTTTTCAATTTGCTAGCGTTCACCTCCTTCTTTCTTGCTGAAAATATATAAGAGAGTGAACCGCTTGTATAAAGTTGTAAGAGGGGTATTTACCCTTCCCTTTCAAGAGATTTGCTAGTGGAAGGTGGGAGCCTCATCGAAGAGGTGCCTCGCAAGTGGATGTAGGTCATTTGACCGAACCACTTTAAAATCGGCGCAATCTCTGGTTTGTATTTCATTACTGCTATTTACATTACTGCAAACCTTCTTACTTGCTTTATTTCCTTATTCCCTTTGCTGCACAACTTTGCAAATACGCTTGCAAGTTAAGCACTTCTGATTCCGATTTTTATCGTACGAAAGATTTATCAAAACCGACATTTTAATCCGCTGCACTAATTCACCCCCCCTCTTAGTGCCGCTCCGATCCTAACAGAATCGACGAAGTGGATGTAGGTCACGATAACCAAACCACTATAAAAATTTGGTTTGTGTTTCTCTTATGCAATTTACTTTACTGCAAACCACTTTACTTGCTTTACATTAACTATGCTCTTTCATACACTGTTAAAGTTAATACCTTTACAAAACAGTTTTTTATCAGAAATGCATTTAATTGTAATGAATTTTTGAACCGACATAAGTTTTACCGCTGCACAAATTCACCCCCCCCCCTCTTAGTGCCGACTCTTTTCCTAACGGTATCGTTCGAAATATGCTTTGTTCATTCAATCAAGGAAAGGTAATTGGAGCATATCGTTGGCATAAGGAGCATATCTATGGTATATGGTATTTTTCAAGGCATAACAAAGACATATAAACATTTCGGAACATATCAAAGAATCAAAACCTGAACAAAAACTCAAATGTCACATGACATTACATTCATTTCATTCTTATCCAAAGCATGCATAGAAATACAGCCAAAACTTTGGATATCATATTAAATATATAGAAGGTGAAGTGGGATCCCAAACATAATATGGTCCATCCATTTCTGAATAACCACCAAACATAATCTAAAGCATCGTGGGCTCTAAGCACGTACTCTTTACCATTTCTGGCAAAGGTCCAAACAATCCTTATACCATTTCTGGCAAAGGTCTAAATAATCCCACAAACACTAGAGTACAAAAGGTATTGTGAACAATAAATTGAGACATATCAGAAATACATGCGGAACAACAGAATGCATGTGCCTATACGAAACATTACGATACAAATATGAAGTTTACATAACATATCAAGGTATGCAAATACTCATAGGGCAAGAGTATACATGAATTTGAAGCAATAATGTAAAGCTCAATTGAAGTAAGGATTTTAGCTGAAATCAATTTCCAAAGATATGAAACAAGTATAGACGAAATCGATCAAAGCTCGATTCTGACAGAATTTGAGAGACACATTGCATGAATTGTTTGGATGATCAATTATACTCTAATTTATATAAAATAGGAGTCATTTGAAAGGTTTATCAATTTAGTTTTTGATAACTTAAGTTTTGTGTAAATCTGAGTTTTCAGTAACCAAAGGTCAGAAAACATTATCTCTATTTTACAGAATTCATAGAGTTGACTTGAACAAATGATTCAATAGGTATTTGTACTCTAAATCATTCAAATCAGATATATATAGAAAGCTCTATGAATCTAGTTTCCAATAAATTATACTTTGCATGAATCTGAGTTTCTAGAGAAAGTTATAAGCAGTTAAGCAATAGGAGATCAGAAATTACGATCCCTATTTTACAGAATCTATATGGTTAATTAAAACAGAAGTCTTAGTAGGCATTTGAACTCCAAATCATTCAATCTCAATATCAAAATAAAGATCTTTGAATCTACTTTCAAATGGATTTGGATTTACCTAAATCAGAGTTTATTGCTAAAAGTGAGGTCCGAAAAATTGTATAGAGGTCAGATTATCGAAAAATTATATATTCATGGCTTTTTATCAAAACGAAAGAAAGGTTTGGTGCAAAGCTGAAATCTTTCGAATTATGGAGAATTAAAACAAAAAAAGAGATTAGAATTTCTATAGGAAGGGGTTAGAACACTTGCTTTAAACAAATTTAAGTCCCAAAAGTATGAAATTGATGCAAAACCTCAAGCCAAAGTAAAGCTTTTTCTTCTTCTTCTTCTCTTCTTCTTCTTCTTCTCTTTTTCTTCTTTATCTTAAACCAACGTTGGTTGCAGTTTCTTAAGTTTTTATCCTTTTATTTCTCGTCTAATATATTAGATTTAGCTAATATAAGGGTTGCAAGGTGGCAAGCATGCATGAAAGGGGCTTAGGTTTCATCCATAGAATAAACATAAGTGGCACCATTAGGTTAGCTAGTGACACATGTCCACTATTTTTTTTTCTTTAACTTAAATCTGAATCTTTCATAAATCATATCAAACTTATAATATTTACTCTTAGGTCCTTAGCCATAAACTTTTAATATAATATTATTTAATATAAAATAATTATTAAATAATCCTCATATTTACAAACAAGCATTTACTAAATTTTTAAAAATGGGTGATGTTATAGTACAGCCCCTGTCAGGCGGTGGTACCACTAGAACTCGGTCTCTGAGCTTTGTCAAGCGGTAGTACCGCCCAGACTAAGCAGTGGTACCGCCTAGTGTCAGACTGCAGGTTGTAGTACCGCCCAGTAATGATGGTGGTATTGCTAGTACCCCGAAAATTCGGAATGAGATACTTTTTGGCTCCATTTTTTAAGCCATTGCGGCCTATAAATACCCCATCCTTTTTTGTATGAAAGAGCACCTAAGTATGATTATAATCTTGAATCTTTGGGGGATAAAAGTGTTGAATCTCGTATTTTGATGATGAAACTACTTGATATATGTTTATGATTTAATCTGCGTTTTGAGTGACGCAGGATGCTTTGATCAGGATGAGACAATTAAAGCAGGAAAATCATGTTGTGCCGGAGGAACATGTCAGAAGATTGGACGTCGGGCCGGTGGATCGGTCGACGTATCGACAGAAGGCTTCGGGCCGTGGAGTCGGGCATCGGGCCAAGAAGAGCGGGTATTGTGCCAAGGATATCGGAGTTGCGGAGTCAACATGCCGATTGGGCAATATCGGACGAAGCGTCGAGGGACCAATGACATGCCGGACAACTTGGTTAATTGCTTAGGATTAATTGTCTCGATCGAAGTTTTTGTTTTGAGTGTGCAGGATTAACTACGATGAAAAATAGACAAGCAGCAGGAGTTGCGCCGGAGTCAAGTTCATGATCACGTTGGGAGTTCGAGAGTTCGACGGAAGTTCGGACGGTCGTCGAAGGTTCTGCGAGAACAGATCCGAGAAGTCCAGAAGCTTGCCAAGCGAAGCTCGTCGGAACTCGCCAAGTGGATCATCGTAAAGTCCAGGAGTTTGCCGGAAGTCCGTAGGAGCATCACCGAGGGTTCATCGGATGATCGACGGAAGTTCGCCGGAAACTCGCCGGAAGAAGCGATTGACGCACCGAAGCAAAGCTACAGAAATTGTCTTAGATCTAATCGTAGTTAGCACGTTGATTAAGTTGGAAAATGGGAGATGATCCCATTAGCTTAATCTTGGGGTAATTGGGCCTCTGAAAGACTGAAATTGTGCCGAATGGAGCTAACCATTCGGACCCTGATTGCACCAGGAGGTGCAACCGCCTAGGCCAGGAGGTGGCACCGCCTGGGCTAAGCCTCCTAGCGAGACTGGGCCGTGCAACCTCCCCAGCCAGGAGGTGGCACCGCCTGAGCTCAGTCTTCGAGCTAGACTGGGCGGTGCAACCTCCCTGACAGAGAGGTGGTACCGCCTGAGCTCAGTCTTCGAGCTCTGGCAGAGAGGTGCAACCGCCTCAATCAAGAGGTGGCACCGCCTGGGCTCAGTCTTCGAGCTCTGCCAGGCGGTGCAACCTCTCCAGTCAGGAGGTACAACCGCTTGATCCCGGAATTCCGGGATTTGATCGTTTTGAGCTCCAAATTTGAACTGGGTTGGGGCCTATAAATACCCCACCCATTCAGCACTGAAAGCACAGAACACATACTCGAAATCTTGCTATCTTTCTGTGTTTCTTAGAGCTCAAAACTGCTAGTTCTCCTCTTTATATTCTTCAAGTTTGAGTTGTAAAGAGAGGAGAGAAAACTTCTGTAAGGGTTGTCTCCTAAGGCCGTCAAAAGGAGTGAATCTGTAAGAGGGTAGTTGGCCTTCGCCTATTGAAGGAAGGCTTCTAGTTGACGTCGGTGACCTCGTCGGTGGAGGAAGCCAAAAGTGGAGTAGGTCAAGACTGACCGAACCACTCTAAATCTCTGGTTTGCTTTCATTTTAAGCACTTTATCATTACTGCAAACCTCCTACATAGCTACTGCTCTCTGCGCTTTTACGAACAAGTTTCTAAGTTCTGTTCTTTTCAAATCTACATTCAGATGTAAATCGGTGTTTTCGTACGATCTCTACATTGCGGTTTACACTTACGTTTTGATTCTATTTATAACTGTAAACTGTCTTCTGTGCTTTTACGAACGAGTTTCTTTGCAGTTTACGTTTACGTCTTGATTCTGTTTATAACTGCAAACTGATTTCTGCGAACGAGTTTCTTTGCAGTTTACGTTTACGTCTTGATTCTGTTTATAACTGCAAACTGATTTTTGCGAACAAGTTTCTTTGCAATTTACGTTTACGTCTTGATTCTATTTAGACGTAAAACTGTGTTTTAGACGTAAACTACTTTTAAACGTAAAACTACGCTTAGACGCAAACTGCGCTTAAACGCAATCTGCGCTTAGACGCAAACTGCGCTTAGACGCAATCTGAGTTTAGACGTAAACTGCGCTTAGACGCAAACTGCGCTTAAACGCAATCTGAGCTTAGACGCAAACTGCGCTTAGATGCAAACTGTGCTTAGACGCAATCTGCATTTAGACGCAAACTGCAAACTGCATAAATTGCGCTTAGACGCAAACTGTGTTTAGACATAAACTGCACTTAATCATAAGTAATCTTAGAATTGGCTTTTGCATCAAAATAGTTTTTATCGAACGAACGCAGCTTTCGTTTTTAATCGCTGAAAGATTTCCGCTGCACTAATTCACCCCCCCCCTCTTAGTGCTCTCGATCCTAACAATTGGTATCAGAGCGAGGTATTTCTCATTTCGGATTTACACCCGAGAGAAATGGCTCTTCAAGAGGGCTTTTCGGTCTTTCGTCCACCGTTCTTTAACGGATTGGACTACACTTATTGGAAAACTCGAATGAGAGTTTTCTTGATTTCTCGAAATCTGGATTTATGGAATATCGTTGAAAACGGTTTTCAACTTCCCTCTAAACCGATGAACGAATGGTCGGATTTAGAGAAGAAGTATTTTTCTTTAAACGCAAAGGCTATGAATGCCTTATTTTGCGCTTTGGACAAAAATGAGTTCAATCGGGTTTCATTGTGCGAAACGGCTTTCAATATTTGGCGCACTCTTGAAATCACGCACGAGGGAACTAGTAGAGTCAAATACTCGAAAGTTAATATTTTACTGCATGATTTCGAGCTTTTTTATATGAAACCAAGCGAAACCGTTGTTGACATGTACACCCGTTTTACGGATGTCGTCAATGGTTTAAAATCACTTGGTAAAAGCTTTTTGGATTTTGAACTCGTTGACAAAGTTTTGCGCTCACTTTCTAAAACTTGGGATTCAAAAGTAACTGCAATACAAGAAGCTAAAAACCTAAACAACTTACCACTTGAAGAACTAATTGGTTCATTGATGACATATGAAATAGTGCACAATGCACATGATGAACATGTTGAACACAATCACCTTCCAAAGAATAGGAAGGATTTGGAACTTTGGACAAATGAATGCCACTTGAGCGATGACTCAAGTAATGAGGACAATGATGAACAAAACAACCTTCCAAAGAACAAGAAGGATTTGGGACATAGAACATTTGAAGACCACTCGAGCATAAGCTAAAGTGATGGTGAACTTAAACTACAAATGAAACGAAAATTAAAAAGCAAAAAGAATCGAACTACTTGCTTTAAACGCAAGAAGAAGAACAAAAATTGGGATGAATCGAGCTCCTCCGAAGAAGAGAAAGTCAACAAAAGCAAGGCGGCAAACTACGCCTTAACAGCCTACAATGATGAGGTAATCGAAATCCCCCTAATTTATTTTGAAATTACTTGATGCTTTCATGATGTATTTTTCTCTTTTAGTTTAGAATTAATTTTCTTAAAAATTACATGTTAAAAAAAAAAAAATTTTATTATGATCATACTAAGTAATTTCGAAAATGATAATATTGCATATTTTATGATAAACAAATAAAATGATCTTGATTGAAAATATGAAATCATGGTTAAGAAGTAATAATGTGTATTACGTTGATTTCCATTGTTATTTCTCGATTTTGATTAAAGATCATGTTTGATTTGAAGAAATGCATAATGATGAAATTAAATATTTTGATTAACAATTTTATGCATGAGATTTTAAGCCGATGATAAGCATGTGTTATTCTCATGAGTATATTTGAAAAACTATGGCAAAAATGTGCTCGAATGCATGAACGTGTTAAGATTATTTTTCGGACATTCTTGATTCAATGTTCAAAACACTTAATTGCCATGATGATTTTACACTATAACATGTTGGAAATTATATGTTTTGGATACATAAATTTTTATGATCATGAGCATGTTTTATCTTCATAATTGAACTTGAAAATCTATAGCAAAATCTTATCCGAATGCATGAAAGTACTAACTTCATTTTCGGATTCACTTAACAATTGGTATCCTAACAATCGGATTTTCTCATACACTTTTGAAAAATATTTTTCTAAAATGGATTTGATGAAATGATTCCTGCTTATAAATTTCATCTTGAAATACGAATGATAGTGTCTTTGCTTGCAAAGATTTGTTTCACATACATATCTCCTATGATTCATGTGCAGAAAAAGAATTTATAAATCATAATACAATGAGATTTCTTATGCAAAAATAAAGTGCTTTTGTGATTCTTTGCTAAAGAGAATAATTATTAAAATCATGATCTTGATAATTATAATATGAAGCTCTTTATAAATCAAGATCGTTCATTATGCTCCCTACATTTATCAAAAAGGAGTTCTTCAAATGAAATGCAACTTGTCTTTTGATTTCATGATATTTTGTGAATTTCGAAATTAATTTTAATGACTTGATTATGAGTTTCAAGTTGACGATTTGATTTGAATAAGTTATGTCTAAATCATAATCATGATCTTGCAAAATTGAAATCACAAATAATATCTTTTGGTATTCATGAATTGATACTCACAATATGAAAGTATTGGTATTCATGACTTGATTTTGATTGAAACATTACATGCTTAAATTAATCATTCTTCTATGTTTCAAAAATTCTTTAAATGCCTTATGTGATGACTGAAAATTAATTTGCTTTATGATGAATCACGAATCATGACTTGATCTATGATATTGAAATATTTTAATCATGATTCTTGGTTATATAATTCCTTTGCCCTATTAAAAGGATTTGTTGAATGGATCATGTCCTTCTTGAACTTTCTTGATATCATGACAAGATTTTGTAATATGGCCTGTATAATAATTAAATATTTTTGGCCATTGATTTCTCCCATCTTTTCGACAAAAACAAAGGGGAGAAAGCTTTTGCTAGTTAGAACATGCAAAGAAAAGCAAGTGCAGTCTTGCACATGAAGCAAGTGTTGAATTGCCATGATTGAACCTAAGAATCTTGCTATGCTTTTGTGCTTATATGTTGTGATGAAAATATAGCTTCATGTTATAAAAACTTGCATATATTTTAAAATAGCTAGAGCTACTTCTCCTTTTGTTGATGATAAAGGGGGAGAAATATATGAATTGATACTATAAGTGCCATATTTGAATTTTCATCATGTTAAGATATCAAGAACTTGCATCGTAATTCTACTTGATGATATCTTGCCATGTCATGAAATGCTACGATTTGTTGCTAAAATGATGCATGCAATACTTATGCTTTCTACGTAATGTATTGCATATGATATGAACCTTGATTAAAATTGCCTTGATTTGAATTCAAGGTTTATCTCAATTATGGAATTTTGAAATAAGAATGATTACTCACCTTTGTCATGATTTAGAAATTGACAGAAAGGGGTTTTCCCTTCTTTTTGACAATGACTAAGGAGGAGATAACTTGCATGCACAATTCAAGAAGAAAGCAAATTTTCACTTCTTAAAAGAGAAGAAATTGCTATCTTGAACATCTTAAGAAACAAAAAGAACAAAGGTGCTATCTTGCCTATCTCAAGAAGCAAAACATGCTAACTTGCGCATCTAGCAAAGTGGACAAAATTTTCATATTTCAAGAAGCAAGAGTTGCCTTCTTGAACATCTCTAATTTGCTAGCTTGCATGATGTAGAACTTACTATCTTGAACATCTCTAATTTTTATACCAAGTGCTATCTTGTATGTTGTAAAACTTGCATATCTAAAACTTGATAGCTTGAATGTTCTAAGCATGATGTAACATTTGCTAAATTTTCCGGCTTCAAAACTGCATGATGATAAAACTTGATATTATGTTTTTCATGCAATGAGTTGAACCAATATCACAAACACTTGATTGTGGTACTTCTCCTTTTTGTTGATGATAAAGGGGGAGAAGTATTTGATGACATGACATGCATAAGTTTATGCATAAGTTCATGATAACGTGTTGCAAGTATTCATGATGAATATTGCAATGACTTGAATTCAGTTTGAATTCAAGGTTCTATCAATATGGCATATTGATAGGGGGAGTTTGTTTAAACTCTGGGAGTTAAGGTTAACTTCGTTTATGATGACATGTTGCTTAGATTTTTGAATCTAAGAGTTTCTATCAATATGGCATATTGATAAGGGGAGTTTGTTTAAACTCCGGGAGTTAAGGTTAACTCCGTCATCAAGTAGTTGTCATCATCAAAAAGGGGGAGATTGTTGAATCTCGTATTTTGATGATGAAACTACTTGATATATGTTTATGATTTAATCTGCGTTTTGAGTGACGCAGGATGCTTTGATCAGGATGAGACAATTAAAGCAGGAAAATCATGTTGTGCCGGAGGAACATGTCAGAAGATTGGACGTCGGGCCGGTGGATCGGTCGACGTATCGACAGAAGGCTTCGGGCCGTGGACTCGGGCATCGGGCCAAGAAGAGCGGGTATTGTGCCAAGGATATCGGAGTTGCGGAGTCAACATGCCGATTGGGCAATAGGCTGCAGGAAAGGACGATGCGCCGAAGAATCGGACGAAGCGTCGAGGGACCAATGACATGCCGGACAACTTGGTTAATTGCTTAGGATTAATTGTCTCGATCGAAGTTTTTGTTTTGAGTGTGCAGGATTAACTACGATGAAAAATAGACAAGCAGCAGGAGTTGCGCCGGAGTCAAGTTCATGATCACGTTGGGAGTTCGAGAGTTCGACGGAAGTTCGGACGGTCGTCGAAGGTTATGCGAGAACAGATCCGAGAAGTCCAGAAGCTTGCCAAGCGAAGCTCGTCGGAACTCGCCAAGTGGATCGTCGCAAAGTCCAGGAGTTTGCCGGAAGTCCGCAGGAGAATCACCGAGGGTTCATCGGATGATCGACGGAAGTTCGCCGGAAACTCACCGGAAGAAGCGATTGACGCACCGAAGCAAAGCTGCAGAAATTGTCTTAGATCTAATCGTAGTTAGCACGTTGATTAAGTTGGAAAATGGGAGGTGATCCCATTAACTTAATCTTGGGGCAATTGGGCCTCTGAAAGACTGAAATTGGGCTGAATGGAGCTAACCATTCGGAACCTGATTGCACCAGGAGGTGCAACCGCCTAGGCCAGGAGGTGGCACCGCCTGGGCTAAGCCTCCCAGCGAGACTAGGCGGTGCAACCTCCCCAGCCAGGAGGTGGCACCGCCTGAGCTCAGTCTTCGAGCCAGACTGGGCGGTGCAACCTCCCTGACAGAGAGGTGGCACCGCCTGAGCTCAGTCTTCGAGCTAGACTAGGCGGTGCAACCTCCCTGACAGAGAGGTGGCACCGCCTGAGCTCACTCTTCGAGCTCTGGCAGAGAGGTGCAACCGCCTCAATCAAGAGGTGGCACCGCCTGGGCTTAGTCTTCGAGCTCTGCCAGGCAGTGCAACCTCTCCAGTTAGGAGGTACAACCGCCTGATCCCGGAATTCCGGGATTTGATCGTTTTGAGCTCCAAATTTGAACTGGGTTGGGGCCTATAAATACCCCACCCATTCAGCACTGAAAGCACAGAACACATACTCGAAATCTTGCTATCTTTCTGTGTTTCTTAGAGCTCAAAACTGCTAGTTCTCCTCTTTCTATTCTTCAAGTTTGAGTTGTAAAAAGAGGAGAGAAAACTTCTGTAAGGGTTGTCTCCTAAGCCCATCACAAGGAGTGAATCTGTAAGAGGGTAGTTGGCCTTCGCCTATTGAAGGAAGGCTTCTAGTTGACGTCGGTGACCTCGTCGGTGGACGAAACAAAAGTGGAGTAGGTCAAGACTGACCGAACCACTCTAAATCTCTGGTTTGCTTTCATTTTAAGCACTTTATCATTACTGCAAACCTCCTACATAGCTACTGCTCTCTGCGCTTTTACGAACAAGTTTCTAAGTTCTGTTCTTTTCAAATCTGCATTCAGACGTAAATCGGTGTTTTCGTACGATCTCTACATTGAGGTTTACACTTATGTTTTGATTCTATTTATAACTGTAAACTGTCTTCTGCGCTTTTACGAACGAGTTTCTTTGCAGTTTACGTTTACGTCTTGATTCTGTTTATAACTGCAAACTGATTTCTGCGAACGAGTTTCTTTGCAGTTTACGTTTACGTCTTGATTCTGTTTATAACTGCAAACTGATTTTTGCGAACAAGTTTCTTTGCAGTTTACGTTTACGTCTTGATTCTGTTTAGACGTAAAACTGTGTTTTAGACGTAAACTACTTTTAAACGTAAAACTACGCTTAGACGCAAATTGCGCTTAAACGCAATCTGCGCTTAGATGCAAACTGCGCTTAGACGCAAACTGCGCTTAGACGCAATCTGAGTTTAGACGTAAACTGCGCTTAGACGCAAACTGCTCTTAAACGCAATCTGAGCTTAGACGCAAACTGCGCTTAGATGCAAACTGCGCTTAGACGCAATCTGCATTTAGACGCAAACTGCAAACTGCATAAATTGCGCTTAGACGCAAACTGTGTTTAGACATAAACTGCACTTAATCATAAGTAATCTTAGAATTGGCTTTTGCATCAAAATAGTTTTTATCGAACGAACGCAGCTTTCGTTTTTAATCGCTGAAAGATTTCCACTGCACTAATTCACCCCCCCCCCTCTTAGTGCTCTCGATCCTAACAAAAAGTGCTAAAGTTTTCCAAAGGAGAAAGTGCTGTAAAAGGTGGTTGGTCTTCGCCTATTGAAAAAGGCCATTAGTGGACACCGGTGACCTCGACGGAGGAGGAATCCAAAAGTGGATATAGGTCTCATTAAGCGAACCACTCTAAATTCTGGTTTGCTTTTCCTTTGTACAATTTACTTTACTACAAACCTCCTTGAGCTTCTCCTTACATTCATATGAAAGTTTTAAGCCCAACATCTTTCCGAAACGATTTGAATCGAGACGAATATTTTACGAAATCGAAGAATTTTCTACTACACTAATTCATCCCCCCCCCCCTCCTAGTTCCGCTCTTGATCCTAACAATTGGTATCAGAGCTCGATTCACTCTCATTTGGTTTAAAACCCAAGAGAGATGGCATTTGTCGGCAACCAAGAGGATCATTCAATTATACGTCCGCCCATGTTCAATGGGATGGATTATACATATTGAAAGACTAGAATGAAGATCTTCCTAATTTCAATGAATTTTGAATTATGGAATATTATAGAAAATGGGTTTCAAAAGTCTTCTATTCTAATGAACAATTGGAATGAGTTAGAGAAGAAGACTTTCGCCTTAAACGCCAAGGATATGAATGTCTTGTTTTATGCTTTAGATAAAGACAAGTTTAATCGTGTGTCTATTTGTGAATCGGCTTTTGATATTTGACATACACTCGAAGTGACTCTTGAAGGCACTAGTAGAGTGAAGGAGTCAAAAATTATTCTTTTAGTGCACACTTATGAGTTGTTTTGGATGAAACCGAGTGAGACCATTTGAGACATGTATACCCGATTTACGGGTGTCGTCAATGGTTGAAAAGGACTTAGTAAAGATTTCTCGAATTTTGAACTTGTTAATAAAATTTTAAGATCCCTTCCAAAGAGTTGGGACCCTAAAGTTACGGTCATTCAAGAGGCCAAAGATTTAAATAATTTTCCTCTCGAAGAACTAATTGGATCACTAATGACCTACGAGATGACTTGTAAAGCTCATGAATAGCTTGAGGACACCCTTCTAAAGAACAAGAAGGATATGACATTAAGAACCTAAGAAGACCATCTGAAAGAAAACTCAAGTGATGAGGACCTTGATGAAGACTTGGCACTCTTAACAAAGAAATTCATAAAATTCGTAAAAAGGAATAAATTTAAAAATGACACTAAAAATAAATTTGAACCCAAGAAAGATCAAGTAATATGCTACAAATGCAAGAAGCCAGGACATTACAAGAGCGAATGCCCCCTAGCCAAGAAAAGGCAACCAAAGAAGAAGGCTCTTAAAATAACATGGGACAACTCAAGT
The DNA here is from genome assembly GCF_036884655.1 of Musa acuminata AAA Group. Taxonomy (NCBI): domain Eukaryota; kingdom Viridiplantae; phylum Streptophyta; class Magnoliopsida; order Zingiberales; family Musaceae; genus Musa; species Musa acuminata. Next base: position 29,757,154 of record NC_088332.1, on the reverse strand, counting down.
GCATCCGAAGAAGAGGAGCCAACCAACACCGAGCAAGTTGCTCACTATACACTAATAACTATTGGAGATGAGGTGAGTAGTTCATTTGATGCAAATTTATCCTTTGATGAATTATTAAATTCCTTTCATGATTTATTTGATGAATGTAAATTAATTAGTAAATTATTGAAAAAAGAGCATGCTTCTTTTGTTAATGATTTCAATAGATTAAAAGTTGAACACAATGATAGTTAAGCTCCATGTAGGAAATGTGATGAACTAGAAACACTTAGAAAGGAAAACTTACTACTCAAAGAAACCTTAGAAAATTTTAAGGTTGGTAGCAAGTCCTTGAACATGATCCTTGCTAACAAGTGTCATGCCCCTCGAATTATTACATTCAGGAGGTGTGACCCTGTCTAAAATCAATAATATGATAATTCATCATCAATTCAATCTAGGATCCAATCTAACAAATTGAGGATACTAAGAATCATTCAAAATCGTTATTCACAATTCATAAACCTGTACGTTACATAAATCATAAACCACTTCACTCAGAGATTCACAAAATCTAAAGGCAACTCCACTAAACATCAACCACAACACAAATCCATAATCGTAGAAATATATACAATCACAAAAAGATAATTATTTACCATGAGTTCTTATCCTTATACAACTTAAACATATCATTCCATAAGCATGAGCGGTCCTTTAAACTTTTACAACACATAAGTATCTGTTGGGAAGAAACCTATTAATGCGGAATAATTCTTTTCCCTCTTTGTGTATCAAAATAGGTTCCTCATCAAAATACCAACTTGATATCAAAATGCTAATATCAATCAGCACAGCATAAACAATAGAGCAATAAATCAATCACACAGTGAGACCAAATCTTTTTAACGTGGAAAACCCAATGTGGGAAAAACCACGGGACCGTAGTCCACCTCAAACTTCCACTATCAATAATAATGATAACAGGTTTACAGTAGGTCTTCTCTAGAATAACTAGAGGATCAGAATAACATCAAGATCATAGATCTTGGCTCAAGGATAGCATATCTTCATCACGTAGGATGGATCTCCTCAAAAGAGAATTTTAGGTCTCACAGAGTGGATATCACAGGAAAGTACCTTAGAGAGGGTAAACTATAGATCAACACCGTTAGGATTGTAGAGTTTGCTGCAAGGATTCTCCACATAAAATTTGGGCCGAAACTGACAACGTTTGGCTACCGATCGTCAAGCAGAAAAACTCAGTAACCTTACTTTCTCTCTCCTATTTCCTCTGCACGCCGCTGCACGCTCACTGTGCAATCTCACAGTGCACACTGCAATCTCTGCCGTCACCCCGATTTTGCCCTTTCTAATCTCCAATTAGTTGATTTGGGCTTATAGCCCAAATTGTCCAAGCCCACATATGGACTGGACCCAACAGTATCAACATATCCTTAACATTACATCAGTAGTAAAGTATACTATACAAAAAAAAAACCTAACATTCAACAAAAATTAGCTCAAAAATCTTCTAGCCTTTCACTACTTCAACCCAATTCTAGCTTTTCAGTGCGTGACAAGCTACCCTGAAAAATTTATATAGCAACGGGGTGAGCATAAAGAGCTCAGTAAGCGACTAACGTATCCATGGCGATAGGAGAAGTTCAAGCAAGCTTAGTATCAAGATAACAAAAGCAGAAATACAAGCATTTATTTGGAATCATCTCATTAGATATAAAAAAATCACAAAGGGTTACCTCATTCGAAAATAGGCATTAGACATAACAATAGGAGAAAGGAAATTGGAGCATTTCATTGGCAAAAGAAGCATTTAGGCATGTATCAAATGGCACATGAAGCATTTAGGAGCATATCAAAGGTGTAAGAGTGTTTGGGAGCATAACAATGACATACGAAATGTTAGGATCAAGAGCACTAAGAGGGGGCGGGGGGGGGGTGAATTAGTGCAGTGAAAATTTTTCAGCAATTAAAACGAAATCTGCGTTCGTTCGATAAAAACGATTTCGATGTGAAAGTCAATTCTAAGATTACTTTAACTTAAGATTAAGCGAGATGACGTTAAAGTAGATCTACGAAGGTAGTTTGCAGTTTATGATGGAAAGCAGAATACAAGCGCAAACTAAAATGCGACGTTCGTACGATAAAAGTCGATTTACGTCTAAACGCAGATTTAGAAAGTTCTGAACTTAGAAACTTATTCGTAAGATCGCAGAAGGCAGTAAATAGTTATGATTGAAATCAAAACGTGAACATAAATTGAAATATGATGATCGTACGAGAAAAGCCGATTTACGTCTAAACGCAGATTCGGAAAATTCTGAACTTAGAAACTCGTTCGTAAAATCGCAGAAGGCAGTAAGCTATTGAGAAGTTTGCAGTGAAGATGAAATACTTAAAGGAAATGCAAACCGAGATTTAGAGTGGTTCGGTCAATCTTGACCTACTCCACTTTTGGCTTCCTCCACCGACGAGGTCATTGACGTCAACTAGAGGCCTTCCTTCAATAGGCGAACGCCAACCATCCTTTTACAGATTCACTCCTTTTGACGGGCTTAGGAGACAACCCTTACAGAAGTTTTCTCTCCTTTCTTTACAACTCAAACTTTGAAGAACAGAAGGAGGAGAACTTTTGGTCTTTACAACAGTTTTGAGCTCTAAGAATCACAGAAAGATATCAATATTTTGAGTGTAAGTTCTGTGCTCTTTCAGTGCTGAATGGGTGGGGTATTTATAGGCCCCAACCCAGTTCAAATTTGGAGCTCAAAACTGTCAATTCCCGAAATTCCGGGATCAGGCGGTTGCACCTCGTGACTGGAGCGGTTGCACCGCCTGGCAGAGCTCGAAGACTGAGCCTCTGGGCGGTGCCACCTCCTATCAGGGGCGGTTGCACCTCCTGTCAGAGCTCGAAGACTGAGCTCAGGCGGTTGCACCTCCTAACTGAGGCGGTTGCACCGCCTGCCAGAGCTCGAAGTTTGAGCTCAGGCGATGCCACCTCTTGTCAGGGGCGGTTGCACTGCCCAGTCTCGCTCGGAGACTGAGCCCAGGTGGTGCTACCTCCTGGCTAGGGCTGTTGCACCGCCCAGTCTCACTCGGAGACTGCCTCCTGGGCGGTGCTACCTCCTACCCTGGCGGTGCTACCTCCTAGCACTATTTCAAATCCGAATGGGTTGATTCATTCGGCCCAATTTGGGTCTTTCAGGGGCCCGATTGCCCCAAGATTAAGTTAATGGGATCACCTCCCATTTCTAACTTAATCATTGTGCTAACTACGATTATTTCCTAAGACATTTACTGCAACTTGCTCCGGTACGTCAATCGCTTCTTCCGGTGAGCTTCCGGCGAACTTCCGTCGATCATCCGATGAACCCTCGGTGATACTCCTGCGGACTTCCGGCAAACTCCTGGACTTGCGATGATCCACTTGACGAGTTCCGACGAGCTACTTTGGTAAGCTCCTGGACTTCTCGGATTTGTTCCCGCAGAACCTCCGGCGACCGTCCGAACTTCCGTAGAACTCTCGAACTCCCAACGTGATTATTGTCTTGACTCCCGCGCAACTCCTACTACATGTCTTACTTTCATCGTAGTTAATCCTGCACATGTAAACAAAACTTCGATCGAGACAGTTAATCCTAAGCAATTAACCAAGTTGTCCGGCATGTCATTGGTCCCTCGACGCTTCGTCCAATTCTTCGGCGCATCGTCCTTTCCTGCGGCCTATTGCCCAATCGGCCAGTTGGCTCCGCAACTCTGATATCCTTGGCACAATACCTGCTCTTCTTGGCCCGATGCCCGAGTCCACGGCCCGAAGCCTTCTGTCGATACGTCGACCGATCCACCGGCCCGACATCCAATCTTCTGACATGTTCCTCCGACACAACATGATTTTCCTGCTTTAATTGTCTCATCTTGATCGAGGCATCCTGTGTCACTCAAAACGCAGATTAAATCATAAACATATATCGAGTAGTTTCATCATCAAAATACGAGATTCAACAATCTCCCCCTTTTTGATGATGACAACCACTTCATGACGGAGTTAAACTTAACTCCCGGAGTTTAAACAAACTCCCCCTATCAATATGCCATATTGATAGAATCTTGAATTCAAACTGAATTCAAGTCATTGCAATATTCATCATGAATACTTGCAACACGTCATTATGAACTTATGCATAAACTTATGCATAACATGTCATGTCATCAACATACTTCTCCCCCTTTGTCATCAACAAAAAGGAGAAGTACCACAATCAAGTGTTTGTGATATCGGTTCAACTCATTGCATGAAAAACATAATATCAAGTTTTATCATCATGCAGTTTTGAAGCCAGAAAATTTAGCAAATGTTACATCATGCTTAGAACATTCAAGCTATCAAGTTTCAGATATGCAAGTTTTACAGCATACAAGATAGCACTTTTATAACATGCAAGCTAGCAATGTTGCAACATTTTAGAACTTACAAGCTAGCAATTTAGAGATGTTCAGGAAGGCAACTCTTGCTTCTTAAAATATGCAAGTTGCAAGCTAGCAAATTTTTACGATATGCAAGTTTTGCTTCTTGAGATAGGCAAGATAGCACTTTTGTAATTTTTGTTTGGCAAGCTTGTGATGTTCAAGATAACAAGCTCTTTCTTCTCTTTTGAGAAGTGTCATTTTTGCTTTCTTTACAAAATGCAAGCTAGCAAAATGCCAAACTAGCAAGAGATAATGTTTTACATGAGGCAAGCAAACAATTTGGCAAGTGTTACATTTGCATCTTCTCTTTAGATGTGCAAGAAAATAAACAAGTTTTTGCATTTTCTTGACATTTCAAGCTAGCAATTATCGGTGTTGTTCAAAATAGCAATTTCTTCTCTTTTGTAATTTTTGCCTTTTTCTTGAATTGTGCTAGCAATCTATCTCCCCTTTTGTCATTGTCAAAAAGAAGGGAAAAACCCTTTACATCAATTTCTAAATCATGACAAAGGTAAGTAATCATTCTTATTTGTGCATCATTATAGTTTCAATGCACAAATTCATTAACATTATATTTCATTTTTTTTATGCATGATACCGAATAATCAATCATCATCATGAGCATATCAAACATGATATTCAAGCATTCATGATATATCATTTTGGCAACATAGATATTCAAACGATGGTATCTAAATGTCAGAATTCATTACATCCTATTATGCATGATCATTTACTCCTCATTTGTATTTCATGCATTATTTCATTTCATCTCTTAAGGAATATCAAGAAGAGTTATTGGATGATGAGATAAATATTTTATGAATACACGGAATTGTATCATATCATAAGTGTTTCATGTATTCATATTATCACACGAAGCATATTATCATTTTTAAGATTCATAACATGAATAACGTTATTACTATTTCATCAAAATCAATTTCGAGATTCACACAATATCATGAAATCATTAATCTCGATAAGATGGGAAAAGCATTTTCTTTTTAAGTGATTCTTTTAACACATCATAAAAAACTCATTCATAATTCAAGTGATTTTACAAGATATCATAAATGAATTTATCACTTGTATTTCATCAAAATCGAGAACTCTAGAGATAGAAAATGATTGAAGCATTTAACATGATTGAAGCATGATTCATATTTAAAGTGTCTCTTATGTCGTAAATACGAATCAAGCATTTGTCAAATCTGAAATCATCAATTGTAGCATTTCATCACATAGTAAGATATCAATGCGTAAAATTACGATACAAGTTCTTGATATCTTAACGCATGATGCAAACATGGCATAATGCAAATTTGGTAATCATAGCATTAATTCATATAAGCATTGCAAATATGGCAATCATATCAATTCATATATCTCTTGATGATGCAAGCATGGGATAATCATGGCATAGTGTTTATAGCATCAACTCATATATTTCTCCCCTTTTTTTTTAGTGTTTCATCTTAAGTGATCGATTCCATGTTAGCATGCCTTTTCATTTATGTCAAATGAAAACATGCATCAACGTTTAGGATCGTAAAATGAATTTCATCATAAAACCATCAATCACAAAAATCATCATGTATAACTTTAAAATCTCATGCATAAAATCGTCAAATCATAGTATCAAAACTTTAATATTTTCATTGCAACATTAAGCAAGGTTTCATTGAACATAATTTTGAATGATTCTTATAAATGCCTAAAACTTCTTTAGTTTTAATTTATATGATTGACTTTATAATAGCATGCTCAAATCTTTATTCTTATGTCAAAACCATACATCATATTTAACAAACAAAGACAATGAAAAATATCAAGCCTTCCAGACAAAAGCCATGTATCGTCATTGAAAAGCAATATGAAAATCATCAAAATATACATTCTTGCTTCTCAAGCACATAAATAAGATTTAATCTCACTAGGTGTACAATCATTAGATTTCTATCTTGCATTAACATAAGACATGCAATTTTCATTATCATTTTCAAAATTACAAGCATGATCATATTTTTGCATTTTCATTATTAAATTATTAAAAATATAATTTTCAAGAAAATTTAAAGAAAAAGAAAAATGCATCATGAAAAACATCATGTAATTTCGAAGTAAATTAAAGGCATTTTGATTACCTCAGCGTCGAAAGGCGAAAGGCGTAGTTTGCCACCTCGTCTTTGTTGATTTTCTCCTCGTCTTCAGAGGAGCTCGATTCATCCCAATTTTTGTTCTTCTTCTTGCGTTCAAAGCAAGTAGTTCCGTTCTTTTTACTTTTTAATTTTTGTTTCATTTGTAGTTTAAGTTCACCATCACTTGAACTTATGCTCGAGTGGTCTTCAAATGTTCTATGTCCCAAATCCTTCCTGTTTTTTGGAAGGTGGTTCTCAAGTTCTTCACGTGCATTGCAAGTCATTTCATATGTGATCAAGGAACCAATTAGTTCTTCAAGTGGAAATTGGTTCAAGTTTTTTGATTCTTGAATAGCAGTTACTTTTGAATCCCAAGGTTTAGAAAGTGAGCGCAAAATCTTGTTTACGAGTTCAAAATCCGAAAAACATTTTCCAAGAGCTCTTAAACTATTGACGACATCCGTGAAACGGGTGTATATGTCTCCTATAGTCTCGCTTGGTTGCATTCGAAAAAGCTCAAAATCATGCAATAAAATGTTAACTTTCGAGTCTTTGACTCTACTAGTTCCCTCGTGCGTGATTTCAAGTGTTCGCCAAATGTCAAAAGCCGTTTCGCACGTAGAAATCCGATTGAACTCATTTTTGTCTAAAGCACAAAATAAGGCATTCATAGCCTTCGCGTTTAAAGAAAAATACTTCTTCTCCAAATCCGACCATTCGTTCATCGGTTTAGAGGGAAGTTAAAAATCGTTTTCAACGATATTCCATAAATCTAAATTCATAGAAGTCAAGAAATCTCTCATTCGAGTTTTCCAATAAGTGTAGTCCAATCCGTTAAACAACGATGGATGAAAAACCGATAAACCCTCTTGAAAGCCATGAAGAGCCATTTCTCTCGGGTGTAAATCCGAAATGAGAAATACCGGGCTCTGATACCAATTGTTAGGATCAAGAGCACTAAGAGGGGGGGGTGAATTAGTGCAGCGAAAATTTTTCAACGATTAAAACGAAAGCTGCGTTCGTTCGATAAAAACGATTTCGATGTGAAAGCCGATTCTAAGATTACTTTAACTTAAGATTAAGTGAGATGATGTTAAAGTAGATATACAAAGGCAGTTTGCGGTTTATGATGGAAAGCAGAATACAAGTGCAAACTAAAAGTCGATTTACGTCTAAATGCAGATTTAGAATGTTCTGAACTTAGAAACTTATTCGTAAGATCGCAGAAGGCAGTAAATAGTTATGATTGAAATCAAAACGTAAACGTAAACTGAAATATGATGATCGTACGAGAAAAGCCGATTTACGTCTAAACGCAGATTCGGAAAATTCTGAACTTAGAAACTCGTTCGTAAAATCGTAGAAGGCAGTAAGCTATTGAGAAGTTTGCAGTGAAGGTAAAATGCTCAAAGGAAATGCAAACCGAGATTTAGAGTGGTTCGGTCAATCTTGACCTACTCCACTTTTGGCTTCCACCACCGACGAGGTCATTGACGTCAACTAGAGGCCTTCCTTCAATAGGCGAAGGCCAACCACCCTTTTACAGATTCACTCCTTTTGATGGGCTTAGGAGATAACCCTTACAGAAGTTTTCTCTCCTGTCTTTACAACTCAAACTATGAAGAACAGAAGGAGGAGAACTTTTGGTCTTTACAATAGTTTTGAGCTCTAAGAATCACAAAAAGATATCAAGATTTCGAGTGTAAGTTCTGTGCTCTTTCAGTGCTGAATGGGTCGGGTATTTATAGGCCCCAACACAGTTCAAATTTGGAGCTCAAAACTGTCAATTCCCGAAATTTCGGGATCAGGCGGTTGCACCTCCTGACTGGAGCGGTTGCATCGCCTGGCAGAGCTTGAAGACTGAGCCTCTGGGCGGTGCCACCTCCTGTCAGGGGCGGTTGCACCTCCTGCCAGAGCTCGAAGACTGAGCTAAAGTGGTTGCACCTCCTGACTAAGGCGGTTGCACCGCCTGCCAGAGCTCGAAGACTGAGCTCAGGCGGTGCCACCTCTTGTCAGGGGCGGTTGCACCGCCCAGTCTCGCTCGGAGACTGAGCCTAGGCGGTGCTACCTCCTGGCTGGGGCGGTTGCACCGCCTAGTCTCGCTCGGAGACTGCCTCCTGGGCGGTGCTACCTCCTACCCTGGCGGTGTTACCTCCAAGCACTATTTCAGGTCCGAATGGGTTGATTCATTCGGCCCAATTTGGGTCTTTCAAGGGCCCGATTGCACCAAGATTATGTTAATGGGATCACCTCCCATTTCTAACTTAATCATTTTGCTAACTATGATTATTTCCTAAGACATTTACTGCAACTTGCTCCGGTACGTCAATCGCTTCTTCCAGCGAGCTTCCGGCGAACTTCCGTCGATCATCCGATGAATCCTCGGTGATGCTCCTGCGGACTTCCGGCAAACTCCTGGACTTGCGACGATCCACTTGGCGAGTTCCGATGAGCTTCTTTGGCAAGCTCCTGGACTTCTCGGATTTGTTCCCGCAGAACCTCCGACGACCGTCCGGACTTCCGTAGAACTCTCGAACTCCCAACGTGATCATTGTCTTGACTCCGGCGCAACTCCTACTGCATGTCTTACTTTCATCGTAGTTAATCCTGCACATGTAAACAAAACTTCGATCGAGACAATTAATCCTAAGCAATTAACCAAGTTGTCCGGCATGTCATTGGTCCCTCGACGCTTCGTCCAATTCTTCGGCGCATCGTCCTTTCCTGCGGCCTATTGCCCAATTTGCCAGTTGGCTCCGCAACTCCGATATCCTTGGCACAATACCTGCTCTTCTTGGCCCAATGCCCAAGTCCACGGCCCGAAGCCTTCTGTCGATACGTCGACCGATCCACCGGCCCGACGTCCAATCTTCTGACATGTTCCTCCGGCACAACATGATTTTCCTGCTTTAATTGTCTCATCCTGATCGAGGCATCCTGCGTCACTCAAAACGTAGATTAAATCATAAATATATATCAAGTAGTTTCATCATTAAAATACGAGATTCAACACGAAACACTTCAAAGTATAACAAATGAACCAAATAATAAACACAAGCTTGTATGTCATTTTTGATGTAGCATGCATTCCTTTTTTTTTTATCCAAAGCATAAATATAAACTCATAAGCAAAGCTTTGGATATCATATCAAAAACATAGAGGGCGCTGTGGGACCACATACATAATATGATTCATCCATTTCTGATGACCACCAAGCATAACTCTCCCACGTTTGGGAGCTCCATCCACCCACGTCTGAGTGAAGTCAATGGGGCCTGCAGAGCAATCGCGGGCTCTAAGCATTACTCCCTTTACCATTTCTAGCAAAGGTTCACAATATCTCACAAGACACGAGAGTACAAAAGGGTAGTATGAACAATAAAATTGACACATATCAGAAGCACATGCGGAACAATGAAGATATGCATGTGCCTTTATCAAACAAGGAAATGCAAACAAAGCATTACATAATAAATTTCAGATATACAATAAATTTAGGATGAACAATACAAGAACTTTAAAGGACTAATATAAAGCTCAATTGAAGAAGAATTTAGCAGAAATCAAATTTTTAATAGGATGAAAATTGAATAGGCAAAACCCAACAAAGTTTTCAATTATGACAGAATTTGAATGGTACATTTTCTGAATTGTTTGAGTGACCAAGCATGCTCCAAATTATTAAAAATGGTGTCATTGGAAAGCTGTATCAATCTATTTTTAGATGAACTCAGATTTATAATTTTTTGAGTTTTTAACAGGAAGTTACAACAAATAGAGTAAAGGAAGGTCAGAATTGATCATCCCTGTTTTGTAGACTTGATAGAATCAATTTAAATAGATGTTTTAGTAGGCAAACATACTTCAAAATTTTCATATTATATGTCAAAAGAAAGATATGCGAATCTAGTTTCCGAAGAACTAAGTTTAACATATTCAGAATTTTCTCTAATGAGTTATGAGCAATTTAGTAATAGAAGGTCAAAAATTTTAGTCCCTATTTTGCAGAATCTGTAGGGTTAATTGAAACAGAAGTCTTAGCAGGCATTTAAACTCCAAATCATTTAATCTCAGTGTAAAAATAAAGATATTTGAGTATACTTTCAAATAGATTAGGCTCTACCTAAATCAGAGTTTAGTGCTAAAAGTTAGATCCAAAATAATGTATAGAAGTCAGATTACCAAAAAATTTTAGATTCATGGCTTTGGTACTAAACTGAAATCTTTTGAATTATGAAGAATTAAAAGGAAAACAGAGATTAAGAATTCTGTAGGAAGAGGTTAGAACACTTGCCTTAGATGAGTTTGATTCCCAAATACAGGGAGTTGATGCAAAACCTCAAACAAAGTTTCCTCTTCTTCTTCTTCTTCTCTTCTTCTTCTTCTCCTCAAACTAACATTGGCTGCAAAGTTTCTTTTTAATGGTGCCTTAAATTACATAGGTTTGGCTTATGCTAAAATAGTGAGGTAGCAAGCATGTATGGGGGTTTAGGTGTCAATCTTTAGAATAAATGCAAGTGGCTCATCCTTGTTAATGACACATGTCCTCCATTTTATTTTATTTTATTTTTATTTACTCAATTCTGAATATTTTATAAATCATATCAAAATTTTAATATTTACTCTTAGGTCCTTAGCCATAAACTTTAATATAATATTATTTAAAAAAATTATTAAATAATCCTCATATTTACAAACAAGCATTTACTAATTTTTTTTTTTTTAATGGGGGATGTTACAACAAGGGTCACGTTCATAGAAAAGGCGGAATTAGATTTGTGAGTAGCTCTCACCAAAATCCAACCACCTTTGTTAAATGGCCTACTTTGCATGTTTCACTCTGAAACAAATGTAACTTTTATTGTAAATTTGGACATGTAGCTTATCATTATTCATTCAAGAAATGTCCACATAAATTGATTTGAGTTCCTAAAAGAACCTCAAATGACTTAATGCAACATGATAAGCTATGTAGATCGATTTTTGAGGCACCCAAGGTCAAATGGGTACCTAAAAATCATCTATTTTTGTAGAAAAATATACCATCACAAGCTAGGAGCAAGAGATGGTACTTTGATAGTGGATGCTCAAGGCATATGACCGGAGATCCATCTCAATTCTCTAAGCTCACTAGCGTAGATGAAGGATATGTCACCTTCGGAGACAACAACAAGGGTAAAATCATTGGCAAAGGAACTATAGGTAACAAATCCAACTTCTTTATTAAAGATGTGTTATTGGTTGATGGCTTAAAACATAATCTCTTAAGCATTATTCAATTATGTGATAAAGGATACATCATTAGATTTGAATCCAATGCTTACATTATTGAAAAATCACATAAAAACATATCTATGATTGCCTTAAAACAAAATAATGTATACACTATCGACATTAATGATCTATGTAATGAAATGTGTTTTTCAGTTTTGAATGACGATGCTTGGCTTTGGCATAGGAGACTAGGTCATGCTAGCATGAAACTAATCTCTCAAATTTCATCTAAAGAACTTGTAAGAGTTATTCCTCATATCAAGTTCGTCAAAGATAATGTGTATGATGCATGTCAACTAGGAAAACAAATAAAAGGTAGCTTCAAACTTAAGAATCAAATAAGCACCTCTAGACCTTTGCAGTTGATCCATATGGACTAGTTCGGACCAATTGCTACATCAAGCTGAGGAGGTAGCAAATACGCATTTGTCATCGTGGATGATTATAGTAGATATACATGGACTGACTTTTTGGCACATAAAAGTGACTGCTTTAGGTATTTCTCTAAGTTTTGTAAACTTGTTCAAAATAAAAAGGGTTTTATGATTTCATCAATTCGAAGTGATCATAGTGGTGAATTTTAAAATCGTGATTTCCAAAACTTTTGTGAATACAATGGATACAACCATAATTTCTCTACTTCGGGAAATCCTCAACAAAATAGGGTAGTAGAAAAAAAGAAAAGAAACCTACAAGAAATGACTAGAACCATATTAAATAAACATAGCCTACCGAAATATTTTTGGGCCGAAGCCGTAAATACGACATATTATGTTATGAATTGGGTTATAGTAAGACCACTACTTTCCAAAACTCCTTATGAGTTGTGGAACAACAGAAAGCCCAACGTTTCATACTTTAAAGTTTTCGAATGTAAATGTTTTATATTGAATAAAAAAGATACCTTAAGAAAGTTTGATGCAAAATCTGATGAAAGAATTTTTCTTTGTTAATCTTCCATTTCTAAGGCTTTTCGTATCTTTAACAAAAGAACTTTAGTTATAGAAGAATCAATTCATATGGTTTTTAATAAAGTTTCCGGAGTTAAGAAAAATGATTTTGATGATGATCTTAATTTTGATACTTTGAATTTAAATGAATCCCCTTCTCCACCTAGCAACTTGGATGCATCTTCTTCCGAAACATCCTTACCTAAGGAATGGAAGTATGTAAATATTCATCTCAATGAGCTAATAATAGGAGACACATCTAAAAGGGTTCAAACTCATTCTTCTCTTAAGAGTTTTTGTGCCAACGCCACTTTTCTCTCCCAAATTGAACCTAAATGCATTGACGAAGCCTTGAAAGATGATTCATGGGTTATCGCAATGCAAGAAGAGTTAAATCAATATGAGAGAAATGAGGTGTGGAAGCTTGTTCTAAGGCCAAATAACCATTTAGTTATTGGTACTAAATGGGTCTTTGGAAACAAGCAAGATGAATTTAGTATCGTGATTATAAACAAGGCTAGATTAGTGGCCAAAGGTTTTAACCAAGAAAAAGTTATCGATTATGAAGAAATCTTCGCTTCTGTGGCTCGATTAGAAGCCATAAGGATGCTCCTTGCCTATGCTAGTAGTAATAATTTTAAGTTGTTTCAAATGGATGTTAAAGTACTTTTCTTAATAACTTTATTTCCAAAGAAGTTTATGTTGAACAACCTCCCGAATTTGAGAATGATAAGTTTCCCAATCATATGTGTAAATTGACTAAAGCTCTCTATGGTTTAAAACAAGCCCCAAGGGCTTGGTATGAGAGACTTAGCTCTTTATGTTGATGATATTATTTTTGGCCCAATACTACATTGTTTATAAAAAAATTTAAAAATAATTTTCTTATTATTCAAATTTATGTTGATGATATTATTTTTGGCTCTACAAATGAATCGTTATGTGAATCATTTGCTAAAAGCATGAGTCTAGAGTTTGAAATGAGCCTAATGAGGGAACTAACCTTATTTTTAGGCTTACAAATCAAACAACTTAAGGTTGGTATTTTTATTGGTCAAACAAAATATGCATTAGATTTGCTAAAACGGTTTAGTATGGAAGTTCAAAGAATATCAATACTCCTATGAGTACCTTCTCTAAGTTAGACATTGACGAAGGTGGAGAAAGCGTTGATCAAAAAGCCTATAGGGGTATGATAGGTAGTTTGTTATACCTCATTGTAACTAGACCAGATATCATGTTTAGTGTAGGATTTCATGCTAGATTTCAATCTAACCCCAAGCAATCTCATTTAAAAGCTGTCAAAAAGATTTTTAGATACCTAAAAGGAACTCCTAAATTAGGATTATGGTATCCAAAATAAAAAAAATTTGAATTGCTTGGTTACACCGATGCTGAATTTGCTGGGTGCCGAATAGATAGGAAAAAGCGCATTTGGAATATGTCAATTTTTAGGTCACGCACTTATCTCTTGGTCCTTCAAGAAACAAAATTTGGTTGCATTATCCATAACTGAAGCCGAATACATTGCGACAAGTGTATGTTGTGCACAAGTTGTATGGATGAAAAATACATTAGAAGATTATAAATTATTTCTTCAGAATATTCCTATAAAATGTGACAATACAAGTGTAATATGTTTAACAAAAAATCCTATTCAACACTCTAGAACTAAACACATTGACATTTTTCAATATGAGATCTATATAATGTTTTAGTATGGTATGCATTTTATATGATGAATCATGAACGTACAATCTTCAATATGAATTTTCTTCTCTTATGATACGAATTTTACATGCTGATGTAAATAAGGTTGTGTGGTTCACTACAATAAAAATCTTGCAAGTTGGAATCACCCCATGACAGCTCCACACAACAAATCTTGCAAGTTGTCATGGGTGGCAAGCGATAGCATCGCTCAACTAACGGTGCCACCGCTCACAACCTGCCCCTTATAAACACCAAGTTAGGGCTGGCGATAGAACCGACCCCAATCTATTCTGCACTTCTCCAAACTACAAATCTCTTGCTCTCCCTCTAGCTACTCCAAAATACCAATCTCCTATTAAATCAAGGATCAATCTCTGACAACCTTGTGGAGATCACTAGAAGGAAAAACCACTAAAGTAATCTTTACACCAAATTGATTCTCCTTTGTATTACTTGTATTATATATTATTGCTCCTTATTTGCCCTCATAATTGTAGTCTCAATGAGTTCTAGAAGATCCTTTAGGAACAAAGGGAAGAGAAGATTAGATGAAAACTATGATTCCCTACTTTTCGATTAGATGAAAACATCAACAAGCCCTTAAATTTTCATCCATAGAATCTAGACATGTTCATAAGGGTAAATATATTGATTTAGACGAATTAAGTGATTTGGAAACTATTCAATGGTTTGCTAATATAGACATTCTCCCAATCCTTCAAATGAGTGAACCTATCTACCTTAGACTTATTAGGCTGTTTTACAATAATTTACATGTAGATGAAAATGAAAGGGTATCTACCTATCTCTTACGACATAATATATCTATTACGAATAGCATAATTTGCAACATCATAGGAATTACGGTATAAGAAAGAGGATGTTATTTTAGAGGACAATGGGATGAAGAATCAGTTAGGACTACTTACACTAATGCCTCAGGAACAATTTTTGGTAATCCTAACTTAACTATTATTCCAAAAAGGTGTAAACATTTTCTACTTTTAAGCACCAAAATATTGTTGAATCTTGGATTTTAATGATGAAACTAGTCGATAAATGTTTATGTTTTAATCTGTATTTTGAGTGATGTAGGATGCTTCAATCAGGATGAGACAATTAAAGTAGCAAAAATCATGTCGGGCCGATGAAACATGTCAGAAGATTCGACGTTGGACCAATGGATCGGTCGACGTATCAAAAGAAGGCTTCGGGCTATGGATTCGGGCACCGGGCCAAGAAGAGTGGATATTACACCAAGGATATCCGAGCTGCGGAGTCAACTGGCCGAATGGGCAATAGGCTGCAAGAGAGGACGATGCGTTGAAGAATCAAACGAAGCATCGAGGGACCAACGACATATCGGACAACTTGATTAATGCTTAGTATTAATTGTCTAAATTGAAGTGTGTTTTACATGTGCAGGATTAACTACGATAGCAAGGCATAAAGCAAAATGAAGTCCCAGAGTTAAGGACGCGATTACGTTAAGAGTTTGAGAGTTCGTTGGAAGTCCGGATGTTCGTCGAAAGTTCTGGAGGAACCAGTAGAGAAGTCTTGGAGTTTGCTAGAGAAGCTCATAGGAACTCGCTAAGAAGATCATCGTGAAGTCCAGGAGCTTGCTAGGAGTCCGTCGGAAGTTCGCCGGAAGATCGTCGGAAGCTCGTCGGAATAATAGACATAGGGACTTGTTTTGCTTAGCAAATGTCTTAGGAATTTGTAGTTAGCATGTAATTGGGCTTGGATTAGGCCAACCCAATTACGGGCCAGCTAGGCTCATGTAAGAACTATGTTAGGTCCAATAAGAAGCCCAAACAGTACCCCAAGGAGCCTCACCGTCGTGGCACAATCTTCGAGGCTGTGTTAGGCGGTGGTACCGCCAGTTTGGGCGGTTGTACCACCCCTAGCAGGGTGGCAGGCAGTGGTACCACCTAGCATTGGCCCCCAAGCGGTGGTACTGCCAAACCAGGGTGGTAGTACCGCCTAGGGCAGTGTAAGCGTCAAACTAATACTGGACGATGGTACCGCCCAGCATAGGTGGTAGTATTGCCCGTGCCCGGGGAACCCGGGATGAGATATTTTTAGGCTCCAAGTTTGAATCAACTTGAAGCCTATAAATACCCCTCTCATCCCTGGTTAAAGCACATAAGTATTTAGAATAAAAAAAGTATAGAAACACTACTGCAATCTTGTGTGAGCTCATCTCAAAGTTCTAATTGTTAGAATAGATTGAGAGAGGAGTGAGTGGGGGTATAAGGGTTATCTCCTAAACCCGATAAAAGGAGAATTGAGTTGTAAAAGGTGATTGGCCCTTGCATATTGAAGGAAGGCCTCTAGTGGACACCGGTGACGTCATTGGAGGAGGAAGCTGAAAGTGGATGTAGGTCACGACGACCGAACCACTATAAATTGGTGTGTTCTCTTGTTTGCATTTATGTTTAGCATATTACTTTAACTGCAAACCTTCTTACTTGCTCTTTACGTCTACTACGCATCTTCCGTGTGCTTTCAAGCTATCTTTACGAAAACGCTTTCAAGTTAAGTTTCTGAAATCGGTTTTCGGAGGAAACATTCTTTTATCATACGAAGATTTTATGAAGTTGATGTGATTTTACCACTGCACTAATTCACCACCCCCCCCCCCCCCCCCCCCTTAGTGCCGACTCTTGATCCTAACAAATACTTCATCACATCCTAATAAGTATCATTCTCCCAAAACAATATCATCATGATGAAGTAAGCCAAATGGAATTAGGTACCATATATTGGATTATGAAGGGACACAATAATTGTTTTAGTTACCTAATCTTATTGAATCTTAGATTTTGATGATGAAATCAATTGATAAGTGTTTATGAATTGATCTATGTTTTGAGTGACTTAGGATGCTTCGATCAAGATGAGACAATTAAAGCAGGAAGAATCATGATGGGCCGGTGGAACATGTCAGAAGATTGGACGTCTAGCTAGAGGATCAGATGACATATCAATAGAAGACTTCGGGCCATGGATTCGGGCATCGGGCTAAGAAGAGCAGAAATTGCACCAAAAATATTGGAGTTGCAGAGGTCAACTGGCCGATTGGGCAATAGGTCATAAGAGAGGATGATGCGTCGAAGAATCGGATGAAGGGTCGATGGACCAATGACATGACGGACAACATGATTCATGCTTAGTAATAATTGTCTAGATTGAAGTGTGTTTTTACCTGTGTAGAATTAACTACAATAGCAAGGTATAATGCAAAATGAAGTCCCAAAGTCAAGAACACGATTTCGTTGGGAGTTCGAGAGTTCATTGGAAGTCTGAATGTTCGTTGAAAGTTCTATCAGAATTGATCAAGAAGTCCCGGAGCTTGCCAAAGAAGCTCATTGGAACTTGCCAAGAAGATCATCATGAATTCCAGGAGTTTATCGGGAGTCTATTGGAACATTGTCGAGAGATCGTCGGAAGTTCGCCGGAAGCTCACTAGAAGAAACCTAGACTTACACACTTTATTTAGTTTAGTAAATGTCTTAAAATTCGTAGTTAGCATATAATAGGGATTAGAATTGGGCTAACCCAATTAGAAGATATTTAGGCTAAGTTTGGGCCGACGAACTCTCGAACTCCCAACGTAATCGCGTCCTTGACTCCGAGAGTTCATTTTGCTTCATGCCTTACTATTGTAGTTAATCCTGCATATGTAAAAACATACTTCGATCTAGAAAATTAATACTAAGTATTAATCAAGTTGTCCGGTATGTCATTGGTCCCTCGACACTTCGTCCGATTCTTCGGCGTATCGTCCTCTCTTACGGCCTATTGCCCAATCGGCCAATTGACTCTGCAACTCTGATATCCTTAGCATAATATCCGCTCTTCTTAGCCCGATGCCCGAATCCATAGCTCGAAGCCTTCTGTCGATACGTCGACCGATCCACCGGCCCGACGTCCAATCTTCTAACATGTTCCTCCGGCACAACATGATTCTTCCTGCTTTAATTGTCTCATCCTAATTGAAGCATCCTACATCACTCAAAACGTAGATTAAAATATAAATGCGTATCAATTGGTTTCATCATCAAAATACGAGATTCAACAATCTTCCCCTTTTTGATGATGACAACCAATCGACGACGGAGTTAACCTTAACTCCCGGAGTTTAAACGAACTTCCCCTATCAATATGTCATATTGATAGAGTCTCTTAGATTCAAAATTCCAAGCAACATGTCATGATCAAATCATGCATGACATCAACATACTTCTTCTCCTTTGTCATTGTCAAAAAGAGGGGAAGGATATAATTTTGTTGTACTTTTCCCTTTACATCAATTTTCATATTATAAGAATAATAAATTTGCATTATAAATATAATCTCATGTTTATCATTCAAGCTAGCATATATTTTCTGTTCTCTTTTGCAATGTGTAAGTTAACAATCTCCTTTTTCTTTTACAATAATGATTCAATCATATCATGTGATATACAAATCATAAAAAATTCAAATCATGATGGTATCAAGAAGTCAAATTACATCCTACCATGCATGATCATAACATCACATTTGTATGCATCAAAATGATATCAAGAGTATTTCATGCATAATTTTATATCATCACATTCATTTCATCTCATCAAGAAAAATTAATTGGGTGATGAATACAAGGAGTTATACAAAGACAAAAAAATCATGTCATGAAAGATGAGATCATGTAAATACCGAAAGACATGATTCATTTTGACACATCTCCTCTTAAATAAAATACCAAGAAAAATTGTAGGGTCAAAAAGAAGAGATCTTGATTAAGAAAAAAAATCTCAAGTAATTCGAAGAATTCAAGATTATGATTTGAATAAATCTCATTCAAATTCAAATCATCAAATCAAAATCATTTTCAAGAGATTCACAAAAAGAAAAAACAAAGATAGATTCATTAATCTCTCCATTCATTTTAAATCATAAAAAATATAATTAAAAAATGATTCATATGGATAAATCCCAATAAGAAGATACAAGAACCCAAGAGATCTTGTTTCATAAATGATTTCAAGTTATAAATTTTGAGAAATCAAGATCATGATTTTAATAAAAACCCATTAAATTCAAATCATTTTCATGATCCATTAGATTCATAAAAGCATAATATGCATGTTTTCATTAATCTCCGTTTTGGAAAATTCAATAAAGTTGAAAAAATAATTTTTTTAAGGAGAAACCGTGACTCTTTTAGTTTTTTCAATTCATGTGATTTATTTCATTCAAGCATGTCCTTTTTTATTTATGCAAAATAAAAACATGCATCGACATTTAGGATCAAAAATTAAATTTCATCATAAAAACCATCTTATAACCGAAAAAGTCACTTTTATTACCGTGAAAATGGATAATCCATAAATCGCAAGGATCATCATGAATAATTTCGAAATATAGATTTATTAAGCACGATTACATTATTTCATCAAGCATGATTTCATATTTTCAATCAAAATAATTTTTTTTGTTTATCATAAAATATACATTTATTATTATTATTATTAAAATCATTGGAAAGGTAAGCATGATCCAAATTTATTTTTGCATTTTCATTAAACATGTAATTAAAAAAATATTTAATTTTTTAAAACTAAATTTAAAATAAGTCATGAGAAGCATTATTTCAAAATAAACAAAAGACATTTTGATTACCTCAACGTCGAAAGCCGTTACGGCATAGTTTGCCACCTCGCCTTTGTTGATTTTCTCCTCGTCTTCGGAGGAGCTCGATTCATCACAATTTGTATTCTTCTTCTTGCATTCAAAGCAAGTAGTTACATTTTTTTTATTCTTTAATTTTTGTTTCATTAACTTTTTAAATTTCTTTGTGAGTTCAAGTTCATGTTCACCATCACTTGAGCTTATGCTCGAGTGGTCTTCAAATGTTCTCAGTTCGAAATCCTTCTTATTCTTTGAAAGGTGGTTCTCAAGTTCTTCACGTGCATTATACGTTATTTCATAGGTCATCAAAGATCGTATTAATTCTTCGATAAAAAAAGTATTTAAATATTTTGATTCTAGAATAGTAATTACTTTTGAATCCCAAGTTTTAGAAAGTGAGCGCAAAATCTTTTTAACGAGTTTAAAATTCGAAAAACTTTTAACAAGTGCTTTTAGACTATTGATGACATCCGTAAAATGGGTGTACATGTATCCAATAGTCTCTCTTGGTTCCATACAAAACATCTCAAAATCATGCATAAAAACATTTACTTTAGAATCTTTTACACTACTTCTACCTTCTTGTGTAATTTCGAGAATATACCAAATATCGAAGGCGGTTTAAGCTTCGTTTTATCTAAGGCACAAAATAGAGCATTTATAGCTCTAGCATTTAAAGAAAACATCTTCTTCTCCAAATCATTCCAATGGTTCATTGGAAGAGAAGCAATTTGAAAATCAGATTCGACTATGTGCCATAAATAGAGATTCAATGAAATCAAGAAAACTCTCACTCGAGTTTTCCAATAAGTGTAGTCCGTCCCATTGAAAAAGGGAGGACGAATAAGAGAGTGACCCTCTTGAAAGCCGAAATGAGCCATTTCTCTTGGGTGTTAAACCAAATGAGAAATCACAAGGCTCTGATACCAATTGTTAGGATCAAAAGAGGCACTAAGAGGGGGGTGAATTAGTGCAGCGGAAAGATTACGTCTCGATTAAAACTTTGTTCGATAAAAACCGTTTTTGACAAAAACCTTTTTGTAAAGATCTTAACATGAAACCTGTTTGTAAATGTATTGAAAGCAGTAAGCGATTAAAGAGGTTTGTAGTAAATATAAATTGCACAAAGGAAATGCAAACCAGATTTTAGAGTGGTTCGGTCAACGTGACCTACATCCACTTTCGGCTTTCTCCTCCGACGAGGTAATTGGAATCCACTAGAGGCCTTCCATCAATAGGCGAAGGCCAATCACCTTTTCCACCCCTCTTCTCATTTTCATGGGTTTAGGAGATAACCCTTACAAGCACTCACTCTCCTCTTACAGATTTCTAAACTTAGAGTAGAGGAGGGAATCTAAAGAGATTGCAGCAACGTTTTTCTACTTTTGAACTCTTTGTGCTTGTGTTTTAACCAGGGATAAGATGGGTATTTATAGGCTTCAAGTTGATTCAAACTTGTTGCCTAAAACTTTCCTATCCCGGGTTCCCCAGGCATGGGCGGTACCACCGCCCAGTGTCAGTAAACACTGACACTATCTTGGGTAGTACCAACACCTAGGTCTGGCGGTACCACCGCTTGGGGGGCAGTGTTGCATGGTACCACTGCCTAGACTGGTGGTACCATCATCTGGCACCCTACCAGGTGCCCCGCAAGCCAATCATGTGAGTGATGGCACGTGTGACTTGACACGAAATCTTTTTTTGTTTATTATATTTTGGCATTTATCATTTTATATTAACTATTACATATATGCATGTATATATTATGATGTCCTTGGATCTGTGCAATGGGAATCGGATCGTGATGAAATCATGATAATGAGATCGATTCACCTTTAAACACAGATCATAAATAATCTCGGTCATAGGTTACTCGAGAGGGACATCGTGATAACCAGACAAACTGGTGTGCTGTATACCCGTCCATATGATGGATGCAGCTAGTCTCATAGCTGCTCGTGTGGGGACACTAAGGATATAGTACAAGTGCTAATTGGAGAAAGAGTTCACTGATTGATCCGCTTACGGAATGCTAGAAGGTTGATAATGCCTTATTGTTAGACAACAATTTAGTAGTCCGAGTGGTGTATCTGGCCCTTAGACTTGAGACACCAAGGATGTCCTGTATGAGTGCTCCACTCTTTGATACCATACTTATAGGTTTGACTATCCTAGATCTAGTATAGTTAGTCATTGGGAGTGGCAATTGACCTTACGAGGGCTATTGATTGTCGATAGAGGATCATCCACTCTTGGTGTTATGAGAGGAATATCCCATGTGTTCTTGCTCAGACAAATCCCTAGCTAGGGTCATTTGGGTTGAGAGAGAAAGAGTTCTCCAAGAGAATCCGATTAGAGCGAGACTCGAGTAGAAACCGTATGGGTCTGACAACTAAGGACATACAGGTCTAATGAATTGGATTCCCCTGTAAGTGTGTCCAAGAGGAAACGAGATGAGATGAACAGTGCATACCTGTGGCATCGTAGGCTTGGTCACATCTATGAAGAAAGGATTCAAAAGTTGCTAAATGATGGATATCTAGATCCATTCGACTATGAGTCATATGCAACTTGCGAGCCTTACCTTCGTGGAAAACTAACTAACTCTCCATTTAGTGAAATTGAAGAGAGAGCCATTGAGCTGTTGGAACTCATACATAGTGATGTATGTGGACCTATGTCAACTCATGCCATTGGTGGTTACTCCTACTTCATTACCTTTACTAATGATTTCTCAAGATATGGATATGTGTACTTAATAAAGTACAAGTCCAAGGCCTTTGAGAAATTTAAAGAGTATAAGAATGAATTGGGGAACCAGACTGGAAAGAGTATCAAGACTCTTCGATCAGATTGAGGAGGTGAGTACTTAAGTACAGAGTTTACTTAGTTCCTCAAGGACCATGGGATATTATCCCAATGGACACCTCCTTATACATCTCAGCTCAATGGTGTCTCTGAAAGGAGAAATCATATGCTATTAGACATGGTACGGTCCATGATGAGTTTCGCTGACCTACCCATCTCATTCTAGGGATATGCCCTAGAGACCACAGCTTACCTTCTTAATAGAGTTCCAACGAAGTCAGTAGTGTCTACACCATATGAGATATGAAAGGGAAGAAGCCCGATCTTAAGATTGTTAAGATTTGGGTTGCCCTACCCACGTTAAAAGACACAACCCCGATAAGTTGGAATCGAGGACAGAGCGGTGCAAGTTTGTGGGATACCCTAAGGAAACTTATGGGTATTATTTCTATGATCTCGAGGACCAAAAGGTCTTTGTAGCTAAGAGAGTAGTGTTCCGTGAGAAGAAACACATTCTTGGTGGAGATAGTGGGAGCATGATAGAGTTGAGCGAGGTTGGAGAACCTAGCTCAAGCACCACTCTACGGCTCGAGTCTGTTCAAGTACCTAACACACAAGTTTCAACTTTACGTAGGTCTGGCAAAGTATCCCATCCTCTTGAGAGATATGTGAGACATATTAGAGGAGAAGATGTTAAGGATATTGATCCTCAGACCAATAAGGAGGCTATTATGAGTATAGACTCCAGGAAGTGATAAGAAGCCATGAATTCTGAGATTGATTCTATGTACTCCAACAAGGTTTGGAACCTAGTTGATACGCCCAAAGGTATTGTACCCATCAGTTGCAAGTGGATCTTTAAGAAAAAAATCAGAGTAGATGGAAAGGTAGAGACCTATAAAGCAAGGCTAGTGGCTGAGGGGTATCGTCAAAGGCAAGGTGTTGACTATGACGAAACCTTCTCACCCATAGTAATGCTAAAATCCATCCGAATTCTATTGGCTATTGCAGCACACTATGATTATGAGATATGACAGATGGATGTGAAAACTGCATTCCTCAATGGGAACCATGAGGAGGAGGTGTATATGATACACCCTAAGGGATTCGTCTCTAAGAACTTCTCAGATATGGTGTGCAGGTTGTTTAGATCCATTTATGGACTAAAGAAAGCTTCCTGAAGTTGGAACATAAGATTTGATGAGGCAATGAGATCTTATAACTTCATTAAGAACGAAGATGAGCTTTGTGTGTATAGGAAGGTAAGTGGGAGCGCTATCACCTTTTT
This sequence comes from Musa acuminata AAA Group, assembly GCF_036884655.1. Lineage (NCBI taxonomy): Eukaryota > Viridiplantae > Streptophyta > Magnoliopsida > Zingiberales > Musaceae > Musa > Musa acuminata. The sequence goes on along the minus strand of NC_088332.1, from coordinate 29,732,836 downwards.
GGTATTATATGTGGATGACATTCTAATCATTGGGAATGACGTAGGAATGCTATTGATAGTAAAGGCTTGGTTATCTCGATACTTTTCCATGAAGGACTTAGGGGAAGCATCCTATATCTTGGGGATTCGGATCTATAGAGACAGATCCAAGAGGATACTTGGCTTGTCCCACTCCAGGTACATAGAAACCATTGTCAAAAGGTTTGGCATAGAAAACTCCAAGAGAAGTCTCATACCGATGAGACATGGGATATCGCTTTCTAGGAGCATGTCCCCAAAGACTCCAGAAAAAAGGCGAACATGGATATGATACCTTATGCCTCAGCGATAGGGTCTATCATATATGCCATGCTATGTACTAGGCCTGATATAGCGCATGCTCTGAGTGTCACGAGCAGGTATCAAGCGAATCCAAGCTTAGAGCACTAGAAAGTAGTAAATTGTATCCTTAAGTACTTGAGAAGGACTAAGGATCTTTTACTAGTATATGGAGGTAGTAGCCTTAAGGTTGAAGGCTACACAAACTCGAGTTTTCAGTCTAATATCGATGATAGCAAGTCGAATTTGGGGTATGTGTACACCTTGAATGGAGGAGCAGTGTGCTAGAAGAGTTCCAAGCAAGATACTATTGCTAACTCGACCACAGAGGTTGAGTATATTGCTGCATCAAATGCAACAAAGGAGGGAGTCTGGGTGAAGAAGTTCATCACAGATTTCGGAGTCGTGCCGGATAGCGAGTGTCACGCCCCTCAAAAATATCCATGATATTAAAATTTTCAACACAAACCAATCCAGGATCCAAACACACATTTGAGGATACTAAAAAACATTCTATCAAATTCACATCTATAAAACCTGTGCAATTCATAAACATACAATATATCGTTCGATGATTCATAAAATCTGAACCCAACTCACCAAAATAATAACCACAACATAAATTCACCAGTATGGGAGTCTATACAGTCACAAAACCAACATTTACCATAAGTTCATATCATTACATGAATTAAACTTAACATTCCAAAATCCTAGACATAAAAATGAGTCTTTTAAACTTATACAAAATCCACAAGGTTAGATTCATCGTCAACATTTCATTAGATGCAGAGTGTACTTATACAATAAAAACATATATACTATTAAAGATCTGCCCAAAGTCTTTTAGCTCTCCACTGCCTCAGCCCAATCTTAATCATTTAAGCGAGCGACAGGCTAACCTGAAAAATTTATACAGCAACGGGGTGAGCATATAGAGCTCAGCAAGTGACTAACATATCCATGGTAAAAGAGGGAAATTTCCAAACAAATAAGGTTTCATAATGAAAGGCAGAATATAAGAATCCATAAACCTAATCTCATTAGGTGTAGAATCACACATATCATTTCAATCGACATTTTTTTTTTGGTTCTTAACAGACAGATCATAGAGTAATTGGAGCATATCAATAGAGAATAAAATGTTCCAGAGCATATCAATGGCATATGGAACATTTCGGAGCATGCCAATAACAGATGAAATCTTTCGGAGCATATCAACAACAAATGAAACGTTTCAGAGTATAACAACAACAAATGAAACGTTTTGGAGCTTATCAGTGGCGTATAAAATGTTCCGAAGCATATCAACGGCGTATGGAACATTTCGGAGCATATCAATAACAAGAGGCCTTCCTTCAATAGGCGAAGGCCAACCACCCTTTTACAGATTCACTCCTTTTGACGGGCTTAGGAGACAACCCTTACAGAAGTTTTCTCTCATCTCTTTACATCTCAAACTTTGAAGAACAGAAGGAGGAGAACTTTTGGTCTTTACAACAGTTTTGAGCTCTAAGAATCACAGAAAGATATCAAGATTTCGAGTGTTTGTCTGTTACCTTTCAGTGCTGAATGGGTGGGGTATTTATAGGCCCCAACCCAGTTCAAATTTGGAGCTCAAAACTGTCAATTCCCGGAATTTTGGGATCAAGCGGTTGCACCTCCTAACTAGGGCGGTTGCACCGCCTGGTAGAGCTCTAAGACTAAGCCTCTGGGCGGTGCCACCTCTGTCAGGGGCGGTTGCACCTCTCTGTCAGAGCTTGAAGACCGAGCTCAGGCGGTTGCACCTCTTGACTGGGGCGGTTGCACCGCGTGGCAGAGCTCGAAACTTGAGCTCAGGCGGTGCCACCTCTTGTCAGGAGAGGTTGCACCGCGCAGTCTCGCTCGGAGATTGAGCCCAGGCGGTTGCACCGCCCAGTCTCCCTGGGAGACTTAGCCCAAGCGGTGCTACCTCTTGGCTTGGGCGGTTGCACCTCCCACAGCAACCAGGGTCCGAATGGGTTGATCCATTCGGCCCAATTTGGGTTTTTCAGGGGCCCAATTGCCCCAATATTAAGCTAATGGGATCACCTCCCATTACCAACTTAATCATTGTGCTAACTACGATAAATCCTAAGACAATTTATGCAGCTTGCTCCGGTGCGTCAATCGCATCTTCCGGCGAGTTTCCGGCGAACTTCCGTCGATCATCCGATGAACCCTCGGTGATTCTCCTGCGGACTTCCGGCAAACTCCTGGACTTGCGACGATACACTTGGCGAGTTCCGATGAGCTTCTTTGGCAAGCTTATGGACTTCTCAGATTTGTTCCTACAGAACCTCCGACGATAGTCCGAGCTTCCGTCGAGCTCTCGAACTCCCAACGTGATCATTGTCATGACTCCGGCGCAACTCCTGCTGCATGTCTTACTTTCATCGTAGTTAATCCTGCATATGTAAACAAAACTTCGATCAAGACAATTAATCCTAAGCAATTAACCAAGTTGTCCGGCATGTCATTGGTCCCTCGACGCTTCGTTCGATTCTTCGGCGCATCGTCCTTTCCTGCGGCCTATTGCCCAATCGGCCAGTTGGCTCCGCAACTCCGATATCCTTGGCACAATACCCGCTCTTTTTGGCCCGATGCCTGAGTCTATAGTCCGCAGCCTTCTGTCGATACATCGACCGATCCACCGGCCCGACGTCCAATCTTCTATCATGTTCCTCCGGCACAACATGATTTTCCTGCTTTAATTGTCTCATCCTGATCGAGGCATCCTGCGTCACTCAAAACGCAGATTAAATCATAAACATATATCAAGTAGTTTTATCATCAAAATACGAGATTCAACACTGAGCTGTAAAGAAAGGAGAGAAAATTCTGTAAGGGTTGTCTCCTAAGCCCGTCAAAAGGAGTGAAACTATAAAAGGGTGGTTGGCCTTCGCCTATTGAAGGAATGCCTCTAGTTGACGTCGGTGACCTCGTCGGTGGAGGAAGCCAAAAGTGGAGTAGGTCAAGATTGACCGAACCACTCTAAATCTTGATTTGCATTTACTTTGAGCATATTATCTTTACTAGAAACCTCCTCTAAAGCTTATTGCTTTCTGCGCATATATGATCGGGTTTCAAGCTTTGCATTTTCCGAATTAGCGTTTAGACGTAAATCTATTTTTTTGTACGATCATCATATTTCAGTTTACGTTTACGTTTTGATTTCTATCTTAACTGCAAACTGCCTTTATATCCTTGCTTAAGCTGCATCTCGCCTTATCAAGTGATTTACGAATCAGCATTTAGACGTAAATCAATTTCTTCGTACGAACGTCATATTTCAGTTTGCGCTTATATTCTGGTTTTCATCATAACTGCAAACTGGCTTCATAGATTGACTTTAACGTCATCTCGCTTGATCTTAAGTTAAAGTAATCTTTGAATCGGCTTTCACACCGAAATTATTTTTATCGTTTGAACTTTTTTTTTTTATCGTCGAAAGATTTCCGCTGCACTAATTCACCCCCCCCCCCCCCCCCCCTCTTAGTGCTCTTGATCCTAACACCTTTTACACCCCTTTTTTCCTTTTCACGGGTTTAGGAGATAACCCTTACTAGCACTCACTCTTTTCTCACAGAATTCTAAACTTAGAGTAGAGGAGGGAATCTAAAGAGATTGCAGTAGCATTTTTCTACTTTTGAACTCTCTGTGCTTGTGTTTTAACCAGGGATGAGAGGTGTTTTTATAGGCTTCAAATTGATTCAAACTTGGAGCTTAAAACTTTCCCATCCCGGGTTCCTCAGGCATGGGCAGGCCACCGCCTAGTGTTATAACATCCCTCATTTCTAAATTTTCGTATAAGTTTCTAGTTATAATGTTAGTATCTATTTTAAATTCAATAAAAGAGCCAAAGTATAAATCTGAGAACTTATTCATAAGATTTGGGGATCTGTTCAAAAAGAAAAAAAATTTGAGGACCTATATGTAAACCCTGAGGACCTAATCATAAATATAATAATGCAAGGACTAAAGTACAAAATACATAAAATTACAAAACCCACCGCTTAAGCCTCCTTGCCTTCATTCTCAAGAAACCTGAGAAGGCAGCTGTGTGGGAGAAGAAGAGAGAAAGAGAGAAAGAAGAAGAACAAAAAGGGGGAAGAAGAAGAAGAGAAATTTGGGGGCTTTGAGGTTTCTTGCTCAAATCTTCCCAATTGGGGTCATAATTCTCAAAGGAAAGTATTCTAACCCCATCTTACAGTAATATTAGTCTTGTTATTATATTAATTCTAAATAATCTGAAAGATTTATGTTTTGAACCTGATATTTCTCTTGTTGGACATAAAACCATGGATCTGAAATTTTTTGGTAAACTGACCCCTATACACTTTTTTAGCCATAATTTCTAGCACCAAACGTGGATTTAGGCAGGACCTAGTTCATTTGAAATTAGACTCTTATATCTTTCTTTCAACACTAATTTTGAAAATTTTGGACACCAAATACTTACCCAAACGTCTATTTCAAATGAGCCTATAGATGCTGCAAAATAGGGATCAAAATTTCTGACCTTTTGATACTAAAATGCCTATAAGTCCCTGTTGGAAATTCTGATTTGTACCAAACTAACTTCATTTAAAATTAGACTTGTAGACCTTTCTTTTAATATATAGACTGAAAATTTTGGAATTCAAATCCCTATCTTGTTATCTGTTGAATCCGGCCCTATGAATTATGTAAAACAGTTATTTTGTTTTTGACCTTTAGTTACTAAATCAATGGTAACTCCTTGTTGGAAATCTGGATTCATACGAAATTTGTTTCATCAGAAAATAGATTGATATATCTTTTAATAATCATTTTTTTAAGGGTATTGGATTATAATTGATAATCTGAAGTATTTATTCAATGTGCCTCTCGAATTCTGCTAGAAATCGAGCTTTGGTCGATTTCGCATATTCTGTTTTCATTTGTTTGGAAATAGATTTCATTCAGTTCCCTTCACTCAATTAAGGCTTATATTAATACTGGAATTCTGGTTTACTCTTATCTATGAATTATTTACATTCTTGAAACATATTGTGTAACGTTTATGCTATATCGCATTGACTCATATAGGCACATGTATATCCCATTGTTCCGCATTTGCTTTCGATATGTGCCTATTCCAGTTTCATCCCTTTCGATATTGAATTCATCTAACCTTCTTATTTGAGTTGAGCTATATGTGATTGCTTGGAATCTGTGTGTGCTCTTGCTTTTGTTTCATTTCAAATCTGAATACATTTGTGAAAGATTATTGCTTGCATCGTATTGACTCGTAAAGGCACATGTACGTTTTGTTGTTCCGCGTGTGCTTCCAATATATGCTAGTTATTGTTCATACTACTCTTTGTACTATGGTGTTATGGGATAATGTGAACCTTTGCCAGAAATGGTAAAGGGAGTTATGCATAGAGCCTGTGATGCTCTACCGGCTCCCTTTGACTTCACCTTGACAAGGGTGGATGGAGCTCCCAGACGTGGGAGACTTCTGTCTGGTCGTCATTCAGAAATGGATGAATCATATTTTGTCTATGGTCCCACTACACCTTCTGTATGTTTAATATGATATCCAAAGCTTTGGTTATGTGTTTATATACATGCTTTGGATAAGAATGGTATGAATGCAACATCAAATACAACATTTGAGCTTCTGTTTGATATTGGTTACTGATTTGCTTCGAAATGTTCCAAACACCGTTGATATGCTCCAGAACATTTTATACGCCATTGATAAGCTCCGGAATGTTTCATTTGTTACTGATATGCTCCGAATTGTTTCATCTATTATTGTTACACTTCAAAATGTTCTATATGTCATTGATATGCTTTGAAACAATTCATATGCTATTGATATGCTCCAATTACTCTATACTCTATCTGTTATGAACCAATTATATTTGATTGAAATGACATTTGTGATTCTGCACCTAATGATATTACATCTATGAATTCTTATATTCTGTCTTGCATTTTGAAACCTTATTTGTTTGGAAATTGCCCTCTTTTTCCATGGATATGTTAGTCACTTGTTGAGTTTTATATGCTCACCTCGTTACTGTATAAATTTTTCAGGATAGCTTGTCGCTTGCTTAAATGTTAAGATTGGGCTGAGGTAGTGGAAAGCTAAAAGATTTTGGGCAAATCTTTGTTAGTATATATGTTTTTGTTATATAAGCACACTCTGCATCTAACGAAATGTTGACGGTGAATCTAAACTTATGGATATTGTATAAGTTTAAAGGATCTCTCATGTTTAGGATTCTGGAATGTTAAGTTTAATTCATGTAATGATATGAACTTATGGTAAACGTTGGTTTTGTGACTGCATAGACTCCCACACTTGTGAATTTATGTTGTGGTCATTATTTTGATGAGTTAGGTTCATATTTTATGAATCATCGAGCGATGTGTTGTATGTTTATGAACTACACAGGGTTTATGAATTTGTAGATTATAGAGGTAAAATTTTGACTTGAATGTTTTCTTAGCGACCTCAAATGTGTGTTTGGATCCAGGATGGATTTGTGTTGAAATTTTTTAATATTATCGATATTTTGAGTGGCGTGATAGAGGTGGTGTCAGAGCATGATTTGAGGATTACTGAAATATTTGATATATTGACGTGCAAAATATATTGAGGTCTAGTGAACTATAATGATCGGTGGAAATTTTCTTTGATGCAGTTTAGGAATCTAGGATGACGAGGACATTTAGTCCTCCTACTTCATCTGCTTTTGATTAATTAAGTACTATGAAAGGGTTGATCGAGGATACTAAATCAGAGTAGCACAATGAAAGCATGCTGAACCTAATTTCATTGGTGGTAGTAAAATGGATGATGCAAACGGAGAAGATATTTGATGTACAAAATTGTTCTAATGATCAAAAGATTTCTTTTGCCGCCTTATATTGGAAGTAGAGGTTGATCATTAATGGCAACAATGAAAAGAATTTTTGGAGATCAGTGGCAAGAATGATAAGGACAAGTTTACCAATAAAAATATGATTGGAAATGAATCAAAAAGTGATAACAAAAGGGGTAAGACATCTGGATTTAAAAATAGAAGTCACCACAAAAGACTTAATCCTGTGTAAGATATGAGTTAAATTATGTAACAAGTTTGTGTTTGTAGGTGACTAGAGTCTATTTTACTTGTGGAAAGTTGGATCGTAAAATAAAAGACTGCCCTTTGAACAAGAAGAAAGAGTCAATGCCTCCTAAATCATCAGCCCATGTTAGAGTGTATGCTATCACTGAATATGATTCTGAAACTTCTGAATTAGTGGTCGAAGGTATTATTTGTGTTTATGAAAGAATTCAAATATTTGTTTGACCATAGGTCTCATCTATGATTTGGTTCAGAATATTTTGCTTATCACTTGGGTATTCAACCTAGGCCAATGCAATTGTGTGCTATATGTAAATACGATCATTGGAGATTCTTTGATAATGAACCTGAATCTGGTCCTCTTGTCTTATTTTTATTGGAGAACTTAAACTTTTTGCTGATTTAGTTCTCCTAGAGATTTGGAGTTTTGATATTATACTTGGTATGTATTAGTTATCTTCTTATCATACCAGTATAGATTGTTATATAACAAATGATCACTTTTTACATATTAGATCGGCCCATCTTTTATTTTGAGAGCATTGGACATGATTTATTTCCTTGCCTAATGTATCCCAGGATGACTTACCTGGTTTACCTCTAGATAGAGAGGGTGAATTTGTTATTGATCTAGTCCCTAGTATAACCCCAATATCTAAGCCTCCCTATAGAATGGCACCACTTGAGCTAGAGGAATTAAAGAAGCAACTATAAGAATTATTAGATAAGGGTTTCATACGACCCAGTGTTTCACCATGGGGTGCTCCGGTATTATTAGTGAAGAAGAAGGATGGAACATTAAGGTTTTGTATTAATTATAGACAGTTGAATCAAGTGACCATCAAAAATAAGTATGCCATACCTGGAATTAATGATTTGTTTGATCACTGTAGGGTGCACAAGTATTCTCTAAGATTGACCTGAGGTCAAGTTACTATCAATTGAAGATCAAGGAGGAGGATATTCCAAAAATAGTTTTTAGAACTCGATATGGTCATTATGAATGCTTGGTGATGCCTTTTGGTTTGACTAATGCCCCTATAGCTTTTATGGAACTAATGAATAGGATATTTCAACCGCCCTTGGATGACTGTGTAATTATATTCATTGATGACATATTGATGTATACAAGGAGTAATTAGGAGCATGAGGAACACTTGAGAAATGTATTGTCCATACTAAGAGAAAAGAAGTTATATGCAAAGTTCAGCAAATGTGAATTTTGGTTGAATGAAGTTGCTTTCTTAAGCTATGTGATTTCAGGAAAGGGTATATTTGTTAATCCAAAGAAAGTAGAAGCTGTAGTTGAATGGGAAGTACCAACAAATGTAACAGAAGTTAGAAGCTTCTTGGGTATGACAGGTTATTACAAGAGATTTGTGGAGGGATTTTCTTGAATCGCTCAACCTCTCACCAAACTCACTAAAAAGAATGTGAAATTTGTATGGGGTGATGATTATGAGCAAAGTTTTCAAGAGTTAAAAAGAAGATTGACTAGTGCCCCTATTCTCACTATTCTAAGTGGTAGTGAGGGATTTGTAGTTTATACTGATGCTTCAAGAAAGGGCCTTGGATGTGTTTTGATGCAAGAAGAGAGAGTGATTGCTTATGCTTCTAGACAACTAAAAGGTTATGAATTGAATTATCCAACTCATGATTTGGAATTAGCAGCAATTGTTTTTGCTCTAAAGATTTGGAGACATTATTTGTATGGTCGATAATTTGAAATCTTTACTGATCACAAGAGTTTAAAATATATTTTCACTAAGAAAGAGTTAAACATGAGGCAGCGAAGATGGATAGAACTTCTAAAGGATTATTATCATTCCATCCGTTATCACCCGAGCAAAGCCAATGTTGTAGCTGATGCACTTAGTAGAAAATCTACAAGTTTTATGGCTAGTCTGGTCATAAAGCAATGGAAGTTATTAGAAGAAAATTTTGATTTGAAAGCTATGAGGAAAGAGCAAGACTCAATGATATTAATGGTCTCCATTCATGTGCAATCTAATCTTATTCAACAAATTAAGGAAGGACAATTATGAGATCCATGTTTAATCTACTTGAGGAATAAAGTAGAAAAGGAATTGAAGCCAAAATTTCAAGTTTCAAAGAATAGCCTATTGAGATTTGGGGATAGAGTATGTATACCAAATGAACCAGATATCAGGAACCAAATCCTAAAGGAAAGTCATACTTCAAAGTACACCATGCATCTTGGGAGCACTAAGATGTATAGATATCTCCAAAGTCATTATTGGTAGGAAGGCATAAAGAAGGAAATTGCAATATATATTTCAAAATGTTTGACTTGTCAGCAAATCAAAGTAGAACCCCAAACACCTAGAGGGTTGTTGCAACCTTTAGATATTCCTGAATGGAAATAGGAATGTGTTACCATGGATTTTGTTTCAGGACTACCCAGAACCTCTAGAAAGCATGATTTTATTTGGGTTATCATTGATAGGTTCACAAAATCTACACATTTCCTACCGATTAATATGACATATTCGCTTGATAGACTTACAAATTTATATGTCATTGAAATAGTAAGACTTCATGGTATTCCAAAGGAGATCATCTCTAATAGAGACTCCAGATTTTTCTCTAAATTCTGGAGAAGATTATAAGAATCTATGGGAACTAAAGTCAAGTTTAGTACTGCATACCATCCTCAGACTAATGGTTAGTCAAAAAGAACAATTCAAACACTTGAGGATTTGCTTAGAGCCTATGTTATGGATTGGAAAGGTGAATAAGATACAAATATTTCACTTATTGAGTTCACTTATAATAATAGTTATCATTCAAGCATTCAGATGGCTCCTTATGAAGCTTTAAATGGGCGAAAGTGTATAACACCTATATGTTGGGAGGAAGTTGGTGACAGAAAGTTGTTAGCACCGGACAAAGTACAAGAAACTACTGAGAAAATTCAAGTTATAAGGAAAATGTTAAAAACTGCTCAGAGTCGTCAAAAGAGTTATGCGAATAATAGAAGATGAGATATTGAGTTTGAAATCAGAGATTTTGTGTTCTTAAAGGTCTCCCCTTCCAAAGGCATTATAAGGTTTGGGAAGAAAGGAAAGTTAAGCCAAATATTTATTGGACCTTTTGAGGTTCTTGAGAGGGATGGTTCTGTCGCATACATGATAGCCTTGCCACCATCGTTGTGCCATATCCATAATATATTTCATGTTTCGATGATTAGGAAGTATATACCTGATCCTTCTCATATCATTAAGTATGAGCTGATGGAGATCGATAAAGATTTATCTTATGTAGAAGAGCCCACTCAGATTGTTGACAAGAAAGAAAAGATCCAAAGGAATCGGGTCATCCCTCTGATTCAAGTAATTTGGAGACAACATTCTGGAGAGGAAACAACCTGGGAGCTAGAGGAGGAAATGAAAAAAGTTTATCCTCATCTTTTTATTGAAAGTGGTATGATAAATTTAGAGAATTAAAATTTTCTTTTAAGGGGGAGAGTGTAACATCCCTCATTTCTAAATTTTCGTATAAGTTTCTAGTTATAATGTAAGTTTCTATTTTAAATTCGATAAAAGAGCCAAAGTATAAATCTGAGAACTTATTCAAAAAATTTGGGGATCTGTTCGAAAAGAAAAAAAAAATGAAGACCTATATGTAAACCCTGATGACCTAATCGTAAATATAATAATACAAGGACTAAACTGTAAAATGCATAAATTACAAAACCCACCGCTTAAGCCTCTCTGCCTTCGTTCTCAAGAAACCTGAGAAGGCAGCTGCATGGGAGAAGAAGAGAGAAAGAGAGAAAGAAGAAGAAAAAAAATGGGGAAAAAGAAGAAGAGAAATTTGGGGGCTTTGAGGTTTCTTGCTCAAATCTTCCCAATTGGGGTCATAATTCTCAAATGCAAGTATTCTAACCTCATCCTATAGTAATATTAATCTCTGTTCTTATATTGATTCTTAATAATCTGAAAGATTTCTGCTTAGAACCTGATATTTCTCTTGTTGGACATAAAACCATGGATTTGGAATTTTTTTGGTAAACTGACCCCTATATACTTTTTCAGCCATAATTTCTAGCACCAAAGGTAGATTTAGGCAGGACCTTCTTCATTTGAAATTAGACTCTTATATCTTTCTTTTGACACTAATTTTGAAAATTTTGGACACCGAATACTTACCCAAACGTCTGTTTCAAATGAGCCTATAGATGCTGCAAAACAAGGATCAAAATTTTTGACCTTTCGATACTAAAATGCCTATAAGTCCCTATTTAAAATTCTCATTTGTACCAAACTGACTTCACATAAAACTAAACTTGTAGACCTTTCTTTTGATATCTAGATTAAAAAATTTAGAATTCAAATACCTATCCTGTTATCTGTTGAATCCGATCCTATGAATTCTGTAAAATAGTGATTTTATTTTTGACCTTTGGTTACTAAATCAATGGTAACTCCTTGTTGGAAACCTTGATTCATACAAAATTTATTTCATCAGAAAATAGATTGATATATATTTTAACAATAGCTTTCTTGAGGGTATTGGAGTACAATTGATAATCTGAAGTATTTATTCAATGTGCCTCTCGAATTCTATCAGAAATCGAGCTTTGGTCGATTTCGCATATTCTATTTTCATTCGTTTAGAAATAGATTTCATTCAGTTCCCTTCACTCAATTAAGGCTTATATTAATGCTTGAATTCTAGTTTGCTCTTGTCTATGAATCATTTACATTCATGAAACATATTGTGTAACGTTTATTGCTCTATCGCATTGAGTCATATAGGCACATGTATATTCCATTGTTCCGCATTTGCTTTCGATATATGCCTATTCCAGTTTCATCCCTTTGGATATTGAATTCATCTAACCTTCTTATTTGAATTGAGCTATATTTGATTGCTTGGAATCTGTGTATTCTCTTGCTTTCATTTCCTTTCAAATCTGAATACATTTGTGAAAGATTATTGCTTGCATCGTATTGACTCGTAAAGGCACATGTACGTTTTGTTGTTTCGCGTGTGCTTCCGATATGTGTTATTTATTGTTCATACTACCCTTTGTACTTTGGTGTTATGGGATAATGTGAACCTTTGCAAGAAATGGTAAAGGGAGTTATGCATAGAGCCTACGTGGGTGGATGAAGCTCACAGACATGGGAGACTTCTATCTGGCGGTCATTCAGAAATGGATGAATCACATTCTGTCTATGGTCCCATTACACCTTCTGTATGTTTGATATGATATCCAGAGCGTTGGTTATGTGTTTATTATATACATGCTTTGGATAAGAATGGTATGAATGCAACATCAAATACGACGTTTGAGCTTCTGTTTGATATTGGTTATTGATATGCTTCGAAATGTTCCAAACGCCGTTGATATGCTCTGGAACATTTTATACGCCATTGATAAGCTCCGAAACGTTTCATTTGTTACTGATATGCTCCGAAATGTTTCATCTGTTATTGTTACGCTTCGAAATATTCCATATGTCGTTGATATGCTCCGGAACATTTCATATGCTATTGACATGCTCCAATTACTCTATGCTCCATCTGTTATGAACCAATTATATTTGATTGAAATGACATTTGTGATTCTGCACCTAATGATATTACGTCTATGAATTCTTATATTCTGTCTTACATTTTGAAACCTTATTTATTTGAAAATTACCCTCTTTTGCCATGGATATGTTAGTCACTTGCTGAGCTTTATATGCTCACCCCGTTGCTATATAAAATTTTCAGGATAGCTTGTAGCTTGCTTAAATGTTAAGATTGGGTTGAGGTAGTGGAAAGCTAAAAGATTTTGGGCAGATCTTTGTTAGTATATATGTTTGTTAGGATCGGAGCGGCACTAAGAGGGGGGAGTGAATTAGTGCAGTGGCTTAAAACGTTGGTTTCGACAAATCTTTCGTACGATAAAAATCGGATTCGGAAGTGCTTAACTTTAAAGCGTATTCGCAAAGTTGTGCAGCAAATGTAATGAGGAAATAAAGCAAGTAAGAAGGTTTGCAGTAATGTAAATAGCAGTAATGAAATGCAAACCAAAGATTACGCCGTTTTTAAAGTGGTTCGGTCAAGTGACCTACATCCACTTGCGAGGCACCTCTTCGATGTGGCTCCCACCTTCCACTAGCAAATCTCTTGAAAGGGAAAGGTGAATACCCCTCTTACAACTTTTTACAAGCGGTTCACTCTCTTACAGATTTTCAGCAAGAAAGAAGGAGGTGAACACTAGCAAATTGAAAACAAGACTAGCTAAGACTTTTCTAAGGCCATTCTCTCAAACAATTGCTACTCAAAAAGTTGTAATCTCAGCTGAGATTTGAGGGGTATTTATAGGCCTCAAGAGGATTCAAATTTGGGCTCCAAAATTTGAATTCTCTTTGGGTTCCCGATGCTGGCGTCGCCACCGCCTGTCACTGTCAGACATTGACAGTGCTGGGTGGTGGCTGCCACTGCCCAGCTCTCGGGTGCTGGGCGGTGCATCCGCCCAGTCTGGCGGTGCCACCGCCAGACCCTTCGATTCACTTGTTGGGCTTCAAATTTAGCCCAACCAAGTCTAATTTTGGGCCCAGTTGGCCCCTAACCAGGATATAGGATTATCTCTTAATCCTAATCCTAGTTAAAAGTGAACTACATAACAAAACACATCCTAAGCAAGTTTTCAACCGCGAACGTCGAGTCTTGTTCCGGCGAGCTTTCCGACGAACTTCTTCCGATAGACTCCCAGCAAGCTCCCGAACTTGTGATGACTTTAACGAGTAGCCGAGCCTTCTTGGTGATCTCCGTGAACTGTTGAATCTCGTATTTTGATGATGAAACCATTTATATGTGTTTATAATTTAAACTGCATTTTGAGTGATGCAGGTCTACTCGATCAGGATTAGACAGTTGACGCGGGAGGAATTGACATTGCGCCAAAGGATATCACGTCAGGATATTGGACGGCAGAAGGCTTCGGACATCGGGCATCAGGCCAAGGAGAGCGGAATTGCGACAAGGATATCGGGGTTGCGGAGGTCAACTGTCAATTGGGTAACAAGCCGCAAGAGAGGACGATGCGCTGAAGAATCGGACGAAGCGCCAACCAATGACGTGCCGGGCAACAGAATGTCAATTCGCGTTGTAATAATTGTCTAGATCGGAGTAGAGTTTTACCTTGTGTGTGCAGGATTAACTACGATAACAATGAAGACATAAAGCGAAACAAACTATCGGAGTCAAGCACGAAGGATTTGTTGCGAGTTCATGAGTTCGACGGAAGTCCGAAGGTTCGTCGGGAATGCTGCCGGAACTAGCCGAGAATGAGTAGGGAGCTTGCCGAAGGGTTTTTCGGAAGCTCGCCAGAAGGTTCGTTGGAAGTTCGCGGAGCTCACCGAGAAAGATCGGAGCTTGCCGAAGAAGCTCATCGGAACTCGCCAAGATCAAATCGTGAAGTCTAGGAGCTTGCCGGGAGTCCGCAGAATAGTTTCCGAGAGTTTATCGGAAGACTACTGGAAGTTCGCCGGAAGCTCGTCGGAAGAAGTCTTGACTTACGGACTTTGTAATAGCTTAGAAAATGTCTTTAAATTCATAGTTAGCACGTTAATTAGGGTTAGGATTAGGTGTTAATCCTATAACCCAAGTAGGGGCCAATTGGGCCCGAGTTCGGACTGGTTTGGGCCAAGTTTGGAGCCCAACCAGTGAGCTAAATTGGCCGAGGCGGTGGCACCGCCTAGACTAGGCGGTGGCACCACCCAGCACCTGAGACCAGGGTGGTGGCACCGCTTGGCTGGGCAGTGGCACCGCCCAGCACTGTCAATGTTTGATAGTGACAGGCGGTGGCACCGCCACTAACAGGCGGTGGCACCGCCAGCATCGGGAACCCAACGAGAATTCAAATTTGTAGCCCAAATTTGAATCCTCTTGAGGCCTATAAATACCCCTCAAATCTTAGCTGAGATTAAAACTTTTTGAGCAGCAATTGTTTGAGAGAAAAGTCTTAGAAAAATCTTTGCTAGTCTTGTTTTCAATTTGTTAGTGTTCACCTCCTTATTTCTTGCTTAAAATCTGTAAGAGAGCTAGGCCCATGTAAAAACTGTGTTAGGACCAATAAGAAGCCTAAACACTGCCCCAAGAAGTCTCACCGTTGTGGCACAGTCTTCGAGACTGTGTCAGGTGGTGGTACCACTAGTCTGGGTGGTTGTACCGCCCCTAGCAGGGTGCCAAGCGGTGGTACCGCTAGTCTAGGCAGTGGTACCGCCCAGCATTGCCCCCCAAGTGATGGTACCACTAGACCTGGGTGGTGTTACCACTAAACCTGGGTGATGGTACCACCCAGGATAGTGTTAGCGTCGACTGACACTTGTCACGCCCCTCAAAATATCGATAATATTAAAAAATTTCAACACAAATCCATCCAAGATCCAAACACACATTTAAGGTCGCTAAGAAAATATTCAAGTCAAAATTTCACCTCTATAATCCATAAATTCATAAACCCTGTGCAACTCATAAACATACAACACATCGCTCGATGATTCATAAAATCTGAACCCAACTCATCAAAATAATAACCACAACATAAATTCACAAGTGTGGGAGTCTATGCAGTCACAAAACTAACGTTTACCATAAATTCATATCATTACATGAATTAAACTTAACATTCCAGAATCTTAAACATGAGAGGTCCTTTAAACTTATACAATATCCACAAGTTTAGATTCACCGTCAACATTTCGTTAGATGCAGAGTGTGCTTATACAACAAAAACATTGTTGAATCTCGGATTTTGATGATAAAATCAATTGATGGGTTAATTGATCTAATCCATATTATTGAGTTAAGTGTGCAGGGGTAACTACGATAACCAAAAAACACAAAGCAAGAATACCGGAGTCAAGTTCGATGGACGTTTAAGAGTCCGAAGAATCGTCGGAGATGCTGCCGGAACCAACCGAGAAGAAATCGAGAACTTGTCGGAATTTTCGGAAGTTCGCCGAAGAGATCGTCGGAGGTTCACGGAGATCACCGAGAAGGCTCGGCTACTCGTTAAAGTCATCACAAGTTCGGGAGCTTGCTGGGAGTCCGTCGGAAAAAGTTCGTCGGAAAGCTCGCCGGAACAAGACTCGACGTTCGCGGTTGAAAACTTGCTTAGGATGTGTTTTGTTATGTAGTTCACTTGTAATTAGGATTAGGATTAAGAGATAATCCTATATCCTGGTTAGGGGCCAACTGGGCCCAAAATTAGACTTGGTTGGGCTAATTTTGAAGCCCAACAAGTGAACCGAAGGGTTTGGCGGTGGCACCGCCAGACTGGGCGGTTGCACCGCCCAGCACCCGAGAGCTGGGCGGTGGCACTGCCCAGCACTGTCAATGTCTGACAGTGATAGGCGGTGGCACCACCAGCATTGGGAACCCAAAGAGAATTCAAATTTTGGAGCCCAAATTTGAATCCTCTTGAGGCCTATAAATACCCCTCAAATCTCAGTTGAGATTACATCTTTTTGAGCAGCAATTGTTTGAGAGAAAGGCCTTAGAAAATCTTAGCTAGTCTTGTTTTCAATTTGCTAGTGTTCACCTCATTCTTTCTTACTGAAAATCTGTAAGAGAGTGAACCGCTTGTAAAAAGTTGTAAGAGGGGTATTCACCCTTCCCTTTCAAGAGATTTGCTAGTGGAAGGTGGGAGCCTCATCGAAGAGGGGCCTCGAAAGTGGATGTAGGTCACTTGACCGAACCACTTTAAAAATGGCGTAATCTCTGGTTTGCATCTCATTACTGCTATTTACATTACTGCAAACCTTCTTACTTGCTTTATTTCCTCATTACATTTGCTGCACAACTTTGCGAATACGCTTTCAAGTTAAGCACTTCCGATTCCGATTTTTATCGTACGAAAGATTTGTCGAAACCAACATTTTAAGCCGCTGCACTAATTCACGCCCCCCTCTTAGTGCCGCTCCGATCCTAATAATTGGTATCAGAGCTAGGCTCACTCTCATATTTGGTTTAAAACCCAAGAGAGATGGCTTACTCTAGCATGCATGAGGGTCATTCTATCACACGTCCACCCTTGTTTAATGGGTCGGATTATACTTATTGGAAGACTCGGATGAGGATCTTCCTCATTTCTATGGATTTTGAGCTTTGGACTATTGTTGAAAACGGATTTCAAAAATCTTCTCTTCCGATGAGCGAATGGAATGAATCGGAGAAGAAGGTTTTTGCTTTAAATGCAAAGGCTATGAATGCCTTGTTTTGTGCACTAGACAAAAATGAATTTAATCGTGTTTCAATTTATGATTCAGCTTTTGATATTTGGAGAACTCTTGAGGTCACTCATGAAGGCACTAGCCGAGTGAAAGAGTCCAAAATCAACATCCTTGTGCACTCTTACGAACTTTTCCGAATGAAACCAAGTGAGTCCATCGGAGACATGTACACCCGGTTTACGTATGTCATCAATAGACTCAAAGCTCTTGGTAAAGATTTTACTAATTTTGAATCAGTAACTAAAATCTTAAGATCCGTCCCTAAAAGTTGGGATCCAAAAGTTACGGCCATTCAAGAGGCCAAAGACCTTAAAACATTCCCTCTTAAAGAACTCATTGGGTCTCTAATGACCTACGAAATGACATATCAAGCTCATGACGAGCTCGAGAACCCCCTTCCAAAGAACAGGAAGGATATGGCACTCAAATCACAAGAAGACCACTTGAAAGGAACATCAAGTGATGAGGACAGTGACAATGACATTGCACTTTTGACTCAAAAATTTAAAAAATATTTAAGAAAAAATAAATTTAAAAATAATACAAAAAATAAATTTGAACAAAAGAAGGACCAAGTGATTTCCTATGAATGCAAAAAACCGGGACACTACAAGAACGATTGTCCTCAAGCCAAAAAGAGAACATCAAAGAAGAAGGCGCTCAAGGCAACATGGGATGATTCAAGCACGTCTGAAGAAGAGGAGTCCAACACCGAGCAAGTTGCTCATTACGCCCTAATGGCCATCGGAGATGAAGTAACGGATTTAATTGATGTAGATTTACCTTATCATGAATTGTTAAATGCTTTCCATGAGTTATTTGATGAATGTAAGACAATTAGTAGAAAATATAAATTGCTAAAAAAGGAGCATGATAGTCTCACTTGTGATATCGATAAATTAAAAACTGAATATCATGATAGTTTAGCTCCATGTATAAAATGCCATGATCAAGAATCTCTCCAAAAGGAGAACTTGCTACTTAAGGACACCTTGAAGAAATTCGAGGTTGGTAGCAAATCTTTGAACATGATCCTTACAAATAAGAGTCACGTTCCTAAAAGAAGTGGAATCGGATTTGTGAGAAGTCCTCACCAAAATCCAACCACCTTCATTAAAGGCCCCGTCTTACATGTTCGGCACCAAAGCAATTGCAACTTTTGTTGCAAATATGAACATGAAACTTATAAATGTCCATTCAAGAAAATTAGTCTGAACAAACTAATTTGGGTTCCTAAAGGAACCATGATCAATTCTATGCAATATGATGAACAAGTTTTTAAGGCACCCAAAAGAAAATGGGTACCTAAAAATAATCCCTTCTTGTAGAAACATACACCATCACAAGCTAGGAGCAAGAGATGGTATCTAGATAGTGGATGCTCAAGACATATGACTGGAGATCCATCTTATTTCTCTATGCTCACTAGCAAAGAAAAAGGGTACGTCACCTTCGGAGACAACAACCAAGGCAAAATCGTTGGCAAGGGAACCATAGGTAACAAATTAAAATTTTCTATTGATAATGTCTTACTAGTTGATGGATTGAAACATAATCTCTTGAGTGTTAGCCAATTATGCGATAAAGGTTATATCGTTCGATTTGAATCAAATGTGTGTATTATTGAAAAACCAAACCATAACATAACTATGATTGCATTAAAACAAAATAATGTCTACACCATCAACCTTGATGAACTAAGTAATGAAATGTGCTTCTCCGCTTTAAATGATGATGCTTGGCTTTGGCATAGGAGACTAGGCCATGCAAGCATGAAACTAATATCTAAGATCTCATCTAAAGATTTAGTGCGAGGAATTCCAAATATAAAGTTTATCAAGGACAAAGTATGCGATGCATGTTAACTAGGTAAACAAATAAAAACTAGTTTCAAACCAAAAACTCAAATTAGCACCACTAGACCATTACAATTGATTCATTTGGATTTATTTGGACCAATTGACACGACAAGTCTAGGAGAAAGCAAATATGCGTTTGTAATTATAGATGACTATACTAGATACACTTGGACCTATTTCTTAGCTCACAAAAGTGATTGCTTCAAGTGTTTCTCTAAATTTTGTAAACTCACTCAAAACGAAAAAGGTTTTATGATTTCATCAATTCGGAGTGATCACGGTGGCGAATTTCAAAACCGTGACTTTCAAAATTTTTGTGAGGTTAATGGATACAATCACAACTTCTCCACTCCGAGGAATCCCCAACAAAATGGAGTAGTTGAAAGAAAAAATAGAAACCTACAAGAAATGGCAAGAACTATGTTAAATGAACATAGTTTACCTAAGTATTTTTGGGCCGAAGCCGTAAATACGGCTTGCTACATCATGAATAGAGTCCTAATAAGACCATCATTATCAAAAACTCCCTATGAATTATGGAATAATAAAAAACTAAATATTTCCTATTTTAAAGTTTTCGGTTGTAAATGCTTTATTTTGAATGAAAGGGATGACTTAGGAAAATTTGATGCTAAATCCGATGAAGGCATCTTTCTTGGTTACTCTTCCGTTTCTAAGGCTTTTCGGGTTTTTAACAAAAGAACGTTAGTAATAGAAGAGTCTATTCATGTAGTTTTTAATGAAATTTCTAATTTAAAGAAAAATGATTTTGATAATGACCATGGTTTTGATAATTTGAATTTAAATGAACCCCCTCCTCAAAATAGCAACTTGGATGCACCTTCTTCCGAAATTTCCTTACCCAAGGAATGGAAGTATATAGATGCTCATCCAAAGGAGCTAATTATAGGAGATACATCAAAAGGGGTTCAAACTCGTTCCTCTTTCAAGAATTTTTATGCTAACGCCGCCTTCCTTTCTCAAATCGAACCTAAATGCATTGACGAGGCCATAAAAGATGATTTTTGGGTTATTGCAATGCAAGAGGAATTGAATCAATTTGAGAGGAATAAGGTATGGAAGCTTGTTCCTAGACCTAGTAACCATTTAGTCATTGGTACTAAATGGGTCTTTAGAAACAAGCAAGACGAAAATGGTATTGTGGTTAGAAACAAGGCTAGATTAGTGGCCAAAAGTTTCAACCAAGAAGAAGGTATCGATTACGAAGAAACCTTCGCTCCCGTGGCTCGATTAGAAGCCATAAGGATGCTCCTTGCCTATGCTAGTAGTAATAATTTTAAACTATTTCAAATGGATGTCAAAAGTGCTTTCTTGAATGGTTTTATTTCCGAAGAAGTATATATCGAACAACCTCCCAGATTTGAAAATTCTCTTCTTAATAACCATGTATTCAAATTGACTAAGGCCCTCTATGGCTTGAAACAAGCTCCTAGAGCTTGGTATGAAAGGCTTATTTCCTTTTTTATTTAGGTATCTTAAAGGAACTCCAAATCTAGGACTGTGGTATCCAAAATCTGAAATTTTTGATTTAATAGCTTATGTAGATGCCGATTTTGGCGGATGCAGGATAGATAGAAAAAGTACATTTGGAACATGCCAATTTTTAGGACATGCACTTGTTTCTTGGACTTTCAGGAAACAAAATTCAATTGCACTATCTACGGCGGAAGCCGAATACATTGCTGCAAGTGCATGCTGTGCACAAGTTGTTTGGATGAAAAATACATTAGAAGACTATGGAATTCACTTTAAAAACATTCCCATAAAATATGATAATACCAGTGCCATATGTCTTACTAAAAATCCAATTCAGCACTCTAGAACTAAGCACATCGACGTTAGGCATCATTTCATACGCGATCATGTCCTTAACAATGATGTTGTTCTAGAATTCATTGACACAAAGCATCAATTAGCAGATATATTTACAAAAGCTTTGAATGAAGACCAATTTGAATTCATTAGAAGGGAATTAGGTATGTTAAATTGTCCCTAAGAATAAACTTGTTTGAATGAATTTTTCGTAAAGTTTTTCATTCTCTCTCCGTTCCTCGGTGAATCTGATCCTTCTCTTTCGATTCTAAATGACTTGTTAAATTATCTTATCCTATCTTGAGTCAAACACCGCTCCCATCTGATCAAGATTAATGATTTTATGATATTTTGAATCTCGAAATCGATTTTGATGGCTTGATTATGAGTTTCAAGTTGACGAATTGAATTTGAATGGATTTGTATTCGAATTATGATCTTGACTTATTGGAGTTGCTACTTGAAACTTTTTTTTCTTATCCCAATCTCTTCTTTGTACATCTATAATTTTTGTTATTTATAGAAATAAGAGATTTGATAATATGGATGAATGCTGAATTTTCCTTTAAGATGAACTCTGCGTAAATATTTTAGCATACTTAATTTTGAATGATAAAATCTTTGTATGATCAATGATAATATAGATGAATGATGTATGACCAATGATAAAATCTTTATATGACAAATTATGTGCTTTAAGTCTCATTCCCTTTTTGTTGATGACAAAGGGGGACAAAAGTGATGACTTGTATCATTTTAATAGCATGACTTATATGAATTGCAAAAGCTTGTGTGATATGAATGTCTTATATGCCTTGCAAAATCCTTGAGAATGAATGTCTTATATGCCTTGCAAAATCCTTGAGAATATCGCAAGATCGATTGATGATATTGAAAGCATGCCTTACATTTATTTCATGAAATTCATGTTGAAAATCTTTATCTCCTGCCGTAGTAAAAATTGTCTCTTATCATTCGACTTGAAAATGATTTTCATCGAAGTTTTGTATTTACTATTGCTTAATGAGAATAACGATAAGTTCTACTATTAGAACTTATCGGTTTATGCTTGAATTCAATGGATAAAATTCAAGTGTTTTCATCTTCTCATAATATGGCATATAGATAGGGGGAGTTATGTTTAACTCCGTCATCAATTGATTGTCATCATCAAAAAGGGAGAGATTATTGAATCTCGGATTTTGATGATAAAATCAATTGATGGGTTAATTGATCTAATCCATATTATTGAGTTAAGTGTGCAGGAGTAACTACGATAACCAGAAAACACAAAGCAAGAATACCGGAGTCAAGTTCGATGGACGTTTAAGAGTCCGAAGAATCGTCGGAGATGCTGCCGAGAAGAAATCGGTAACCTGTCGGAATTTTCGGAAGTTCGCCAAAGAGATCGTCGGAGGTTCATGTTAGGATCGGAGCAGCACTAAGAGGGGGGGGTGAATTAGTGCAGCGGTAAAGTGTGATAAACTTTTGACGATTTAAACACTTTCGGAAACTTCGTACGATAAAAGTAACGTTTTCATTTAAAGTCGTTTCGATTGCGTTTTAACTTGAAGAGATAAGTAAGACAGAGACAAAGAAGTAGAGCATTAAAGTGCAAATGATTTGCAGTAATGTAAATGACAATAAGTAAATGCAAACCAGAGATCACGTCGATTTTATAGTGGTTCGGTCAAATGACCTACATCCACTTGCGAGGCCCCTCTTCGATGAGGCTCCCACCTTCCACTAGCAAATCTCTTGAAGGGGAAGGGTAAATACCCCTCTTACAACTTTTTACAAGCGGTTCACTCTCTTACAGATTTTCAGCAAAAAAGAAGGAGGTGAACACTAGCAAATTGAAAACAAGACTAGCAAAGACTTTTCTAAGACTTTTCTCTCAAACAATTGCTGCTCAAAAAGTTGTAATCTCAGCTGAGATTTGAGGGATATTTATAGGCCTCAAGAGGATTCAAATTTTGGGTCCAAATTTGAATTCTCGTTGGGTTCCCGATGCTGGCGGTGCCACCGCCTGTCAGTGGCGGTGCCACCGCCTGTCACTGTCAGACATTGACAGTGTTGGGCGGTGCCACCGCCTAGGCCAATTCAGCTCACTAGTTGGGCTCCAAACTTGGCCCAAACCAGTCCGAACTCGGGCCCAATTGGCCCCTACTTAGGTTATAGGATTAACACCTAATCCTAACCCTAATTAACGTGCTAACTATGAATTTAAAGACATTTTCTAAGCTATTACAAAGTCCGTAAGTCCAGACTTCTTCCGGCGAGCTTCCGGTGAACTTCCGGCGGTCTTCCGATAAACTCTTGGAAACCATTATGCGGACTCCCGACAAGCTCCTAGACTTCACGATTTGATCTTGACGAGTTCCGATGAGCTTCTTTAGCAAGCTCCGATCTTTCTCGGCGAGCTCCGCGAACTTCCAACGAACCTTCCGGCGAGCTTCCGAAAAACCCTTTGGCAAGCTCCCTACTCATTCTCAGCTAGTTCCGGTAGCATTCCCGATGAACCTTCGGACTTCCGTCGAACTCTCGAACTCGCAACAAATCCTTCGCGCTTGACTCCGACACTTTGTTTCGCTTTATGTCTTCACCGTTATCGTAGTTAATCCTGCACACACAAGCTAAAACTCTACTCCGATCTAGACAATTATTACAACGCGAATTGACATTCTGTTGCCCGGCACGTCATTAGTTGGCGCTTCGTCCGATTCTTCAGCGCTTCGTCCTCTCTTGCGGCTTGTTACCCAATCGACGGTTGACCTCCGCAACCCCGATATCCTTGGCGCAATTTCGCTCTCCTTGGCCCGATTCCCGACGTCCGAAGCCTTCTGCCGTCCAATATCCTAACGTGATATCCTCTGGCGCAACGTCAATTCCTCCTGCGTCAACTGTCTAATCCTGATCGAGTAGACCTGCATCACTCAAAATGCAGTTTAAATTATAAACACATATCAAGTGGTTTCATCATCAAAATACGAGATTCAATAATCTCCCCCTTTTTGATGATGACAACCACTTGATGACAGAGTTAATCTTAACTCCCAGAGTTTAAACAAACTCCCCCTATCAATATGTCATATTGATAGAACCTTGAATTCAAACAGAATTCAAGTCATTGTAATATTCATCATGAATACTTGCAACACATCATCATGAATATATGCATAAACTTATGCATCACATGTCATGTCATCAACATACTTCTCCCCCTTTGTCATCAACAAAAAGGAGAAGTACCACAATCAAGTGTTTGTTATATGGGTTCAACTTATTGCATGAAAAAACATAATATCAAGTTTTATCATCATGCAATCTAACGATTAAAGATGTGTAAGTTTAACATGTTTGGTCTTCTTGAGATAGCTATTGATTGCTTCTCTTTAGACTACTAGCTAGCAGTTTTCACGATATGCAAGTTGTAAGCTAGCAAATTTTTGCTTCCTTTGCAATGTTTGAGCTAGCAATTTTGCTTCTGTAGCAAGTTAGCATATTTTGCATTTTGCGATAGTAACTATTTGCTTCTCTTTAGACTATAAGCTAGCAATTTTTACGATATGCAAGTTTTACTACATACAAGCTAGCAAAAAATTACGAAAGCAAATACAAGATAGCTTTCTTGTGTAAGCTCATGATTCTTGCTTCCTATTGCAATGTGCAAGTTGCAAGTTTTGCTTCTTTTGCAATGTGCAAGTTTTCAAATTTTGCATCTTGAGCGAGCAATATTTCTCCCCCTTTGTCATTGTCAAAAAGAAAAGAAAAATACAGTTTTGTAGTTCTTTTTCCTTTTAAAACAATTTCAAAATCATGACAAAGGATGAATAATCAAGTTATGAATATCAAGACAATTTTTCATCATGAATATTTTATCATTGCATGTATCATTATCATAAGTTGAAGTATTACATGCATAATATCATATCATCATTCATAATTACATTAATGTTTCAATATAGCAATTTCTTCTCAGAATGTGCAACTTAGCACTCATTGCTTCTCTTGATATTTGCGAGCTAGCTAGCAAAATTTGCTCCTCCTATGTCATTATCAAATAGAAGGGAGAAATCAATGGCCAAAAGATTTTAATCATTATACAAGCCAACTTACAAAATCATGTCATGATATCAAGAAAATTCAAGAAGGACATGATTCATTCAATAAATCCTTTTAATAGAGCAAAAGAATTATACAACCAATATATCAATATCATAGATCAAGTCATGATTCGTGATTCATTATAAAGCAAATTAATTTTTAGTCATCTCATAAGGCTTTTAAAGAATTTTTGAAACATAGGAGAATGATTAATTTAAGCATGCAATGTTTCAATCAAATTCAAGTCATGAATACCAATACTTTCATATTGTGAGTATCAATTCATGAATACCAAAAGATATTATTTATGATTTCAATTTTGCAAGATCAAGATTATGAGTTAAATAAAACTTATTCAAATCAAATCGGTAACTTGAAACTCATAATCAAGTCATCAAAATCAATTTCGAGATTCACAAAATATCATGAAATCATTAATCTCGATCAGATGGGAAAAGCATTTTTTAAGTGATTCTTTTTCATCTTTATATGCCAAATCAATATAAGCATGAAAGTTCAAGACGTAAAGGTAAAATCTTATAAGACAACTCATTTATAAAATATTCATCATGTTTATTTTCATGAGATTCACAAGATTAGTAAAATAAATTCATTAATCTCAATAGGATAGAAAATTATTTCCATTTCATACAATTGATTTCATGTGAGGGTATTCAAGTCTTTTTGTGAAAACAAGTATCATCATTTAAAATTGAAAACGTAAGTTTCGTCATGAAGCCATTAAAACCAAATACATCATGATATCACGTCTATCATCAAAAGACTATCAAGAAATTCATACATAGATGTACATGTACTATGTCATCTTAATATGTTATGAGAATGTCATCTTAATTCATCATAAAAACAATTAGACCAAAAGCATATTGATCTAAAATGAGAGGTTCAAATCAACATTTACTTCAAAAACGCATGCATGACGTATACATATGTATGGATTAATCCTAACCATTATCACATATCATATTATCATCCCTAATATTGAATCATTCAATATTTCAAAACATAACATGCCTGAAACCTTTGCAATATACTTTTCATTATCAAATTTATTAATTTTTCAAAGATGCTACAAAGAAAAACATGATATGATTTTTGAAAAATAATTTTTTTTATTTCCTATTCCTACTATCTAAATTAAACACTCATGAAGGGCTTTAAGTAATTTCAAAATAATTCAAGAGAGTTGAGTTACTCACCTTGTAGTCAAAGCCCGTAAAAGCCCAATTCGTCGTTTCGCCTTTGGAAGTTTTTGATTCATCCAAGGTTGCCTTCTTCTTCTTTGGCCTCTTCCTCCGTTCAAGTTCATTGTTTATTTTAAATTTTTGTTTAATAAACTTATTAAGATTTAGTGTTCAAAGTTCAAGTTCAACATTGTCCTCATCACTTGAGTCATCGCTCAAATGGTATTCATTTGTCCGGAGTTCCAAATCCTTCCTGTTCTTTGGAAGGTGATTTTGTTCATCATGTTCATCATGTGTATTGTGAAACATTTCATATGTCATCAGTGAACCAATTAGTTCTTCAAGTGGAAAAATATTTAAATCTTTTGTTTCTTGTATTGCGGTTATTTTAGGATCCCACCTTTTTGGAAGGGATCTTAAGATCTTGCTCACGAGATCAAAATTCGAAAAAGATTTACCAAGAACACTTATATTATTGACGCCATTCGTGAAACGGGTGTACATGTCGCCTATAGTCTCGCTTGGTTGCATTCGAAAAAGCTCAAAATCATGTAATAAAATATTAACTTTCGAGTCTTTGACTCTACTAGTTCCCTCGTGCGTGATTTCAAGTGTTCGCCAAATATTAAAAGCCGTTTCGCACATTGAAATCCGATTGAACTCAGTTTTGTCCAAAGCGCAAAATAAGGCATTCATAGCCTTTGCGTTTAAAGAAAAATACTTCTTCTCCAAATCCGACCATTCGTTCATCGGTTTAGAGGGAAGTTGAAAATCGTTTTCAACGATATTCCATAAATCCAAATCCAAAGAAATCAAGAAAACTCTCATTTGAGTTTTCCAATAAGTGTAGTCCAATCCGTTAAACAACGGTGGACGAAAAACCGATAAACCCTCTTGAAAGCCATGAAGAGCCATTTCTCTCGGGTGTAAATCCGAAATGAGAAATACCGGGCTCTGATACCAATTGTTAGGATCGGAGCCGCACTAAGAGGGGGGGGGGGGTGAATTAGTGCAGCGGTAAAGTGTGAGAAACTTTTGACGATTTAAACACTTTCGGAAACTTCATACGATAAAAGTAACATTTTCGTTTGAAGCCGTTTCAATTGCATTTTAACTTGAAGAGATAAGTAAGATGGAGACAAAGAAGTAGAGCATTAAAGTGCAAATGGTTTGCAGTAATGTAAATGACAATAAGTAAATGCAAACCAGCGATCATGCCGATTTTACAGTGGTTCGGTCAAATGACCTACATCCCCTTGCGAGGCCCCTCTTCAATGAGGCTCCCAACTTCCACTAGCAAATCTCTTGAAGGGGAAGGGTAAATACCCCTCTTACAACTCTTTACAAGTGGTTGGATTGGTTCAAATCTAAGCCCAATTATGTACTAATTATGAAATCCTAAGACATTTGCTAAGCAAAACAAGTCCCTATGTCTATTTTTTCGGCAAGCTTCCAGCGAACTCCTGGAGTTCACGACGATCTTCTTGGCGAGTTCCGATGATCTTCTCTAGCAAGCTCTGAGACTTCTTGGCTTGTTCCTCTAGAACTTCTGACGAACGTCCGGACTTCCGACGAACTCTCGAACTCCTAACGTAATCACGTCCTTGACTCCGGGACTTCATTTTGCTTCATTCCTTGCTATCGTAGTTAATCCTGCACATGTAAAAACACACTTCGATCTAGACAATTAATACTAAACGTTAATCAAGTTGTCCGGTATGTCATTGGTCCCTCGACACTTCATCCGATTCTTCGGCGCATCGTCCTCTCTTACGACCTATTGCCCAATCGGCTAGTTGACTTTACAACTCCGATATCCTTGGCGCAATATCCGATCTTCTTGGCCCGATGCCCGAATCCATGGCCCGAAGCCTTTTATCGATACGTCGATCGATACACTGGCCCAACGTCCAATCTTCTGACATGTTCCTCCGGCACAACATTATTCTTCCTGCTTTAATTGTCTCATCCTGATCGAAGCATCATGCGTCACTCAAAATACAGATTAAGACATATCACATATCAATTGGTTTCATCATCAAAATATGAGATTCAACACTTTTTGGTTCATTAATGACATACGAAATGGCGCACAATGCACAAAATGAACTTGAGAACATCCTTCCAAAGAACAGGAAGGATTTCGGACTTAGAACAATCAAAGACTACTCGAACATAAGCTCAAGTGATGGTGAACTTGAACTCCTCACTATGAAATTTAAAAAGTTAATGAAACAAAAATTGAAAAACAAAAATAAACTTAAAAAGAACATAATTACTTGCTATGAACGCAAGAAGAAGGAAGCAATCTTGGATGAAACGAGCTCACCCGAAGATGAAGGACAATCCAACAAAGGTGAGGTGACAAATTACGCCTTAACGATTTTCAACAATGAGGTAAACTACTCAAACGAAACCTCCTTAGTTTATCTCGAAATAACATGATGGTTTGCATGAGTTATTTTTAATTTAGCTTAGAAAATTTATTTTTCTTGAAAATTACATGTTTAATAATGTAATGAATAATGCTAAAAATAAAAATTTTAGGAATCATGCTTATCCTTCTTGTAATAATCATGAAAATTATATGTTTTATGAATAAAATATTAGATTAAAATCTAATGATAATCCTATGTATGTTTTTTAAAGAAGAAATAATGTGTATCTTGATGATTTCTGATTTTGATTTAAACCATGCTTGATGTCTTAATGACAATGTTAAGAGGTTTGATATCATGCTTAATGTGAATCTATGCATGATGATTTGAAAAAATGATATTTTTGGATAATTTATGGTTTATTGATCTTGATGGTTTTTATGATGAAATTTATTTTTCGATCCTAAACGATTGATGCATGTTCTTATTTGGCATAAAAAGACAAAGGCATACTTGTATAAAACTAACAACTTAAAATGAAACATCTCTATCTTATCAAGTTTTTAATAAGAGATTGAAATATATATTTATATTATTTTGAATCTCTTGAACTATGAAAGTGATTTTGATGATTTGATGATTTAAATTTGAATAATATTTTTTTTATCCAATTCATGATCTCGATTCCTTGATATTTACAAATTAAGATTTATTATGAATCAAGATTTTTTTTTAATCATTCTCCTATGATTCTACTTGTTATTTTCTTAAGTGGAGATTTTCTAAATGAATTATGATTTTTCAAAATTATAATTTTTATGATTCATAATGAATCGAGAGATATTATACATGAATCGAGATCGTTTATGTGTTCTCTCATGATATCTTTTTGCTATAAGAATGTCTTCATCTATATCATGATCTTGAACTCTCGATATTGATACTTGAAATTTTTCTACGAATTAAGATCTTGTTTTTGACATTCATGACTTGATTTTTCATCTTTGTTATTTACCTTTGTCATGATTTAAAAATTATTGTAAAGAAAAAAAAAATTATAAAATTATAGTTTTTCCCTTCTTTTTGGACAATGACAAAGGGGGAGAAATTTTGCTAGTTTACATACATCAAGAAGAAGTAAAAAGCTTACTCATCCCAAAAGATGTAAAAAAATTTTACCAACTTTCATTTGTAAAATTTGCAAGCTCACAAATTGCAAGGAGAAAAGTTTTCTAGGAAGCAAAATTGCTAGCTTATTCTAAAATGATGCATGCAATACTTATGATTTTATTATGATGATGTATTTGATGTATTGCATATCATGTATGAGAATCATGATTAAAATTGCATTGACTTGAATTAAATTTAAATTCAAGGTTTATCTCAATTATGACATATTGAAATAAGAATGACACTTTATTTTTGTCATAATTTGAAAATTGATGAATTGCGCCATTGTTTTGTTTTTCCTCTCTTTTTGCCAATGACAAAGGGGGAGAAAGAATTTTTAGTGTGCACATCATGAAAAGAGGCAAACTTGTTAGCTTGCACAAGTCAAGAAGATGAAAAAACATGTTAGCTTGCTCATCTCAAAAGAGAAGCAAAGATTGCTAACTTGCATATTTCAAGAAGGAAAAGTTGCCTTCTTGAACATCTTAAATATTGCTAGCTTATATGATATAAAACTCAAAATTTTTGCTAGCTTGCAATGATGATAAAACTTGAGATTTATTATGCAATGATTTGAACTTGGATGTCTAAAAACACTTTCTAGTTGCACTTCTCCTTTTTATTGATGACAAAGGGGGAGAAGTATGATGTTATGCATAAGTTTATGATAATATGTTGCTTGGATTTTTAAATCCAAGAGATTCTATCAATATGGCATATTGATAGGGGGAGTTTGTTTAAACTCCGTCATCAATTGGTTATCATTATCAAAAAGAGAGAGATTGTTGAATCTCATATTTTAATGATGAAACCAATTGATATGTGTTTATGAATTGATCTGCGTTTTGAGTGACGCAGGATGCTTCGATTAGGATGAGACAATTAAAGCATGAAGAATCATGATGGGCCGAAGGAACATGTAAGAAGATTAGACATTTAGCCGAAAGATCGGATGACGTATCGACAGAAGGCTTCGAGCCATGGATCCGGGCATCAGGGTAAGAAGAGTGGAAATTGTGCTAAGGATATCGGAGTTGTAGAGGTCAACTGGCCGATTAGGCAATAAGCCATAAGAGAGGACGATACATCGAAGAATCGGATGAAGCGTCGATGGACCAATGACATGCCGAACAACATGATTCATGCTTAGTAATAATTGTCTAGATCAAAGTGTGTTTTTACATATGCAAGATTAACTATGATAGCACGGCATAAAGCAAAATGAATTCTCGAAGTCAAGAACGCGATTTCGTTGGGAGTTCGAGAGTTCATTGGAAGTCCAGACGTTCTGTCACAGACTTAGCTGGTTTTTCCTAAGTCATGCGGCACCCTTGCTTGTCTGTCCGCAAAGGTTAGTCTCCCCGAAACCTCCCATGGTCCCTTAGGACCCACAAAAGAGAAAACGGGTTAGAGAAACTGCCTCACTCAGGATCCACAAGCAAACATTCTAGGAAACACTTCATAGACAATGCAAATTACAAACAGACTTTACAAGCTCTGAACAGTTGCATAACAAAGGGTAAAGTAATCCACTACAGACTGAAAATCTCTCAAAGTGTCCACATGACACAACCTTTATTTACAAGCCTAAAGCGGCCACCAAACCCAACTAAAATGGGACTATTAAGCCTTCGGCCATCCCTCTACATGCTGTGCAAAGCATGAACATACTAAAAGACACGGACATACATAAGCATTACATCGAATATCCTATTTAGAAGTTTGTCTGTGACATTCTTCCCCACTTATTCTTTCAACGTCCTTGTCGAAGCCTTTGATGACACTGCAACTCCTCGCCTTTACTAAGTCTTCAATCTTCTACTCCAACTGCAATGTGCCTCCTGGCTCCCAACTGCTCTTCGCTACTATTTTTGAGTAGTCAAACCTTTGATCTGCCATGCTACTTTAACTCACCAATAACTCTAACTCTAGTGTGGGGTTGGCTGAGTTGTGTTGATCCTTGTTGATTCCTACGGATCCTCTAGATGAAGAAAAAGACCATCCTTACTATGCTAGTCTCTCAAATGCCTCTTGCTACTTTAACTGGGTGGATGCTTGTTGGAGCTTTTAACAAGCATCGTCTCACAAACTTCTGAAGTTTTGGGTCCTTCCTCCACAAAATTTGCCCATTGACTCTTCTTTCACTTAGTTGTCACTTCCAAGTAAGTTCGCATCACTTCCGCTTTCGATTGGCATTTCGTTGGGAAATGAAGCGGACAATCTACTCTCAGTAGCACTGATCACCGTTGGTGAGGATTTGACAATTATTGTCTTTCATTATCTTCGAAGAGACTTTGAACCTGTGTAGAGCTCCTATACTGGATAGATAAGAGAATTGGGGTACTTGGTTTCGCCCATTCTCTTAAGGGTTGAGAAGGCAAAGGTTATTTGACTTCGCCCGCCTCCTTGAGGTTGTACTCCATGCATCGAGCTAGTTACTGGCCTTCGCCTACTCTTTGCTCACACTTCTGAAGCACTTGAAGTGTTTGCACTCATTGCATTAAGTTAGCTATTGTGATTCACCTTCTCAATGCCATCGAACTTCTCCAATGCAAGAAGTTTTCACCCCAATTGTAATTCTTTAATAGATTTGGTCACCTTTGGGATTGTACCATCTTCTCCATCAACCTTGTCGCCTACTCCACTAAGTAGCAAAGGTACAACACCGCGTACTGCCTGCTTCGTTCCTTGGTTATGCACTCTTGCATGACTCGAAGTCCTTCACTTTCGGCTATCTTGATGAGAAGCTTGTTGACACCGGTCTTATGAAGTTCCTTGGCCTCTACCCTTCAGCCTTATCTCGGTACTTAGAGTTTGCCTCTGCATGTTCCATCTCTTCGGTCCCTTTCACGACCAAGCACTCTCCCTCCATGAGAGCAAGGGATCGATGACTTTCACGGAAGTCCCGTCTCTACGGTACCATGGCGCTACCATACCCACGGCCCTACTATCCGTTGCCTCGTATCTGCATCCCTTTTTGTCACAATCAGTAGATATGTCTCTGTGGCACTCCTCTGAGTCCACCTCCAATTTAAATTATGCTTGATTTGGGTAGCTAAGTCCCTCTGGACTCATCGTCACTTCCTCGCCCCTTTCGACCCTCTGCTTCAACACCTCTGTGTTCTCCAAGCAGCTCCCTTTGATTGATGGAAAGACAGATTGCAACTCCCATGCATGGCCTCTGCCAATGTTGTAGGGGTTGCACCGATTCTGTTCTCCTTAGCTTCCTTGGTAGCAATGATCGCTTACTCTATTGAATCTCAGATTTTGATGATGAAACTAATTGATTGTGTTTAAATGTTTAACTACATCGTGAGTGATGCAAGTCTACTTGATCAGGATTAGACAGTTGACGTAGGAGGAATTGACGTTGCGCCGGAGGAGATCACGTTAGATATTGGAAGGCAGAAGGCTTCGAACGTCGGGAATCGGGCCAAGGAGAGCGGAATTGCACCAAGGATATCAGGGTTACGGAGGTCAACCACCGATTGGGCAACAAGTCGCAAGAGAGGATGATGTGCTGAAGAATCAGATGAAGCGCCAACCAATGACGTGCCGGGCAATAGAATGTCAACTCACGTTGTAATAATTGTCTAGATCGGAGTAGAGTTTTGGCTTGTGTGTGCAGGATTAACTACGATAACGATGAAGACATAAAGTGAAACAAAGTGTCGGAGTCAAGCGTGAAGGATTCGTTGCAAGTTCGAGAGTTCGACGGAAGTCCGAAGGTTCGTCGAGAATGCTGCCGGAACTAGCTGAGAATGAGAAGGGAGCTTGCCGAAGGGTTTCTCGGAAGCTCGCCGGAAGGTTCATTGGAAGTTCGCGGAGCTCACCGAGAAAGGTCGGAGCTTGCCGAAGAAGCTCATTGGAACTCACCAAGATCAAATCGTGAAGTCTAGGAGCTTGCCGGGAGTCCACAGAATGTTTTCCGAGAGTTTATCGGAAGACCATCGGAAGTTCGCCGGAAGAAGTCTTGACTTACGAACTTTGTAATAGCTTAGGAAATGTCTTTAAATTTGTAGTTAGCATGTTAATTAGGGTTAGGATTAGGTGTTAATCCTAGTAGGGGCCAATTGGGCCCGAGTTCGGACTGGTTTGGGCCAAGTTTGGAGCCCAACTAGTGAGCTGAAATAGTGTAGGCGATGGCACCGCCAGATTAGGTGGTGGCACCGTCCAGAACCCGAGAATTGAGTGGTGGCACCGCTGGACTTAGCGGTGGCACCGCCCAGCACCCGAGAGGTCCTGCGGTGGCACTACCGTACTAGGCGTGGCACCGCCAGTACATTGTCAGTGTTAGACACTTACAGGCGGTGGCACCGCCACCGACAGGTGGTGGCACCACCAGCTTCGGAAACCCAAGAGAATTCAAAATTTGGAGCCCAAATTTGAATCCTCTTGGTGCCTATAAATACCCCTCAATTCTCAGCTGAGATTACAACTTTTGTGAAAGCGATAGATTGAGATAAAGGTCTTAGAAAAATCTTTAGCGAGTCTTGTCTTAAATTGCTTGAGTGTTCACCTCCGTCTTCCTCTTCAAAAATTGTAAGTTTTAATCTGCTACACTAATTCACCCCCCCCCCCCCCCCCCTTAGTGCCACTCCAATCCAAACAATTGGTATCAGAGCCCGGTATTTCTCATTTCGGATTTACACCCGAGAGAAATGGCTCTTCATGGCTTTCAAGAGGGCTTATCAGTTGTTCGTCTACCGTTGTTTAACGGATTGGACTACACTTATTGGAAAACTCGAATGAGAGTTTTTTTTATTTCTATGAATTTAGATTTATGGAATATTGTTGAAAAATTTTTCAACTTCCCTCTAAACCGATGAACGAATGGTCGGATTTGGAGAAAAAGTATTTTTCTTTAAACGCAAAGGCTATGAATGCCTTATTTTGAGCTTTGGACAAAAATGAGTTCAATCGGATTTCTACGTGCGAAACGACTTTTGATATTTGGCGAACACTTGAAATCACGCATGAGGGAACTAGTAGAGTCAAAGACTCAAAAGTTAACATTTTATTATATGTTTTTGAGCTTTTTCGAATGCAACCAAGCAAGACTATAGGCGATATGTACACCCGTTTCACGGATGTCGTCAATAATCCAAGAGTTCTTGGTAAATCTTTTTCAAATTTTGATCTCGTAAGCAAGATCTTAAGATCCCTTCCAAAAAGTTGGGATTCTAAAATAACTGCAATACAAGAGACAAAAAATTTAAATGATTTTCCATTAGAAGAATTAATCGGGTCATTAATGACCTATAAAATAATACTTTTGGAACATTTTGAACCCGATGAACACTTGAACCACCTTCCAAAGATCAGGAAGGATTTGGAACTCCGGACAAATTAATACCACTTGTGCAATGACTCAAGTGATGAGGACAATGATGAATTTGAACTTCGAACACTAAATCTTAATAAGTTCATTAAACAAAAATCTAAAATAAATAATGAACCTGAAAGGAGGAAGAGGCCAAAGAAGAGGAAGGCACCCAAGGATGAATCAAGAACTTCCAAAGGTGAAACGGCGAATTGGGCTTTGACGGGCTTCGACTACAAGGTAAGTAACTCAACTCTCTTGAATTATTTTAAAATTACTTGATGATTTCCATGATGTATTTTCTCTTTTATTTTTTTAAATAATTATTTTTCTTAAAAATTATATGTTTTATGTTAATAGAATAAAATATTAGATTTAAATAATCATATATATGTGCTTGAGAAGCAAGAATGTGTATTTTGATAATTTCTATATTGACTTTCAATGACGATGCATGGTTTTTATATGGAAGGCTTGATGATTTTTTTTATGAACCTTGTCTTTGGTTTTCAAACATGATGTATATTTTTGACATAAGAACAAAACTTGAGCATGCTAATATCAAGTCAATCACATAAATTAAAACTAAAGAAGTTTTAGTTATCTATAAGAATCATTCAAAATGATGTTCAATGAAACCATTACATAATGATGTAATGAAAATATTAAATGTTTTGATACCATGATTGATAATTTTATGCATGAGATTTTAAAAGTTATTTGTATCATGCATGAAAAATGAAAGCTATAGTTTTGAAATTGTGCATGTTCGAATTTAAAAATATGATGATGCATAATGATAAATTTGTGTAATGAAAATATTAAACATTTTGAAACCAAGTTTTAGTGTCATGCATAATGATCATGCTTAATAAATTTTGAAATTATGCATGATGAATCTTGTGATTTATAGATTATTGATTTTTACCATAATGAAAGTGCCTTATTAATCTTTGTTGTAATAAATCTTACACTTTCAGTTTTAAACATGATACATGTTTTTATTTGGTATAAGTGAAATAAAATCATATGAATTGAAACAACTAAAAAGAGGAAAATATTTTTTCCTTGAAAAATTATTTTTCTCTATCCTATTGATCTTGATGTTTATTTTGATAAATCTATGTATACCATTTTGAATCTCTTGAAAGTAATGTTGAGATTTTTATGAATTTGACAATTTGAATTTGAATGAGTTTGTATTCAAATTATGATCTTGATTTCTTGGATTTACTACTTGAGATTTTTTTTTAATCATAATTTCTTATTTGTACAACTACAATTTTTGTTATTTATAAAAAGAAGAGATTTGATAAAATGAATCATGTCTTTTGTAATTCAAGAGTTCTTATATTTCATGACATGATGCCATTGAATTTATGGCTTGTATGCCTAGAAATAATTGAAATATTATGCACTATTTTATTCTTCCCTTATTCTTTCTTGTTTACGATGATAAAACTTGATATTTTATTTTTTTCATACAATGTATTGAATTTTTTATCTCTAAACACTTGATATCTGGAATATTTTAAAATGTGATCTTGATAAGAATGTTTCAAGTTGCTCTTTGTGCTATATCTTTTCAAATGAATCTTGATCGTGAACTTGTTAAGAAGAATTTTAATGAACCATGAATCATATCTTTGGTATTCATGAATTGATCCTTATTGATATATTTCATGAATTCTTTGCATATTTAGCTTGTTGAATGGTTGAAATTTTTAGGCATTGAGTCCTCCCTTTCTTTTTTACTTTGATAAAGGGGAGAAGGTTTTGTTAGCTTGTGCATTGAAAATGAAAGTAAACTTCCTAGCATGCTAAGGAAGTAAAACTTGCAAGCTTGCACTTCTCAAAAAGAGAAGAAAGATCTTGCCTATCGAAAGAAGCAAAAAGTGCAAAACTTAGAAAACTTGCAACAAAATTGCTCTTGCCATGCTTTGTATCAGAAATAGGTTGATATCCTTAAAAGCATCGCATTAACTTTTTTAGTGTATCACAATGTATCGCAATGTATCGTAAATTGAAATTATTGAGACTATTATCATATCATGTTTAATAATTGATATCTTTCATTGATATGATAAATTATCAACTCATGATGTATCGCATAATGATATCATGATTTGCGATTGTATCATGTGATCCTTGATGAATTTTCACATTGATATCCTTCGTGAAATGATTTCTTTGTATTATTGTCTTGTATGCATCATGTGATGATTGAAATATTGATTGATGCAAAGTTGATGTAAAAGTCTAAATCATTGGTTCCTCTCCTTCTTTTTGACATTAACAAAGGGGGAGAAAGTTATTGCTAGTTTGCACACTTGAATGAAGAATCTGCTAGCTCGATCATTGTAATGAAGAAATTTGCTATATCAGACATCATAAATATTGTTACTTGCAAAGAAAAGCAAAGTGCAATCTTGCACAAAAATTCAAGTGTTTAATTACCATGATTGAACTTAAGAATCTTGCTATGCTTTTGTGCTTATATGTTGTGATGAAAATCTAGCTTCATGTTGCAAAAATTTGCATATCTTTTAAAATAGCTAGAGCTACTTCTCCTTTTTGTTGATGACATAGGGGGAGAAGTATATTGATGACTTCATACATTGAATTGAATATTTTATATATATTTGCATGATGGTTTAAATATTTTTCATAACAGATGATGGATGTTACTTGGATTTGGGATAATTCAAGTGTTCTATCAATGGCATATTGATAGGGGGAGTTTGGTTAAACTCCGGGGAGTTAAGGTTAACTCTGTTAGTCATCAATTAGTTGTCATCATCAAAAAGGGGGAGATTATTGAATCTCAATTTTTGATAATGAAACTAATTGATTGTGTTTAGATGTTTAACTGCATTTTGAATGATGCAGGTCTACTTGATCAGGATTAGACAATTAACACAGGAGGAATTGACCTTGCGCCGGAGGAGATCATGTCAGGATATTGGACGGCAGAAGGTTTCAGACGTCGGGCATCGATCCAAGGAGAGCAGAATTATGCTAAGGATATCGGGGTTGCGGAGGTCAATCACTGATTGGGCAACAAGCCACAAGAGAGGACGATGTGTTGAAGAATCGGATGAAGTGCCAACCAATGACGTGCCAGGCAACAAAATGTCAATTCACGTTGTAATAATTGTCTAGATCAGAGTAGAGTTTTGGCTTGTGTGTGCAGGATTAACTATGATAATGACGAAGACATAAAGCAATACAAAGTGTCAGAGTCAAGCGCGAAAGAATCGTTGCAAGTTCGAGAGTTCGACGGAAGTCCGAAGGTTCGTCGGGAATGCTACCGAAACTAGCTGAGAATGAGTAGGGAGCTTGCCGAAGGGTTTTTAAGAAGCTCGCCAGAAGGTTCGTTGGAAGTTTGCGGAGCTCGCTGAGAAAGGTCGGAGCTTGCCGAAGAAGCTCATTGGAACTCGCCAAGATCAAATAGTGAAGTCTAGGAGCTTGCCGAGAGTCCGTAGAATGTTTTCCGAGAGTTTATCGGAAGATCGCCGGAAGAAGTCTAGAATTACTGATTTTGTAATAGCTTAGGAAATGTTTTTAAATTCGTAGTTAGCACGTTAATTAGAGTTAGGATTAGGTGTTAATCCTATAACCCAAGTAGGGGCCAATTGGGCCCGAGTTCGGACTGGTTTGGGCCAAGTTTGGAGCCCAACCAGTGAGCTGAAATAGTGTAGGCGATGGCACCGCCAGATTAGGCGGTGGCACCGCCCAGAACCCGAGAATTGAGCGGTGGCATCACTTGACTAAGCGGTGGCACCGCCCAGCACCCGAGAGGTCCGGCGGTGGCACCGCCAGTACACTGTCAGTGTCAAACACTGACAAGCAGTGGCACAGCCACCGATAGGCGACGGCATCGCCAGCCTCAGAAACCTAAGAGAATTCAAAATTTGGAGCCCAAATTTGAATCCTCTTCGGGCCTATAAATACCCCTCAATTCTTAGCTGAGATTACAACTTTTGTGAAAGCAGTAGATTGAGATAAAGGTTTTAGAAAAGTCTTTAGCGAGTCTTGTCTTAAATTGCTTGAGTGTTCACCTCCGTCTTCCTCTTCAAAAATTATAAGAGTGTAAACCACTTGTAAAAGGTTATAAGAGGGGTGTTTGTCCTTCCCCTTCAAAGAGATTTGCTAGTGGAAGTTGGGAGTCTCATTGAAGAAGGCTTCACAAGTGGATGTAGGTCATTTGACCAAACCACTTTAAATTGGCGTGTTCATTGAATGTGTGAGTACTTACTTTTCGACAATCGTTATCTACACAACAGCAAGTTTCCGGTTTTTACTTTACTCAAGTTACAATCAAAGCGAAATCTCTTTGCATTTTATGGAATTATTTTCGAACTTACAAATTTTAATCCGCTACACTAATTCACCCCCCCCCCCTCTTAGTGCCACTCCGATCCTAACATACTCGACCTTGTCCTCTGACTTGTCGGGCTCCCTTAAGCGAATATGAGCTCTGGAGCAGTCTAACTCTTCAGTTGCTTCGATCATACCTTTGTATAATCAAGTCCCTCCCATGGGGCTCACTGGTACTTGCATTCGAACTTTTCCCTTGGTGGAACACAACCCCCATATGCTGATGACCAAGGCTTTCATCTGATGCAAAATTCGATGCACGCACGAAAGACCCGCCTCTGCGGTACCATGGCCTTCACTCCTTGAGTCCATAGCCCTTCTTGCCATCGTATTGTTCACCGAAGTGGAGCTTCCAATAGCTCCCAATCATACCTCCGTATGATCTAGTCCCTCTCGGGACTATGTCGTGTGTATCGCTTTGCCACAAACTATTCCACCATGATCCGCTACACCATATCTGGATCCTGGGCCTCT
The DNA here is from genome assembly GCF_036884655.1 of Musa acuminata AAA Group. Taxonomy (NCBI): domain Eukaryota; kingdom Viridiplantae; phylum Streptophyta; class Magnoliopsida; order Zingiberales; family Musaceae; genus Musa; species Musa acuminata. The sequence continues at coordinate 29,692,406 of NC_088332.1, read as the reverse complement.
GCCCCTACCAGGATAATTTCTGTTGCACACCACTTCCTTCATGGCAACTTGAATGGCAACATTGTGGCATATTCTTCAAGAGTACCCGCCTCTGCGTCCTCTTGCCCCGTGCCAAGGCCTTCTAAACTCAACTTCGCCTCCGCAAATTGAGTCGCCTTAGTTCCTCCATCAAATGCTTTTCCAAGATAAGGTGTATATGCCCAGAAGCTCCCTTCGTCTTTGGCACCATGCAAGATGAGTCTGCTCCGTCAGAATGAAGGACCCATGGAACAACATGATCCTACTCTTGCCTCTACAAGAGTTCATATCCTTGACCTCTGTCCAAGGAAAGCACGGTGCCCCCACTCCATGTTCTATCTTCTATGCTGGCTCCCTTCTGTTAGGTTCGGAGTGGCACTATGAAGGGGGGGTGAATTAGTGCAGCGGTAAAGTACGATAAACTTTTGACGATTTAAACACTTTAGGAAACTTCGTACGATAAAAGCAACGTTTCGTTTGAAACCATTTCGATTGCATTTTAACTTGAAGGCATACGTAAGAAGGAGACAAAGAAGTAGAGCATCAAAGTGAAGATGGTTTGCAGTAATATAAATGACAATAAGATAAATGCAAACCGATTTATAGTAGTTCGGTCATGCGACCTACATCCACTTGCGAAGCCTTCTTCGATGAGGCTCCCAACTTCCACTAGCAAAATCACTTTAAAGGGGAAGGACAAATACCCCTCTTACAACCTTTTACAAGTGGTTCACTCTCTTATAAATTTTCAAAAAGAAAGAGGGAGGTGAACACTCAAGCTATTGAAAACAAAAACTTGCTAAAGACTTTGCTAAGACTTTTATCTCAATCTCTTGCTTCTCAAAGGTTATAATATCAACTGAGAATTGAGGGGTATTTATAGGCCTCAAGAGGATTCAAATTTGGGCTCCAAAATTTGAATTCTCTTTGGTTCCCAATGCTGGCGGTGCCACCGCCTATCAGTGTCTGACACTGATAGTGTACTGGTGGTGCCACTGTCCAGCCAAGCGGTGCCACCGCCTGGCTCTCGGGTGCTGGGCGGTGCCACCGCCCAGCCAAGTAGTGCCACCGCTTGGTTCTCGGGTTCTAGGTGGTGCCACCGCCTACACTATTTCAGCTCACTGGTTGGGCTCCAAACTTGGCCCCAACCAGTCCGAACTCGGGCCCAATTGGCCCCTACTTGAGTTATAGGATTAACACCTAATCCTAACCCTAATTAACGTGCTAACTATGAATTTAAAAACATTTTCTAAGCTCTTACAAAGTCCGTAATTCAAGACTTTTTCCAGCGAGCTTCCGGCGAACTTCCGATGGTCTTCCGACGAACTGTCGGAAACCATTCTATGGACTCCCGGCAAGCTCCTAGACTTCATGATTTGATCTTGGCGAGTTCCAATGAGCTTCTTCGGCAAGCTCCGATCTTTCTCGGCGAGCTCCGCGAACTTCCAACGAACCTTCCGGCAAGCTTCCAAAAAACCCTTCGGCAAGCTCCCTACTCATTCTCGGCTAGTTCCGGCAGCATTCCCGACGAACCTTCGGAGTTTCATCGAACTCTCGAACTCACAACAAATCCTTCGTGCTTAACTCCGACACTTTGTTTCGCTTTATGTCTTCGTCGTTATCGTAGTTAATCCTGCACACACAAGCCAAAACTCTACTCCGAACTAGACAATTATTACAACGTGAATTGACATTCTGTTGCCCGGCACGTCATTGGTTGGCACTTCGTCCGATTCTTCAGCGCATCGTCCTCTCTTGTGGCTTGTTGCCCAATCGGCGGTTGACCTCCGCAACCCCGATATCCTTCGTGCAATTTCGCTCTTGGCCCGATGCCCGACGTCCGAAGCCTTCTGCCATCCAATATCCTAACGTGATCTCCTCCGGCGCAACGTCAATTCCTCCTGTCTTAATTGTCTAATCCTGATCGAGTAGACCTGCATCACTCAAAATGCAGATAAACATGTAAACACAATCAATTAGTTTAATTATCAAAATCCGAGATTCAACAATCTCCCCCTTTTTGATGATGACAACTAATTGATGACTAACGGAGTTAACCTTAACTCCCTGGAGTTTAACCAAACCCCCCCTATCAATATGCCATTGATAGAACACTTGGATTATCCCAAATCCAAGTAACATTCATCACATGTTATGAAAAACATTTAAACCATCATGCAAATATATATAAAATATTCAATTCAATGCATGAAGTCATCAATATACTTCTCCCCCTATGTCATCAACAAAAAGGAGAAGTAGCTCTAGCTATTTTGAAAGATATGCAAATTTTTGCAACATGAAGCTAGATCACAACATATAAGCACAAAAGCATAGAGGGGAACCAATGATTTAAACTTTTACATAAATTATGAATTTTCATCAATCAATATTTCAATCATCATATGATATATACAAGACAAAAATGCAAAGAAATCATGTCATGAAAGACATCAATTGTTAAACATGATATGATAATAGTCTCAAAAATTTCAATTTACGATACATGTGATACATTGCGGATACTAAAAAATTTAATGCGATGCTTTTAAGGATATCAACCTATTTTTGATACAAAGCATGGTAAGAGCAATTATATTGCAAGTTTTCTAAGTTTTACATTTTTTGCTTCTTTCGAGATAGCAATTCTTTGCTTCTCTACAAGCTAGCAACTTTTACGATAGCAAATACAAGATAGCTTTCTTGTTGAAGTGTGTAAGCTATCGATTCTTGCTTCCTATTGTAATGTGCAGGTTGCAAGTCTTGCTTCTTGAGATAGGCAAGATAGTGATGTTCAAGAAGACAACTTTTGCTTCTTGAAATAAGCAAGTTAGCAATCTTTGTTACTTAAGATAGGCAAGCTAGCAATCAAGTTTTTGCATCTTCTTGACTTGTGCAAGCTAGCTATCTCCCCCTTTGTCATTGTTAAAAAGAAGGGAAGACCCTTTACATCAATTATGACAAAGGTAAGTATCAATCTTATTTGTGCATCATCATATTTTCAAATTAGAATATGCACATTTTCAAAAACCTTATATTTATTCATGCACGATATTGAATAAATCGATCAACATTATGAGGATATCATACATGATACTAAAATTTTTAACTATTTGTCAACATTTTGATCATGATTACCAAACATTCATCATTTAGAGTATTCATGATACAAAACATTAAATCAATATTTATAATACATTGTTTTAGCAACAACTCATAGTATTTTAAATCATGATTTACATCATATGTAATACATCACATCATAATTAGAAGGCACAAGTATTGCATACATCATTGCAAATCATAAATGTTTCATATCATGATGGTATCAATTTGTGAAATTATATCCTACCATGCATGATCAAAACTTCTCCCCATTTGTATTTCATGCATAATTTCACTTCATCACATTCGGAGTATCAAAAGGAATTAATTGGGTGATGAGATAAATATTTCACGAATACATGGAATTGTATAAAAAATCATATCATAAGTGTTTCATACATTCATATCATCACATGAAGGAATATAAACAAAAATTAGTGATGAGATATTACTTCATGAATACAATAAAATTCATATAGCATATCATGGTTTATTAGAATTAGTCTTCTTTTTGGTGAATAGCAAAAAGAATAGTAGGAGAGCAAGATCTCAATTCATGCACATCAAATATTCAATCATCAAAATCATGATTCATCTAGAAAATTCTCCTCTTTAAACATTCTTGGTTTACATAAAGTTTCAAAACATAATTATCAAGATCATGATTTCGATAAAAATTTATTCAAATTTAAATCATCAAAATTATTATCAAAATCCAAGAGATTCACAAAGATGATAAAAATGGATTCATCAAAATCAATAAGATTGAGCAAAATAATTTTCAAGAATGTTTTCCTCTTTTCGATTGTTTCAAAACATATGATTTTGTTTCATTTATGCCAAATAAAAACATATATCATGTTTAAAATCGAAAGAGTAAGATTTATTTCAACAAAGATCAATAATGTACTTTCATTATGGTAAAAATCAATAATCCATAAATCGTAAGATTCATCATGCATAATTTCGAAATTTATTAAGCACGATCAATATGCATGACACTAAAACAAGGTTTCAAAATGTTTAATATGTTTATTACACAATTTTATCATTATGCATCATTATATATAACTTTACAATGTCATGCATAAAATCATCAAATCATAGTATTAAAATATTAATATTTTCATTACAACTTTATGCATCATTAAGTATACAATTGTCAAGCATAACACTTCACTATTTCATATAAGCATGCCTATTTCATTTATGTCAAATCAAAACATACATCATTTTTTAAAGCCACTTTTATGTCAAATCAAAAAATGCATCATTAAGCATGATCATTATGCATTATTTCAAATCAAACATGATTTCATTTATTTTCAAAATATTTATCATGATAGAGCATATAAGCCAAAGAAACTATTAAACATAAAGCATATTCATTAACGATGGTTTCATTGAGTATAAAGTATTTTCAACCAAAATCATTTGTTATTTGTTGTAGTCATACATTTTTCTTTTTAGGTGAATCTATCTTTTCATGCTTAGTTTGCATACAAAAGCCGTGCATCATTTTCTAAAACAACTTTCATCATGGTATAAATCGATAATCCATAAATCGTAAAAGATCATTATGGAAATCATCAATAATCAATAAACTATAAATTACCCAAAACTCATCATCATCATGCATAGCTTCAAAAAATAAATTTATTAGGCATGATATCATATTTCATAAGGCATTTTTAATCAAAATCATTTTGTTTATCATAAACACACAATTTTCATGATTATCTTCAAAATTACTAGAATGATAAGCATGATTTCTATTTTTTTTTTATATTTTCATGTTATTTTTAAGAAAATTAATCCTAAACTAAATTAAAAATAACTCATGAAAAGTATTATGTAATTTCAAAATAATTCAAGGGAGTTGAGTTACTTACCTTGTAGTCGAAGCTCGTCAAAGCCCAATTCGCCGTTTCACCTTTGGAAGTTTTTGATTCATCCTTGGTTGCCTTCTACTTCTTTGGCTTCTTCCTCCGTTCAAGTTCTTTGTTTATTTTATATTTTTGTTTAATAAATTTATTAAGATTTAGTTTTCGAAGTTCAAGTTCATCATTGTCCTCATCACTTGAGTCATCGCTCAAGTGGTATTCATTTGTTCGGAGTTCCAAATCCTTCCTGTTCTTTGGAAGGTGATTTTGTTCATCATATTCATCATGTGTATTGTGCACCATTTCATATGTCATCAATGAATCAATTAGTTCTTCAAGTGGAACAATATTTAAATCTTTTGTTTCTTGTATTGTGGTTATTTTAGGATCCCACCTTTTTGGAAGGGATCTTAAGATCTTGCTTACGAGATCAAAATTCGAAAAAGATTTACCAAGAACTCTTAGATTATTGAGGACATCCGTGAAATGGGTGTACATGTTGCCTATAGTCTCGCTTCGTTACATTCGAAAAAGCACAAAATCATGCAATAAAATATTAACTTTCGAGTCTTTGACTCTACTAGTTCCCTCGTGCGTGATTTTAAGTGTTCGCCAAATATCAAAGGTCGTTTCGCACATAGAAATCCGATTGAACTCATTTTTGTCCAAAGCGTAAAATAATGCATTCATAGCCTTTGCGTTTAAAGAAACATACTTCTTCTCAAAATCCGACCATTCGTTCATCGGTTTAGAGGGAAGTTGAAAACTGTTTTTAACGATATTCCATAAATCCAAATTCATAGAAATCAAGAAAACTCTCATTCGAGTTTTCCAATAAGTGTAGTCCAATCCGTTAAACAATTGTGGACGAACAACCGATAAGCCCTCTTGAAAGCCATAAAGAGCCATTTCTCTCGGGTGTAAATCCGAAATGAGAAATATCGGGCTCTGATACCAATTGTTAGGATCGGAGTGGCACTAAGTGGGGGGGCTGAATTAGTGCAGCGGTAAAGTATGATAAACTTTTGACGATTTAAACACTTTCGGAAACTTCGTACGATAAAAGCAACGTTTCGTTTGAAACCATTTTGATTGCGTTTTAACTTGAAGGCATACGTAAGACGAAGGAGACAAAGAAGTAGAGCATCAAAGTGAAGATGGTTTGCAGTAATATAAATGACAATAAGATAAACGCAAACCGATTTATAGTGGTTCGGCCATGCGACCTACATCCACTTGCGAAGCCTTCTTCGATGAGGCTCCCAACTTCCACTAGCAAAATCACTTTGAAGGGGAAGGACAAATATCCCTCTTACAACCTTTTATAAGTGGTTCACTCTCTTACAAATTTTCAAAGAGAAAGAGAGAGGTAAACACTCAAGCTATTGAAAATAAAAACTTACTAAAGACTATGCTAAGACTTTTATCTCAATCTCTTGCTTCTCAAAGGTTGTAATCTCAACTGAGAATTGAGGGGTCTTTATTGTTGAATCTCGGATTTTGATGTTGAAGTCAATTGTCATTTGTTATCTAATCTATATGTTGAGATAAGTGTGCAGGATTAACTACGATGAAAGAAAGACATGCAGTAGGAGTTGCGCCGGAGTCAAGACAATGATCACGTTGGGAGTTCGAGAGTTCGATGGAAGTTCGGACAGTCGTCGGAAGTTCTGTGGGAACAAATCCGAGAAGTCCATGAGCTTGCCAAAGAAGCTTGTTGGAACTCGCCAAGTGGATCGTCTCAAGTCCAGGAGTTTGCCGGAAGTCCGCAGGAGCATCACCGAGGGTTCATCGGATGATCGACGGAAGTTCGCCGGAAGCTCGCCGGAAGAAGCGATTGATACACCGGAGCAAGTTGCAGTAAATGTCTTAGGGAATATCGTAGTTAGTACAATTATTAAGTTAGAAATGGGAGGTGATCCCATTAACTTAATCCTGGGGCAATTGGTCCCCTGAAAAACCCAAATTGGGCCGAATGGATCAACCCATTCGGACCCTAATTTCTGTTAGGCGGTTGAACCGCCCAAGGCATGAGGTTGCACCGCCTGGGTGTTAGGATCGGAGCGGCACTAAGAGGGGGGGGTGAATTAGTGCAGCGGATTAAAACTTTGGTTTTAATAAAAACTTTCGTACGAAAAGAACGGAACTTGAAAAGCTTTAATCTTGAAAACGTATTCTTAAATATGTGCAGCAAAAGCAATAAGGAACTTAAAGCATATAAGAAGGTTTGCAATAATGTAAATAGCAATAATGAAATGCAAACCAAGAATCACGCCGATTTTAGAGTGGTTCGGTCAAATGACCTACTCCACTTGCGAGGCCCCTCTTCGATGAGGCTCCCACCTTCCACTAGCAAGTCTCTTGAAATGGAAGGGTAAATACCCCTCTTACAACTCTTTACAAGCGGTTCACTCTCTTACAGATTTTCGAGAAGAGATGAGGTGAACACTAGCAAATTGAAAAGAAGACAAGCTAACACTTTTCTAAGACCTTTCTCTCAAACTTTTGCTACCCAAAAAGTTGTTCTCTCAGCTGAGATTTGAGGGGTATTTATAGGCCTCAAGAGGATTCAAATTTTGGGTTTCAAAATTTGAATTCTCTTAGGGTTCCCGGTGCTGGCGGTTCCACCGCCCAGCCAGGCGGTGCCACCGCCCAGGGCTCGGGTGCTGGGCGGTGCCACCGCCCAGCCAGGAGGTGTCACCGCCCAGCTCTCGGGTGGTAGGCGGTGCCACCGCCCAGCTAGGCGGTGCCACCGCCTACAGTGTTTTCAGCCCGACTACAGTGTTTTCAGCCACTAGTTGGGCTTCAATCTTGGCTCTCTAGTTCGCTAGTTTAGCTTAATTTTTAGCCTAAACCAACTCTGACTTTGGGCCCAGTTGGCCCCTAACCAGGATATAGGATTATCTCTTAATCCTAATCCTAATTACAAGTGGACTACATAACCAAAACACATCCTAAGCAAATTTTCAACCGCGAACGTCGAGTCTTGTTCCGGCGAGCTTTCCGACGAACTTCTTCCGACGAACTTCTTCCGACGGACTCCCTGCAAGCTCCCAATCTTTGTGATGACTTTAACGAGTAGCCGAGCCTTCTCGGTGATCTCCGCGAGCCTCCGACGATTTCTTCGGCGAACTTCCGACACGTTCCCGATTTCTTCTCGGATGGTTCCGGCAGCATCTCCGATGATTCTTCGGTCTCTTAAACGTCCATCGAGCTTGACTCCGGTATTCTCGCTTTGTGTTTTTTGGTTATCGTAGTTAATCCTGCACACACAAGCAAACACTCTACTCCGATCTAGACAATTATTATAACGCAAATTGACATTCTGTTGCCCGGCACGTCATTGGTTGGCGCTTCATCCGATTCTTCGGTGCATCGTCCTCTCTTGCAGCTTGTTGCCCAATCGGCGGTTGACCTCCGCAACCCCGATATCCTTGGCGCAAGTTCGCTCTCCTTGGCCCGATGCCCGACGCCCGAAGCCTTCTGCCATCCAATATCCTGACGTGATCTCCTCCGACGCAACGTCAATTCCTCCTGCGTTAATTGTCTAATCCTGATCGAGTAGACCTGTATCACTCAAAATGTAGTCAAACATTTAAACACAATCAATTAGTTTCATCATCAAAATCCGAGATTCAACAATCTCCCCCTTTTTGATGATGACAACTAATTGATGACTAACGGAGTTAACCTTAACTCCCCGGAGTTTAACTAAACTCCCCCTATCAATATGCCATTGATAGAACACTTGGATTATCCCAAATCCAAGTAACATTCATCACATGTTATGAAAAACATTTAAACTATCATGCAAATATATAATATTTAATTCAATGCATGAAGTCATCAATATACTTCTCCCCCTATGTCATCAACAAAAAGGAGAAGTAGCTACTCTTATGTGTTTATTATATGGGTTCAAACCATTGCATGAAAAACATAATATTAAATTTTTATCATCATGCAATTTTGAAGATAGAAAATTTAGCAAGTAATGCATCATGCTTGGGACATTCAAGCTATCAAGTTTTAGATATACAAGTTTTACAGCATATAAGATAGCACTTTTGGTAATGTTCAAGATAGCAAGTTCTACATCATGCAAGCTAGCAATATTGAGATGTTCAAGAAAGCAACTCTTGCTTCTTGAAATATGCAAATTGTAAGCTAGCAAATTTTTGCTTCCTTTGCAATGTTTGAGCTAGCAATTTTGCTTCCGTTGCAAAGTGCAAGTTAGTATGTTTTGCATCTTGAGATAAACAAGATTGTATTTTTGGTATGCAAATTTATAGTATACAAGCTATCAACTTTTGCACATAAAAAGTTAGCAAAATTTTACATCTTTTGAGATGTGCAAGATGGACTATTTTGCCTCTTTTCAAATTGTGCAAGCTAGCAAATTTGCTATCTAGCAAGTTTTGCTCCCCCTTTGTCAGTGTCAAATAGAAGGGAATAACAATACAATCATGTAATTCATTTCTCTTTACTATAATATTCAAATCATGATAAGGGTAAATGATAAAGATGAAAAATGAATGTCAAAAGACATATATCATTTTTGACAAATTTCTTCTTTTGTAGATAGAAAACATGATAGGAAACAATCTTGATTCAAAAAGAAAACTCAAGTTATAAATTATCAAGATGTCAAGTAGCATGTCATGGTTTACAAAAACAAGTTTCTTGCTAGTTAATAGCAAAAAGAATCTCAATTCATGCATATAAAATCTTATGATTCACATAGAACATCTCCTCTTTTATAAAACGAGAGAATCATGATGAAGAATCTTGATTTACATAGAGTTTCAAAATATAATTATCAATATCATGAATCCTAAAAGACCATGAAAATTTTGATAAATATCCTTTTAAATAGAAAACAAACTTGATTCATTCAATAGAAAATTGTGAGAAATCAAGATCATGATTTCAATAAAATCCATTAAATTCAAATCATTTTCATAATCCATGAGATTCATAAAAATAATACAAATAGATTCATCAAAATCAATAATATAGAAAAAATAATTTTCAAGAAAAAAAAATGTTCTTCTCTTTTAGTTGCTTCAATTCATGTGATTTATTTCATTCAAGCATGCCTCCCCCTTTTTTTTATGTCAAATAAAAACATGTATCATGTTTAAAACCGAAAGTGCTAGATTTATTATGACAAGGATCAATAAGGCACTTTCATTATGGTAAAAAGAAAATCGATAATCTGTAAATTACAAGATTCATTATGCATAATTTTAAAAATCTTATGCATAGAACAAAATCATCAATCATGATATCAAGACATTTATCATTTAAAGCATTCATGATTCACATCATATGCAATGCATCACATATATTATCATAATAAAAGGCATAAGTATTGCATGCATCATTCCAAATTATAAATATTTCAAATCATAATGGTATTAATTTGTCAAATTGCATCCTACCATGCATGATCATAACTTTTCATTTGTATGCATCAAAATAATCTCAAGAGTATTTCATGCATGATTTTATATCACCAAATAAGGAATATCAAGAAGAAAATAATTGGTGATGAGATAAACATTTCATGAATATAAGGAATTACATAAAAATTTTATCATGAAGGATTAGAACATGTGAATACCAGAAGACATGATTTCTTTTTGAAAAACCTACTCATTAATAATCAAAAGAAAATCTTAGGAGATCGATTAATGAAAAATCTTGATTCATAATAAATCTTAATTTGTAAATATCACGGAATCAAGATCATGATTTTAGATAAAACTCATTCAAATTCAAATCGTCTAAATCATCAAAATCTCAACATTTCTTTCAAGAGATTCAAAATGACATAAATAATTTTATTTGTCTCTTAGGTATAAATCAATAAGATAGAGAAAAAGAAAATTTTCAATAAAAAATCTTTCCTCCTTTTGTTTCAACTTATTGATTGATTCCATGCATGCATCTCCTTTTCTTTCAAATCCATGCATCATCGTTTTAAAACAAAAAAAAATCAAAGATCATCAAGATAAAAAAGTGCAACACATAATTCCAAAAAAAATGATTTCAACTCATTACTTCAAGTCAAATCAATATCATGATTTTGATATAACTCATTTGTAATTCAAATCATCAAACCAAAATCATTTTCAAGGGATTCATATAAATCAACAAGATAGAGAAAAATAATTTTCAAGAACAATGCTTTTCTCTTTTTAGTTATTTAAATTCATGTCATTTATGCTAGATAAAAATGTGCATCAACATTTAGGATCGAAAAATGAATTTTGTCATAAAAACCATCAAGACCAAAAAATCATCATGTATAACTTTACAATCTCATGCATAAAATCATCAAATCATAGCATCAAAACTTTCAATAGTTTCATTACAACATCAAGTAAGGTTTTATTGAACATAATTTTGAATGATTCTTATAGATATTTAAAATTTCTTTAGTTTTACTTTATATGATTGACTTTATATTAGCATGCTTCAAATTTTTGTTCTTATGTCAAAACTATACATCATGTTTGAAAACCAAAGATAAGGTTCATAAAAAAATCATAAAACCTTCCATTCAAAAGTCATGCATCGTCATTGAAAATCAATATGGAAATCGTCAAAGTACAAATTCTTGCTTCTCAAGCACATATATAAGATTAATCTTACTAGGTGTATAAGCATTATATTTATATCTAACATTTTATTGCATTAACATAACACAAGCAATTTTCAAGAAAATTAATCCTAAACTAAATTAAAAATAACTCAAGAAAGTATTATGTAATTTCGAAATGAATTAGTGGGATTTTGATTACCTCATTGTTGAAAGAGGGTGAGGCATAGTTTGCCACCTCGCCTTTCTTGATTTTCTCCTCGTCTTCGGAAGAGCTCAATTCATCCCAACTTTTGTTCTTCTTGCGTTCAAAGCAAGTAGTTCCATTCTTTTTGCTTTTTAATTTTTGTTTCATTTGTTGTTTAAGTTCACCATCACTTGAGCTTATGCTCGAGTGGTATTCATGTGTTCTATGTCCCAAATCCTTCCTATCATTTGGAAGGTTGTTCTCGAGTTTCTTTTTTGCCACATTGTTCATTTCGTAGGTCATTAGAGACCCAATAAGTTCTTCGAGAGGGAATGTTTTAAGGTCCTTGGCCTCTTGAATGGCCGTAACTTTTGGATCCCAACTTTTTGGAAGGGATCTTAAGATTTTAGTGACTAGTTCAAAATTAGAAAAACTTTTACCAAGAGCTTTGAGTCCATTGATGACATCCGTGAACCGGGTGTACATGTCTCCGATGGACTCACTTGGTTTCATCCGGAAAAGTTCGTAAGAATGCACAAGAATATTGATTTTGGACTCTTTCACTCGGCTAGTGCCTTCATGAGTGACCTCTAGAGTTCTCCAAATATCAAAAGCCGAGTCACACATCGAAACGCGATTAAATTCACTTTTGTCAAGTGCACAATATAAGGCATTCATAGCCTTTGCATTTAAAGAAAACATCTTCTTCTCCAAATCATTCCAATGGTTCATTGGGAGAGAAGACATTTCAAATCCATTTTCGACTATGTCCCATAAATTCAAATCCAAAGAAAGTAAGAAAACTCTCATTCGAGTTTTCCAACAAGTGTAGTCCGTCCCATTGAAAAAGGGAGGACGAATGAGAGAATGACCCTCTTGAAAGCCATAAAGAGCCATTTCTATTTGGGTGTTAAACCAAAGTAGAAAACCGTGGCTCTGATACCAATTGTTAGGATCGGAGCGGCACTAAGAGGGGGGGGTGAATTAGTGCAGCGGATTAAAACTTTGGTTTTAATAAAAACTTTCGTACGAAAAGAACGGAACTTGAAAAGCTTTAATCTTGAAAACGTATTCTTAAATATGTGCAGCAAAAGCAATAAGGAACTTAAAGCATATAAGAAGGTTTGCAATAATGTAAATAGCAATAATGAAATGCAAACCAAGAATCACGCCGATTTTAGAGTGGTTCGGTCAAATGACCTACTCCACTTGCGAGGCCCCTCTTCGATGAGGCTCCCACCTTCCACTAGCAAGTCTCTTGAAATGGAAGGGTAAATACCCCTCTTACAACTCTTTACAAGCGGTTCACTCTCTTACAGATTTTCGAGAAGAGATGAGGTGAACACTAGCAAATTGAAAAGAAGACAAGCTAACACTTTTCTAAGACCTTTCTCTCAAACTTTTGCTACCCAAAAAGTTGTTCTCTCAGCTGAGATTTGAGGGGTATTTATAGGCCTCAAGAGGATTCAAATTTTGGGTTTCAAAATTTGAATTCTCTTAGGGTTCCCGGTGCTGGCGGTTCCACCGCCCAGCCAGGCGGTGCCACCGCCCAGGGCTCGGGTGCTGGGCGGTGCCACCGCCCAGCCAGGAGGTGTCACCGCCCAGCTCTCGGGTGGTAGGCGGTGCCACCGCCCAGCTAGGCGGTGCCACCGCCTACAGTGTTTTCAGCCCGACTACAGTGTTTTCAGCCACTAGTTGGGCTTCAATCTTGGCTCTCTAGTTCGCTAGTTTAGCTTAATTTTTAGCCTAAACCAACTCTGACTTTGGGCCCAGTTGGCCCCTAACCAGGATATAGGATTATCTCTTAATCCTAATCCTAATTACAAGTGGACTACATAACCAAAACACATCCTAAGCAAATTTTCAACCGCGAACGTCGAGTCTTGTTCCGGCGAGCTTTCCGACGAACTTCTTCCGACGGACTCCCTGCAAGCTCCCAATCTTTGTGATGACTTTAACGAGTAGCCGAGCCTTCTCGGTGATCTCCGCGAGCCTCCGACGATTTCTTCGGCGAACTTCCGACACGTTCCCGATTTCTTCTCGGATGGTTCCGGCAGCATCTCCGATGATTCTTCGGTCTCTTAAACGTCCATCGAGCTTGACTCCGGTATTCTCGCTTTGTGTTTTTTGGTTATCGTAGTTAATCCTGCACACACAAGCAAACACTCTACTCCGATCTAGACAATTATTATAACGCAAATTGACATTCTGTTGCCCGGCACGTCATTGGTTGGCGCTTCATCCGATTCTTCGGTGCATCGTCCTCTCTTGCAGCTTGTTGCCCAATCGGCGGTTGACCTCCGCAACCCCGATATCCTTGGCGCAATTTCGCTCTCCTTGGCCCGATGCTCGACGTCCGAAGCCTTCTGCCATCCAATATCCTGACGTGATCTCCTCCGACGCAACGTCAATTCCTCCTGCGTTAATTGTCTAATCCTGATCGAGTAGACCTGTATCACTCAAAATGTAGTCAAACATTTAAACACAATCAATTAGTTTCATCATCAAAATCCGAGATTCAACACTGGGCTCAGTCTCCGAATGAGACTGGGAGGTGCAACCGCTCTAGCCAGGCGGTGGCACCGCTTGGGCTCAATCTCCGAGCGAGACTGGGCGGTGCAACCTCCCTTGACAGGAGGTGGCACCGCCAGGGCTCGGTCTCCGAGCACTGGCTGAGCGGTTAAACCGCCTCAGTCAGGAGGTTGCACCGCCTGAGCTCTGGCAGGAGGTGCAACCGCCCCTGACAAGAGGTGGCACCGCCCAGAGGCTCAGTCTTCAAGCTCTGCCAGGCGGTGCAACCGCCTGATCCCGGAATTCCAGGAATTGACAATTTTGAGCTCCAAATTTGAACTGGGTTGGGGCCTATAAATATCCCACCCATTCAGCACTGAAAGCACAGACCATACACACCGAAATCTTGATCTTGTTCTGTGATTTTTAGAGCTCAAAATTGTTGTAAAGGCCAAAAGTCCTTCTCCCTCTTTTCTTCCAAGTTCTGAGCTGTAAAGAGAGGAGAGGAGAGAAAATTCTGTAAGGTTTGTCTCCTAAGCCCGTCAAAAGGAGTGAAACTGTAAAAGGGTGGTTGGCCTTCGCCTATTGAAGGAATGCCTCTAGTTGACGTCGGTGACCTCGTCGGTGGAGGAAGCCAAAAGTGGAGTAGGTCAAGATTGACCGAACTACTCTAAATCTCAGTTTGCATTTACTTTGAGCATTTTATCTTTACTGCAAACCTCCTCTAAAGCTTACTGCTTTCGGCGCATATACGATCGGATTTCAGCTTTGCACTTTCCGAATCAGCATTTAGACATAAATCTGTTTTTTCGTACGATCATCATATTTCTGTTTGCGTTTACATTTTGATTTCTATCTTAACTGCAAACTACCTTAATATCCTTGCTTAAGCTGCATCTCGCCTAATCAAGTGATTTACGAATCAGCATTTAGACGTAAATCAGTTTCTTCGTACGAACGTCATATTTCAGTTTGCGCTAATATTCTGGTTTTCATCATAACTGCAAACTGCCTTAATAGATTGACTTTAACGTCATCTCGCTTGATCTTAAGTTAAAGTAATCTTAGAATCGGCTTTCACACCGAAATCATTTTTTATCATTCAAACGTTTTTATCGTCGAAAGATTTCCGCTGTACTAATTCACCCCCCCTCTTAGTGCTCTTGATCCGAACATTTATAGGCCCCAAGAGGATTCAAATTTGGGCTCCAAAATTTGAATTCTCTTTGGTTCCCGATGCTGGCGGTGCCACCGCCTGTCAGTGGCGGTGCCACCGCCTGTCAGTGTTTGACACTGATAGTGTACTGGCGGTGCCACCGCCCAGCGAAGCGGTGCCACTGCTTGGTTCTCAAGTTCTAGGCGGTGCCACCGCCTACACTATTTCAGCTCACTGGTTGGGCTCTAAACTTGGCCCCAACCAGTCCGAACTCGGGCCCAATTGGCCCCTACTTGAGTTATAGGATTAACACCTAATCCTAACCCTAATTAATGTGCTAACTATGAATTTAAAGACATTTTCTAAGCTATTACAAAGTCCGCAAGTCCAGACTTTTTTCGGCGAGCTTCCAGCGAACTTCCGACGGTCTTCCGACGAACTCTCAGAAACCATTCTACGGACTCCCGGCAAGTTCCTAGACTTCACAATTTGATCTTGCCGAGTTCCAATAAGCTTCTTCGGCAAGCTCCAATCTTTCTCGGCGAGCTCCGCGAACTTCCAACGAACCTTCCGGCAAGCTTCCGAAAAACCCTTCGGCAAGCTCCCTACTCATTCTCGGCTAGTTCCGGCAGTATTCCCGACGAACCTTCGGAGTTTCGTCGAACTCTCGAACTCACAACAAATCCTTCGCGCTTGACTCCGACACTTTGTTTCGCTTTATGTCTTCGTCATTATCGTAGTTAATCCTCCACACACAAGCCAAAACTCTACTCCGATCTAGACAATTATTACAACGTGAATTGACATTCTGTTACCCGGCACGTCTTTGATTAGCGCCTCATCCGATTCTTCAGCGCATCATCCTCTCTTGCGGCGTGTTGCCCAATTGGCGATTGACCTCCGTAACCCCGATATCCTTTGCGCAATTCCGCTCTTGGCCCGATGCCCGACGTCCGAAGCCTTCTGCCTGTTGAATCTTGTATTTTGATGATGAAACTACTTGATATATGTTTATGATTTAATCTGCGTTTTGAGTGATGCAGGATGCTTTGATCAGGATGACACAATTAAAGCAGGAAAATCATGTTGTGCCGAAGGAACATGTCAGAAGATTGGACGTCAGGTCGGTGGATCGGTCGACGTATCGACAGAAGGCTTCGGGCCGTGGACTCGGGCATCGGGCCAAGAAGAGCGGGTATTATGCCAAGGATGTCGGAGTTGCGGAGTCAACTGGCTGATTGGGCAATAGGCTGTAGGAGAGGACGATGCGCCGAAGAATCGGACGAAGCGTAGAGGGACCAATGACATGCTGGACAACTTGGTTAATTGCTTAGGATTAATTGTCTCGATCGAAGTTTTGTTTTAAGTGTGCAGGATTAACTATGATGGAAGAAAGACATGCAACAAGAGTTGCGCCGGAGTCAAGACAATGATCACGTTGGGAGTTCGAGAGTTCGACGGAAGTTCGGACTGTCGTCGGAGGTTCTGCGGGAACAAATCCGAGAAGTCCATAAGCTTGCCAAAGAAGCTCGTCGGAACTCGCCAAGTGGATCTT
This sequence comes from Musa acuminata AAA Group, assembly GCF_036884655.1. Lineage (NCBI taxonomy): Eukaryota > Viridiplantae > Streptophyta > Magnoliopsida > Zingiberales > Musaceae > Musa > Musa acuminata. The sequence goes on along the minus strand of NC_088332.1, from coordinate 29,675,384 downwards.
CGCAAGTCCAGGAGTTTGTCGGAAGTCCGCAGGAGCATCACCGAGGGTTCATCGGATGATCGACGGAAGTTCGCCGGAAGCTCGCTGGAAGAAGCGATTGACGCACCGGAGCAAGTTGCAGTAAATGTCTTAGGAAAATTTGTAGTTAGCACAATGATTAAGTTGGAAATGGGAGGTGATCTCATTAACTTAAGCTTGGGGCAATTGGGCCCCTGAAAGACCCAAATTGGGCCGAATGGATCAACCCATTCGGACCCTGATCGCTGTGGGAGGTGCAACCGCCCTAGCCAGGAGGTGCAACCGCCTGGGCTCAGTCTCCAAGCGAGACTGGGCGGTGCAACCTCTCCTGACAGGAGGTAGCACCGCCTGAGCTCGGTCTTCGAGCTCTGGCAGGCGGTGCAACCGCCCCAGTCAAGAGGTGCAACTGCCTGAGCTCGGTCTTCGAGCTCTGGCAGAGAGGTGCAACCGCCCCTGACAGAGGTGGCACCGCCCAGAGGCTCAGTCTTCGAGCTCTGCCAGGCGGTGCAACCGCCCCAGTTAGGAGGTGCAACCACCTGATCCCAGAATTTCGGGAATTGACAGTTTTGAGCTCCAAATTTGAACTGGGTTGGGGCCTATAAATACCCCACCCATTCAGCACAAGGAAGCAACTAACACTCGAAATCTTGACATATTTCTGTGATTCTTATAGCTCATAATTGTTGTAAAGGCCAAAAGCTCTCCTCCCTCTGTTCTTCAAGATTTGAGTTGTAAAGAGAGGAGAGAAAATTTCTGTAAGGGTTGTCTCCTAAGCCCGTCAAAAGGAGTGAAACTGTAAAAGGGCGGTTGGCCTTCGCCTATTGAAGGAAGGCCTCTAGTTGACGTCGGTGACCTCGTCGGTGGAGGAAGCCAAAAGTGGAGTAGGTCAAGATTGACCAAACCACTCTAAATCCCGGTTTGCATTTACTTTGAGCATATTATCTTTACTGCAAACCTCCTCTGAAGCTTACTGCCTTCTGCGCTTTTACGATCGGGTTTCAAACCTTTTACTTTCCGAATCAGCGTTTAGACGTAAATCTGCTTTTTCGTACGATCATTATATTGCAGATTGCGTTTACGTTTTGAGCTTTACCATAACTGCAAACTTCCTTCATACTCTTGCTTAAACTACATCTTGCCTAATCAAGTGATTTACGAATCAGCACTTAGACGTAAATCAGTTTCTTCGTATGAATGTCGGATTTCAGCTTGCGCCTATATTCTGGTTTTCATCATAGCTGCAAACTCCATGCATAAATTAACTTTAATATCATCTTGCTTAGAATCGGATTTTACAAAGAAATCATTTTTATCGTTCGAACGTAGCTTTCGATTTTAATCGCAGAAAGTTTTCCGCTGCACTAATTCACCCCCCCCCCCCCCCCCCCCCCCCGCCTCTTAGTGCTCTCGATCCTAACATTTCAGATTTACACCCGAGAGAAATGGCTTTTCAAGAAGGCTTATTGGTCTTTCGTCCACCGTTGTTTAACGGATTGGACTACACTTATTGGAAAACTCGAATGAGAGTTTTCTTGATTTCATTGAATTTGGATTTATGGAATATCATTGAAAACGGTTTTCAACTTCCCTCTAAACCGATGAACGAATGGTCGGATTTGGAGAAGAAGTATTTTTCTTTAAACGCAAAGGCTATGAATGCCTTATTTTGCGCTTTGGACAAAAATGAGTTCAATCGGATTTCTACGTGTGAAACGGCTTTTGACATTTGGCGAACACTTGAAATCACACATGAGGGAACTAGTAGAGTCAAAGACTCGAAAGTTAACATTTTATTGCATGATTTTGAGCTTTTTCGAATGCAACCAAGCGAGACTATAGGCGACATGTACACTCGTTTCACGGATATCGTCAATAGTTTAAGAGCTCTTGGAAAATGTTTTTCGGATTTTGAACTCGTAAACAAGATTTTGCGTTCTCTTTCTAAGAAGTAGGATTCAAAAGTAACTGCAATACAAGAAGCTAAAAACCTAAACAACTTACCACTTGAAGAACTAATTGGTTCGTTGATGACATATGAAATGATGCACAATGCACATGATGAACATGTTGAACACAATCACCTTCCAAAGAACAGGAAGGATTTGGAACTCCAGACAAATGAATGCCACTTGAGCAATGACTCAAGTGATGAGGACAATGATGAACTTGAACTTCGAACACTAAATCTTAATAAGTTTATTAAACAAAAATCTAAAATAGACAATGAACTTGAACGAAGGAAGAGGCCAAAGAAGAGGAAGGCAACCAAGGATGAATCAAAAACTTCCAAAGGTGAAACGACGAATTGGGCTTTGACGGGCTTCGACTACAAGATAAGTAACTCAACTCTCTTGAATTATTTCGAAATTACATGATGCTCTTCATAATACATTTTCTTTCTAATATATAATTAATTTTCTTGAAAATTACATGTTAAAAAAAAAATGATGAAAATGCAAAATTTATGATCATGCTAGTAGTTTTAAAAATAATCATGAAAAATACATATTTTATGATAAACAAACAAAATGATTGAAAATATGAAATCATGCTTGATGATATAATAATGTTTTGATACCATGATTTTATTCTATGCATGAGATTTTAAAAATCATGTTTATTGGTTTTATAATTATGAATGATGAATCTTGCGATTTTCGATTTTCACGGTAATGAAAGTGCCTTATTGATCTTTGTCGTAATAAAACTTGCACTTTCGATTTTAAAACATGCTACATGTTTGGCATAGATGAAATAAAATCATATGAACTAAAACAACTAAAAAGAGAAAAGTATTTTTCTTGAAAATTTATTTTTCTCTACCGTATTGACTTTTTCACTAAGAGATCAATAAAATTATCTATGCCATTTTGAATCTCTTGAAAGTAATGTTGAGATTTTGATGATGTGTTCTTATTGAAATTTATTGAAATGAATCGTGATTTCTTGGAATTATAACTTGAGAATTCATTTTATAAATCAAAATAACTTGCTGTGATTCTTTCTTTTTGCTATTTGAGTTATCTAAAAAGAATCATAATATGTCTCTTAATATTCATAATTTGTCTACATGATTCGTAAATCTCATTACCAACTCTTCTTGATATTCATTATGTGACGATATGAATACATGAAATATTCATTAATTTATTTTGATGTATACAAATGAAAAGTTATGATCATGCATGGTAAGATATAATTTGACAAAATTGATACCATCATGATATGAAGCATTTATGATTTGCAATGATGCATGCAATACTTGAGCTTTTTAATTATGATGTGATGTATTGCATATGATTTAAACCATGATTTAAAATGCTATGAGTTGTTACTAAAATGATGTATGTTGATTTAATGTCATGAATACTCTAAATGATGAATGTTTGGTATCATGATCAAAATGTTGATAAATAGTTAAAAATTTAAGTATCATGTATGATATGCTCATAATATTGATTGATTTATTCAGTATCATGCATGAATGAAATATAAGGTTTTTGAAATTGTGCATGTTCGAATTTGAAAATATAATGATGCACAAATAAGATTGAAACCTTCCCTTGTCATGATTTAGAAATTAATGTAAAGGGTCTTCCCTTCTCTTTCCCAATGACATAGGGGGAGAAAGAGTTGCTAATGTGCATATCTCAAAGAGAAAATTGCTAGCTTTCGTTTCTTAAAATGTTGAAAATTTTTTGCTAGCTTGTATATTGTAAACTTGCTATCGTACTATCATGATGATGAGCATGTCTTATCTTCATAATTGTATTTGAAAAACTATGGCAAAAATATGTCCGAATGATTGAACTTGTTAAAATTAATTTTCGGACTTCCTTGATTGAATGATCAAATCACTCGACTGCCATGATGACTTTACACAATTACATGCCCTAATAACAGGTTGGAAATTATGTGCTTTGGATATAAAAATTTCCATGATAATAAGCATGTTTTGTCCTCATGATTGTATTTGAAAATCAATAGCACAGCCTTGTCCGAATGCATGAAAGTGTTAATTTCATTTTCGGATATCCTTAACTATTGGCATCCTAACAATTAGATTTTTGAATTATCCTCTTCCAGACTTAATAAGCATATGTCATATCAAGTTTAATTCATATCATTAATTTTTGACATATGGAATCAATCAGCAAATACATCTCTTATACACTTATCATGTGAACAATATTTTATTTTGATAAATGGATTTGATGAAATGATTCCTGCTTATAAATTCCTTCTTGAAAAAGGAAGTCATTTTTACGTGCAAGGATTTGATACATATCTTGATACTTGCAAAAATGAAGTGTTCTTTAATATCTTATCGATTTGAACTTCACATATGGCTTTCCTCCATGTAAAAAGATAACAAATAAAAAGGAAAAAGCAATAAAAGCTATCTCCATGTCATGTTTTCCTTGAGATGTTTGCATAATTGGTATCCTATCACTCACTGTTGGAAAATGACATGAACCAACTTATGGCATCGCACTTATATTTAAAATTTGCTTATATCGTTCTCCTTGTTGTTGATGACAAAGGGGGAGAAATATATAAATTGATACTATGAGTGCCATATTTGAAGAATATGAATAGCTGTCATGAATGCCATATTATGATGAGATATCAAAAGCAGCATTCATATGAATAGGTGCTATGAATGTCATATCATGTTAAGATATCAAGAACTTGAATCGTAATTTTACATATTGATATCTTACCATTTGATGATAGCAAACTTGCATGCTGATAAAACTTGATATTATGTTTTTCATGTAATTAGTTGAACCAATATCACAAACGCTTGATTGTGGTACTTCTCCTTTTTGTTGATGACAAAGGGGGAGAAGTATGTTGATGAGATGACATGTTATGCATAAGTTTATGCATAAGTTCATGATGACGTGTTGCAAGTATTCATCATGAATATTGCAATGACTTGAATTCGGTTTGAATTCAAGATTCTATCAATATGACATATTGATAGGGGGAGTTTATTTAAACTCCGGGAGTTAAGTTTAACTCCATCATCAAGTGGTTGTCATCATCAAAAAGGGGGAGATTGTTGAATCTCGTATTTTGATGATGAAACTAGTTGATATATGTTTATGATTTAATCTGCGTTTTGAGTGACGTAGGATGCTTTGATCAGGATGAGACAATTAAAGCAGGAAAATCATGTTGTGCCGGAGGAACATGTCAGAAGATTGGACGTCGGGCCGGTGGAACGGTCGACATATCGACAGAAGGCTTCGGGCCGTGGACTCGGGCATCGGGCCAAGAAGAGCGGGTATTGTGCCAAGGATATCGGAGTTACGGAGTCAACTGGCCGATTGGGCAATAGGCTGCAGGAGAGGACGATGCGCCGAAGAATCGGACGAAGCGTCGAGGGACCAATGACATGCCGGACAACTTGGTTAATTGCTTAGGATTAATTGTCTCGATCGAAGTTTTATTTTAAGTGTGCAGGATTAACTATGATGGAAGAAAGACATGCAATAGGAGTTGCGCCGAAGTCACGACAATGATCACGTTGCGAGTTCGAGAGTTCGACGGAAGTTCGGACTGTCGTCGGAGGTTCTGCGGGAACAAATCCGAGAAGTCCATAAGCTTGCCAAAGAAGCTCATCGAAACTCGCCAAGTGGATCGTCGCAAGTCCAGGAGTTTGTCGGAAGTCCGTAGGAGCATCACCGAGGGTTCATCGGATGATCGACGGAAGTTCGCCAGAAGCTCGCTGGAAGAAGCGATTGACGCACCGGAGCAAGTTGCAGTAAATGTCTTTGGATAATTCGTAGTTAGCACAATGATTAAGTTGGAAATGGGAGGTGATCCCATTAACTTAATCTTGGGGCAATTGGGCCCCTGAAAGACCCAAATTGGGCCGAATGGATCAACCCATTCGGAGCCTGATTGCTGTGGGAGGTGCAACCGCCCCAGCCAGGAGGTGCAACCGCCTGGCCTCAGTCTCCAAGCGAGACTGGGCGGTGCAACCTCTCCTGACAAGAGGTAGCACCACCTGAACTCGGTCTTCGAGCTCTGGCAAGCGGTGCAACCACCCCAATCAGGAGGTGCAACCGCCTGAGCTCGGTCTTCGAGCTCTGGCAGAGAGGTGCAACCGCCCCTGACAGAGGTTGCACCGCCCAGAGGCTCAGTCTTCGAGCTCTGCCAGGCGGTGCAACCGCCCTAGTCAGGAGGTGCAACCGCTTGATCCCAGAATTCCGTGAATTGACAGTTTTGAGCTCCAAATTTGAATTGGGTTGGGGCCTATAAATACCCCACCCATTCAGCATTGAAAGGAAGCAACTAACACTCGAAATCTTGACATCGTTCTATGATTCTTAGAGCTCAAAATTGTTGTAAAGGCCAAAAGTTCTCCTCCCTCTGTTCTTCAAGTTTTGAGTTGTAAAGAGAGGAGAGAAAATTTCTGTAAGGGTTGTCTCCTAAGCCCGTCAAAAGGAGTGAAACTGTAAAAGGGTGGTTGGCCTTCGCCTATTGAAGGAAGGCCTCTAGTTGACGTCGGTGACCTCGTCGGTGGAGGAAGCCAAAAGTGGAGTAGGTCAAGATTGACCAAACCACTCTAAATCTCGGTTTGCTTTTACTTTGAGCATATTATCTTTACTGCAAACCTCCTCTGAAGCTTACTGCCTTCTGCGCTTTTACGATCGGGTTTCAAACCTTTTACTTTCCGAATCAGCGTTTAGACGTAAATCTGCTTTTTCGTACGATCATCATATTGCTGATTGCGTTTACGTTTTGAGCTTTACCATAACTGCAAACTGCCTTCATACTCTTGCTTAAACTGCATCTTGCCTAATCAAGTGATTTACAAATCAGCACTTAGACGTAAATCAGTTTCTTCGTACGAACGTCGGATTTCAGCTTGCGCCTATATTCTGGTTTTCATCATAGCTGCAAACTCCCTGCATAAATTAACATTAATATTATCTTGCTTAGAATCGGATTTTACAAAGAAATCGTTTTTATCGTTCGAACGCAGCTTTCGATTTTAATCGCAGAAAGTTTTCCGCTATACTAATTCACCCCCCCCCCCCCCCCTCTTAGTGCTCTCGATCCTAAAACTGCCATCCAATATCCTAATGTGATCTCCTCCGGCGCAACGTCAATTCCTCCTGCCTTAATTGTCTAATCCTGATCGAGTAGACCTGCATTACTCAAAATGCAGTTAAATATATAAACACAATCAATTAGTTTCATCATCAAAATCCGAGATTCAACACCTTCATGCGACTTGGGTACTTCGCTAATTTACACTCAAGTTGCTCCGCTCCTCGTTTTGCATTGAGTTGATGGTGGTCCTCGCGCCCACCATTCCACGGATCAGCCCTCCCTTGAGTCGGATCTCCATATCGACTCCAAGTGTGCCTACCTTTGTGTTGCTTTGGGTCGCTCCCCCACTTAATCTCGCAATGCATTCATCAATGCATTCTCTCGAGTGAGATCAGGCGACGACTCCTCGCCGCTTATTCAGTCCATTGAGCTTCGTGGAGTTGTTGTTTGTTGAGGTACTCCTCCTCAACATATGAGGTCCGTCCCACATGATTCTCCCTTTAGAAAGCCGGGACTTATCTCTCCTGGATAACTGTCCCGTTGGAGCAATATCTCTTTTTGTTTCGAAGACCATCATCCCCTTGGACTACTCCGATTTGCGAACAAACTGTGCATTGTTCTGCCTCCTGCAAATGTATTTGCTAGATTGCGACTCCACGTCAATACAGCCCCCGCTGCACCACTCGAGGCCGAGCAACATGCTGAACTCATTGCACACTTCAGCCTCCTACGAATGTATCATTCACATGCCGAAGAGAAAGTTTCAATGCTCCATGGCGCCGAGTTCCAGTCGCCTTGGGATGGCCGCGAACATTCCATCGTCCGCATACAAGCCCATATATGAGTACTGAATTCTTTGATTTAGCAATTCGCCTCACCTCTGTGAGCTTTGCACAACTCTTACGGTCGCTGAGCAACTTATTCCACCTTGTATGGTCTCATCCTTTACTAAGCGCCTCGCTTGCCTTAAGTACCATCAAGTATAGTTGTCAACGTTGAGCCATAGCTCAAACTCACCCATCCCAACCTTTGTGCACTTTGCATTCTTCCAAGCTTGCCTATTCTCGTGGTGCCTCTTACGCGAAGGGTTGGCCATTCTTTTGAATACCAATCTTAGGTGCATGCTCCTCTAAGCGACTCCTTTTCCCTACATCTCCATGCCCGTTTTCCCCCAAACGGTCACGTGTGTGCTGACTGCCCTCAACGCAGCCCCGCTAGGTCCCCCACGTTTGCATGCTAAGTGTTTCTATGAGTACTTGTCCCGCTCTAATACCATCTGTCACGGAGTTAGCTAGTTTTGCCTAAGTAGTGCGGCACCCTTGCGTGTCCGTCCGCAAAGGTCAGCCTCCCCGAAGCCTCCTATGGTCCCTTAGGACCCATAAAAGAGAAAACGGGTTAGAGAAAATGCCTCACTCGGGATCCACAAGCAAACATTCCAGGAAACACTTTATAGACAATGTAAATTACAAACAGACTTTACAAGTTCTGAACAGTAGCACAACAAAGGGTAAAATAGTCCACTATAGATCGAAAATCTCTCAAAGTGTCCACATGACACAACCTTTATTTACAAGCCTAAAGCGACCACCAAACCCAACTAAAATGGGACTATTAAGCCTTCGGCCATCCCTCTACATGTTGTGTAAAGCATGAACATACCAAAATACACGGACATATATAAGCATTACATCGAATATCCTGTTTAGAAGTTTGTCCGTGATAGTTCGTCAGAAGTTCTATCGGAATTGACCGAGAAGTCCCAGAGCTTGCTAAAGAAGCTTATTGGAACTCACTAAGAAGATCATCATGAAGTCCAAGAGCTTGCCGGGAGTCTGCTAGGACATTGCCGAGAGATCGTCGGAAGTTCGTCGGAAGATCGCCAGAAACTCGCCGGAAGAAACCTAGACTTACAGACTTTGTTTTGCTTAGTAAATATCTTAAAATTTATAGTTAGCACATAATAGGGATTAGAATTAGACCAACCCAATTAGGGGATAGTTGGGCCCAGTTTGGGCTGTGTTGTGGCAAGAGAAAGGCCCAAACAGTGACCAAACAAGTGAAACCATCGTGGCACAATCTCCGAGACTATGTCAAGCGGTGGTACCGCTAGTCTGGGTGGTGGTACCACCAAGACTCAATCTCCGAGAGTGTCTAGGCGGTGGTACCACCCTGTGTCAGGCTGCAGGCGATGGTATTGTTGGGAAATCTTGGGGCGACATCATATGCGTAGCGGAAGAACAAGAAAACAAAATCCCCGATTCCCAAAAAGATGTTCGTCGTCGTGCGAAGATTGGTGCGCAAAATCCGCGAAACTCAAAACTGCGTATAGAGTAGATTGTGTTACCTAGGGAGATCTTATATCCCTGTTTTCTTGCAGATCCTTAGGAGAGGGTGAAGGAGGTTAAGCGTCCTCCTCTCTAGCGGTGATCCACACAGCAGGGTTGCGACGACGCTCCTCAAAACTCCAGGCCTGCTCTGAGGTGGAGAGGGAGAGGAGAATAGGAAAGGCAAGCAAAGGCTCTAGCCTATGAAGCTCTAAATCCCTCCTATTTATAGAGGTCCCCTGTCAAACCCTAATGGGTCCTCCCCTAGTGGGTATTGGATCTGCATCTAATAAGACAAGGGCTCCGTCGGATATCTCATATCCGAACCTCTACTCATCGCAATGCCTACCATATGTGTGTGACCCTCTAGGCCCAATATCGAGCTGGCCATGAGTCATACCTGTCAGAACTCCTTCTAACTCAGTGAATTATTATCTTTGTAATAATTCACTCGACTCATCGACTACGGACGTACTAGGCCACTTCGCCATAGTCCCCAGACGATATAGAGGAATCCAATCCATTAGAACTGTCTGTTCTCAGTTATCGTGTACCTATAGTCCCTTATCCATCTAATATCCTAGAGACCGTATATCGAGCATGGAGTTGTTAGACCCATACGGTTTCTACTCGAGTCTCGCTCTAATCGGATTCTCCCGGAGAACTCTTTCTCTCTCAACCCGAATGACCCTGGCCAGGGATTTGTCTGAGCAAGAACACATGGGATATTCCTCTCATGACGCCGAGAGTGGATGATCCTCTATCGACACTCAATAGCCCTCGTAAGATCGACTACCACTCCCAATGACCAACTGTACTAGATCTGGGATAGCCAAACCTATATGTCTGGTATCAAAGAGTGGACCACTCATACAGGACATCCTTGGTGTCTCAAGTCTAAGGACCAGATACACCACTAGGACTACGGAATCGCTGTCTAACAATAAGGCATCATCAACCATCCAGCATTCCGTAAACGGATCAATTAGTGAACTCATTCTCCAGTAAGCACATGTGCTGTATCCCTAGTATCCCTACACGAGCAGCTATGAGACCAGCTGCATCCATCATATGGACGGGTATACAACACACCAGTTTGTCCGGTTATCACGATGTCCCTCTCGAGTAACCTATGACCAGGATTATTTACGAGATGTGTTTAAAGGTGAATCGATCTCATTATAGTGATCTCATCACGATCCGATTCCCATTGCACAAATCCAAGGACATCACAATATATATATGCACATATGCAATAGTTATAAAGTGATATACGCCAAAATATAATAAGTAAAAAGATTCTGTATCAAGTCACACGTGCCATCACTCATATGATTGGCTTGCTGGGCACCTATGACTAGCAGGTATCGTCCAGTGTAGGTGGTGGTACCACACTGTGTCAGGCTACAGGCGGTGGTATCGCCCAGTGTCGGCGATGGTACCGCCCGTACCCTGAAATTTTGGAGGTTTAAATTTTAGGCTCCAAATTTGAATCCATTTGGGGCCTATAAATACCCCAGCTATTCCTGCATGGATAAGCAAGAAATATTGAGCAAAACCCTATGATTCTAAAGTCGTAAACCTTAGAAAGTTGAGTTTCCTCCTAAAGCTTAGAGAGAGTTCTAAGGGAGGTGTGAGAGGGATACCTTGTAAAAGAGGGTTGTAAAAAGTTATCTCCTGAACCTATGAAAAGGAGAAGAGGGGTGTAAAAGGGTAGTTGATCTTTGTCCATTAAGAGAAGACCGATAGTGGATGCCGATGGCCTCAATGGAAGAGGAATCAGCAAAGTGGATGTAGGTCACGATGACCAAACCACTATAAAAATCTGGTTTGTGTTTCTCTTGTGTAATTTACTTTACTATAAACCACTTTACTTGCTTTACAACCACTACACTCTTTCATATGCTTTTAAATTTAATAACTTTACGAAATAGTTTTTTGTCGAAAACAGATTTAATCGTAACGAAGTTTTGAACCGATGTAATTTTTTCCGCTGTACTAATTAACACACCCCCCACCCCCCCCCCCCCCCCCAATCCCCTCTTAGTGCTGACTCTTTTCCTAACAAATCCAACAAAACATGATTGAACTATCAAAAAAGGACATGATGCTTCCATATGGTGGCCTAATCACGAGACTACTCCATGCCTATGATATTGTTATCCCACCCGACGAAGAAGTTATAAAACTAGATAGATTTAGTATCATAAATAGAAACCTACTTCGATGGTTGAGATGTACATTCAAAAATGGTATATGGACTAGACTACCTAGAAGGACTTATCCCCTCCAACCTGAACCTGTACCTGAAACACCAATTTTTAGGGGTAATTAATCTCCTCCAACTGGTCCCCTTGAGGTATCACCTCCAATAGAGTAAGCACCTCCCTCATCTATCGACGATATAGGGACTTGGATGGATCGATTTGAACAATGTCATGATCTACTTGAACAATGCCAAGGTCAAATTTTAACTGAGTTGCAGTAGATTCATCAACAACTCAATACATTGTTTAGACATTTTGACTTGCCACCACCTAAATAATTGTGTATGACATTTTACTGATGACAAAGGGGGAGAAATGGATAAAATTCCTCTCTTTTATTTACTTACTTTGTTGTTTACCTTGATGTTGTAAACTTAAAATGCTGCTTACTTTGATGATTCTGTGCTTTAATGCTGAAAATTTTCATGTTATCTCTTCAAATGATGAGTATGATGATGCAATATCGTGCTTACTTTGATGTTGAAAATTTTTGTGATTTGGACTTGAAAATGGATGTCATGCCTTGACATCATTTCTATTGACAAATACGTGGTATCATCTTTAGATTTGGTAAATCATGATGTGCATGATGATAATAAGTCTAACTTATCAATTTGATGCTTGAATTCAAAGGTCTTGAATTCAAAAGTGTCTTTTCTCAATTATGGCATATAGATAGGGGGAGTTAAGATTAACTCCTTCACCAATTGGTTGTCATTATCAAAAAGGGGGATTGTTGAATCTCAAATTTTGATGATGAAATCAATTGATAAATTATTTAATCTAATCCATGTGTTGAGATATGTGTGCAGGATTAACTACGATAGCAGTAAGGCGTAAAACAGATGATGGGCCAGAGTCGAAGATTCAGACTATATACCAGGAGCTCACCGAGAGTTCATCGTGAGATCACCGGAAGCACGCTGGAAGACTCGCCGAAAGCTCGTCGGGAGATCGCTAGAAGCATGATGGAAGACTAGCCGAGAGTTTATCGGGAGTTCACCGGAAGCACGCCGGAAGATTCGTCGAGAAGTTCGCCGGAGGATCGCCGAAAGAGAAATCGACATACTGGACTAATTGCTTGTCTTAATCATAGTTAGAATCATAAATTAAGTTAGGATTGGGAGGTGATCCCACTAACTTAATTAGGGGCCAACTAGGCCCTTAACATGGCTGAATTGGGCCGGATTGCAATAGCCCATTCAGCACCTGAAATCATGGCCAATGGTGGCACCGTTAGGGCCGACAGTAGCACCGCTTGGTGACCCATTCTCCCAGGTGGTCTAGGCAATGGTACTACCCAGACTAGGTGCTGGTACAACCCAGACTATGCGATGGTACTGTTGGTAGTTTTTACCTACCAGCGGTGGTATCGCCCTTGTCAGGCAGTGGTACCGCTAGTGCAGTGTTAGTGTCAGACTGACACTAGCGGTGGTACCGCCCAACGCAGGTGGTAGTACCACCCATGCCTAGGAAACCCGAGATGAGATATTTTTTGGCTCCAAGTTTGAATCAACTTGAAGCCTATAAATACCCCTCTCATCCCTAGTTAAAATACACAAGCACAGAGAGTTTAAAAGTGAAGAAACGCTGCTACAATCTCTTTAGAAATTCCCTCCTCCACTCTAAGTTTAGATTTCTATAAAAGAGGAGTGAGTGCTTGTAAGGGTTGTCTCATAAATCCGAGAAAAGGAGAAGAGGGGTGTAAAAGGTGGTTGGTCTTCGCCTATTAAAGGAAGACCAATAGTCGATGCCGGTGGCCTTGACGGAAGAGGAATTGGCGAAGTGGATGTAGGTCACAACGACCGAACCACTCTAAAATCTAGTTTGTGTTTTATTTGTGCAATTTACTTTAATTGCAAACCTCATTACTTGCTCTTTACATCCACTACTCTTTTACGAACGCGCTTTCAAGTTAAAATCTTTACAAAATCGGTTTTATCGCAACGAAGTTTTTAAACCGACGTTATTTTACTACTGCACTAATTCACTCCCCCTCGTAGTGCCGACCCCGATCCTAACAATTGGTATCAGAGCCTCGTTTTCTCATTTGGTTTAAAACCCAAAGAGAAATGGCTCTTTTCGGCTTTCAAGAGAGTCACTCTCTCATTTGTCCTCTCTTTTTCAATGGGATAGACTACACTTATTGGAAAACTCGAATGAGAGTTTTCCTGCTTTCTTTGAATCTCAATTTATGGCACATAGTCGAATTTGGTTTTCAAAGGTCTTCTCTTCCAATGAACCATTGGAATGATTTGGAGAAGAAGACTTTTTCTCTAAATGCAAAGGCTATCAATGTCTTATTTTGCGCCTTAGATAAAAATGAGTTTAATTGGGTTTCTACTTGCGAAACGGCTTTCGACATTTGGCATATTCTTGAAACCACTCACGAAGGCACAAGTAGATTAAAAGATTCAAAAAATAATTTTTTAATGTATGATTTTGAACTTTTTTGAATGAAGCCAAGTGAAACCATTGTTGACATGTGTTAGGATCAAGAGCGCACTAAGAGGGGGGGGGGGGGGGGTGTGAATTAGTGCAGTAGAAAAGTTTTGCTATTTCAAAAACCTTATTTCGATTAAAGCTAATTCAACGAGAATGATTTCAACTCAATTCATTTCGGAAGGAATTTGAGCTTGAAGTCTTAAGTGAAAATGCAAGATAGGAGTAAGGTGATTTGCAGCAATGTAAATCACACTAATGAGAAAACGTAGATTTCGTAATGTCTTCGTAGAAAGCTGATCTCGGAAGATGTTTTACATCAAGCGAATGTAGATGTATTTAAAGCATAGTAACGAGGAGAGGCAGTTTGCTATAAAGGAAAGATGCCCAAAATAAATGCACACCGAGATTTTAGAGTGGTTCGGTCATTGTGACCTACATCCACTATTGGCTTCCTCCTCTGACGAGGTCACTGACGTCCACTAGTACAGCTTTTCTCCTTTTGCCGGGCTTAGGAGACAACCCTTACAAGTTTTCACTCCTCTCTTGGATGATCTCAACACTTAGAAAGAAGGAGGAGAACTCTAACTTTTACAACACTTCAACACTTACAAGACTCAAGAGTATTTCAAGAATTTCATTGCTCTTTCATGTAGGAAAGTGTGCGGTATTTATAGACCCTAATGGCATTCAAAAATGGAGCCAAAAAGTGTCTAATCCCATATTTCTAAGGTCCTGGTGGTACCACCGCCATTACTAGGCAGTACTACTGCCTATCATCGGGCATTGGACGGTACTACTGCTTAATATGGGCAGTATTACTACCTGACAGCACTCGAAGACCGAGCTCTGTCGGTACCACCGCTTGACAGGGGTGGTACCACTACTGGCAGTAATAACTGTCAGCAGTACCACCGCCTGACAGGGGCGGTACCATTGCCCAGAAATCCTGGGAGACCGAGTCTTCCAGGCGGTGCCACCGTCGGCCGAGATTTCAAGGGCCGAAGGACTATTCCATTCGGCCCAATTTGGGTTTGTTAAGGGCCCAATTGGCCCCTGATTAAGTTAGTGGGATCACCTCCCAATCTTAACTTAATCTACACTCTAACTATGACAATTAAGACATCATTACCGCAATTCATGTTCCGGTGCGTCAATCGCTCTTCCGACGAGCTTCCAATGAACTTCCGATGAACATCCGACGAACCCTCGGCGATGCTCCGGTAGACTCCCGGTAAGCTTCTAGACTTTAAGACGATCTTCTTGGTGAGTTCCAATGAGCTTCTATGGCAAGGTCCTGGACTTCTCAGCTGGTTTCCGCAGAACTTCCGATGAACGTCGAGAATTCCGACGAACTCTCAAACTCTCAATGTGATCTTGATCTTGACTCCGACATAACATCTGCTGCATGTCTTACTGCCATTGTAGTTAATCCTGCACACTTTTCTCAACATATAGATTAGATAAACAAATGACAATTGACTTCATCATCAAAATCCGAGATTCAACAACATTGACACCCGTTTTACGGATGTCATCAATGGTTTAAAAGCTCTTGGTAAAAACTTTTCGAATTTTGAACTTGTTAACAAAATTTTAAGATCTCTATCTAAAAATTGGAATTTGAAAGTAACAGCAATACAAGAATCAAAAGATTTGAATTATTTCCCTCTTGAAGAACTAATAGGGTCTTTGATAACCTATGAAATGACGTGTAATACACATGAAGAACCAAGAACCACCTTCCAAAGAACAGGAAGGATTTCTGATATAGAACATTTGAAGACCACTCGAGCATAAGCTCAAGTGATGGTGAATAAAAATTACAAATGAAATCTAAAAAGTTCATAAAATAAAAATTAAAATGCAAAAAGAACGGAACTACTTACTTTGAATGCAAAAAAAAGAATAAAACTTAGGAGGAATCGAACTCCTCCGAAGATGAGAAGAAAATCAACAAAGGCAAGGTGGCAAACTACACCTTAATGGATTTCAATGATGAGGTAATCGAAACTCCCTTAATTTATTTTGAAATTATATGATGCTTTTCATAATGCATTTCCTTTTTTTATTTAGTTTAGAAAAAAAATATTTTTCTTAAAAATTGCATGTTTAATAATGTTATGAAAATATAAAAAATTAGGAATCATGTTTATCATGCTAGTAATTTTGAAAATAATCATGAAAATTGCATGTGTTATGTTAAATGAACAAAATGTTAGATTTAAATCTAATGATCCTATGCATATTTCTTCAAGAATAAATAATGTGTATCTTGATAATTTTCTATTTTGATTGAAACCATGCTTGATGTCTTAATGAAAATATTAAGAAGTTTGAAATCATGCTTAATGATGATGCATGGCTTTTGTATGGAAACTAAGCATGAAAAGTTGATTCACCTAAAAAGAAAAATGCATGTCTACAACAAACAAAATGATCTTGATCGAAAATGCTTTATGGAATCAATTTTGATGATGCATAATGATGTAATTATGCAATGAAATTATTGAATATTTTGAAACCAATTTGATTTTAAGTAATGCATAATGATCATGCTTAATGATTTTTTCTTTCGAAATTATGCATGATGATTTTTGTGATTATCAAACTTTGCGATCTTTTGAAAGTTCTTTTTCAGCGTTAATGAATGATGCATGGATTTGACATAAAAGAAATGAACATGCATGTATGAAATCAATCAATAAGTTGAAACAAAAAGAGAGGAAAGTATTTTTCTTGAAAACTTCTCAAATCCCTACCTTATCGATTTTTCACTAAGAGATTAATAAAAATATTTATGCCATTTTGAATCTCTTGAAAGTAATGTTGAGATTTTGATGATTTTGATGATTTGGATTTAAAATGACTTTTATCAAAATCATAATCTTAATTTCTTGAAATAACATGAGATTTTCTTTTATGATCATTTTGATTATTTAAAAGGAGATTTGTCAAAATGATTCATGGAATTTTGAATACATGACTTGATCCTTCATTTGTTTATGAGATGGTTGAAATCTTTGTACCTTTGAGTTCTTCCCTTCTCCTTTCGATTTTTGAAAGTATGCATGTTATATCATGCATACCCAAGAAATGTTTTGATATCATGCATACCCAAGAAATGTTGATTTGACAAATTGAATGAATTGAAATAGAATGATGATTTTTCTCTTAAATATAACTTGTGAAAATTTTTTAATCATTATCTTAATTTCTCGATATTCGATACATGATATTTTTCTATGAATCAAGATTTTTTTATGCTATGATTCTTCTTGTTATTCATCAAAAATTATGTATTCAAATTAACCATGATATGCTACTTGACATCTTGAGAATTTATGACTTGAATTTTATTATGTAAAATTTCTTGTATTCATGAAATGTTTATCTCATTACCAAAATTCTCTTGATATTTCGAATGTGATGAAATGAAATTATGCATGAAATACAAATGAGAAGTTAATGATCATGCATGATAGGATGTAATGAATTTTGACATTTAGATACCATCATTTGAAAAGCTATGATCATGTTGCCAAAATGTGTATCATGAATGCTTGAATATCATGTATGATATGCCCATAGTGATGATTGATTTATTTATATCATGCATGAAGTAAGGATACACATGTAAGGTTTTGAAATTGTGCATATTTCAAGTTAAAACCATAATGATGCAAAAACATATTGAAATAAGGTTGATACTTTACCTTTGTCATAATCTAAAAATGAATATAAAGGGTCTTCCCTTCTTTTTGACAATGACAAAGAGGGAGATAAAATATGCTAGCTCGCACATTTCAAGAAGAAAGCAAAAATTGCACTTCTCAAAAGAGAAGAAAAAACTTGCTTCTTGAACATCTCAAATTGTTAGTTTCCATGTTGTAAAATAATGTAAAATTTTGTTAGCTTGCATATTTGCAAAGGAAGCAAAAATAATCGCACTTCTCAAAAGAGAAGAAATTGCCATCTTGAACATCACCAAGAATTGCTAGCTTGAAATCTCAAGAAGATGCAAAAATATGTTATCTTGCACATCGCAAAGAAAAGCAAATATGCCATCTTGCATATCTTTAAATTTGCTAGCTTGTATGTTATAAAACTTGCATATCTAAAACTTGATAGCTTGCATGTTCAAACATGATATAGCACTTGCTAAATTTTTGCTAAATTTTTGCTAGCTTGTATGATGTAAAACTTGCTATCTTGAACATCACCTAAACTTGCTAGCTTCCAATCTCAAGAGAAGTAACATTGCTATCTTGCTTATCTCAAGAAGCAAAACATGCTAAACTTGCACACCTAGCAAAATTTACAAACTTGCATATTTCAAGAAGCAAGGGTTGCTTTCTTGAACACCTCAAAATTCTTGCTAGCTTGCATGATGATAAAACTGAAGATTATGTTTATTATGCAATGATTTGAACTTGTATCTCTAAATACATGAGAATTGAACTTCTCCTTTTTGTTGATGACAAAGGGGGAGAAGTATGTTGATGTTATGCATGATTTGATCATGACATGTTTGCTTGGATTTTTGAATCCAAGAGTCTCTATCAATATGGCATATTGATAGGGGGAGTTTGTTTAAACTCCGGGAGTTAAGGTTAACTCCATCATCAATTGGTTATCATCATCAAAAAGGGGAAGATTGTTGAATCTCATATTTTGATGATGAAACCAATTAATAATTGTTTATAATTTAATCTACATTTTGAGTGACGTAGGATCCTTCGATCAGGATGAGACAATTAAAGCAGGAAGAATCATGTTGGGCTGGGGGAAAACATGTCAAAAGATTAGACGTCGAGCCAATGGATCGGTCGACGTATTGACAGAAGGCTTCGGGCCATAGATTCGGGCATTGGGCCAAGAAGAGTGGATATTGCACCAAGGATATCGGAGTTGCGGAGTCAACTGACCGATTGGGTAATAGGCCACAAGAGAGGACGATGCACTGAATAATCGGACGAAGCGTCGAGGGACCAATGACATGCTAGACAATATGATTAATGCTTAGTATTAATTTTCTAGATCGAAATATGTTTTTATATGTGTATGATTAACTACGATAGCAAGGCATGAAGCAAAATGAAGTCCTGGAATCAAGGACGTGACTTCGTTGGGAGTTCGAGAGTTCGTCGGAAGTCCGAACGTTCGTTGAAAGTTCTGGCAGAACCAGCCAAGAAGTCTCAGAGCTTGCAGGAGAAGCTCGTCGGAACACACCAAGAAGATCGTCGTGAAGTCCAGGAGCTTGCCGGGTGTCCGTCGGAACATTGCCGAGAGATCGTCGAAAGTTTGCCGGAAGCTCGCTGGAAGAAACCAAGATATAGAGACTTATTTAGCTTAGCAAATGTCTTAGGAATCGTAGTGAGCATGTAATTAGGTTTGGATTTGGGCCTAGGGGCTAGCTAGGCCCATGTAAGAACTGTGTTGGGCCCAATGAGAGGCCCAAACAGTGCCCCAAGAAGTCTCACCGTCGTGGCACAGTCTTCGAGATTATGTCTAGCGGTGGTACCACCAGTCTGGGCAGTTATATAACCCCTGGCAGGGTACCAAGCAATGGTACCGCTAGTCTAGGCAGTGGTACCACCCAGAATAGCCTCCCTAGTGGTGGTACCACCCAATTTCAGATTGACACTAGCGGTGGTACCGCCTAGTGTTAGATTGACACTAGCGGTGGTACCGCCCAATGCAGGCAGTGGTACCGCCCGTGCCCGAGAAACCCGGGATGAGATATTTTTAGGCTCCAAGTTTGAATCAACTTGAAGCCTATAAATATCCCTCTCATCCTTGGTTAAAATACACAAGCACAGAGAGTTTAAAAGTGAAGAAAGGCTACTACAATCGCTTTAGAAATTCCCTCCTCCACTCTAAGATTAGAATTCGGTAAGAGAGGAGTGAGTGCTTGTAAGGGTTGTCTCCTAAACCCGAGAAAAGGAGAAGAAGGTTATAAAAGGTGGTTGGTCTTCGCTTATTGAAGGAAGACTAATAGTGGATGCCGGTGGCCTTGACGGAAGAGGAATTGGCGAAATGGATGTAGGTCACGACGACCGAACCACTCTAAAATCTGGTTTGTTTTTTATTTGTGTAATTTACTTTAATTGCAAACCTTCTTACTTGCTCTTTACATCCACTACTCTTTTACAAACACGCTTTCAAGTTAACATCTTTGTGAAACCAGTTTTATCGCAATGAAGTTTTTAAACTGACATTATTTTTCCACTGCACTAATTCACCCCCCCTCTTAGTGCCGACCCCGATCCTAACAAGTATTATTTCTATTATCTTGAGGACCAAAAGGTCAAGAGAGCGATATTTCTTGAGAAGGAACACATTCTTGGCAAAGACAGTGGGAGCATGATAGAGTTGAGCGAGGATGGAGAACCTAGCTCAAGCACCACTCTACAGCCTGAGTCTATTCAGGTACCTAATACACAAGTTCCAACTTTACATAGGTCTGACAGAGTATCCCATCCTCTTGAGAGATATGTGGGATATATTAGAGGAAAGGTTGTTGAGGACATTGATCCTCAGACCTACGAGGAGACTATTATGAGTATAGACTCCGGGAAGTGGCAAAAAGCCATGAATTTTGAGATGGATTCTATGTACTCCAACAAGGTTTGGAACCTAGTTGATGTGCCCGAAAGTATTATACCCATCGGTTGCAAGTGGATCTTTAAGAAAAGGATCAGAGTAGCTGGAAAGGTATAGACCTATAAAGCAAGACTAGTTGCTAAGGGGTATCGTCAAAGGCAAGTTGTTGACTATGATGAAACCTTCTCACCCGTAGCAATGCTAAAATCCATCCGAATTCTATTGGTTATTGCAACACACTATGATTATAAAATCTGATAGATGGATGTGAAAAACTGTATTCCTCAATGGGAACCTTGAGGAGGAGTTGCATATAATACAACTTGAGGGATTCGTATCCAAAGATTGCCCAGATAAGGTGTGCAGGTTACTTAGATCCATTTATGGACTAAAGCAAGCTTCTCGAAGTTGGAACATAAGATTTGATGAGGTAATAAGATCTTATAACTTTGTTAAGAACGAAGATAAGCCTTATGTGTACAGGAAGGTAAGTAGGAGCGCTATCACCTTTTTAGTGTTATATGTGGATGACATCCTGATCATTGGGAATGATATAGGAATGCTATCTATAGTAAATGCTTAGTTATCTAGACATTTCTCCATGAAGGACTTATGGAAAGCATCATATATCTTGGAGATTTAGATCTATAGAGATAGATCCAAGAGGATGCTTGGCTTATCCTAGTCCAAGTACATAGACATTATTGTCAAAAGGTTTGTCATGAAAAATTCTAAGAGAGGTCTTATACTGATGAGACATGGGATATTGCTTTCTTGGAGTATGTCCCTAAAAACTCCTGAAGAAAGGGCGAATATGGATATGATACCCTATACATCAGCAATAGGGTCTATCATGTATGTCATGCTATGTAGTAGGCTTGATATAGCACATGCTCTAAGTGTCAAGAGTAGGTATCAAGCGGATCCAGACTTAGAGTACTGGAAAGCAGTAAAGTATATCCTTAAGTACTTGAGAAGGACTAAGGATCTTTTACTAGTATATGGAGATAGTAGCCTTAGGGTTGAAGGCTACACAGACTCAATTTTTCAATTTGATGTTGATAATAGCAAGTCTAATTCGGGGTATGTGTACATCTTGAATGGAGGAGCAGTGTGCTAGAAAAGTTCCAAGCAAGATACTACTGTTGACTCAACCACAGAGGTGGAGTACATTGTTGCAGTAGAGGCAGCAAAGGAGGAAGTCTGGATGAACAAGTTCATCACAGATCTATGAGTCGTGCTAAGCAGCAAAGAGTCGATTCCCTTATATTGTGACAATTACAGGGCGATTGCTCAAAAAAGGGAACTTAGGTCTCATCAAAAGTGTTCTGAGGAGGTTTCAACTTATTAGAGAGATCATGACCCAAAGAGATGTAGTAGTGGAAAGAGTTCCATCCGAAGATAACATTGCAAATCCACTAACAAAGACATTGTCTTAGATTGTCTTTGAGCGTCACAAGGGTCTGATGGGGATCAGACACATAGGTGATTGGCTTTAGGTCAAGAGAGAGATTGCAAGTCATATGTGCTCTACAAGCCAATCACGTGAGTGATCACACGTGTGACTCGACACACAATCTTTTTGGCTTATTATATTTATTGCATTTATCACTTTATATTGCTTGTTGCATATATGCATGTATTTATTGTGATATCCTTGGATCTATGCAATGAGAATCAGATCCTGATGAGATCAAGATAATTAGATATATTCGGCTTTAAACACAGATCCTAAATAATCCCGATCATAGGTTACTGAAGAGGGACATCGAGATAACCGGACAGACTGGTGTGCTATATACCCGTCCATATGATGGATGCAACTGGTCTCATAGCTACTTGTGTGGGGACACTAGGATATAGTACAGGTGCTCATTGGAGAATGAGTTTACTGATTGATCCGCTTATAGAATGCTGGATGGTTGATGATACCTTATTATCAGACAATGATTTCGTAGTCCTAGTGGTGTATCTGGTCCTTAGACTTAAGACATCGAGGATGTCCTGTATGAGTGCTCCATTCTTTGATATCAAACTTATAGGTTTGGATGTCCCAAATCTAGTATAGCTGGTCATCGGGAGTGGTAGTCAAGCTTACGAGGGCTATTGAGTATCGATAGAGGATCATCCACTCTCAGTATCATGAGAGAAATATCTCATGTGTTCTTACTCAAACAGATCCCTGGCCAGGTTCATTCGGATCGAGAGAGAAAAAGTGTACTCTGGGAGAATTCAATTAACTCAAGACTCAAGTAGAAATCGTATGGGTTTGATGGCACCATTCCTGGTATACAGTCTTTAGGATATTAGATGGATGAGGGACTATAGGTATATGGTAACTGAGGATAGACAGGTCCAATGGATTGGATTTCCCTGTATTGTCTAGGGACTACGGCGTAGTGGCCTAGTACGTCCGTAGTCGATGAGTCTAGTGAATTATTATGGAGATAATAATTCACTGAGCCAAAAGGAGTTCTGACAAGTATGACTCATGGCTAGCTCGATATTAGGCCTAGAGGATCATACATATATGATAGGCATTGCAATGAGTAGAGGTTCGGATATGAGATATCCGCCGGAGCCTCTATCTTATTGGATATCCAATAAGCCCCTGAATTATTGGATCCCATGGACGAGATCCAATAAAAGCCCATAACAGATTATTGGATAGATATCCACTAATCTAAGATGCTTGGTTAGTTGTATGGAGATCCAATACCCAATAGGGTAGGATCCATTAGGGTTAAATTGATAGAAGACCTCTATAAATAGGAGGGAACTGGTGGTTCATAGGCTAGAGCCTTTTTTGGTTGCCTTCTCCTATTCTCCTCCACCTCTCTATTGAATCTTAGATTTTGATAATGAAATCAATTATAAATTGTTTGATCTAATCTATCTATTGAGAAAAGTGTGCAGGATTGCCTACGATAGCAGTAAGATATAGAGCAGGTGTTGTGCCAGAGTCAATATCGAGATCTCGTTGGGAGTTCAAGAGTTCATTGGAATTCCGGACGCTCGATAGAAGTTCTACCGGAACCAACTGAGAGGTCCAGGAGCTTGCCAAAAAAGCTCGTCGGAACTCACCAAGAAGATCGTCGTAAAGTCCAAGAGCTTGTCGGGAGTCCGCCGAAACATTGTCTGGAGTTCGTAGGAATTTCGTCGAAAGTTCACCGGAAGATCATCGGAAGCTCGTCGGAAGAGCAATTGACATACCGAAACAAGAAGTGCTCTAATTATGTCTTAGTTATTGTATTTAGATAAAAAATAGAGTTTCTATTGGGAGGTAATCCCACTGACATAGTTAGGGCCCAATTGGGCCCTTAACAAGGCTGAATTAGGTCGAATTGAACAGCCCATTCTGCCCCTCAAAACATGGCCAACGGTGGCACCGTCAGGGCAAGCTGTGGCACTGCCTGAGAGATGTTGAATCTCATATTTTGATGATGAAACCACTTGATATGTGTTTATGATTTAATCTACGTTTTGAGTTATGCAGGTCTACTTGATCAGGATTAGACAGTTAACGTAGGAGGAATTGACGTTGCGCTGGAGGAGATCACGTTAGAAAATTGGATGGCAGAAGGCTTCGAAAGTCGGGCATCGGGCCAACCAATGACGTGCCGGGCAACATAATGTCAATTCGCGTTGTAATAATTGTCTAGATCGGAGTAGAGTTTTGGCTTGTGTGTGCAGGATGATAACGATGGAGACAAAAAGCGAAATAAAGTGTCGGAGTCAAACGTGAAGGATTTATTGCGAGTTCGAGAGTTCGATGGAAGTCTGAAGGTTCGTCGGGAATGCTGCCGGAACTAGCCGAGAATGAGTAGGGAGCTTACCGAAGGGTTTTTCGGAAGCTCACCGGAAGGTTCGTAGGAAGTTCATGGAGCTCGCCGAGAAAGATCGGAGCTTGCCTAAGAAGCTCGTTGGAACTCGCCAAGATCAAATCGTGAAGTCTAGGAGCTTGCCAGGAGTCCGTAGAATGGTTTCCGAGAGTTCGTCGGAAGATCGTCGGAAGTTCTCCGGAAGCTCGCCGGAAAAAGTCTTAACTTGTGGACTTTGTAATAGCTTAGGAAATGTCTTTAAATTCGTAGTTTGCATGTTAATTAGGGTTAGGATTAGATGTTAATCCTATAACCTAAGTAGGGGCCAATTGCGCCCGAGTTCGGACTGGTTTGGGCCACGTTTGGAGCCCAACCAGTGAGCTGAAATAGTGTAGGCGGTGGCACTGCCAGAATAGGCGGTGGCACCACCTAGAACCCGAGAACTGAGCGGTGGCACCGCTGGACTAGGCGGTGGCACCGCCCAGCACCCGAGAGGTCAGGCGGTGGCACCGCCAGCCTCGGAAACCCAAGAGAATTTAAATTTTGGAGCCCAAATTTGAATCCTCTTGGGGCTTATAAATACCCCTCAATTCTCAACAGAGAACACAACCTTTGAGAAGCAAGAGATTGAGATAAAAGTCTTAGCAAAGTCTTTAGCAAGTTTTTGTTTTCAATTGCTTGAGTGTTCACCTCCTTCTTTCTCTTTGAAAATTTGTAAGAGAGTGAACCACTTGTAAAAGGTTGTAAGAGGGGTATTTATCCTTCCACTTCAAAGTGATTTGCTAGTGGAAGTTGGGAGCCTCATCGAAGAAGGCTTCACAAGTGGATGTAGGTCGCATGACCGAACCACTATAAATCGGTTTGCGTTAATCTTATTGTCATTTATATTACTGCAAACCATCTTCACTTTGATGCTCTACTTCTTTGTCTCCTTCTTATGTATCCCTTCAAGTTTAAATGTAATTGAAACGGTTTCAAACGAAACATTGCTTTTATAGTACGAAGTTTTCGAAAGTGTTTAAATCGTCAAAAGTTTATCGTACTTTACCGCTGCACTAATTCACCCCCCCCTCTTAGTGCCACTCTGATCCTAATAATTGGTATCAGAGCCCAGTATTTCTCATTTCGGATTTACACCCGAAATAAATGGCTCTTCATGGCTTTCAAGAGGGCTTATTGGTTGTTCGTCCACCGTTGTTTAACGGATTGAACTACACTTATTGGAAAACTTGAATGAGAGTTTTTTTGATTTTTATGAATTTGGATTTATGGAATATCGTTGAAAACGGTTTTCAACGTCCCTCTAAACCGATGAACGTCCCTCTAAACCGATGAACTACACTTGATGGTTGTTATGAAGAAATTTGTTTTTCGATCCTAAATGATTGATGATATATATATATTTTTTGGCACAAAAAGGACAAAGGCATACTTATATGAAACAACTAAATAGATAAAAGTATTTTTCTTGAAAATTCTTGGTTTGATGAATCTATTTTATCATCTTTTTATGAATATCTTGAAAATGATTTTGATTTGATGATTTGAATTTGAATGAGCTTTATCTTGATTTTTCGAGATTTATAACTTGAGATTTACTCTATAAAAATCAAGATCTTGTATCCTCAATGTTCCTTTTTAGCATCTATTATCCAAATGAATTATGATTGGTATCATTGCCATATTTCTTCTTATCGTGCACTAAAGAGAAAATTTTTCTAAATGAATCGTGATATTTCGGAACCACAATTCTTTTTATGATTCATAATGAATTGAGAAATTTTATATGCTTGAATTAATATCTTATTCTAAGATTGAATGAATTTTATCTATATCATGATCTCCTAAGATTTTTTCTTGATTATTTAAGAGGAGATTTTTCAAAACAAAACGTGTCTTCTATTATTATCTTTTCATGATATGATTTTCATGCAATTCCTTGTACTCATGAAATATTTATCTCATCACCCAATAACTCTTCTTGATATTCCTTATGTGATGAAACAAAATAATGCATGAAATTCAAATAAGAAGTTAATGATCATGCATGATAGGATGTAATGAATTTTGACATTTAGATACTATCATTTGAATAGCTATGATCATGTTGCCAAAATGATTTATCATGAATGCTTGAATATCATGTATGATAAGCCGATATTGATGATTGATTTATTTGTATCATGCATGAAAAATAAAAGATATAGTTTTGAAATTGTGCATGTTCGAATTTGAAAATATGATGATGCATAATGATTAAATTGTGCAATGAAAATATTAAACATTTTGAAACCATGTTTTAGTGTCATGCATAATGATCATGCTTAATAAATTTCGAAATTATGGATGATGAATCTTTTACGATTTATGGATCATTGATTTTTACCATAATGAAAGTACCTTATTGATTTTTGTTGTAATAAATCTTACTCTTTCGGTTTTAAACATGATAAATGTTTTTATTTGGTATAAATGAAACAAAATCATATGTTTTGAAATAATCGAAAAGAGGATAACATTCTTGAAAATTATTTTGCTCAATCTTATTGATTTTGATGAATCCATTTGTATCATCTTTGTGAATCTCTTGGATTTTGATAATGATTTTGATGATTTAAATTTGAATAATTTTTTATTGAAATCATGATCTTGATCTCTTGAAATTCATAACATGAAATCCTTTATGAATCAACATTTTCTTTTCTTTTTAAAAGGAGATTTGTCGAAATGTTTCATAGTCTTTTAGTATTCATAATCTTGACAATTATGTTTTGAAACTTTATGTAAACCAAGAATATTCATCATGATTCTCTCTTTGAATATTTAAAGAGGAGAATTTTCTAGATGGTTCATGATTTTGATGATTGAATATTTGATATGCATGAATTGAGATCTTGCTCTCCTACCACTCTTTTTGCTATTCACCAAAAGGAAGACTAATTCTAATAAACCATGATATGCTATATGAATTTTATTGTATTCATGAAGTAAGATCTCATCACTAATTTTTGTTTATATTCCTTCTTGTGATGATATGAATGTATGGAACACTTATGATATGATTTTTTATACAATTCCATTTTTCGTGAAATATTAATCTCATCACCCAATTAATTCCTCTTGATACTCCAAATGTGATGAAGTGAAATTATGCATGAAATACAAATGGGGATAAGTTTTTGGTAGGATATAATTTGACAAATTGATACCATCATGATATGAAACATTTATGATTTGCAATGATATCTGCAATACTTGTGCTTTCTAATTATGATGTGATGTATTACATATGATGTAAATCATGATTTAAAATACTATGAGTTGTCGCTAAAATGATGTATTATAAATATTGATTTAATGTTTTGTATCATGAATACTCTAAATGATGAATATTTGGTATCATGATCAAAATGTTGACAAATAGTTAAAAATTTTAGTATCATGTATGATATCCTTATAATGTTGATCGATTTATTCAATATCATGCATGAATGAATATAAGGTTTTTGAAAATGTGCATATTCTAATTTGAAAATATGATGATGCACAATTAAGATTGATACTTACCTTTGTCATAATTGATGTAATGGGTCTTCCCTTCTTTTTGACAATGACAAAGGGGGAGATAGCTTGCTTGCACAAGTCAAGAAGATGCAAAAACTTGATTGCTTGCTTGCCTATCTTAAGTAGCAAAGATTGCTAACTTGCTTATTTCAAGAAGCAAAAGTTGTCTTCTTGAACATCATTATCTTGCCCATCTCAAGAAGCAAGACTTGCAACCTGCACATTGCAATAGGAAGTAAGAATCGATCGCTTACACACTTCAACAAGAAAGCTATCTTGTATTTGCTTTTGAAATTTTTACTAGCTTGTATGTTACAAAACTTTTCACTTTTTCAAATACTTTGCTAGCTTGCACTTTGTAAAGGAAGCAAAAATAACACTTCTCAAAAGAGAAGAAAAACTTACTGTCTTGAACATCTTTAATATGCTAGCTAGCATAATGTACAATTTGCTATTTTGAATATTACAAAGAAATACTATCATGCACATTGCAAAGAAAAGCAAAGTGCAATCTTGCACAAGAAGCAAGTGTTGAATTGCCATGATTGAACTTAAGAATCTTGCTATACTTTTGTGCTTATATGTTGTGATGAAAATCTAGCTTTATGTTGCAAAAACTTGCATATCTTTTAAAATAGCTAGAGCTACTTCTCCTTTTTGTTGATGACATAGGGCGAGAAGTATATTGATGACTTCATGCATTGAATTAAATATTTTATATATTTGCATGATAGTTTAAATGTTTTTCATAACATGTGATGAATGTTACTTGGATTTGGGATAATCCAAGTGTTCTATCTATGGCATATTGATAGGGGGAGTTTAGTTAAACTCCGGGGAGTTAAGGTTAACTCCGTTAGTCATCAATTAGTTGTCATCATCAAAAAGGGGGAGATTGTTGAATCTCGGATTTTGATGATGAAACTAATTGATTGTGTTTAAATGTTTGACTACATTTTGAGTGATACAGGTCTACTCGATCAGGATTAGACAATTAACGCAGGAGGAATTGACGTTGCGTCGGAGGAGATCACGTCAGGATATTGGATGGCAGAAGGCTTCGGGCGTCGGGCATCGGGCCAAGGAGAGCGAAATTGCGCCAAGGATATCGGGGTTGCAGAGGTCAACCGCCGATTGGGCAACAAGCCGCAAGAGAGGACGATGCACCGAAGAATCGGACGAAGCGCCAACCAATGACGTGCCGGGCAACAGAATGTCAATTTGCGTTATAATAGTTGTCTAGATCGGAGTAGAGTGTTTGCTTGTGTGTGCAGGATTAACTACGATAACGACAAAGACATAAAGCAAAACAAAGTGCCGGAGTCAAGCGCGAAGGATTCGTTGGGAGTTCGAGAGTTCGACGGAAGTCCGAAGGTTCGTCGGGAATGCTGCCGGAACTAACCGAGAATGAGTAGGGAGCTTGCCGAAGGGTTTTTCGGAAGCTCGTCGGAAGGTTCGTTGGAAGTTCGCGGAGCTCGCCGAGAAAGATCGGAGCTTGCCGAAGAAGCTCATCGGAACTCGCCAAGATCAAATCGTGAAGTCTAGGAGCTTACCGGGCGTCCGCAGAATGGTTTCCGAAAGTTTATCGGAAGACCGACGGAAGTTCGCCAGAAGCTCGCCGGAAGAAGTCTTGACTTACGGACTTTGTAATAGCTTAGAAAATGTCTTTAAATTCGTAGTTAGCATGTTAATTAGGGTTAGGATTAGGTGTTAATCCTATAACCCAAGTAGGGGCCAATTGGACCCGAGTTCGGACTGGTTTGGGCCAAGTTTGGAGCCCAACCAGTGAGCTGATTTAGCCTAGGCGGTGGCACCGCCTGGGCTGGGCGGTGGCACCGCTTGGCTGGGCGGTGGCACCTCCAGTAGCGGGAACCCAAAGAGAATTCAAATTTTGAAGCCCAAATTTGAATCCTCTTGAGGCCTATAAATACCCTTCAAATCTCAGCTGAGAGAGTAACTTTTTGAGCAGCAAGTGTTTGAGAGAAAGGCCTTAGAAAAGTGTTAGCTTGTCTTGTTTTCAATTTGCTAGTGTTCACCTCCTTCTTTCTTTCTGAAAATCTGTAAGAGAGTGAACCGCTTGTAAAAGTTGTAAGAGGGGTATTCACCCTTCACTTTCAAGAGATTTGCTAGTGGAAGGTGGGAGCCTCATCGAAGAGGGGCCTCGCAAGTGGATGTAGGTCATTTGACCGAACCATTGTAAAATCGGCGTAATCTCTGGTTTGCATTTACTTATTGTCATTTATATTACTGCAAACCATTTGCACTTTAATGCTATACTGCTTAGTCTCCTTCTTACATATGCCTTCAAGTTAAAACGCAATCGAAATGGTTTCAAACAAAACGTTGCTTTTATCGTATGAAGTTCTCGTAAGTGTTTAAATCGTCAAAAGTTTATCGTATTTTACCGCTGCACTAATTCACACCCCCCTCTTAGTGCCGCTCCGGTCCTAACAATTGTTATCAGAGCCATGGTTTTCTACTTTGGTTTAACACCCAAATAGAAATGGCTCTTTATGGCTTTCAAGAGGGTCACTCTCTCATTCGTCCTCCCTTTTTCAATGGGACGGACTACACTTGTTGGAAAACTCGAATGAGAGTTTTCTTACTTTTTTTGGATTTGAATTTATGGGACATAGTCGAAAATGGATTTGAAATGTCTTCTCTCCCAATGAACCATTGGAATGATTTGGAGAAGAAGATGTTTTCTTTAAATGTAAAGGCTATGAATGCCTTATATTGTGCACTTGACAAAAGTGAATTTAATCGCGTTTCGATGTGTGACTCGGCTTTTGATATTTGGAGAACTCTAGAGGTCACTCATGAAGGCACTCGCCGAGTGAAAGAGTCCAAAATCAATATTCTTGTGCATTCTTACGAACTTTTCCAGATGAAACCAAGTGAGTCCATCGGAGACATGTACACCCGGTTCACGGATGTCATCAATGGACTCAAAGCTCTTGGTAAAAGTTTTTCTAATTTTGAACTAGTCACTAAAATCTTAAGATCCCTTCCAAAAAGTTGGGATCCAAAAGTTACGGCCATTCAAGAGGCCAAGGACCTTAAAACATTCCCTCTCGAAGAACTTATTGGGTCTCTACTGACCTACGAAATGAACAATGTGACAAAAAAAAAACTCAAGAACAACCTTCCAAATGATAGGAAGGATTTGGGACATAGAACACATGAATACCACTCGAGCATAAGCTCAAGTGATGGTGAACTTAAACTACAAATAAAACAAAAATTAAAAAGCAAAAAGAATGGAACTACTTGCTTTGAACGCAAGAAGAACAAAAGTTGGGATGAATTGAGCTCTTCCGAAGACGAGGAGAAAATCAAGAAAGGCGAGGTGGCAAACTATGCCTCACCCTCTTACAACAATGAGGTAATCAAAATCCCACTAATTTATTTCGATATTACATAATACTTTCTTGAGTTATTTTTAATTTAGTTTAGGATTAATTTTCTTGAAAATTGCATGTGTTATGTTAATGCAGTAAAATGTTAGATATAAATCTAATGCTTATACACCTAGTAAGATTAATCTTATATATGTGATTGAGAAGCAAGAATTTGTATTTTGACGATTTCCATATTGATTTTCAATGACGATGCATAACTTTTGAATGGAAGGCTTGATGATTTTTTTTTAAACCTTGTCTTTGGTTTTCAAACATGATGTATGGTTTTGACATATGAACAAAATTTGAGCATGCTAAGATAAAGTTAATCATATAAATTAAAACTAAAGAAGTTATAGTTATCTATAAGAATCATTCAAAATTATGTTCAATAAAAATGCAAAATGATGGAATGAAAATATTAAATGTTTTAATACCATTTTATGCATGAGATTTTAAAAGTTATACATAATGATCTTGATGGTTGTTATGAAGAAATTTGTCTTTCGATCCTAAATGAATGATTATATATATATATTTTTTGGCACAAAAAGGACAAAGGCATACTTATATGAAACAACTAAATAGATAAAAGTATTTTTCTTGAAAATTCTTGGTTTGATGAATCTATTTTATCATCTTTTTATGAATATCTTGAAAATGATTTTGATTTGATGATTTGAATTTGAATGAGCTTTATCTTGATTTTTTGAGATTTATAACTTGAGATTTACTCTATAAAAATCAAGATCTTGTATCCTCAATGTTCCTTTTTAGCATCTATTATCCAAATGAATTATGATTGGTATCATTGCCATATTTCTTCTTATCGTGCACTAAAGAGAAAATTTTTCTAAATGAATCGTGATATTTCGGAACCACAATTCTTTTTATAATTCATAATGAACTGAGAAATTTTATATGCTTGAATTAATATCTTATTCTAAGATTGAATGAATTTTATCTATATCATGATCTCCTAAGATTTTTTCTTGATTATTTAAGAGGAGATTTTTCAAAACAAAACGTGTCTTCTATTATTATCTTTTCATGATATGATTTTCATGCAATTCCTTGTACTCATGAAATATTTATCTCATCACCCAATAACTCTTCTTGATATTCCTTATGTGATGAAACAAAATAATGCATGAAATTCAAATAAGAAGTTAATGATCATGCATGATAGGATGTAATGAATTTTGACATTTAGATACTATCATTTGAATAGCTATGATCATGTTGCCAAAATGATTTATCATGAATGCTTGAATATCATATATGATAAGCCGATATTGATGATTGACTTATTTGTATTATGCATGAAAAATAAAAGATATAGTTTTGAAATTGTGCATGTTCGAATTTGAAAATATGATGATGCATAATGATTAAATTGTGCAATGAAAATATTAAACATTTTGAAACCATGTTTTAGTGTCATGCATAATGATCATGCTTAATAAATTTTGAAATCATGGATGATGAATCTTTTACGATTTATGGATCATTGATTTTTACCATAATGAAAGTACCTTATTGATTTTTGTTGTAATAAATCTTACTCTTTCGGTTTTAAACATGATAAATGTTTTTATTTGGTATAAATGAAACAAAATCATATGTTTTGAAATAATCGAAAAGAGGATAACATTCTTGAAAATTATTTTGCTCAATCTTATTGATTTTGATTAATCCATTTGTATCATCTTTGTGAATCTCTTGGATTTTGATAATGATTTTGATGATTTAAATTTGAATAATTTTTTATTGAAATCATGATCTTGATCTCTTGAAATTCATAACATGAAATCCTTTATGAATCAACATTTTCTTTTCTATTTAAAAGGAGATTTGTCGAAATGTTTCATAGTCTTTTAGTATTCATAATCTTGACAATTATGTTTTGAAACTTTATGTAAACCGAGAATGTTCATCATGATTCTCTCTTTGAATATTTAAAGAGGAGAATTTTCTAGATGGTTCATGATTTTGATGATTGAATATTTGATATGCATGAATTGAGATCTTGCTCTCCTACCACTCTTTTTGCGATTCACCAAAAGGAAGACTAATTCTAATAAACCATGATATGCTATATGAATTTTATTGTATTCATGAAGTAAGATCTCATCACTAATTTTTGTTTATATTCCTTCATGTGATGATATGAATGTATGAAACACTTATGATATGATTTTTTATACAATTCCATTTTTCGTGAAATATTAATCTCATCACCCAATTAATTCCTCTTGATACTCCAAATGTGATGAAGTGAAATTATGCATGAAATACAAATGGGGATAAGTTTTTGGTAGGATATAATTTGACAAATTGATACCATCATGATATGAAACATTTATGATTTGCAATGATATATGCAATACTTGTGCTTTCTAATTATGATGTGATGTATTACATATGATGTAAATCATGATTTAAAATACTATGAGTTGTCGCTAAAATGATGTATTATAAATATTGATTTAATGTTTTGTATCATGAATACTCTAAATGATGAATATTTGGTATCATGATCAAAATGTTGACAAATAGTTAAAAATTTTAGTATCATGTATGATATCCTTATAATGTTGATCGATTTATTCAATATCAAATGAATATAAGGTTTTTGAAAATGTGCATATTCTAATTTGAAAATATGATGATGCACAATTAAGATTGATACTTACCTTTGTCATAATTGATGTAATGGGTCTTCCCTTCTTTTTGACAATGACAAAGGGGGAGATAGCTTGCTTGCACAAGTCAAGAAGATGCAAAAACTTGATTGCTTGCTTGCCTATCTTAAGTAGCAAAGATTGCTAACTTGCTTATTTCAAGAAGCAAAAGTTGTCTTCTTGAACATCATTATCTTGCCCATCTCAAGAACCAAGACTTGCAACCTGCACATTGCAATAGGAAGTAAGAATCGATCGCTTACACACTTCAACAAGAAAGCTATCTTGTATTTGCTTTTGAAATTTTTACTAGCTTGTATGTTACAAAACTTTTCACTTTTTCAAATACTTTGCTAGCTTGCACTTTGTAAAGGAAGCAAAAATAACACTTCTCAAAAGAGAAGAAAAACTTACTGTCTTGAACATCTTTAATATGCTAGCTAGCATGATGTACAATTTGCTATTTTGAATATTACAAAGAAATACTATCATGCACATTGCAAAGAAAAGCAAAGTGCAATCTTGCACAAGAAGCAAGTGTTGAATTGCCATGATTGAACTTAAGAATCTTGCTATACTTTTGTGCTTATATGTTGTGATGAAAATCTAGCTTTATGTTGCAAAAACTTGCATATCTTTTAAAATAGCTAGAGCTACTTCTCCTTTTTGTTGATGACATAGGGGGAGAAGTATATTGATGACTTCATGCATTGAATTAAATATTTTATATATTTGCATGATAGTTTAAATGTTTTTCATAACATGTGATGAATGTTACTTGGATTTGGGATAATCCAAGTGTTCTATCAATGGCATATTGATAGGGGGAGTTTAGTTAAACTCCGGGGAGTTAAGGTTAACTCCGTTAGTCATCAATTAGTTGACATCATCAAAAAGGGGGAGATTGTTGAATCTCGGATTTTGATGATGAAACTAATTGATTGTGTTTAAATGTTTGACTACATTTTGAGTGATACAGGTCTACTCGATCAGGATTAGACAATTAACGTAGGAGGAATTGACGTTGCGTCGGAGGAGATCACGTCAGGATATTGGATGGCAGAAGGCTTCGGGCGTCGAGCATCGGGCCAAGGAGAGCGAAATTGCGCCAAGGATATCGGGGTTGCGGAGGTCAACCGCCGATTGGGCAACAAGCCGCAAGAGAGGACGATGCACCGAAGAATCGGACGAAGCGCCAACCAATGACGTGCCGGGCAACAGAATGTCAATTTGCGTTATAATAGTTGTCTAGATCGGAGTAGAGTGTTAGCTTGTGTGTGCAGGATTAACTACGATAACGACAAAGACATAAAGCAAAACAAAGTGCCGGAGTCAAGCGCGAAGGATTCGTTGGGAGTTCGAGAGTTCGACGGAAGTCCGAAGGTTCGTCGGGAATGCTGCCGGAACTAACCGAGAATGAGTAGGGAGCTTGCCGAAGGGTTTTTCGGAAGCTCGCCGGAAGGTTCGTTGGAAGTTTGCGGAGCTCGCCGAGAAAGATCGGAGCTTGCCGAAGAAGCTCATCGGAACTCGCCAAGATCAAATCGTGAAGTCTAGGAGCTTGCCGGGAGTCCGCAGAATGGTTTCCGAAAGTTTATCGGAAGACCGCCGGAAGTTCGCCAGAAGCTCGACGGAAGAAGTCTTGACTTACGGACTTTGTAATAGCTTAGAAAATGTCTTTAAATTCGTAGTTAGCATGTTAATTAGGGTTAGGATTAGGTGTTAATCCTATAACCCAAGTAGGGGCCAATTGGACCCGAGTTCGGACTGGTTTGGGCCAAGTTTGGAGCCCAACCAGTGAGCTGATTTGGCCTAGGCGGTGGCACCTCCAGCAGCGGGAACCCAAAGAGAATTCAAATTTTGAAGCCCAAATTTGAATCCTCTTGAGGCCTATAAATACCCCTCAAATCTCAGCTGAGAGAACAACTTTTTGAGCAGCAAGTGTTTGAGAGAAAGGCCTTAGAAAAGTGTTAGCTTGTCTTGTTTTCAATTTGCTAGTGTTCACCTCCTTCATTCTTTCTGAAAATCTGTAAGAGAGTGAACCGCTTGTAAAAGTTGTAAGAGGGGTATTCACCCTTCACTTTCAAGAGATTTGCTAGTGGAAGGTGGGAGCCTCATCGAAGAGGGGCCTCGCAAGTGGATGTAGGTCATTTGACTGTACCATTGTAAAATCGACGTAATCTCTGGTTTGCATTTACTTATTGTCATTTATATTACTGCAAACCATTTGCACTTTAATGCTATACTGCTTAGTCTCCTTCTTACATATGCCTTCAAGTTAAAACGCAATCGAAATGGTTTCAAACAAAACGTTGCTTTTATCGTATGAAGTTCTCGTAAGTGTTTAAATCGTCGAAAGTTTATCGTATTTTACCGTTGCACTAATTCACCCCCCCTCTTAGTGCCACTCCGGTCATAACAATACTTTTCATGAGTTATTTTTAATTTAGTTTAGGATTAATTTTCTTAAAAATTACATGAAAATAAAAAAAATTAGAAATCATGCTTATCATTCTAGTAATTTTGAAAATAATCATGAAAATTGTATGTTTATGATAAACAAAATGATTTTGATTAAAAATACCTTATGAAATATGATATCATGGCTAATAAATTTATTTTTTGAAGCTATGCATGATGATGATGAGTTTTGGGTAATTTATAGTTTATTGATTATTGATGATTTCTATAATGATCTTTTACGATTTATGGATTATCGATTTATACCATGATGAAAGTTGCTTTCGAAAATGATGCACGGCTTTTGTATGCAAACTAAGCATGAAAAGATAGATTCACCTAAAAAGAAAAATGTATGACTGCAATAAATAACAAATGATTTTGGTTGAAAATACTTTATACTCAATGAAACCATCATTGATGAATATGCTTTATTTTTAATAGTTTCTTTGGCTTATATGCTCTATCATGATAAATATTTTAAAATTAAATGAAATCATGTTTGATTTGAAGTAATGCATAACAATCATGCTTAATGATGCATTTTTTGATTTGACATAAAAGTGGCTTTAAAAAATGATGTATGTTTTGATTTGACATAAATGAAATAGGCATGCTTATATGAAATAGTGGAGTGTCATGCTTGACAATTGTATACTTAATGATGCATAAAGTTGCAATAAAAATATTAATATTTTAATACTATGATTTGACGATTTTATGCATGACATTGTAAAGTTATATATAATGATGCATAATGATGAAATTGTGTAATAAAAGTATTAAACATTTTGAAACCAAGTTTTAGTGTCACGCATATTGATCATGCTTAATAAATTTCGAAATTATGCATGATGAATCTTACAATTTATGGATTATTGATTTTTATCATAATGAAAGTACCTTATTGATCTTTGTTGTAATAAATCTTACTCTTTCGGTTTTAAACATGATACATGTTTTTATTTGGCATAAATGA
The DNA here is from genome assembly GCF_036884655.1 of Musa acuminata AAA Group. NCBI lineage: Eukaryota > Viridiplantae > Streptophyta > Magnoliopsida > Zingiberales > Musaceae > Musa > Musa acuminata. The sequence goes on along the minus strand of NC_088332.1, from coordinate 29,637,750 downwards.
AACAAAATCATATGTTTTGAAACAATCGAAAAGAGAAAAACATTCTTCAAAATTATTTTGCTCAATCTTATTGATTTTGATGAATCCATTTGTATCATCTTTGTGAACCTCTTGGATTTTGATAATGATTTTGATGATTTAAATTTGAATAATTTTTTATCGAAATCACGATCGTGATCTCTTGAAATTTATAACATGAAATCCTTTGTAAATCAAGATTGTTTTCTATTTAAAAGGAGATTTGTCGAAATGTTTCATAGTCATTTAGTATTCATGATCTTGATAATTATGTTTTGAAACTTTATGTAAACCAAGAATGTTCATCATGATTCTCTCTTTGAATATTTAAAGAGGAGAATTTTCTAGATGAATCATGATTTTGATGATTGAATATTCGATGTGCATGAATTGAGATCTTATTCTCCTACTATTCTTTTTGCTATTCACCAAAAGGAAGACTAATTCTAATAAACCATGATATGCTATATGAATTTTATTGTATTCATGAAGTAATATCTCATCACTAATTTTTGTTTATATTCCTTCATGTGATGATATGAATGTATGAAACACTTATGATATAATTTTTTATACAATTCTATGTATTCGTGAAATATTTATCTCATCACCCAATTAATTCCTCTTGATACTCCTAATGTGATGAAGTGAAATTATGCATGAAATACAAATGGGGAGAAGTTTTGATCATACATGGTAGGATATTATTTGACAAATTGATACCATCATGATATGAAACATTTATGATTTGCAATGATGTATGCAATACTTGTGCCTTCTAATTATGATGCGATGTATTACATATGATGTAAATCATGATTTAAAATACTATGAGTTGTTGCTAAAATAATATATTATAAATATTGATATGAGTTGTTGCTAAAATAATGTATTATAAATATTGATTTAATGTTTTGTATCATGAATACTCTAAATGATGAATGTTTGGTATCATGATCAAAATATTGACAAATAGTTAAAAATTTTAGCATCATGTATGATATGCTCATAATGTTGATTGATTTATTCAATATCGTGCATGAATGAAATATAAGGTTTTTGAAATAGTGAATGTTTTAATTTGAAAATATAATGATGCACAAATTAGATTGATACTTACCTTTGTCATAATTGATGTAAAGGGTCTTTCCTTCTTTTTGACAATGACAAAGGGAGAGATAGCTAGCTTGCACAAGACAAGAGAAGCAAAAAATTACAAACGTACACATCGCAAAAAGGGGCAAAACTTATTAGCTTGCTCATCTCAAAAGCAAGAAATGCTATCTTGTAATCTCAAGCAAATGAGCTATCTTGCCTATTTCAAGAAGCAAAACTTGCAACTTGCACATTGCAATAGGAAGCAAGAATCATGAGCTTACACAAGAAAGCTATCTTGCATTTGCTTTCGAAATTTTTGCTAGCTTTTATGTAGTAAAACTTGCATATCGTAAAAATTTCCTAGCTCGATCATTTCATTGATAGAACTTACTATCTTGAACATCACAAAAATTTGCTACCTTGCATGATGTAAAATTTGCTAAGATCACTATCTCAAAAGAGTTGCTATCTCAAAAAAAGTAAATATGCTATCTTTTCTATCTCAAAATACAAAACATGCTAACTTGTTACGGAAGCAAAATTTCTAGCTCAAATATTGCAAAGGAAGCAAAAATTTGTTAGCTTGCAACTTGCATATCATGAAAATTGCTAGCTTATAGTCTAAAGAGAAGCAATTAGTTGTTATCTCAAGAAAAGCAAACATGCTAAACTTACACATCTTTAATTGCAAGATTTCATGACGATAAAATTTGATACTATGTTTTTCATGCAATGTATGAAACTTTTTATCTCTAAACACATAAGGTTAGGAACTTCTCCTTTTTGTTGATGACAAAGGGGGAGAAGTATGATGACATGACATGTTATGCATAAGTTTATGATGACATGTTGCTTGGATTCTTGAATCCAAGAGTCTTTATCAATAAGACATATTGATAGGGGGAGTTTGTTTAAACTCCGGGAGTTAAGGTTAACTCCATCATCAAGTGCTTGTCATCATCAAAAAGGGGGAGATTGTTGAATCTCGCATTTTGATGATGAAACCACTTAATGTGTTTATGATTTAATCTACGTTTTGAGTGATGCAGGTCGACTCGATCAGGATTAGATAGTTAACACAAGAGGAATTAAGGTTGCGCCGGAGGAGATCACGTTAGAATATTGGATGGCAGAAGGCTTCGGACGTCGGGCATCGGGCCAATCAATGACGTGCCGGGCAACAGAATGTCAATTCGCGTTGTAATAATTGTCTAGATCGGAGTAGAGTTTTGGCTGGTGTGTGCAGGATTAACTACGATAACGATGAAGACATAAAGTGAAACAAAATGTCGGAGTCAAGCGCGAAGGATTTGTTGCGAGTTCGAGAGTTCGACGGAAGTCCGAAGGTTCGTCAGGAATTCTGCCAGAACTAGCCGAGAATGAGTAGGGAGATTGCCGAAGGGTTTTTCGGAAGCTCGCCGGAAGGTTCATTGGAAGTTCACAGAGCTCACCGAGAAAGATTGGTGCTTGCCTAAGAAGCTCATTGGAACTCGCCAAGATCAAATCGTGAAGTCTAGGAGCTTGCTGGGAGTCCGCAGAATGGTTTCTGAGGGTTCGTCGGAAGACCGCCGGAAATTCATCGGAAAAAGTCTTGACTTGTGAACTTTGTAATAGTTTAGGAAATGTCTTTAAATTCGAAGTTAGCACATTAATTAGGGTTAGAATTAGGTGTTATTCCTATAACCCAAGTAGGGGCCAATTGGGCCCGATTTCGGACTAGTTTGGGCCAAGTTTGGAGCCCAACCAGTGAGCTGTAATAGTGTAGGCGGTGGCATCGCCAAATTTGGTGGTGGCACTGCCTAGAACCCGAGAACTGAGCGGTAGCACCGCTGGACTGAGCGGTGGCACCGCTGGACTGAGCGGTGGCACCGCCCAGCACCCGAGAGGTCGGGCGGTGGCACCGCCAGCCTAAGAAACCCAAGAGAATTCAAATTTTGGAGCCCAAATTTGAATTCTCTTGGGGCCTATAAATACCCCTCAATTCTCAGTAGAGAACACAACCTTTGAGAAGCAAGAGATTGAGATAAAAGTCTTAGCAAAGTCTCTAGCAAGTTTTTGTTTTCAATTGCTTGAGTCTTCACCTCCTTCTTTCTCTTTGAAAATTTGTAAGAGAGTGAACGACTTGTAAAAGGTTGTAAGAGGCGTATTTGTCCTTCTCCTTCAAAGTGATTTGCTAGTGGAAGTTGGGAGCCTCATCGAAGAATGCTTCGCAAGTGGATGTAGGTCGCATGACCGAACCACTATAAATCGGTTTGTGTTTATCTTATTGTCATTTATATTACTGCAAACCATCTTCACTTTGATGCTCTACTTCTTTGTCTCCTTACATATCCCTTCAAGTTAAAACGCAATCGAAACGGTTTCAAACGAAACGTTGCTTTTATCTTACGAAGTTTCCGAAAGTGTTTAAATCGTAAAAAGTTTATCGTACTTTACCGTTGCACTAATTCACCCCCCCCTCTTAGTGTCGCTCCGATCCTAACAGGAAACCCACTCTCCCAGGTGGTCTGGGCGGTGGTACCACCAGAGCTCGGTCTCCGAGCTCTGTCAAGCGGTGGTACTACCTAGACTTAGCAGTGGTACCACCCAGTATCAAATTGTAAGCGGTAGTATCGCCTAGTAATGGCAATGGTACCACCAGTACCCCGAAATCCAAGGATATGACACTTTTTAGCTCCAATTTTGAAGTCATTGGGGCCTATAGATGTCACGCCCCCCGAATTATCACATTAAGGAAGTGTGACCCTGTCTAAAATCAATAATATTATAATTCATCATCAATTCAATCCAAGATCCAATCTAACAATTTGAGGATACTAATAATCATTCAAAAATCAATATTCACAATTCATAAACATGTACGTTACGTAAATCATAATCCACTTCACTCAGAGATTCACAAAATCCAAAGGCAACTCAACTAAACATCAACCACAACACAAATCCATAATCGTAGAAGTATATATAATCACAAAAAGATATTTATTTACCATGAGTTCTTATCCTTATACAACTTAAACTTATCATTCCATACACATGAGCGGTCCTTTAAACTTTTACAACACATAAGTATCAATAGATCATTAACATTACATCAGAAGTAAAGTATACTATACAACAAAAACCTATCATCCAACAAAGATTAGCTCAAAAATCTTCTAGCCTTTCACTGCTTTAACCCAATTCTAGCTTTTCAGTGCGTGACAAGCTACCCTGAAAAATTTATATAGCAACGGGGTGAGCATAAAGAGCTCAGCAAGCGTCTAACATATCCATGGTGATAAGAGAAGTTCAAGCAAGCTTAGTATCAAGATACAAAAGTAGAAATACAAGTGTTCATTTGAAGTCATCTTATTTGATATAAAATCACAAAGGTTTACCTCATTCAAAAACAGGCATTAGACATAACAATAGGAGAAATGAAATTGGAGCATTTCATTGGCAAAAGAAGAATTTAGGCATGTATCAAATGACACATGAAGCATTTAGGTGCATATCAAAGGCATAAGAGTGTTTGGGGGCATAATAATGACAAACGAAACATTTCAAAGTATAACAAGTGAACCGAATAATAAATACAAGCTTGTATGTCATTTTTGATGTAGCATGCATTCCATTTTTATCCAAAGCATAATATGAACTCATAAACAAAGCTTTGGATATCATATCAATAAACATAGATGGCGCTATGGGACCATATACATAATGTGATTCATCCATTTCTGGATGACCACAAAGCATAAGTCTCCCACGTCTGGGAGCTCCATCCACCCATGTCTGAGTGAAGTTAATGGGGTCGGTAGAGCAATCGCAGGCTCTAAGCAAAACTCCCTTTACCAATTCTGGCAAAGGTTCACAATATCCCATAAGACACTAGAGTCCATAAAGGGTAGTATGAATAATAACATTGGCACATATCAGAAGAACATACGGAACAATGAAGATATGCATGTGCCTTTATCAAACAAGGTAATGCAAACAAAGCATTACATAATAAATTTCAGATATATAACAACTTCAGGATGAACAATACAAGAATTTCAAAGGACTATTATAATGCTCAATTGAAGAAGAATTTACCATAAATCAAATTTCCAATAGGATGAAAATTGAATAGGCAAAACCCAACAACGTTTTCAATTCTGATAGAATTTGAATGGTACATTTCTTGAATTGTTTGAGTGACCAAGCATACTCCAAATTACTAAAAATAGATGTCATTGGAAAGCTGTATCAATATATTTTCGGATGAACTTTGATTTATAATTTTTTTGAGTTCTTAACAGGAAGTTACAACAAATAGAGTAAAGGAAGGTCAGAATTGATCATCCCTGTTTTACAGACTTGATAGAATCAACTTAAACAGATGTTTCAGAAGGCAAACATACTTCAAAATTTCTAAATTATATGTCAAAAAGAAAGATATGTGAATCTATTTTCCAAAGAACTAAGTTTTTCATAATTCAGAATTTTCACTAGAAAGTTATGAGCAATTTAGTAATAGAAGATCATAATTGATCATCTCTGTTTTGCAGAATTGATAGAGTCAATTTAAACAGATGTTTCATTAGGCAAACATACTTCAAAATTAATACATTATATATCAAAAGAAAGATATGCGAATCTAGTTTCAAAAGAACTAAGTTTTGCATAATTCAGAATTTTCACTAGAGAGTTATGAGCAATTTAGTAATAGAAGGTCAGAAATTTCAGTTCCTATTTTGCAGAATTTGTAAGGTTAATTGAAATAGAAGTCTTAGTAGGCATTTAAACTCCAAATCATTCAATCTTAGTGTCAAAATAAAGATATTTGAGTCTAATTTCAAATGGATTAGGCTTTGCCTAAATCAAAGTTTAGTGCTAAAAGTTAGATCCAAAATAATGTATAGAAGTCAGATTATCGAAAAATTTCAGATTCATGGCTTTGTATCAAAAGGAAATACAGGTTTGGTACTAAGCTAAAATCTTTTGAATTATGAAGTATTAAAAGGAAAACAGAGATTAGGAATTCTGTAGGAAGAGGTTAGAACACTTGCCTTAGATGAGTTTGATTCCCAAATATAGGGAGTTGATGCAAAACCTCAAACAAAGTTTCCACTTCTTCTTCTTCTCCTTCTTCTTCTTCTTCTTCTTCTTCTTCTCTTCTTCTTCTTCTTCTCCTCAAACTAACGTTGGCTACAAAGTTTCTTTTTAATGGTACTTTAAATTACTTAGGTTTGGCTCATGCTAAAATAGTGAGGTGGCAAGCATGCATGGGGGTTTAGGTGTCAACTTTAGAATAAATACAAGTGACTCATCCTTGTTAATGACACATGTCCTCCATTTTATGTTATTTTATTTTTATTTACTCAATTCTGAATATTCTATAAATCATATCAAAATTTTATTATTTACTCTTAGGTCCTTAGCCATAAAATTTAATATAATATTATTTAATAAAAAAATTATTTAAATAATCCTCATTTTACAAACAAGCATTTACTAATTTTTTTTTTCTTAATGGGGGATGTTACACTCTCCTATCCTAAAAAGAAAATTTAGTCCTCTAAATTTGTCATACCTCTTTCGGCGAAAAGATGAGGATAAGCTTTCTTAATTTCTTCCTTTAGCTCCCAGGTCGTTTCATTTGTAGAATGATGCTTCCAAATTACTTTAACTAGAGTAATGATTCTATTTCTTAAGATCTTCTATTTTTTATCAATAATCCGAATGGGCTCTTCCTTGTAAAATAAGTCTTTCTCAATCACAATCGGCTCATACTCAATGACATGAGAGGGATCAGGTATATACTTTTTTAGCATTGACACATGAAATATATCATGAATATGACACATCGATGGTGGTAAGGCAATCTTGTATGCGACAGAGCCAATTCTTTCAAGGATCTCAAAAGGTCCAACGAACCTTGGGTTTAACTTTCCTTTCTTTCCAAATCTTGCAACGCCTTTGGAAGGGGAGACCTTTAGGAATACAAAATCCCCTACTTGGAACTTGATATCTCGTCTTCTGTTATCAGCATAGCACTTTTGCCGACTCTGAGCAGCCTTTAGCCTTTTTATGATAACCTGAATTTTTTCAGTAGTCTCTTGTACTTTATCTGGTGCTAACAACTTTCTATCACCAACTTCCTCCCAACATATAGGTGTTCTGCATTTTCGCCCATACAATGCCTCATAAGGAGCCATCTGAATGCTCGAATGGTAACTATTATTATAAGTGAACTCAATAAGAGATATATCTTTATCCCATTCACCTCTCCAATCCATAACATAGGCTTTTAGCAAATCCTCAAGTACTTGAATTGTTCTTTCAGATTGACCATCAGTTTGAGGGTGATAGGCAGTGCTAAACTTTACTTTGGTGATCATAGAATCTTGTAATCTCCTCCACAATCTAGAAAGAAATCTGGAGTCTCTATCTGAGATAATCTCCTTTGGGACACCATGAAGTCTTACTATTTCATCAACATACAAATCTGCAAGCTTATCAAGAGAATAAGTCATATTGATTGGTAAGAAATGTGCAGATTTGGTTAGCCTATCAACAATGACTCAAATAGCATCGTGCTTTCTAGAGGTTCTGGGTAGTCCTGAAACAAAGTCCATAGTAATGCATTCCCATTTCCATTCAGGAATATCTAAGGGCTGTAACAAACCTCCAGGTCTCTGGTGTTCTGCTTTGATTTGCTGACAAGTAAAATACCTTGAAACATATATTGCAATCTCCTTCTTCTTGCCTTTCCACCAATAATGACTTTGGAGATCTCTGTACATTTTTGTGCTACCAGGATGCATAGTGTACTTTGAATTATGACCTTCATTCAAGATTTGGTTCTTGATATCTGAGTCATTTGGAACACATATTCTATCCCCAAATCTCAATAGGCCATCATTTGAAATTTGAAAATTCAACTTCAATCCCTTTACAACTTCATTCCTCAAGTATATTAAATGTGAATCTCGTAGTTGTCCTTCTTTAATTTGTTGAATGAGATCAGTTTGCACCTGGATAGAGGCCATCAATATTATTAAGTCTTTCCCTTTCCTTATTACATTCGAATCATAATTTCTTTCTAATAGCTTCCATTGCTTCACAACCAGACTAGCCATAAAACTTGTAGATTTTCTACTAAGTGCATCAGCTACAACATTTGCTTTACCTGGGTGATAACGGATGGTACAATCATAATCCTTTAGAAGTTCTATCCATGTTCGCTGCCTCATATTTAACTCCTTCTATGTAAAAATGTACTTTAAACTCTCGTGATTAGTAAAGATATCAAATGTCCACCCATACAAGTAATATCTCCAAATCTTTAGAGCAAAGATGATTGCTGCCAATTTCAAATCATGAGTCCGATAATTCAATTCATAATTCTTTAGCTGCCTTGAAGCATAAGCAATTATTTTCCCTTCTTGCATCAAAACACATCCAAGGCCCTTTCTTGAAGCATCAGTATAAACTACAAATCCTTCATTACCACTTGGAATAGTGAGAATAGGGGCACTAGTTAATCTTCTTTTTAATTATTGGAAACTTTACTCACAATCACCACTCCATTCAAATTTCGCATTCTTTTGAGTCAGTTTGGTAAGGGGATGAGCAATTTGAGAAAATTCCTCCACAAATCTCCTGTAATAACCTGCCATACCCAAGAAACTTCTAATTTCTGTTACATTTGTTGGCACTTCCCAATTAACTACTGCTTCCACCTTCTTTGGATCAACAGATATGCCCCTTCTTGAAATCACGTGGCCTAAGAAAGCAATTTCCTTCAACCAAAATTCACATTTGCTGAACTTTGCATACAGCTTCTTTTCTCTTAGTATAGATAATACATCTCTCAAGTGTTTATCATACTCTTGATTACTTCTTGAATATACTAATATGTCATCAATGAATATAATTACACAATCATCTAAGAGTGGCTGAAATATTATATTCATCAGTTCTATAAAAGCTGCAGGAGCATTAGTCAAGCCAAAAGGCATTACTAAAAATTCGTAGTGACCATATCGAGTCCTAAAGGCTGTTTTTTTGGAATATCCTCCTTCTTGACCTTCAACTGATAGTAACCTGATCTTAGATCAATCTTGGAGAATACTTGTGCACCCTGCAATTGATCAAACAAGTCATCAATCCTGAGTAGGGGATACTTGTTTTTTTTTTATGGTCACTTGATTCAATTGTCTATAATCAATACAAAGCCTCAACGTCCCATCCTTCTTCTTAACTAATAGCACTGGAGCACCCCACGGTGAGACGCTAGGTCGAATGAAACCCTTATCTAACAACTCTTATATTTGCTTCTTCAATTCCTCGAGCTAGAATGGTGCCATTCTGTAGGGAGGCTTAGATATTGGGGCTGTCCTAGGGACCAAATCAATAGCAAATTATCCCTCTCTATCTGGAGGTAAACCAGGCAATTCATCTGGAAATACATCAGGGAACTCTTTGACCACTGTAATTTCATTTAGGTGAGTTTCTTGATTTGAATGCTCCGTTACACACACAATATAACAAAAATAACCCTTCTGCATAAGACGATAAGCTTGAAGTGTTGATATCAAGCAAGGAGGCAAATCATGCCTAATACCCTCAAAGTAAAATATAGGCTGATCTGGTATGCAGAAAGTAATTATTTTTGTATAGCAATCAATACTAGCATGATATGAAGATAGCCAATCCATGCCAAGTATAATATCAAAAGCTTGGATTTCTAGGAGTATCAAATCGATAAGGAGTTCATGTTCTCCAATAGAAATCAAACAAGATAGATAAACCAGATTTGTAGTCAAGGAATCCCCAACAGCAGTAGTTACGTGTAGCAAATAATCTAATGGTTTAGGTTGAATGCCCAAGCGACAAGCAAAATATTGTGAAACAAAAGACAAGTTGGAGCCAAGATCAAACAAAACTTTTGCATTTCTATTAGAAACATGTAGAATACCTTCAACCACTGATTTAGAGGCTCTGGAATCTTGTTCTGTGATAGCATATACTCTAGCATGGGCTGTCGGCTTAGGGAGTAGCGGCTCTTTCTTCTTGTTTAGTGGGCAGTCTCTGACTTTATGATCTAACTTTCCACAGGCAAAACAGGCTCCAATCACCCGAAAACACTCACTTGTTTCATGATTACGTCCACATTTTATACACGATAGAGTTCTTTGCGATGAAGTTCCTTTCTCAAATCTAGGTACCTTTACCTTCTTGTTACTTCTTTCTACTTCATTTCCTCTCTTACTTTTACCAACAAACTTATCCTTGCTATTCTTGTCCCTGATTTCTTGGATCTCCTCCAAGTCTTTTTCAAGTATGAAAGCTCTTTCTACTACATCAGTGTATACTTGGAGTTTTAAAACTGATATCCGGCTTCTTATTGCCGGCCTTAATCCTCTTTCAAATCTTCTTGCTTTCCTATATTCATCATCAATCATATGTGTGGCAAATCTAGATAGCTCGGTGAATTTAGACTCATATTTGGCTATTGTCAAATTTCCTTGGATGAGATTCAGGAACTCCAATTCTTTCTGCTCTCTGATACAATCTGGAAAATATTTATCATTGAACTTTTCTGTAAATACCTTCCAAGTGATTGGCTCCTATCGAGCTTTAGAAATCCTCTTCATGGTTCGCCACCAGTGCTTAACCTCTCCTTCTAGCATGAAGGTAGCAAGAGAAACCTTCTTATCATCTGGGCAATTTAAAACATCAAATATTTTCTCCATCCGCATCATCCATTGTTCTGCTACCATTGGATCAGGCTCACCACTAAAACTGGGAGGACTAAGCTTCTTAAACTGTTCAATTCCCAACCCAATATGGTTTGAATTCCCAGCTTCATCATTTCTTCCTTGTCGGACTTGTTGTTGTATTACTTGTGTCATCACCTCTAGAGTTTTCATAATTCCACTCAATTGATTAGAAGTAGATGCAATAGGAGAACCAGATAACCTCGTCATCCTTGCTTCCTAAAAATAACAAAAAAAATTTTGATTAGTCTCTAAATAGAAATCACTAAACCTCAAAATTTATTACACATCTAGCATATCAAAATTCTTAGAAATCCTCAAATCATGCTTTGATACCAACTCTGTCATGCCCCCCCCCCGAATTATCACATTCAGGAAGTGTGACCCTGTCTAAAATCAATAATATTATAATTCATCATTAATTCAATCCAGGATCCAATCTAACAATTTGAGGATACTAAAAATCATTCAAAAATCAATATTCACAATTCATAAACATGTACGTTACATAAATCATAATCCACTTCACTCAGAGATTCACAAAATCCAAAGGCAAGTCAACTAAACATCAACCACAACACAAATCCATAATCGTAGAAGTATATACAATCACAAAAAATATTTATTTACCATGAGTTCTTATCCTTATACAACTTAAACTTATCATTCCATACACATGAGCGGTCCTTTAAACTTTTACAACACATAAGTATCAACAGATCCTTAACATTACATCAGAAGTAAAGTATAGTATGTTGAATCTCGTATTTTGATGATGAAATCAATTGATAATTATGTTTATATTTAACTGTATTTTGAGTGATGCAGGTCTACTCGATCAGGATTAGACAATTAAGGCAGGAGGAATTGACATTGCGCCGGAGGAGATCACGTTAGGATATTGGATGGCAGAAGGCTTCGGACGTCGGGCATCGGGCCAAGAGCGGAATTGCGCCAAGAATATCGACGTTGCGGAGGTCAACCGCTGATTGGGCAACAAGCCGCAAGAGAGGACGATGCGCCGAAGAATCGGACGAAGCGCCAACCAATGACGTGCCGGGCAACAGAATGTCAATTCGCTTTATAATAATTGTCTAGATCGGAGTAGAGTTTTTGCATGTGTGTGCAGGATTAACTACGATAACGACGAAGACATAAAGCAAAACAAAGTGTCGAAGTCAAGCACGAAGGATTCATTGCGAGTTCAAGAGTTCGACGGAAGTCCGAAGGTTCGTCGGGAATGCTGCCGGAACTAGCCGAGAATGAGTAGGGAGCTTGCCGAAGGGTTTTTCGGAAGCTCGCCGGAAGGTTCGTTGGAAGTTCGCGGAGCTCGCCGAGAAAGATCGGAGCTTGCCGAAGAAGCTCGTTGGAACTCGTCAAGATCAAATCGTGAAGTCTAGGAGCTTGCCGGGAGTCCGTAGAATGGTTTTCGAGAGTTTATCGGAAGACCGTCGGAAGTTCGCCGGAAGCTCGTCGGAAGAAGTCTTGACTTACGGACTTTGTAATAGCCTAGAAAATGTCTTTAAATTCGTAGTTAGCACATTAATTAGGGTTAGGATTAGGTGTTAATCCTATAACCCAAGTAGGGGCCAATTGGGCCCGAGTTCGGACTGGTTTGGGCCAAGTTTGGAGCCCAACCAGTGAGCTGATTTAGCCTAGGCGGTGGCACCGCCTAGGCTAGGCGGTGGCACCGCCCAGCACCCGAGGGCTGGGCGGTGACACCTCCTGGGCTGGGCGGTTGCACCATCCAGCACCCGAGCGTTGGGCGGTGGCACCGCTTGGCTGGGCGGTGGCACCGCCAACATCGGGAACATAAGAGAATTCAAATTTTTGGAGTCCAAATTTGAATCCTCTTGAGGCCTATAAATACCCCTCAAGTCTCAGCTGAGAATACAACTTTTTGAGCAGCAAGTGATTGAGAGAAAAGTCTTAGAAGAGTCTTTGTCTTTCTTGTTTTCAATTTGCTAGTGTTCACCTCCTTCTTTCTTGCTGAAAATCTGTAAGAGAGTGAACCACTTGTAAAAGTTGTAAGAGGGGTATTTACCCTTCCCTTTCAAGAGATTTGCTAGTGGAAGGTGGGAGCCTCATCGAAGAGGGGCCTCGCAAGTGGATGTAGGTCACTTGACCGAACCACTTTAAAAACGGCGTAATCTCTGGTTTGCATTTCATTACTGCTATTTACATTACTGCAAACCCTCTTACTTGCTTTATTTCCTCATTACATTTACTGCACAACTTTGCGAATACGCTTTCAAGTTAAGCACTTCCGATTCCGATTTTTTATCGTACGAAAGATTTATCGAAACCAACGTTTTAATCCACTGCACTAATTCACCCCCCCCTCTTAGTGCCACTCCGATCCTAACAATTGGTATCAGAGCCACGTTTTTCTACCTTGGTTTAACACCCAAATAGAAATGTCTCTTTACGGCTTTCAAGAGGGTCACTCTCTCATTTGTCCTCCCTTTTTCAATGGGACGGACTACACTTATTGGAAAACTCGAATGAGAGTTTTCTTACTTTCTTTGGATTTGAATTTATTCTTGGAATGAAAATGGATTTGGAGAAGAAGATGAACCATTGGAATGATTTGGAGAAGAAGATGTTTTCTCTAAATGCAAAGGCTATGAATGCCTTATATTGTGCACTTGACAAAAATGAATTTAATCGCGTTTCGATGTGTGACTCGGCTTTTGATATTTGGAGAACTCTAGAGGTCACTCATGAAGGCACTAGCCGAGTGAAAGAGTCCAAAATCAATATTCTTGTGCATTCTTACGAACTTTTCTGGATGAAACCAAGTGAGTCCATCGGAGACATGTACACCCGTTTCACGGATGTCATCAATGGACTCAAAGCTCTTGGTAAAAGTTTTTCTAATTTTGAACTAGTCACTAAAATCTTAAGATCCCTTCCAAAAAGTTGGGATCCAAAAGTTACAACCATTTAAGAGGCCAAGGACCTTAAAACATTCCCTCTCGAAGAACTTATTGGGTCTCTAATGACCTAGGAAATGAACAATGTGATAAAAAGGAAACTCGAGAATAACCTTCCAAAGGACAGGAAGGATTTCGGACATAGAACACATGAAGACCACTCGAGCATAAGCTCAAGTGATGATGAACTTAAACTACAAATGAAACAAAAATTAAAAAGAAAAAAAAATGGAACTACTTGCTTTGAACGCAAGAAGAATAAAAATTGGGATGAATCGAGCCCTTCCGAAGACGAGGAGAAAACCAAGAAAGGCGAGGTAGCAAACTACGCCTCAACCACTTTCAACAATGAGGTAATCGAAATCCCCCTAATTTATTTCGAAATTACATAATACTTTCATGAGTTATTTTTAATTTAGTTTAGGATTAATTTTCTTGAAAATTACATGTGTTATGTTAATGCAATAAAATGTTAGATATAAATCTAATTCTTGTACACCTAGTAAGATTAATCTTATGTATGTGCTTGAGAAGCAAGAATGTGTATTTTGACGATTTCTATATTGATTTTCAATGACGATGCATAACTTTTGAAAGGAAGGCTTGATGATTTTTTTTATGAACCTTGTCTTTGGTTTTCAAACATGATGTATGGTTTTGACATATGAACAAAATTTGAGCATGCTAAGATAAACTCAATCATATAAATTAAAACTAAAGAAGTTTTAGTTATCTATAAGAATCATTCAAAATTATGTTCAATAAAAAATGCAAAATGATGGAATGAAAATATTAAATGTTTTAATACCATTTTATGCATGAGATTTTAAAAGTTATACATAATGATCTTGATGGTTGTTATGAAGAAATTTATTTTTCTATCCTAAATGATTGATGATATATATATATTTTTTGGCACAAAAAGGACAAAGGCATACTTATATGAAACAACTAAATAGATAAAAGTATTTTTCTTGAAAATTCTTGGTTTGATGAATCTATTTTATCATCTTTTTATGAATATCTTGAAAATAATTTTTTATTTGATGATTTGAATTTGAATGAGCTTTATCTTGATTTTTTGAGTTTTATAACTTGAGATTTACTCTATAAAAATCAAGATCTTGTATCCTCAATGTTCCTTTTTAGCATCTATTATCCAAATGAATTATGATTGGTATCATTGCTATATTTCTTCTTATCGTGCACTAAAGAGAAAATTTTCCTAAATGAATCGTGATATTTCGGAACCACAATTCTTTTTATGATTCATAATGAATTGAGAAATTTTATATACTTGAATTAAGATTGAATGAATTTTATCTATATCATGATCTCCTAAGATTTTTCCTTGATTATTTAAGAGGAGATTTTTCAAAACAAAACGTGTCGTCTATTATTATCTTTTCATGATATGATTTTTATGCAATTCCTTGTACTCATGAAATATTTATCTCATCACCCAATAACTCTTCTTGATATTCCTTATGTGATGAAACGAAATAATGCATGAAATTCAAATAAGAAGTTAATGATCATGAATGATAGGATGTAATGAATTTTGACATTTAGATACTATCATTTGAATAGCTATGATCATGTTGCCAAAATGATTTATCATGAATGCTTGAATATCATGTATGATATGCCGATATTGATGATTGAGTTATTTGTATCATGCATGAAAAATAAAAGATATAGTTTTGAAATTGTGCATGTTCGAATTTGAAAATATGATGATGCATAATGATGAAATTATGCAATGAAAATATTAAACATTTTGAAACCATGTTTTAGTGTCATGCATAATGATCATGCTTAATAAATTTTAAAATTATGCATGATGAATCTTGCGAATTACGGATTATTGATTTTTACTATAATGGAAGTGCCTTATTGATCTTTGTTGTAATAAATCTTACACTTTCGGTTTTAAACATGATATATGTTTTTATTTGGCATAAATGAAATAAAATCATATGAATTGAAACAACTAAAAAGAGAAAAATATTTTTTCCTTGAAATTTTATTTTTCTCTATCTTATTGATCTTGATGATTATTATGATAAATCTATGTATATCATTTTGAATCTCTTGAAAGTAATGTTGAGATTTTGATGAATTTGACGATTTGAATTTGAATGAGTTTGTATTTAAATTATGATCTTGATTTCTTGGATTTACTACTTGAGATTCTTTTTTAATCACAATCTCTTCTTTGTACACCTACAATTTTTGTTATTTATAAAAGGAAGAGATTTGATAAAATGAATCATGTCTTTTAGTATTCAAATGGTTTTATCTTTGATGATATGATTTCTTTATATCTATGATATAAATGCCTTGAAATGATTGAAATATTTTACACTTTTATGCTCTTCCCTACTTCTTTCTTGTTTTCAATGATAAAACGGGGAGAAGTTTTGATCATGCATGGTAGGATATAATTTGACAAAATTTATACCATCATGAAACATTTATGATTTGCAATGATGCATGCAATACTTGTGCTTTCTAATTATGATGTGATGTATTGCATATGATGTAAATCATGATTTAAATGCTATGACTTGTTGCTAAAATGATAAATGTTGATTTAATGTTTTGTATCATGAATGCTCTAAATGATGATTGTTTGGTACCATGATCAAAATATTGATAAATAGTTAAAAATTTTAGTATCATATATGATATCCTCATAATGTCGATCGATTTATTCAATATCGTGCATGAATGAAATATAAGGCTTTTGAAAATATGTATATTTTAATTTAAAAATATAATGATGCACAAATAAGATTGACACTTGACCCTTGTCCTGATTTGAAGATTATAGTAAAGGGAAATTAATTACACTATTATATTGTTATTCCCTTCTATTTGATAATGACATAGGGGGAGCAAATTTTGCTAGCTAGCTCGCAAATATCAAGAGAAGCAATGAGTGCTAAGTTACACATTCTGAGAAGAAATTGCTATATTGAAACATTAATGTAATTATGAATGATGATATGATATTATGCATGTAATACTTCAACTTATGATAATGATGTATGCAATGATAAAATATTCATGATGAAAAATTGTCTTGACATTTATAACTTGATTATTCATCCTTTGTCATGATTTTGAAATCGTTGTAAAAGGAAAAAGAACTACAAAACTGTATTCTTCTTTTCTTTTTGACAATGACAAAGGGGGAGAAATATTGCTCGCTCAAGATGCAAAATTTGAAAACTTGCACATTACAATAGGAAGCAAGAATCATGAGCTTACACAAGAAAGCTATCTTGTATTTGCTTTCGTAATTTTTTTTTGCTAGCTTGTATGTAGTAAAACTTGCATATCATAAAAATTGCTAGCTTATAGTCTAAAGAGAAGCAATCAATAGCTATTTCAAGAAGACCAAACATGCTAAACTTACACATCTTTAATCGTTAGATTGTATGATGATAAAACTTGATATTATGTTTTTCATGCAATAAGTTGAACCCATATAACAAACACTTGAATGTGGTACTTCTCCTTTTTGTTGATGACAAAGGGGGAGAAGTATGTTGATGACATGACATGTGATGCATAAGTTTTATGCATATGTTCATGATGATGTGTTGCAAGTATTCATGATGAATATTGCAATAACTTGAATTCAGTTTGAATTCAAGGTTCTATCAATATGGCATATTGATAGGGGGAGTTTGTTTAAACTCCGGGAGTCAAGTTTAACTCCGTCATCAATTGGTTGTCATCATCAAAAAGGGGGAGATTGTTGAATATCGTATTTTGATGATGAAACCAATTGATAATTATGTTTATATTTAACTGTATTTTGAGTGATGCAGGTCTACTTGAATTCAGTTTGAATTCAAGGTTCTATCAATATGGCATATTGATAGGGGGAGTTTGTTTAAACTCCGGGAGTCAAGTTTAACTCCGTCATCAATTGGTTGTCATCATCAAAAAGGGGGAGATTGTTGAATCTCGTATTTTGATGATGAAACCAATTGATAATTATGTTTATATTTAACTGTATTTTGAGTGATGTAGGTCTACTCGATCAGGATTAGACAATTAAGGCAGGAGGAATTGACGTTGCGCCGGAGGAGATCACGTTAGGATATTGGATGGCAGAAGGCTTCGGACGCCAAGCATCGGGCCAAGAGCGGAATTGCGCCAAGAATATCGACGTTGCGGAGGTCAACCGCTGATTGGGCAACAAGCCGCAAGAGAGGACGATGCGCCAAAGAATCGGACGAAGCGCCAACCAATGACGTGCCGGGCAACAGAATGTCAATTCGCTTTATAATAATTGTCTAGATCGGAGTAGAGTTTTTGCTTGTGTGTGCAGGATTAACTACGATAACGACGAAGACATAAAGCAAAACAAAGTGTCGAAGTCAAGCACGAAGGATTCATTGCGAGTTCAAGAGTTCGACGGAAGTCCGAAGGTTCGTCGGGAATGCTGCCGGAACTAGCCGAGAATGAGTAGGGAGCTTGCCGAAGGGTTTTTCGGAAGCTCGCCGGAAGGTTCGTTGGAAGTTCGCGGAGCTCGCCGAGAAAGATCGGAGCTTGCCGAAGAAGCTCGTTGGAACTCGTCAAGATCAAATCGTG
This sequence comes from Musa acuminata AAA Group, assembly GCF_036884655.1. Classification (NCBI taxonomy): domain Eukaryota; kingdom Viridiplantae; phylum Streptophyta; class Magnoliopsida; order Zingiberales; family Musaceae; genus Musa; species Musa acuminata. Next base: position 29,619,335 of record NC_088332.1, on the reverse strand, counting down.
AAGTCTAGGAGCTTGCCGGGAGTCCGCAGAATGGTTTTCGAGAGTTTATCGGAAGACCGTCGGAAGTTCGCCGGAAGCTCGTCGGAAGAAGTCTTGACTTACAGACTTTGTAATAGCCTAGAAAATGTCTTTAAATTCGTAGTTAGCATATTAATTAGGGTTAGGATTAGGTGTTAATCCTATAACCCAAGTAGGGGCCAATTGGGCCCGAGTTCGGACTGGTTTGGGCCAAGTTTCGAGCCCAACCAGTGAGCTGATTTGGCCTAGGCGGTGGCACCGCCCAGCTCTCGGGTGCTGGGCAGTGATACCTCCTGGGCTGGGCGGTTGCACCATCCAGCACCCGAGCGCTGGGCGGTGGCACCGCTTGGCTGGGCGGTGGCACCGCCAACATCGGGAACATAAGAGAATTCAAATTTTTAGAGCCCAAATTTGAATCCTCTTGAGGCCTATAAATACCCCTCAAGTCTCAGCTGAGAATACAACTTTTTGAGCAGCAAGTGATTGAGAGAAAAGTCTTAGAAGAGTCTTTGTCTTTCTTGTTTTCAATTTGCTAGTGTTCACCTCCTTCTTTCTTGCTGAAAATCTGTAAGAGAGTGAACCACTTGTAAAAGTTGTAAGAGGGGTATTTACCCTTCCCTTTCAAGAGATTTACTAGTGGAAGGTGGGAGCCTCATCGAAGAGGGGCCTCGCAAGTGGATGTAGGTCACTTGACCGAACCACTTTAAAAACGGCGTAATCTCTGGTTTGCATTTCATTACTGCTATTTACATTACTGCAAACCCTCTTACTTGCTTTATTTCCTCATTACATTTACTGCACAATTTTGCGAATACGCTTTCAAGTTAAGCACTTCCGATTCCGATTTTTTATCGTACGAAAGATTTATCGAAACCAACGTTTTAATCCGCTGCACTAATTCACCCCCCCCTCTTAGTGCCGCTCCGATCCTAACATAGTATACAACAAAAATCTGTCATCCAACAAAGATTAGCTCAATAATCTACTAGTCTTTCACTGCTTTAACCCAATTCTAGATTTTCAGTGAGTGACAAGCTACCCAGAAAAATTTATATTGCAACGGGGTGAGCATAAAGAGCTCAGCAAGCGTCTAACATATCCATGGCGATAGGAGAAGTTCAAGTAGGCTTAGTATCAAGATACAAAAGTAGAAATACAAGTGTTCATTTGAAGTCATCTCATTTGATATAAAATCATAAAGGTTTACCGCATTCAAAAACAGGCATTAGACATGACAATAGGAGAAAAGAAATTGGAGCATTTCATTAGCAAAAGAAGCATTTAGGCATGTATCAAATGACACATGAAGCATTTAGGTGCATATCAAAGGCATAAGAGTGTTTGGGGGCATAATAATGATAAACGAAACATTTCAAAGTATAATAAGTGAACCGAATAATAAACACAAGCTTGTATGTCATTTTTGATGTAGCATGCATTCCATTTTTCTCTAAAGCATAATATGAACTCATAAACAAAGCTTTGGATATCATATCAATAAACATAGATGACGCTGTGGGACCACATACATAATGTGATTCATCCATTTCTGGATGACCACCAAGCATAAGTCTCCCACGTCTGGGAGCTCCATCCACCCACGTCTGAGTGAAGTCAATGGGGCCGGCAGAGCAATCGCCGGCTATAAGCATAACTCCCTTTACCATTTCTAGCAAAGGTTCACAATATCTCACAAGATACCAGAGTACAAAAAGGGTAGTATGAACAATAACATTGGCACATATCAGAAGCACATGCGGAACAACGAAGATATGTATGTGCCTTTATCAAACAAGGTAATGCAAACAAAGCATCACATAATAAATTTCAAATATATAACAACTTCAGGATGAACAATACAAGAATTTCAAAGGACTAGTATAATGCTCAATTGAAGAAGAATTTAGCAGAAATCAAATTTCCAATAGGATGAAAACTGAATAGGCAAAACCCAACAAAGTTTTCAATTCTAATAGAATTTGAATGGTACATTTCCTGAATTGTTTGAGTAACCAAGCATGCTCGAAATCACTAAAAATAGATGTCATTGGAAAGCTGTATCAATCTATTTTCGGATGAACTTAGATTTATAATTTTTTTGAGTTCTTAACAGGAAGTTACAACAAATAGAGTAAAGGAAGGTCAGAATTGATCATCCTTGTTTTATAGACTTGATAGAATCAACTTAAACAGATGTTTCAGAAGGAAACCATACTTCAAAATTTCTAAATTATATGTCAAAAGAAAGATATGTGAATCTATTTTCCAAATAACTAAGTTTTGCATAATTCAGAATTTTCACTAGAGAGTTATGAGCAATTTTGTAATAGAAGGTCAGAATTGATCATATCTGTTTTGCAGAATTGATAGAATCAATTTAAATAGATGTTTTAGAAGGCAAACATACTTCAAAATTGCTAAATTATATTTCAAAAGAAAGATATACGAATCTAGTTTCAAAAGAACAAGTTTTGCATAATTTAGAATTTTCACTAGAGAGTTATGAGCAATTTAGTAACAGAAGGTCAGAAATTTCAGTCCCTATTTTACAGAATTTGTAGGGTTAATTAAAATAGAAGTCTTAGTAGGCATTGAAACTCCAAATCATTCAATCTCATTGTCAAAATAAAAATATTTGAGTCTACTTTCAACTGGATTAGCTTTGCCTAAATCAGAGTTTCGTGCTAAAAGTTAGATCCAAAACAATGTATAGAAGTCAGATTATCGAAAAATTTCAGATTCATGGCTTTGTATCAAAAGGAAAGAAAGGCTTGGTACTAAGCTGAAATCTTTTGAATTATGAAGTATTAAAAGGAAAACAGAGATTAGGAATTCTGTAGGAAGAGGTTAGAATACTTGCCTTAGATGAGTTTGATTCCCAAATATAGGGAGTTGATGCAAAACCTCAAACAAAGTTTCCACTTCTTCTTCTTCTCCTGCTTCTTCTTCTTCTTCTTCTTCTCTTCTTCTTCTTCTTCTCCTCAAACTAACGTTGGCTGCAAAGTTTCTTTTTAATGGTGCTTTAAATTACTTAGGTTTGGCTCATGCTAAAATAGTGAGGTGGCAAGCATGCATGGGGGTTTAGGTTTCAACTTTAGAATAAATACAAGTGACTCATCCTTGTTAATGACACATGTCCTCCATTTTATTTTATTTTATTTTTATTTACTCAATTCTGAATATTCTATAAATCATATCAAAATTTTATTATTTACTCTTAGGTCCTTAGCCATAAAATTTAATATAATATTATTTGATAAAAAAAATTATTTAAATAATCCTCATATTTACAAATAAGCATTTCATAATTTTTTATTTTTTAAAGAGTTCTGCCAAGTATGACTCATGGCCAGCTCGATATTAGGCCTAGAGGATCATACACATATGATAGGCATTGCAATAAGTAGAGGTTCGGATATGAGATATCCGCCGGAGCCTCTATCTTATTGGATATCCAATAAGCCCCTGAATTATTGGATCCCATGGACGAGATCCAATAAAAGCCCATAACAGATTATTGGATAGATATCCACTAATCTAAGATGCTTGGTTAGTTGTATGGAGATCCAATACCCAATAGGGTAGGATCCATTAGGGTTAAATTGATAGAAGACCTCTATAAATAGGAGGGAACTGGTGGTTCATAGGCTAGAGCCTTTTTTGGTTGTCTTCTCCTATTCTCCTCCACCTCTTTATTGAATCTTAGATTTTGATAATGAAATCAATTATAAATTATTTGATCTAATCTATCTATTGAGAAAAGTGTGCAGGATTGCCTACGATAGCAGTAAGATATAGAGCAGGTGTTGTGCCAGAGTCAATATCGAGATCTTGTTAGGAGTTCAAGAGTTCATTGGAATTCCGGACGCTCGATAGAAGTTCTACCGGAACCAACTGAGAGGTCCAAGAGCTTGCCAAAAAAGATCGTCGGAATGATTTAATCTACGTTTTGAGTGATGCAGGTCTACTCGATCAGGATTAGACAGTTAACGTAGGAGGAATTGACGTTGCGCTGGAGGAGATCACGTTAGAATATTGGATGGCAGAAGGCTTCGGAAGTCGGGCATCGGGCCAACCAATGACGTGCCGGGCAACAGAATGTCAATTCGCGTTGTAATAATTGTCTAGATCGGAGTAGAGTTTTGGCTTATGTGTGCAGGATTAACTACGATAACGATGAAGACATAAAGCGAAATAAAGTGTCGGAGTCAAGCACGAAGGATTTATTGCGAGTTCGAGAGTTCGATGGAAGTCTGAAGGTTCGTCGGGAATGCTGCCGGAACTAGCCGAGAATGAGTAGGGAGCTTACCGAAGGGTTTTTCGGAAGCTCACCGGAAGGTTCATAGGAAGTTTGCGGAGCTCGCCGAAAAAAATCGAAGCCTGCCTAAGAAGCTCGTTGGAACTCGCCAAGATCAAATCGTGAAGTCGAGGAGCTTGCTAGGAGTCCGTAGAATGGTTTCCGAGAGTTCGTCGGAAGACAGTCGGAAGTTCGCCGGAAAAAGTCTTGACTTGTGGACTTTGTAATAGCTTAGGAAATGTCTTTAAATTCATAGTTAGCAAGTTAATTAGGGTTAGGATTAGGTGTTAATTCTATAACCCAAGTAGGGGCCAATTGGGCCCGAGTTCGGACTAGTTTGGGCCACGTTTGGAGGCCAACCAGTGAGCTAAAATAGTGCAGGCGGTGGCACCGCCAGAATAGGCGGTGGCACCACCTAGAACCCGAGAACTGAGCGATGGCACCGCTGGATTGGGCGGTGGCACCGCCCAGCACCCGAGAGGTCGGGCGGTGGCACCGCCAGCCTCGGAAACCCAAGAGAATTTAAATTTTGGAGCCCAAATTTGAATCCTCTTGGGGCCTATAAATACCTCTCAATTCTCAATAGAGAACACAACCTTTGAGAAGCAAGAGATTGAGATAAAAGTCTTAGCAAAGTCTTTAGCAAGTTTTTGTTTTCAATTGCTTGAGTGTTCACCTCCTTCTTTCTTTTTGAAAATTTGTAAGAGTGTGAACCACTTGTAAAAGGTTGTAAGAGGCGTATTTATCCTTCCCCTTCAAAGTGATTTGCTAGTGGAAGTTGGGAGCCTCATCGAAGAAGGCTTCACAAGTGGATGTAGGTCGCATGACCGAACCACTATAAATCGGTTTACGTTTATCTTATTGTCATTTATATTACTGCAAACCATCTTCACTTTGATGCTCTACTTCTTTGTCTCCTTCTTATGTATCCCTTCAAGTTAAAATGTAATCGAAACGGTTTCAAACGAAACATTGCTTTTATCGTACGAAGTTTCCGAAAGTGTTTAAATCGTCAAAAGTTTATCGTACTTTACCGCTGCACTAATTCACCCCCCCCTCTTAGTGCCGCTCTGATCCTAACAATTGGTATCAGAGCCCGGTATTTCTCATTTCGGATTTACACCCGAAAGAAATGGCTCTTCATGGCTTTCAAGAGGGCTTATTGGTTGTTCGTCCACCTTTGTTTAACGGATTGAACTACACTTATTGGAAAACTCGAATGAGAGTTTTTTTTATTTCTATGAATTTGGATTTATGGAATATCGTTGAAAACGGTTTTTAACTTCCCTCTAAACCGATGAACGAATGGTCGGATTTGGAGAAGAAATATTTTTCTTTAAACGCAAAGGCTATGAATGCCTTATTTTGCGCTTTGGATAAAAATGAGTTCAATCGGATTTCTACGTGCGAAACGGCTTTTGATATTTGGCGAACACTTGAAATCACGCACGAGGGAACTAGTAGAGTCAAAGACTCGAAAGTTAACATTTTATTGCATGATTTTGAGCTTTTTCAAATGCAACCAAGCGAGACTATAGGTGACATGTACACCCGTTTCACGGATGTCATCAATAATCTAAGAGTTCTTGGTAAATCTTTTTCGAATTTTGATCTCATAAGCAAGATCTTAAGATCCCTTCCAAAAAGGTGGGATCCTAAAATAACCGCAATACAAGAAACAAAAGATTTAAATATTTTTCCACTGGAAGAACTAATTGGTTCGCTGATGATATATGAAATGGTGCACAATGTACATGATGAACATGATGAACAAAATCATCTTCCAAAGAACAGGAAGGATTTGGAACTCTGGATAAATGAATACCACTTAACCGATGACTCAAGTGATGAGGACAATGATGAACTTGAACTTAGGACAATGATGAACTTGAACTTCGAACACTAAATCTTAATAAGTTTATTAAACAAAAATCTAAAATAAACAATGAACTTGAACGGAGGAAGAGGCTAAAGAAGAGGAAGGCAACCAAAGATGAATCAAAAACTTCCAAAGGTGAAACGGCGAATTGGGCTTTGACGAGCTTCGACTACATGGTAAGTAACTCAACTCTCTTGAATTATTTTGAAATTACATAATACTTTTCATGAGTTATTTTTAATTTAGTTTAGGATTAATTTTCTTAAAAATTACATGAAAATAAAAAAAAATTAGAAATCATGCTTATCATTCTAGTAATTTTGAAAATAATCATGAAAATTGTATGTTTATGATAAACAAAATGATTTTGATTAAAAATACCTTATGAAATATGATATCATAGCTAATAAATTTATTTTTTGAAGCTATGCATGATGATGATGAGTTTGGGTAATTTATAGTTTATTGATTATTAATGATTTCCATAATGATCTTTTACGATTTATGGATTATCGATTTATACCATGATGAAAGTTGCTTTCGAAAATGATGCAAGGCTTTTGTATGCAAACTAAGCATGAAAAGATAGATTCACCTAAAAAGAAAAATGTATGATTGCAACAAATAACAAATGATTTTGGTTGAAAATACTTTATACTCAATGAAACTGAATATGCTTTATGTTTAATAGTTTCTTTGGCATATATGCTCTATCATGATAAATATTTTAAAATTAAATTAAATCATGTTTGATTTGAAGTAATGCATAACGATCATGCTTAATGATGCATTTTTTGATTTGACATAAAAGTGGCTTTAAAAAATGATGTATGTTTTGATTTGACATAAATGAAATAGGCATGCTTATATGAAATAGTGGAGTGTCATGCTTGACAATTGTATACTTAATGATGCATAAAGTTGCAATGAAAATATTAATATTTTAATACTATGATTTGACGATTTTATGCATGACATTGTAAAGTTATATATAATGATGCATAATGATGAAATTATATAATAAAAGTATTAAACATTTTGAAACCAAGTTTTAGTGTCATGCATATTGATCATGCTTAATAAATTTCGAAATTATGCATGATGAATCTTACGATTTATGGATTATTGATTTTTATCATAATGAAAGTACCTTATTGATCTTTGTTGTAATAAATCTTACTCTTTCGGTTTTAAACATGATACATGTTTTTATTTGGCATAAATGAAACAAAATCATATGTTTTGAAACAATCAAAAAGAGGAAAACATTCTTCAAAATTATTTTGCTCAATCTTATTGATTTTGATGAATCCATTTGTATCATCTTTGTGAACCTCTTGGATTTTGATAATGATTTTGATGATTTAAATTTGAATAATTTTTTATCGAAATCACGATCGTGATCTCTTGAAATTTATAACATGAAATCCTTTATGAATCAAGATTGTTTTCTATTTAAAAGGAGATTTGTCGAAATGTTTCATAGTCATTTAGTATTCATGATCTTGATAATTATGTTTTGAAACTTTATGTAAACCAAGAATGTTCATCATGATTGTCTCTTTGAATATTTAAAGAGGAGAATTTTCTAGATGAATCATGATTTTGATGATTGAATATTTGATGTGCATGAATTGAGATCTTGTTCTCCTACTATTCTTTTTGCTATTCACCAATAGGAAGACAAATTCTAATAAACCATGATATGCTATATGAATTTTATTGTATTCATGAAGTAATATCTCATCACTAATTTTTGTTTATATTCCTTCATGTGATGATATGAATGTATGAAACACTTATGATATGATTTTTTATACAATTTCATGTATTCGTGAAATATTTATCTCATCACCCAATTAATTCCTCTTGACACTCCTAATGTGATGAAGTGAGATTATGCATGAAATACAAATGGGGAGAAGTTTTGATCATACATGGTAGGATATTATTTGAGAAATTGATACCATCATGATATGAAACATTTATGATTTGCAATGATGTATGCAATACTTGTGCCTTCTAATTATGATGCGATGTATTACATATGATGTAAATCATGATTTAAAATACTATGAGTTGTTGCTAAAATAATGTATTATAAATATTGATATGAGTTGTTGCTAAAATAATGTATAATAAATATTAATTTAATGTTTTGTATCATGAATACTCTAAATGATGAATGTTTGGTATCATGATCAAAATATTGACAAATAGTTAAAAATTTTAGTATCATGTATGATATGCTCATAATGTTGATTGATTTATTCAATATCGTGCATGAATGAAATATAAGGTTTTTGAAATAGTGAATGTTTTAATTTGAAAATATAATGATGCACAAATTAGATTGATACTTACCTTTGTCATAATTGATGTTTAGGGTCTTTCCTTCTTTTGGACAATGACAAAGGGGGAGATAGCTAGCTTGCACAAGACAAGAGAAGCAAAAAATTACAAACGTATACATCGCAAAAAGGGGCAAAACTTATTAGCTTGCTCATCTCAAAAGTAAGAAATGCTATCTTGTAATCTCAAGCAAATGAGCTATCTTGCCTTTTCAAGAAGCAAAACTTGCAACTTGCACATTGCAATAGGAAGCAAGAATCATGAGCTTACACAAGAAAGCTATCTTGCATTTGCTTTCGAAATTTTTGCTAGCTTTTATGTAGTAAAACTTGCATATCGTAAAAATTTCCTAGCTCGATCATTTCATTGATAGAACTTACTATCTTGAACATCACAAAAATTTGCTACCTTGCATGATGTAAAATTTGCTAAGATCACTATCTCAAAAGAGTTGCTATCTCAAAAAAAGTAAATGCACTATCTTGCCTATCTCAAAATATAAAACATGCTAACTTGTTACGGAAGCAAAATTGCTAGCTCAAACATTGCAAAGGAAGCAAAAATTTGCTAGCTTGCAACTTGCATATCATGAAAATTGCTAGCTTGTAGTCTAAAGAGAAGCAATTAGTTGTTATATGAAGAAAAGCAAACATGCTAAACATACACATCTTTAATTGCAAGATTGCATTACGATAAAATTTGATACTATGTTTTTCATGCAATGTATGGAACTTTTTATCTCTAAACACATAAGAGTAGGAACTTCTCCTTTTTGTTGATGACAAAGGGGGAGAAGTATGATGACATGACATGTTATGCATAAGTTTATGATGACATGTTGCTTGGATTCTTGAATCCAAGAGTTTTTATCAATAAGCCATATTTGATAGGGGGAGTTTGTTTAAACTCCGGGAGTTAAGGTTAACTCCATCATCAAGTGGTTGTGATCATCAAAAAGGGGGAGATTGTTGAATCTCGCATTTTGATGATGAAACCACTTGATATTTGTTTATAATTTAATCTACGTTTTGAGTGATGCAGGTCTACTCGATCAGGATTAGACAGTTAACGCAGGAAGAATTAACATTGCGCCGAAGGAGATCACGTTAGAATATTGGATGCAGAAGGCTTCAGACGTCGGGCATCGGGCCAACCAATGACGTGTCGGGCAACAGAATGTTAATTTGCGTTGTAATAATTGTCTAGATCGGAGTAGAGTTTTGGCTTGTGTGTGCAGGATTAACTACGATAACGATGAAGACATAAAGTGAAACAAAGTGTCATAGTCAAGCGTGAACGATTTGTTGCGAGTTCGAGAGTTCAACGGAAGTCCGAAGGTTCGTCGGGAATGCTGCTGGAACTAGCCGAGAATGAGTAGGGAGCTTGCCGAAGGGCTTTTCGGAAGCTCGCCTGTAACATCCCTCATTTCCGAATTTTCGTATAAATTTCTGGTGATAATATAAGCATTTATTTTAAATTGACAAAAGAAATAGAGTATAAATCAAAGGTAACTTATTTTTAAGATTTGGGAGATCTGTTCAAAAAAAAAAAGAAAGAATCTGAGGACCTATATGTAAACCCTAAGGACCTAATCGTGAAAATGATAAAAACAAGGACTAAACTGCAAAAACACATAAAATGACAAATTCCACCGCTTAAGCCTCTCTGCCTTCGTTCTTAAGGAAGCAGAGAAGGAAGCTGCGTGGATGATCAGGGAAAGAAAGAAAGAAGAAGAAGAAGAAGGAGAAGAAGAAGAAGAAAAAAAAAAAATTTGAGGCTTTAAGGGTTCTTGCCCAAATCCTTTCACTTAGGGTCAAAATTCCCAAAGGCAAGTGTTCTAACCCCATCCTACAGAATTTTTAGTCTCTGTTTTTATGTTGTTTCAAAATAAACTGAAGGATTTCTATCTAGAAACTGATATGTCTCTCTTTGGACATAGAACTATGAATTCTGAAATTTTTTCGGTAAACTGACCCCTATACACTGTTTCAGCTATAATTTTTAGTACAAAATGTGAATTCAGGCAGGAACTATTTTGTTTGAAATTAGACTCTTATAACTTTCTTTTGACACTGGTTTTGTAGATTTTGGACACCGAATACTTACCCAATCTTCTATTTCAAATGAGCCTATAGATGCTGCAAAACAGGGATCAAGATTTCTGACCTTTCGATACTAAAATGCCTATAACTCTCTGTTGAAAATTCTGATTTATACCAAACTGACTTCGTCCGAAACTAGACTTGCAGACCTTTCTTTTGACATATAGTTTGAAAATTTTGGAATTCAAATACCTACCCTATTATCTGTTGAATCTGACCCTATGTGTTCTGCAAAACAGTGATTGTGTCCTTGACCTTGTGTTACCAAATCATAGGTAACTCCTTGTGGGAAACCCTGATTCGTACGAAACTTGTTTCGACAGAAAACAGATTGATATATCTTTCGATAGTAGTTTTCTTATGGGTATTGGAGCATAATTGATAATCTGAAATATTTGTTCTATGTGCCATTGGAATTCTGTCAGAAATCGAGCTTTGGTCGATTTCGCGTATTCTGTTTCATTCCTTTGGATATTGAATTCTTCTAACCTTCTTATTTGAAATGAGCTAAATATGATTGCTTGGATTCCCTGTATACTCTTGCTTCCATTTCATTCCTAATATGAATACATTTGTGAGAGATTTGTTCCTTGCATCATATTGTCTTGAAAAGGCACATGTACGTTTTGTTGTTCCGCGTGTGCTTCCGATATTTGCTACTTATTGTTAAAACTACCCTCTTGTACTCTGGTGTGTGGGATTGTCTGGACCTTTGCCAGAAATGGTAAAGGGTATGTGCTTATTGCCCGCTCTGTGGGATATTCTGGACCTTTGCCAGTAATGGTAAAGGGTATGTGCTTAGAGCCTGCGATGCTCTGCCAGTCCCCTCTGACTTCACCTAGACGTGGGTGGATGGAGCTCCCAGACGTGGGAGACTTTTGTCAGGTGGTCATTCAGTAATGGATGAATCACTTTCTGACTGAGATCCCACTACACCTTCTATATGTTTGATATGACATCCAGAGTTTTGGTGAGTTGTTTCTGTTCATGCTCTGGATAAGAATGATATGATTGCAACGTCAAGGACGACGTTTGAGCTTCTGTACGATATTTGTTTTTGATATGCTCTGAAATGCTTCATTCACTGATGATTTTTCTTCGAAATGTTCCATATGCCGTTGATATGCTTCGGAACATTTTATATGCCATTGATAAGCTCCGATATGTTTCCTTTGTTACTGATATGCTCCAATTACTCTATGCCCTATCTGTCAGGAACCAAATATGTAAGATTGAAAGGACAATTGTGTTTCTGCTCCTAATGATATTATGTCTACGAAATCGTATATTCTGCCTTGTATTTTGAAACTGTATCTCTTTGGAAATTGTATTATTTTGACATGGATATGTTAGTCACTTGCTGAGCTCTTTATGCTCACCCCGTTTGTTGATAAATTTTTCAGGATAGCTTATTGCTTGCTTAAATGTTAAGATTGGGCTGAGGCGGTGGAAAGTTTAGAAGATTTTGGGCAGATCTTTGTTAGCATATGTGTATTTTGTTGAATCTCGTATTTTGATGATGAAACTACTTGATATATGTTTATGATTTAATCTGCGTTTTGAGTGACGCAGGATGCTTTGATCAGGATGAGACAATTAAAGCAGGAAAATCATGTTGTGCCGGAGGAACATGTCAGAAGATTGGACGTCGGGCCGGTGGATCGGTCGACGTATCGACAGAAGGCTTCGGGCCGTGGACTCGGGCATCGGGCCAAGAAGAGCGGGTATTGTGCCAAGGATATCGGAGTTGCGGAGTCAACTGGCCGATTGGGCAATAGGCTGCAGGAAAGGACGATGCGCCGAAGAATCGGACGAAGCGTCGAAGGACCAATGACATGCCGGACAACTTGGTTAATTGCTTAGGATTAATTGTCTCGATCGAAGTTTTGTTTTGTGTGCAGGATTAACTACGATGAGAGTAAGACAAGCAGCAGGTATTGCGCCGGAGTCAAGATCATGATCACGTTGGGAGTTCGAGAGTTCGACGGAAGTTCGGACGGTCGTCGGAGGTTCAGCGAGAACAGATCCGAGAAGTCCAGAAGCTTGCCAAGCGAAGCTCGTCGGAACTCGCCAAGTGGATCGTCGCAAAGTCCAGGAGTATGCCGGATGTCCGCAGAAGGATCACCGAGGGTTATCGGTTGATCGACGGAAGTTGGCCGGAAACTCGCCGGAAGAAGCGATTGACGCATCGGAGCAAAGCTGCAGAAGTTGTCTTAGAGTTAATCGTAGTTAGCATGATGATTAAGCATGAAAATGGGAGGTGATTCCATTAGCTTAATCTTGGGGCAATTGGGCCCCTGAAAAGATTCGAATTGGGCCGAATGGAGTGAACCATTCGGACCCTGATTGCACCAGGAGGTGCAACCGCCCCAGCCAGGAGGTGCAACCGCCTGGGCTGCGAGGCTGGGAGGTGCAACCGCCCCAGCCAGGAGGTGCAACCGCCTGGGCTGCGAGGCTGGGAGGTGCAACCGCCCCAGCCGAGAGGTGCAACCGCCCAGAGCTCGGTCTTCGAGCTTGACTGGGCGGTGCAACCTCCTCTGCCAGGTGATGCAACCACCGAGCTCAGTCTTCGAGCTCTGGCAGAGAGGTGCATCAGCTTGAGCTCAGTCTCGAGCTCTGCATGGTGATGCAATCACCGAGCTCAGTCTTCGAGATCTGGCAGAGAGGTGCATCAGCCTGAGCTCAGTTTCGAGCTCTGCCAGGTGATGCAACCACCGAGCTCAGTTTCGAGCTCTGCCAGGTGATGCAACCACCAAGCTCAGTTTTCGAGCTCTGCCAGGTGATGCAACCATCGAGCTCAGTCTTCGAGCTCTGGCAGAGAGAAGAAATCGCCTGAGCTCAGTCTTCGAGCTCTGCCAGGCGGTGCCACCTCTCCAGTTAAGAGGTGCAACCGCCAGATCCCAGAATTCTGGGATTTGATCGATTTGATCGTTTTGAGCTCGAAGTTTGAATTGGGTTGGGGCCTATAAATACCCCACCCATTCAGCACTGAAGAGATACAGATCCACACCGAATTCTTGATCTTTTCAGTGATTCTAAGAGCTCAAATTTGTGTAAAGTCCTAAAGTTCTCCTCCTTCTGTTCTTCAAGTTTTGAGTTGTAAAGAGAGGAGAGAAAGGATCTGTAAAGGTTGTCTCCTGAGCCTGTCAAAAGGAGAGAAACTGTAAAAGGGCAGTTAGCCTTCGCCCATTGAAGGAAGGCAGCTAGTTGACGTCGGCAACCTCATCGGTGGAGGAAGCCAAAAGTGGAGTAGGTCAAAGACTGACCGAACCACTCTAAATCTCTGGTTTGCGTTTATTTTTGAGCATTTTATCATTACTGCAAACCTCCTACATAGCTACTGCTCTCTGCGCTTTTACGAACGATTCTCTAATCTTTCCGAATCTGCATTAAGACGTAAATCGGTGTTTTCGTACAATCTTTACATCGCAGTTTACGCTTACGCTTTGATTCCATTCATAACTGCGAACTGCTTTTTGCACATTCACAAAAAGATTTTCAAAGTTCAGTTTCTGCGTTTAGACGTAAAACTGCGTTTAGACGTAAAACTGCGTTTAGACGCAAACTGCGTTTAGACGTAAACTGCGCTTAGACGCAAACTGCGTTTAGACGTAAACTGCGCTTAGACGCAATCTGCGCTTAGACGCAAACTGCACTTAGATACAAACTGAGAATTTGCTTTTGCATCATATTAGTTTTTGAACGAACGCAGCTTTTGATTTTAATCGCTGTAAGATTTCCGCTGCACTAATTCACCCCCCCCCTCTTAGTGCTCTCGATCCTAACAATTGGTATCAGAGCGGGGTATTTCTCATTTCGGATTTACACCCGAGAGAAATGGCTCTTCAAGAGGGCTTTTCGGTCTTTCGTCCACCGTTCTTTAACGGATTGGACTACACTTATTGGAAAACTCGAATGAGAGTTTTCTTGATTTCTCTAAATCTGGATTTATGGAATATCGTTGAAAACGGTTTTCAACTTCCCTCCAAACCGATGAACGAATGGTCGGTTTTGGAGAAGAAGAATTTTTCTTTAAACGCAAAGGCTATGAATGCCTTATTTTGCGCATTGGACAAAAATGAGTTCAATCGGATTTCTACGTGTGAAACGGCTTTCGATATTTGGCGCACTCTTGAAATCACGCACGAGGGAACTAGTAGAGTCAAAGACTCGAAAGTTAATATTTTACTACTTGATTTCGAGCTTTTTCATATGAAACCAAGCGAAACCGTTGTTGACATGTACACCCGTTTTACGGATGTCGTCAATGGTTTAAAATCACTTGGTAAAAGCTTTTCGGATTTTGAACTCGTTAACAAAGTTTTGCGCTCACTTTCTAAAACTTGGGATTCAAAAGTAACTGCTATTCAAGAATCGAAAAACTTGAACCATTTTCCACTTGAAGAACTAATTGGTTCATTGATCACATATGAAATGACGTGCAATGCACGTGAAGAACTTGAGAACCACCTTCCAAAGAACAGGAAGGATTTGGGACATAGAACATTTGAAGACCACTCGAGCATAAGCTCAAGTGATGGTGAACTTAAACTACAAATGAAACGAAAATTAAAAAGCAAAAAGAATCGAACTACTTGCTTTAAACGCAAGAAGAAGAACAAAAATTGGGATGAATCGAGCTCCTCCGAAGAAGAGAAAGTCAACAAAAGCAAGGCGGCAAACTACGCCTTAACAGCCTACAATGATGAGGTAATCGAAATCCCCCTAATTTATTTTGAAATTACTTGATGCTTTCATGATGTATTTTTCTCTTTTAGTTTAGAATTAATTTTCTTAAAAATTACATGTTAAAAAAAAAAAAAATTATTATGATCATACTAAGTAATTTCGAAAATGATAATATTGCATATTTTATGATAAACAAATAGAATGATTGAAAATATGAAATCATGTGTATTACGTTGATTTCCATTGTTATTTCTCGATTTTGATTAAAGATCATGTTTGATTTGAAGAAATGCATAATTATGAAATTAAATATTTTGATTAACAATTTTATGCATGAGATTTTAAGCCGATGATAAGCATGTGTTATTCTCATGAGTATATTTGAAAAACTATGGCAAAAATGTGCTCGAATGCATGAACATGTTATTTTTCGGACATTCTTGATTCAATGTTCAAAACACTTAATTGCCATGATGATTTTACACTATAACATGTTGGAAATTAGAAGTTTTGGATACATAAATTTTTATGATCCTGAGCATGTTTTATCTTCATAATTGAACTTGAAAATCTATAGCAAAATCTTATCCGAATGCATGAAAGTTCTAATTTCATTTTCGGATTCACTTAACAATTGGTATCCCAACAATCGGATTTTCTCATACACTTATGAAAAATATTTTTTCTAAAATGGATTTGATGAAATGATTCCTGCTTATAAATTCCATCTTGAAATATGAATGATAGTATCTTTGCTTGCAAAGATTTGTTTCATATACATATCTCCTATGATTCATGTGCAGAAAAAGAATTTATAAATCATAATACAATGAGATTTCTTATGCAAAAATAAAGTGCTTTTGTGATTCTTTGCTAAAGAGAATAATTATTAAAATCATGATCTTGATCATTATAACATGAAGCTCTTTATAAATCAAGATCGTTCATTATGCTCCCTACATTTATCAAAAAGGAGTTCTTCAAATGAAATGCAACTTGTCTTTTGATTTCATGATATTTTGTGAATTTCGAAATTAATTTTAATGACTTGATTATGAGTTTCAAGTTGATGATTTGATTTGAATAAGTTATGTCTAAATCATAATCATGATCCTGCAAAATTGAAATCACAAATAATATCTTTTGGTATTCATGAATTGATACTCACAATATGAAAGTATTGGTATTCATGACTTGATTTTGATTGAAACATTACATGCTTAAATTAATCATTCTTCTATGTTTCAAAAATTCCATAAATGCCTTATGTGATGATTGAAAACTAACTTGCTTTATGATGAATCACGAATCATAACTTGATCTATGATGCCTTGAAATGATTGAAATATTTAACACTTTTATGCTCTACCCCCTACTTTCTTCTTGTTTTCAATGATAAAATGGGGAGAAGTTTTGATCATGCATGGTATGATATAATTTGACAAAATTGATACCATCATGATATGAAACATTTATGATGTACAATTATGCATGCAATACTTGTGCTTTCTAATTATGATGTGATGTATTGCATATGATGTAAATCATGATTTAAAATGCTATGAGTGCCAAGTTACACATTTTGAGAAGAAATTGTTATATTGAAATATTAATGTAATTATGAATGGTGATATGATATCATGCATGTAATACTTCAATTTATGATAATGATGCATGCAATGATAAAATATTCATGATGAAAAATTATCTTGACATTCATAACTTGATCATTCATCATTTGTCATGATTTTGAAATCATTGTAAAAGGAAAAGAGAACTACAAAACTGTATTCTCTCTTTCTTTTTTACAATGACAAAGGGAGAGATAGCTAGCTTGTACAAGTCAAGAAGATGCAAAAACTTGATTGCTAACTTGCTTATTTCAAGAAGAAAAATTGTCTTCTTGAACATCACTATCTTGAATATCTCAAGAAGCAAAACTTGCAATTTGCATATTGCAATAGGAAGCAAGAATCATGAGCTTACACAAGAAATCTATCTTGCATTTGCTTTCGAAATTTTTGCTAGCTTATATATTGTGAAACTTGTATATCGCTAGCTTGTTGGTCTAAAGAGAAGCAAAAAGTTGCTATCTCAAAAGAAGCAAATATGCTATCTTGCCTATCTCAAGAGGCAAAAATGCTAACTTGTGCATCTAGCAAAGTGAGCAAAATTTTCAAGAAGCAAGAGTTGCCTTCTTGAACATCTCTAATTTGCTAGCTTGCATGATGTAAAACTTGCTATCTTGAACATCACCAAAAGTGCTATCTTATATGCTATAAAACTTGCATATCTAAAACTTGATAGCATGAATGTTCTAAGCATGATGTAACACTTGCTAAATCTTCTGGCTTCAAAACTGCATGATGATAAAACTTGATAATATGTTTTTCATGCAATAAGTTGAACTTATATCACAAACACTTGATTGTGATACTTCTCCTTTTTGTTGATGACAAAGGGGGAGAAGTATGTTGATGAAAGTATGTTGATGACATGACATGTGATGCATAAGTTTATGCATATGTTCATGTTGACGTGTTGCAAGTATTCATGATGAATATTGCAATGACTTGAATTCAGTTTGAATTCAAGGTTCTATCAATATGGCATATTGATAGGGGGAGTTTGTTTAAACTCTAGGAGTTAAGGTTAACTCCGATTATGATGACATGTTGCTTAGATTTTTGAATCTAAGAGTTTCTATCAATAAGGTATATTGATAGGGGGAGTTTGTTTAAACTCCGGGAGTTAAGTTTAACTCCGTCATCAAGTGGTTGTCATCATCAAAAAGGGGGAGATTGTTGAATCTCGTATTTTGATGATGAAACTACTTGATATATGTTTATGATTTAATCTGCGTTTTGAGTGACGCAGGATGCTTTGATCAGGATGAGACAATTAAAGCAGGAAAATCATGTTGTGCCGGAGGAACATGTCAGAAGATTGGACGTCGGGCCGGTGGATCGGTCGACGTATCGACAGAAGGCTTCGGGCCGTGGACTCGGGCATCGGGCCAAGAAGAGCGGGTATTGTGCCAAGGATATCGGAGTTGCGGAGTCAACTGGCCGATTGGGCAATAGGCTGCAGGAAAGGACGATGCGCCGAAGAATCGGACGAAGCGTCGAAGGACCAATGACATGCCGGACAACTTGGTTAATTGCTTAGGATTAATTGTCTCGATCGAAGTTTTGTTTTGTGTGCAGGATTAACTACGATGAGAGTAAGACAAGCAGCAGGTATTGCGCCGGAGTCAAGATCATGATCACGTTGGGAGTTCGAGAGTTCGACGGAAGTTCGGACGGTCGTCGGAGGTTCAGCGAGAACAGATCCGAGAAGTCCAGAAGCTTGCCAAGCGAAGCTCGTCGGAACTCGCCAAGTGGATCGTCGCAAAGTCCAGGAGTATGCCGGATGTCCGCAGAAGGATCACCGAGGGTTATCGGTTGATCGACGGAAGTTGGCCGGAAACTCGCCGGAAGAAGCGATTGACGCATCGGAGCAAAGCTGCAGAAGTTGTCTTAGAGTTAATCGTAGTTAGCATGATGATTAAGCATGAAAATGGGAGGTGATTCCATTAGCTTAATCTTGGGGCAATTGGGCCCCTGAAAAGATTCGAATTGGGCCGAATGGAGTGAACCATTCGGACCCTGATTGCACCAGGAGGTGCAACCGCCCCAGCCAGGAGGTGCAACCGCCTGGGCTGCGAGGCTGGGAGGTGCAACCGCCCCAGCCAGGAGGTGCAACCGCCTGGGCTGCGAGGCTGGGAGGTGCAACCGCCCCAGCCGAGAGGTGCAACCGCCCAGAGCTCGGTCTTCGAGCTTGACTGGGCGGTGCAACCTCCTCTGCCAGGTGATGCAACCACCGAGCTCAGTCTTCGAGCTCTGGCAGAGAGGTGCATCAGCTTGAGCTCAGTCTCGAGCTCTGCATGGTGATGCAATCACCGAGCTCAGTCTTCGAGATCTGGCAGAGAGGTGCATCAGCCTGAGCTCAGTTTCGAGCTCTGCCAGGTGATGCAACCACCGAGCTCAGTTTCGAGCTCTGCCAGGTGATGCAACCACCAAGCTCAGTTTTCGAGCTCTGCCAGGTGATGCAACCATCGAGCTCAGTCTTCGAGCTCTGGCAGAGAGAAGAAATCGCCTGAGCTCAGTCTTCGAGCTCTGCCAGGCGGTGCCACCTCTCCAGTTAAGAGGTGCAACCGCCAGATCCCAGAATTCTGGGATTTGATCGATTTGATCGTTTTGAGCTCGAAGTTTGAATTGGGTTGGGGCCTATAAATACCCCACCCATTCAGCACTGAAGAGATACAGATCCACACCGAATTCTTGATCTTTTCAGTGATTCTAAGAGCTCAAATTTGTGTAAAGTCCTAAAGTTCTCCTCCTTCTGTTCTTCAAGTTTTGAGTTGTAAAGAGAGGAGAGAAAGGATCTGTAAAGGTTGTCTCCTGAGCCTGTCAAAAGGAGAGAAACTGTAAAAGGGCAGTTAGCCTTCGCCCATTGAAGGAAGGCAGCTAGTTGACGTCGGCAACCTCATCGGTGGAGGAAGCCAAAAGTGGAGTAGGTCAAAGACTGACCGAACCACTCTAAATCTCTGGTTTGCGTTTATTTTTGAGCATTTTATCATTACTGCAAACCTCCTACATAGCTACTGCTCTCTGCGCTTTTACGAACGATTCTCTAATCTTTCCGAATCTGCATTAAGACGTAAATCGGTGTTTTCGTACAATCTTTACATCGCAGTTTACGCTTACGCTTTGATTCCATTCATAACTGCGAACTGCTTTTTGCACATTCACAAAAAGATTTTCAAAGTTCAGTTTCTGCGTTTAGACGTAAAACTGCGTTTAGACGTAAAACTGCGTTTAGACGCAAACTGCGTTTAGACGTAAACTGCGCTTAGACGCAAACTGCGTTTAGACGTAAACTGCGCTTAGACGCAATCTGCGCTTAGACGCAAACTGCACTTAGATACAAACTGAGAATTTGCTTTTGCATCATATTAGTTTTTGAACGAACGCAGCTTTTGATTTTAATCGCTGTAAGATTTCCGCTGCACTAATTCACCCCCCCCCTCTTAGTGCTCTCGATCCTAACATATTTGTTGTATAAGATACTCTGCATCGTATGAAATGTGACGATGAATCTAAACCTGTGGATTTTGTGTAAGATAAAGGATCCCTCATGTATAGGATTTTGGAATGTTAAGTTAAATTCATGTAATGATCTTATGGTAATCGTTGGTTTGGTGACTGCATAGACTTCCCCACTTGTGAATTTATGTTGTGGTTATTATTTTGATGAGTAGAGTTCAGATTGTATGAATTATCGAGTGATGTGTGGTATGTTTATGAATTGCACAGGGTTATGAATTTGTAGTCTATAGAGGGGAAATTTTGATCTGAATGTTTTCTTAGTGACCTCAAATGTGTGTTTGGATCCTAGGTTAGTTATGATGAAAATTTTAAATATTGTCGATAATTTGAGGGGCGTGACAGAGGTGGTATCAGAGCATGATTTGAGAATCACTAAGAATATTATATTTTTTTTAGGTTTATTGACTAATATTTATAGATTGATCAAAGAAAATGTTCTTTTGATGTTTTAGGAAGCAAGGATGACGAGATCATCTGGTTCTCCTATTGCATCTACTACTGATCAATTGAGTGGTATCATGCGGACTTTGGAGACTATGGCACAAGTGATGCAACAACAACAACAACCTGTCCTACAAGGAAGAAATGATGGAACAGGAACATCAAACCAGACGGGGTTGGGAATTGAACAGTTTAAGAAGCTTAGTCCTCCTAGTTTTAGTGGTGAGTCTGATCCAATAGTGGCAGAACGATGGATGATGCAGATAGAGAAAATATTTGATGCCTTAAATTACCCTGATGATCGAAAGGTTTTTCTTGCCACCTTTATGCTGGAAGGAGAAGCTGAACACTGGTGGAGAATGATTAAGAGGATGTCTGAAATCAAACATGAGCCAATGACATGGAAGTTATTCCAAGAAAAGTTTAATGATAAATATTTTCCAGATTGTATGAGAGAGCAAAAAGAATTGGAGTTCTTTAATCTTATCCAGGGAAGTATGACGGTTACAAAGTATGAATCTAAATTCACTGAGCTCTCTAGGTTTGCCACACATATGACTGATGATGAATCTAGAAAAGCAAGAAGGTTTGAAAGGGGATTACGGCCAGCAATAAGAAGCCGAATGTCAGCTTTAAGAATGTCAGCTTTAAAACTACAAACATATGCAGATACGATAGAAAGAGCTTTGAAAATTGAACGAGACATGGAGGAAATTCAAGAAATCATTGGCAAGAACAAAAAGGACAAATTTACTAGCCAAAGCAGGAGAGAAAATGAATATGAAGCTAGTAACAAAAGGTTTAAGACATCTGGATTTGAGAAATGGAAACCATTGCGGAGGACTCAGTCATGTGCAAAATGTGGATTAAATCATGAAACAAGTCAGTGTTTTCGGGTGACTGGAGCATGTTTTGGTTGTGGAAAGTTGGATCATCAAATAAAAGATTGCCCTTTGAGGAAGAAGAAAGAGCCACTGTCTCCTAGACCCTCAGCCCATGCTAGAGTGTACGCTATCACTGAACAAGATTCTAAAGCTTCTAAATCAGTGGTGGAAGGTATTCTTCATGTTTCTAAAAGAAATGCAAAAGTTTTGTTTGATCCCGGCTCCAACTTATCATTTGTTTCACAATACTTTGCTTGTCACTTGGATATTCTACCTAAACCCCTGGATTATATGTTATATGTAACAACTGCTGTTGGAGATTCATTGGCAACAAACTTGGTTTACCCGTCTTGTTTGATCTCTATTGGAGACCACGAACTCTTTGCTGATTTGATTCTCCTAGAGATCCAGGGTTTTGATATTATACTTGGCATGGATTGGTTATCTTCTCATCACGCTAGTATTGATTGTTACAAAAAAATAATTACTTTCTGCATACCAGATCAGCCTATATTTCTCTTTGAGGGCATTAAGCATAATTTGCCTCCTTGCTTGATATCAGCACTTTAAGCTTATCGTCTTATGCAGAAAGGTTGTTTTTGTTATATGGTGTGTGTAAAGGAGCATTCAAATCAGGAAACCCACCTAGATGAAATTTTAGTGGTCAAAGAATTCCCTGATGTATTCCCAGATGACTTGCCTGGTTTACCTCTAGATAGAGAGGGTGAATTTGCTATTGATCTGGTCTCCAGTACAACCCCAATATCTAAGCCTCCCTACAGAATGGCACCACTCGAGCTAGAGGAATTAAAGAAGCAAATACAAGAATTATTAGATAAGGGTTTCATACGACCCAGTGTATCCCCATGGGGTGCTCCGGTACTATTAGTGAAGAAGAAGGATGGAACTTTGAGGCTTTGTATTGATTATAGACAGTTGAATCAGGTGACCATCAAAAACAAGTATCCCATACCTAGAATTGATGATTTGTTTGATCAACTGCATGGTGCACAAGTATTCTCTAAGATTGACCTGAGATCAGGTTACTATCAGTTGAAGATCAAGGAGGAGGATATTTCAAAAACAGCTTTCAGAACTCGATATGGTCATTATGAATTCTTGGTGATGTCTTTTGGTTTGACAAATGCCCCTGCAGCTTTTATGGAATTAATGAATAGGATATTTCAACCGCTCTTGGATATCTATGTAATTATATTTATTGATGACATATTGGTGTATTCAAGGAGTAATCAAGTGCATGAGGAACACTTGAGAAATGTATTGTCCATACTAAGAGAAAAGAAGTTGTATGCAAAGTTCAGCAAATGTGAATTTTGGTTGAATAAAGTTGCTTTCTTAGGCCATGTGATTTCAGGGAAGGGTATATCTGTTGATCCAAGAAAAATAGAAGCTGTTGTTGAATGGGAAGTACCAACAAATGTAATGGAGGTTAGAAGCTTCTTGGGCATGGCAGGTTATTACAGGAGATTTGTGGAGGGATTTTCTCGAATTGCTCAACCTCTCACCAAACTCACTAAGAAGAATATGAAATTTGTATGGGGTGATGATTATGAGCAAAGTTTTCAAGAGTTAAAAAGAAGATTGACTAGTGCCCCTATTCTCACTATTCCAAGTGGTAGTGATGAGTTTGTAGTTTATACTGATGCTTCAAGAAAGGGCCTAGGATGTGTTTTGATGCAGGAAGGGAGAGTAATTGCATATGTTTATAGGCAACTTAAAGGTTATGAATTGAATTATCCAACTCATGATTTGGAATTGGCAGCAATTATTTTTGTTCTAAAGATTTGGAGACATTATTTGTATGGTCGACAGTTTGAAATCTTTACTGATCACAAGAGTTTAAAATATATTTTCACTCAGAAAGAGTTAAACATGAGGCAGCGAAGATGGATAGAACTTCTGAAGGATTATGATTGTGCCATCCATTATCACCCCGGCAAGGCCAATGTTGTAGCTGATGCACTTAGTAGGAAATCTACAAGTTTTATGTCTAGTCTGGTCGTGAAGCAATGGAAGTTATTAGAAGAAAATTTTGATTTGAAAGTTTTGAGGAAAGAGCAAGACTCGACGATATTGATGGCCTCCATTCAAGTGCAATATGATCTTATTCAACAAATTAAGGAAGGACAATTACGAGATCTATATTTAATCTACTTGAGGAATGAAGTAGAAAAGGAATTGAAGCCACAATTTCAAGTTTCAAAGGATGACCTATTGAGATTTGGGGAGAGAGTATGTGTACCAAATGAACCGGATATCAAGAATCAAATCCTAAAGGAAAGTCATACTTCGAAGTACACCATACATCCTGGGAGCACTAAGATGTATAGAGATCTTCAAAATCATTATTGGTGGGAAGGCATGAAGAAGGAAATTGCAATGTATGTTTCAAAATGTTTGACTTGTCAGCAAATCAAAGTAGAACACCAAAGACCTGGAGGGTTGTTGCAACCTTTAGATATTCCTGAATGGAAATGGGAATGTATTACTATGGATTTTGTTTCAGGACTACCCAGAACCTCTAGAAAGCATTATGCTATTTGGGTTATCATCGATAGGTTAACAAAATATGCACACTTCCTACCAATTAATATGACTTATTCACTTGATAGACTTGCAGATTTATATGTTAATGAAATAGTAAGACTTCATGGTATTCCAAAGGAGATCATCTCTGATAGAGACTCCAGATTTCTCTCTAGATTCTGGAGAAGATTACAGGAATCTATGGGCACTAAAGTCAAGTTTAGTACTGCATATCATCCTCAGACTGATGGTCAGTCAGAAAGAACAATTCAAACACTTGAGGATTTACTTAGAGCCTATGTTATGGATTGGAAAGGTGAATGGGATAAAGATATTTCACTTGTTGAGTTCACTTATAATAATAGTTATCATTCAAGTATTCAGATGGCTCCTTATGAAACTTTATATGGGCGAAAGTGCATAACACCTATATGTTGGGAGGAAGTTGGTGACAGGAAGCTGTTAGCACCAGACAAGGTACAAGAAACTACTGAGAAAATTCAAGTTATAAGGAAAAGGTTAAAAACTGCTTAGAGTCGTCAAAAGAGTTATGCCGACAATAGAAGACGAGATATTGAGTTTGAAATCGGAGATTTTGTATTCTTAAAAGTCTCCCCTTCCAAAGGCATTATAAGGTTTGGGAAGAAAGGAAAATTAAGCCCAAGATTTATTGGACCTTTTGAGGTTCTTGAGAGGGTTGGTTCTGTCGCTTACAGGATTGCCTTGCCACCAGCATTGTGCCATGTCCATGATATATTTCATGTCTCGATGATTAGGAAGTATATATATGACCCTTCTCACATCATCAAGTATGAGCTGGTGGAGATCGATAAAGATTTATCTTATGTGGAAGAGCCTATTCAGATTGTTGATAAGAAAGAAAAAGTCCTAAGGAATCGGGTCATCCCACTGGTTCAAGTAATTTGGAGACATCATTCTGGAGAGGAGATAACTTGGGAGCTAGAGGAGGAAATGAAGAAGGTGTACCCCCGTCTTTTCATCAATAGAGGTACGATAAATTTAGAGGACTAAATTTTTCTTTTACGGGGGGAGAGTGTAACATCCCTCATTTCCGAATTTTCGTATAAATTTCTGGTGATAATGTAAGCATCTATTTTAAATTGATAAAAGAAATAGAGTATGAATCAGAGGTAACTTATTTTTAAAATTTGGGAGATCTGTTCAAAAAAAAAAGAAAGAATCTGAGGACCTATATGTAAACCCTAAGGACCTAATCGTGAAAATGATAAAAACAAGGACTAAACTGCAAAAACACACAAAATGACAAATTCCACCGCTTAAGCCTCTCTGCCTTCGTTCTTAAGGAAGCAGAGAAGGCAGCTGCATAGATGATCAGGGAAAGAAAGAAAGAAGAAGAAGAAGAAGGAGAAGAAGAAGAAGAAGAAGAAGAAGGAGAAGAAGAAGAAGAAGAAAAAAAAATTTGGGGCTTTAAGGGTTCTTGCCCAAATCCTTTCACTTAGGGTCAAAATTCCCAAAGGCAAGTATTCTAACCCAATCCTACAGAATTTTTAGTCTCTGTTTTTATGTTGTTTCAAAATAAAGTGAAGGATTTCTATCTAGAAACAGATATGTCTCTCTTTGGACATAGAACCATGGATTCTGAAATTTTTTCGGTAAACTGACCCCTATACACTGTTTCAGCTATAATTTTTAGTACAAAATGTGAATTAAGCCAGGAACTATTTTGTTTGAAATTAGACTCTTATAACTTTCTTTTGACACTAGTTTTGTAGATTTTTGACACCGAATACTTACCCAATCTTCTGTTTCAAATGAGCCTATAGATGCTGCAAAACAGGGATCAAGATTTCTGACCTTTCGATACTAAAATGCCTATAACTCTCTGCTGAAAATTCTGATTTGTGCCAAACTGACTTCGTCCGAAACTAGACTTGCAGACCTTTCTTTTGACATATAGTTTGAAAATTTTGGAATTCAAATACCTACCCTATTATCTGTTGAATCTGACCCTATGTGTTCTGCAAAATAGTGATTGTGTCCTTGACCTTGTGTTACCAAATCATAGGTAACTCCTTGTGGGAAACTCTGATTCGTACGAAACTTATTTCGACAGAAAACAGATTGATATATCTTTCAACAGTAGTTTTCTTATGGGTATTGGAGCATAATTGATAATCTGAAATATTAGTTCTATGTGCCATTGGAATTCTGTCAGAAATCGGGCTTTGGTCGATTTCGCGTATTCTGTTTCATTCCTTTGGATATTGAATTCTCCTAACCTTCTTATTTGAATTGAGCTAAATATGATTGCTTGGATTCCCTATATACTCTTGCTTCCATTTTATTCCTAATATGAATACATTTGTGAGAGATTTGTTCCTTGCATCATATTGTCTTCAAAAGGCACATGTACGTTTTGTTGTTCCGCGTGTGCTTCCGATATTTGCTACTTATTGTTAAAACTGCCCTCTTGTACTCTGGTGTGTGGGATTGTCTGGACCTTTGCCAGAAATGGTAAAGGGTATGTGCTTATTGTCCGCTCTATGGGATATTCTGGACCTTGGCCAGTAATGGTAAAGGGTATGTGCTTAGAGCCTGCGATGCTCTGCCGGCCCCCTCTGACTTCACCTAGACGTGGGTGGATGGAGCTCCCAAACGTGGGAGACTTTTGTCAGGTGGTCATTCAGTAATGGATGAATCACATTCTGACTGAGATCCCACTAAACCTTCTATATGTTTGATATGACATCTAGAGTTTTGGTGAGTTGTTTCTGTTCATGCTCTGGATAAGAATGATATGATTGCAACGTCAAGGACGACGTTTGAGCTTCTGTACGATATTTGTTTTTGATATGCTCTGAAATGCTTCATTCACTGATGATTTTTCTTCGAAATGTTCCATATGCCGTTGATATGCTTCGGAACATTTTATATGCCATTGATAAGCTCCGATATGTTTCCTTTGTTACTGATATGCTCCAATTACTCTATGCCCCATCTGTCAGGAACCAAATATGTAAGATGGAAAGGACAATTGTGTTTCTGCTCCTAATGATATTATGTCTACGAAATCGTATATTCTGCCTTGTATTTTGAAACTGTATCTCTTTGGAAATTGTATTATTTTGACATGGATATGTTAGTCACTTGCTGAGCTCTTTATGCTCACCCCGTTTGTTGATAAATTTTTCAGGATAGCTTATTGCTTGCTTAAATGTTAAGATTGGGCTGAGGCGGTGGAAAGTTTAGAAGATTTTGGGCAGATCTTTGTTAGCATATGTGTATTTGTTGTATAAGATACTCTGCATCGTATGAAATGTGACGATGAATCTAAACTTGTGGATTTTGTGTAAGATAAAGGATCCCTCATGTATAGGATTTTGGAATGTTAAGTTAAATTCATGTAATGATATGATCTTATGGTAATCGTTGGTTTGGTGACTGCATAGACTTCCCCACTTGTGAATTTATGTTGTGGTTATTATTTTGATGAGTTGAGTTCAGATTGTATGAATTATCGAGTGATATGTGGTATGTTTATGAATTGCACAGGGTTATGAATTTGTAGTCTATAGAGGTGAAATTTTGATCTGAATGTTTTCTTAGTGACCTCAAATGTGTGTTTGGATCCTGGGTTAGTTATGATGAAAATTTTAAATATTGTCGATAATTTGAGGGGCGTGACATTGCCGGAAGGTTCGTCGGAAGTTCACGGAGCTCACCGAGAAAGATCGGAGCTTGCCTAAGAAGCTCGTTGGAACTCGCCAAGATCCAATCGTGAAGTCTAGGAGCTTGCTGGGAGTCCGCAGAATGGTTTCTGAGGGTTCATCGGAAGACCGCCGGAAGTTCGCCGGAAAAAGTCTTGACTTGTGAACTTTATAATAGCTTAGGAAATGTCTTTAAATTCATAGTTAGCACGTTAATTAGGGTTAGGATTAGGTGTTAATACTATAACCCAAGTAGGGGCAAATTGGGCCCAAGTTCGGACTGGTTTGGGCCAAGTTTGGAGCCCAACTAGTGAGCTGTAATAGTGTAGGCGATGGCACCGCCAAAATTGGTGGTGGCACCGCCTAGAACCCGAGAACTGAGCGGTGGCACCGTTGGACTGAGCGGTGGCACCGCCCGGCACCCGAGAGGTCGGGCAGTGGCACCGCCAGCCTAGGAAACCCAAGAGAATTCAAATTTTGGAGCCCAAATTTGAATCCTCTTGGGGCCTATAAATACCCCTCAATTCTTAGTAGAGAACACAACCTTTGAGAAGCAAGAGATTGAGATAAATGTCTTAGCAAAGTCTTTAGCAAGTTTTTGTTTTCAATTGCTTGAGTGTTCACCTCCTTCTTTCTCTTTGAAAATTTCTAAGAGAGTGAACCACTTGTAAAAGGTTGTAAGAGGCGTATTTGTCCGTCCCATTTAAAGTGATTTGCTAGTGGAAGTTGGGAGCCTCATCGAAGAAGGCTTCGCAAGTGGATGTAGGTCGCATGATCGAACCACTATAAATCAGTTTGCGTTTATCTTATTGTCATTTATATTACTGTAAACCATCTTCACTTTGATGCTCTACTTCTTTGTCTCCTTATATATCCCTTCAAGTTAAAATGCAATCGAAACGGTTTCAAACGAAACGTTGCTTTTATCGTACGAAGTTTCCGAAAGTGTTTAAATCGTAAAAAGTTTATCATACTTTACCGCTGCACTAATTCACCCCCCCCCCTCTTAGTGCCGCTCCGATCCGAATAGGAAACCCACTCTCCCAATCGGTCTCCGAGCTCTGTCAAGCAGCGGTACTGCCTAGACTAGATAGTGGTACCACCTAGTGTCAGATTGTAAGCGGTATTATCGCCCAGTAATGGCAATGGTACCACCAGTACCCCGAAATCCGAGGATATGATACTTTTTGGCTCCAATTTTGAAGCCATTGGGGCCTATAGATGTCACGCCCCCCGAATTATCACATTCAGGAAGTGTGACCTTGTCTAAAATCAATAATATTATAATTCATCATCAATTCAATCCAGGATCCAATCTAACAATTTGAGGATACTAAGAATTATTCAAAAATCAATACTCACAATTCATAAACATGTACGTTACATAAATCATAATCTACTTCACTCAGAGATTCATAAAATCCAAAGGCAACTCAACTAAACATCAACCACAACACAAATCCATAATCGTAGAAGTATATACAATAACAAAAAGATATTTATTTACCATGAGTTCTTATCCTTATACAACTTAAACTTATCATTCCATACACATGAGCGGTCCTTTAAACTTTTACAACACATAAGTATCAACAGATCATTAACATTACATCAGAAGTAAAGTATACTATACAACAAAAACCTATCATCCAACAAAGAGTAGCTTAAAAATCTTCTAGCCTTTCACTTCTTTAACCCAATTCTAGCTTTTCAATGCGTGACAAGCTACCCTGAAAAATTTATATAGCAACGGGGTGATCATAACGAGCTCAGCAAGCATCTAACATATCCATGGCGATAGGAGAAGTTCAAGCAAGCTTAGTATCAAGATACAAAAGTAGAAATACAAGTGTTCATTTTGTTAGGATCGAGAGCACTAAGAGGGGGGGGTGAATTAGTGCAGCGAAAATTTTACAGCGATTAAAACCGAAAGCTGCGTTCGTTCGATAGAAACTATTATGATGCAAAAGCTGATTCACAGTTTGTATCTAAGTGCAGTTTGCGTCTAAGCGCAGATTGCGTCTAAGCGCAGTTTGCGTCTAAACACAGTTTGCGTCTAAACACAGTTTGCGTCTAAGCGCAGTTTGCGTCTAAACACAGTTTGCGTCTAAGCGCAGTTTACGTCTAAATGCAGTTTACGTCTAAACGCAGTTTGCATCTAAACGCAGTTTGCGTCTAAGCGCAATTTACGTCTAAACGCAGTTTGCGTCTAAACGCAGTTTGCGTCTAAACGCAGTTTGCGTCTAAACGCAGATGACAGTTTGCAGTTCTAAATGAAATCAAGACGTAAACATAAACTGCACAGAACCTTGTTCGTAAAAGCGTAGAAGACAGTTTGCAGTTGTAAATGAAATCAAGACGTAAACGTAAACTGCACAGAACCTTGTTCGTAAAAAAGCGCAGAAGACAGTTTGCAGTTGTAAGTGAAATCAAGACGTAAACGTAAACTGCACAGAACTCATTCGTAAAAGCACAGAGAGCAGTAGCTATGTAGGAGGTTTGCAGTAATGATAAAGTGCTCAAAATAAACGCAAACCAGAGATTTAGAGTGGTTCGGTCAGTCTTGACCTACTCCACTTTTGGCTTCCTCCACCGATGAGGTTACCGACGTCAACTAGAGGCCTTCCTTCAATAGGCGAAGGCCAACTACCCTCTTGTAGATTCACTCCTTTTGACGGGCTTAGGAGACAACCCTTATAGATGTTTTCTCTCCTCTCTTTACAACTCAAACTTGAAGAACAGAAGGAGGAGGAAAACTAGCAGTTTTGAGCTCTAAGAACCACTGAAAAGATCAAGATTTCGGGTAAGTTCTTGCTATCTCAGTGCTGAATGAGTGGGGTATTTATAGGCCCCAACCCAATTCAAATTTGGAGCTCAAAATGGTCAAATCCCGGAATTCCGGGATCAGGCGGTTGCACCTCCTGACTGGAGAGGTTGCACCGCCTGGCAGAGCTCGAAGACCGAGCTCAGGCGGTGCCACCTCTCTGTCAGGGAGGTTGCACCGCCTAGTCTTGCTCGAAGACTGAGCTCAGGCGGTGCCACCTCTCTGTCAGGGAGGTTGCACCGCCCAGTCTTGCTCGAAGACTGAGCTCAAGCGGTGCCACCTCTTGACTTAGGCGGTTGCACCTCTCTGCCAGAGCTCGAAGACCGAGCTCAGGCAGTGCCACCTCTCTGTCAGGGAGGTTGCAACGCCCAGTCTTGCTCGAAGACTGAGCTCAGGCAGTGCCACCTCCTGGCTGGGGCGGTGCCACCTCTTTCACTATTTCAGCTCACTTGGTTTGGCTCCAAACTTGGCCCAAACCAGTCCGAACTTGGGCCTAATTGGCCCCTACTTGGGTTATAGGATTAACACCTAATCCTAACCCTAATTAACGTGCTAACTATAATTTTAAAGACATTTTCTAAGCCATTACAAAGTCCGCAAGTCAAGACTTCTTCTGGCGAGCTTCCGGCAAACTTCCGGCGGTCTTCTGATGAACTCTCGGAAACCATTCTGCGGACTCCCGGCAAGCTCCTAGACTTCACGATTTGATCTTAGCGAGTTCCAACGAGCTTCTTCGGCAAGCTCCGATCTTTCTCGGCGAGCTCCGCGAACTTCCAATGAACCTTCCGGCGAGCTTCCGAAAATCCTTCGGCAAGCTCCCAACTCATTCTCGGCTAGTTCCGGTAGCATTCCCGATGAACCTTCGGACTTCCGTCGAACTCTTGAACTTGCAACAAATCCTTCGCGCTTGACTCCGACACTTTGTTTCGCTTTATGTCTTCATCGTTATCATAGTTAATCCTGCACAATTAAAGCAAAACTTCGATCGAGACAATTAATCCTAAGCAATTAACCAAGTTGTCCGGCATGTCATTGGTCCCTCGACGCTTCGTCCGATTCTTCGGCGCATTGTCCTTTCCTGCAGCCTATTGCCCAATCGGCCTGTTGACTCCGCAACTCCGATATCCTTGGCACAATACCCGCTCTTCTTGGCCCGATGCCCGAATCCACGGCCCGAAGCCTTTTGTCGATACGTCGACCGATCCACCGGCCCGACGTCCAATCTTCTGACATGTTCCTCCGGCACAACATGATTTTCCTGCTTTAATTGTCTCATCCTAATCGAGGCATCCTGCGTCACTCAAAACGCAGATTAAATCATAAACATATTTCAAGTAGTTTCATCATCAAAATACGAGATTCAACAATCTCCCCCTTTTTGATGATGACAACCACTTGATGACGGAGTTAAACTTAACTCCCGGAGTTTAAACAAACTCCCCCTATCAATATGCCATATTGATAGAACCTTGAATTCAATCTGAATTCAAGTCATTGCAATATTCATCATGAATACTTGCAACACGTCAATATGAACATATGCATAAACTTATGCATCACATGTCATGTCATCAACATACTTCTCCCGCTTTGTCATCAACAAAAAGGAGAAGTACCACAATCAAGTGTTTGTGATGTAAGTTTAACTCATTGCATGAAAAACATAATATCTATTGTTATCATCATGCAAGTTTGCTATCATCATATGGTAAGATATCAACATGTAAAATTAATGCTGCTTTACGATTCAAGTTCTTGATATCTTAACATGATATGACATTCATAGCACCTATTCATATGAATGCTGCTTTTGATATCTCATCATAATATGGCATTCATGACACTTTTAGGATCAAGAAAATCCGAAAATGAAATTTGACACTTTTATACATTCGGACAGGGTTTTACTAGAGATATTCAATTACAATCATGAAGGTAAAACATGCTTATTATCATGGAAATTTTTATATTCAAGAACATAATTTTCAACATGTAATCATGGCAAGTAATTGTGTAAAATCATTATGGCAATCAAGTGATTTGATCATTAAATCAAAAAAGGTCCGAAAAATAATTTTAACACGTTTAATCATTCGGACATATTTTTGCCATAGTTTTTCAAATATAATCATGAAGGTAAGGCATGCTCATCATCATGGTAGTATGATAGCAAGTATACCATATACAAGCTAGCGAAAAATTTCTACATTTTAAGGCCCGCAAGCTAGCAATTTTGAGATGTTCAAGAAAGCAACTCTTGCTTCTTGAAATATAAGTTTTGCTAGATGTGCAAGTTAACTTTTTGCTTCTTGAGATAGGCAAGATAGCACTTTTGCAATTTTTGTTTGGCAAGCTTGTGATGTTCAAGATAACAAGCTCTTTCTTCTCTTTTGAGAAGTATCATTTTTGCTTTCTTTGCAAAGTGCAAGCTAGCAAAATGCCAAACTAGCAAGAGATAATGTTTTACATGAGGCAAGCAAGCAATTTGGCAAGTGTTACATTTGCATCTTCTCTTTAGATGTGCAAGCTAGCTATCTCCCCCTTTGTCATTGTCAAAAAGAAAGGAAGAATACAGTTTTGTAGTTCTTTTTCCTTTTACAACGATTTCAAAATCATGACAAAGGATGAATAATCAAGTTATGAATGTCAAGACAATTTTTCATCATGAATATTTTATCATTGCATGCATCGTTATCATAGGTTGAAGTATTACATGCATAATTTCATATCACCATTCATAATTACATTAATGTTTCAATATAGCAATTTCTTCTCAAAGTGTGTAACTTAGCACTCATAGCATTTTAAATCATGATTTACATCATATGCAACACATCACATCATAATTAGAAAGCACAAGTATTGCATGCATAATTGCACATCATAAATGTTTCATATCATGATGGTATCAATTTTGTCAAATTATATCCTACCATGCATGATCAAAACTTCTCCCCGTTTTATCATTGAAAACAAGAAGAAAGTAGGGGGTAGAGCATAAAAGTGTTAAATATTTCAATCATTTCAAGGCATCATAGATCAAGTTATGATTCGTGATTCATCATAAAGCAAGTTAGTTTTCAATCATCACATAAGGCATTTTTGAAACATAGGAGAATGATTAATTTAAGCATACAATGTTTCAATCCAATTCAAGTCATGAATATCAATGCTTTCATATTGTGAGTATCAATTCATGAATACCACAGGATATTATTTGTGACTTCAATTTTGCAAGATCAAGATTATGATTTAGATAAAACTTATTCAAATCAAATCATTAACTTGGAATTCATAATCAAGTCATTAAAATTAATTTCGAGATTCACAAAATATCATGAAATCATTAATCTCGATCAGATGGGAAAAGCATTTTTTAAGAGATTCTTTTTCATCTAATCATGCCTTAGTCTTTATATGCCAAATTAAGATAAGCATGAAAGTTCAAGACAAAAGGCAAAGAAATCTTGTTATTTCTATATTATGAAATATATGATATCAAGGCTCATGATTCATTTGAAAAGATATAGTACAAAGAGCAACTTGAAACATTATTATCAAGATCACATTTTAAAATATTCCAAGTTTTAAGATATTAATATGACACTTCATTGAATTCTAAGAAATCAAAAGACAAGTTGCATTTCATTTGAAGAACTCCTTTTTGATAAGCATAATGAACGATCTTGATTTATAACGAGCTTTATGTTATAATTATCAAGATCATGATTTTAATAATTATTCTCTTTAGCAATGAATCACAAAAGCACTTTATTTTTGCATAAGAAATCTCATTGTATTATGATTTATAAATTCTTTTTCTGCACATGAATCATAGGAGATATGTATGTGAAACAAATCTTTGCAAGCAAAGACACTATTATTCATGTTTCAAGATGGAATTTATAAGCAGGAATCATTTCATCAAATCCATTTTAGAAAAATATTTTTCATAAGTGTATGAGTAAATCCGATTGTTAGGATACCACTTGTTAAGTGAATCCGAAAATGAAATTAACACTTTCATATATTCAGACATGATTTTTGCTATAGATTTTGAATTTAAATCATGAAGATCAAACAAGCTCATGATCATGAATAACTTAAAATCTCATGCATAAAATTGTTAATCATTGTATCATAACCATTTAATATTATTATGCATTACTTTAAATCAAACGTGATTTCATTCAACAATGTTAATCAAACATGATACACATTATTACTTCTTAACCATGATTTTGTTGAATCTCGGATTTTGATGATGAAACTAATTGATTGTGTTTAAATGTTTGACTACATTTTGAGTGATACAGGTCTACTCGATCAGGATTAGACAATTAACGCAGGAGGAATTGACGTTGCGTCGGAGGAGATCACGTCAGGATATTGGATGGCAGAAGGCTTCGGGCGTCGGGCATCGGGCCAAGAGCGGAATTGCGCCAAGGATATCGGCGTTGTGGAGGTCAACCGCCGATTGGGCAACAAGCCGCAAGAGAGGACGATGTGCCGAAGAATCGGACGAAGCGCCAACCAATGACGTGCCGAGCAACAGAATGTCAATTCGCTTTATAATAATTGTCTAGATCGGAGTAGAGTTTTGGTTTGTGTGTGCAGGATTAACTACGATAACGATGAAGACATAAAGCGAAACAAAGTGCTGGAGTCAAGCGCGAAGGATTCGTTGGGAGTTCGAGAGTTCGACGGAAGTCCGAAGGTTCGTCGGGAATGCTGCCGGAACTAGCCGAGAATGAGTAGGGAGCTTGCCGAAGGGTTTTTCGGAAGCTCGCCGGAAGGTTCGTTGGAAGTTCGCGGAGCTTGCCGAGAAAGATCGGAGCTTACCAAAGAAGCTCGTTGGAACTCGCCAAGATCAAATCGTGAAGTCTAGGAGCTTGCCGGGAGTCCGCAGAATGGTTTCCGTGAGTTTATCGGAAGATCGTCGGAAGTTCGCTGGAAGCTCGCCGGAAGAAGTCTTGACTTGCAGACTTTGTAATAGCTTAGAAAATGTCTTTAAATTCGTAGTTAGCACGTTAATTAGGGTTAGGATTAGGTGTTAATCCTATAACCCAAGTAGGGGCCAATTGGGCCCAAGTTCGGACTAGTTTGGGGCAAGATTGAAGCCTAACTAGTGGGCTGAAAACACTATAGGCGGTGGCACCGCCCAGTGCCCGAGAGCTAGGCGGTGACACCTCCTGGCTGGGCGGTGGCACCGCTTGGCTGGGCGGTGGCACCTCCAACAGCGGGAACCCAAAGAGAATTCAAATTTTGAAGCTCAAATTTGAATCCTCTTGAGGCCTATAAAAACCCCTCAAATCTCAGCTGAGAGAACAACTTTTTGAGCAGCAAGTGTTTGAGAGAAAAGCCTTAGAAAAGTGTTAGCTTGTCTTGTTTTCAATTTGCTAGTGTTCACCTCCTTCTTTCTTGTTGAAAATCTGTAAGAGAGTGAACCGCTTGTAAAAGTTGTAAGAGGGGTATTCACCCTTCACTTTCAAGAGATTTGCTAGTGGAAGGTGGAAGCCTCATCGAAGAGGGGCCTCGCAAGTGGATGTAGGTCACTTGACCGAACCACTTTAAAAACGGCGTAATCTCTGGTTTGCATTTCTTATTGTCATTTACATTACTGCAAATCTTCTTACTTGCTTTGTTTCATCATTACCTTTGCTGCGCAACTTTAAGAATACGCTTTCAAGTTAAGCTTTTCAAGTTCCGTTCTTATCGTACGAAAGATTTTACTAAAACCGAAGTTTTAATCCGCTGCGCTAATTCACCCCCCCCTCTTAGTGCCACTCCGATCCTAACAATTGGTATCAGAGCCACGGTTTTCTACTTTGGTTTAACACCCAAATAGAAATGGCTCTTTATGGCTTTCAAGAGGGTCATTCTCTCATTCGTCCTCCCTTTTTCAATGGGACGGACTATACTTGTTGGAAAACTCAAATGAGAGTTTTCTTACTTTCTTTGGATTTGAATTTATGGCACATAGTCGAAAATGGATTTGAAATGTCTTCTCTCCCAATGAACCATTGGAATGATTTGGAGAAGAAGATGTTTTCTCTAAATGCAAAGGCTATGAATGCCTTATATTGTGCACTTGACAAAAATGAATTTAATCGTGTTTCGATGTGTGACTCGGCTTTTGATATTTGGAGAACTCTAGAGGTCACTCATGAAGGCACTAGCCGAGTGAAAGAGTCCAAAATCAATATTCTTGTGCATTCTTACGAACTTTTCCGGATGAAACCAAGTGAGTCCATCGGAGACATGTACACCCGGT
This sequence comes from Musa acuminata AAA Group, assembly GCF_036884655.1. NCBI lineage: Eukaryota > Viridiplantae > Streptophyta > Magnoliopsida > Zingiberales > Musaceae > Musa > Musa acuminata. Next base: position 29,582,189 of record NC_088332.1, on the reverse strand, counting down.
TCACGGATGTCATCAATGGACTCAAAGCTCTTGGTAAAAGTTTTTCTAATTTTGAACTAGTCACTAAAATCTTAAGATCCCTTCCAAAAAGTTGGGATCCAAAAGTTACGGCCATTCAAGAGGCCAAGGACCTTAAAACATTCCCTCTCGAAGAACTTATTGGGTCTCTAATGACCTACGAAATGAACAATGTGACAAAAAAGAAACTCGAGAACAACCTTCCAAATGATTTGGGACATAGAACACATGAAGACCACTCGAGCATAAGCTCAAGTGATGGTGAACTTAAACTACTAATGAAACAAAAATTAAAAAGCAAAAAGAATGGAACTACTTGCTTTGAACGCAAGAAGAACAAAAGTTGGGATGAATTGAGCTCTTCCGAAGACGAGGAGAAAATCAAGAAAGGCGAGGTGGCAAACTATGCCTCACCCTCTTTCAACAATGAGGTAATCAAAATCCCACTAATTTATTTCGAAATTACATCATACTTTCTTGAGTTATTTTTAATTTAGTTTAGGATTAATTTTCTTGAAAATTGCTTGTGTTATGTTAATGCAATAAAATGTTAGATATAAATATAATGCTTATACACCTAGTAAGATTAATCTTATATATGTGCTTGAGAAGCAAGAATTTGTACTTTGATGATTTCCATATTGATTTTCAATGACGATGCATGACTTTTGAATGGAAGGTTTGATGATTTTTTTATGAACCTTATCTTTGGTTTTCAAACATGATGTATAGTTTTGACATAAGAACAAAAATTTGAAGCATGCTAATATAAAGTCAATCATATAAAGTAAAACTAAAGAAATTTTAAATATCTATAAGAATCATTCAAAATTATGTTCAATAAAACCTTACTTGATGTTGTAATGAAACTATTGAAAGTTTTGATGCTATGATTTGATGATTTTATGCATGAGATTGTAAAGTTATACATGATGATTTTTTGGTCTTGATGGTTTTTATGACAAAATTCATTTTTCGATCCTAAATGTTGATGCACATTTTTATCTAGCATAAATGACATGAATTTAAATAACTAAAAAGAGAAAAGCATTGTTCTTGAAAATTATTTTTCTCTATCTTGTTGATTTATATGAATCCCTTGAAAATGATTTTGGTTTGATGATTTGAATTACAAATGAGTTATATCAAAATCATGATATTGATTTGACTTGAAGTAATGAGTTGAAATCATTTTTTTTTGGAATTATGTGTTGCACTTTTTTATCTTGATGATCTTTGATTTTTTTTTTTGTTTTAAAACGATGATGCATGGATTTGAAAGAAAAGGAGATGCATGCATGGAATCAATCAATAAGTTGAAACAAAAGGAGGAAAGATTTTTTATTGAAAATTTTCTTTTTCTCTATCTTATTGATTTATACCTAAGAGACCAATAAAATTATTTATGTCATTTTGAATCTCTTGAAAGAAATGTTGAGATTTTGATGATTTAGACGATTTGAATTTGAATGAGTTTTATCTAAAATCATGATCTTGATTCTGTGATATTTACAAATTAAGATTTATTATGAATCAAGATTTTTCATTAATCGATCTCCTAAGATTTTCTTTTGATTATTAATGAGTAGGTTTTTCAAAAAGAAATCATGTCTTCTGGTATTCACAAGTTCTAATCCTTCATGATAAAATTTTTATGTAATTCCTTATATTCATGAAATGTTTATCTCATCACCAATTATTTTCTTCTTGAGATTCCTTATTTGGTGATATAAAATCATGCATGAAATACTCTTGAGATTATTTTGATGCATACAAATGAAAAGTTATGATCATGCATGGTAGGATGCAATTTGACAAATTAATACCATTATGATTTGAAATATTTATAATTTGGAATGATGCATGCAATACTTATGCCTTTTATTATGATAATATATGTGATGTATTGCATATGATGTGAATCATGAATGCTTTAAATGATAAATGTCTTGATATCATGATTGATGATTTTGTTCTATGCATAAGATTTTTAAAATTATGCATAATGAATCTTGTAATTTACAGATTATCGATTTTCTTTTTACCATAATGAAAGTGCCTTATTGATCCTTGTCATAATAAATCTAGCACTTTCGGTTTTAAACATGATACATGTTTTTATTTGACATAAAAAAAAAGGGAGGCATGCGTGAATGAAATAAATCACATGAATTGAAGCAACTAAAAGAGAAGAACATTTTTCTTCTTGAAAATTATTTTTTCTATATTATTGATTTTGATGAATCTATTTGTATTATTTTTATGAATCTCATGAATTATGAAAATGATTTGAATTTAATGGATTTTATTGAAATCATGATCTTGATTTCTCACAATTTTCTATTGAATGAATCAAGTTTGTTTTCTATTTAAAAGGATATTTATCAAAATTTTCATGGTCTTTTAGTATTCATGATATTGATAATTATATTTTGAAACTCTATGTAAATCAAGATTCTTCATCATGATTCTCTCGTTTTATAAAAGAGGAGATGTTCTATGTGAATCATAAGATTTTATATGCATGAATTGAGATTCTTTTTGCTATTAACTAGCAAGAAACTTGTTTTTGTAAACCATGACATGCTACTTGACATCTTGATAATTTATAACTTGAGTTTTCTTTTTGAATCAAGATTGTTTCCTATCATGTTTTCTATCTACAAAAGAAGAAATTTGTCAAAAATGATATATGTCTTTTGACATTCATTTTTCATCTTTATTATTTACCCTTATCATGATTTGAATATTATAGTAAAGAGAAATGAATTACATGATTGTATTGTTATTCCCTTCTATTTGACACTGACAAAGGGGGAGCAAAACTTGCTAGATAGCAAATTTGCTAGCTTGCACAATTTGAAAAGAGGCAAAATAGTCCATCTTGCACATCTCAAAAGATGTAAAATTTTGCTAACTTTTTATGTGCAAAAGTTGATAGCTTGTATACTATAAATTTGCATACCAAAAATACAATCTTGTTTATCTCAAGATGCAAAACATACTAACTTGCACTTTGCAACGGAAGCAAAATTGCTAGCTCAAACATTGCAAAGGAAGCAAAAATTTGCTAGCTTACAATTTGCATATTTCAAGAAGCAAGAGTTGCTTTCTTGAACATCTCAATATTGCTAGCTTGCATGATGTAGAACTTGCTATCTTGAACATTAGCAAAAGTGCTATCTTATATGCTGTAAAACTTGTATATCTAAAACTTGATAGCTTGAATGTCCCAAGCATGATGCATTACTTGCTAAATTTTCTATCTTCAAAATTGCATGATGATAAAAATTTAATATTATGTTTTTCATGCAATGGTTTGAACCCATATAATAAACACATAAGAGTAGCTACTTCTCCTTTTTGATGATGACATAGGGGGAGAAGTATATTGATGACTTCATGCATTGAATTAAATATTTTATATATTTGCATGATAGTTTAAATGTTTTTCATAACATGTGATGAATGTTACTTGGATTTGGGATAATCCAAGTGTTCTATCAATGGCATATTGATAGGGGGAGTTTAGTTAAACTCCGGGGAGTTAAGGTTAACTCCGTTAGTCATCAATTAGTTGTCATCATCAAAAAGGGGGAGATTGTTGAATCTCGGATTTTGATGATGAAACTAATTGATTGTGTTTAAATGTTTGACTACATTTTGAGTGATACAGGTCTACTCGATCAGGATTAGACAATTAACGCAGGAGGAATTGACGTTGCGTCGGAGGAGATCACGTCAGGATATTGGATGGCAGAAGGCTTCGGGCGTCGGGCATCGGGCCAAGAGCGGAATTGCGCCAAGGATATCGGCGTTATGGAGGTCAACCGCCGATTGGGCAACAAGCCGCAAGAGAGGACGATGCGCCGAAGAATCGGACGAAGCGCCAACCAATGACGTGCCGAGCAACAGAATGTCAATTCGCTTTATAATAATTGTCTAGATCGGAGTAGAGTTTTGGTTTGTGTGTGCAGGATTAACTACGATAACGATGAAGACATAAAGCGAAACAAAGTGCTGGAGTCAAGCGCGAAGGATTCGTTGGGAGTTCGAGAGTTCGACGGAAGTCCGAAGGTTCGTCGGGAATGCTGCCGGAACTAGCCGAGAATGAGTAGGGAGCTTGCCGAAGGGTTTTTCGGAAGCTCGCCGGAAGGTTCGTTGGAAGTTCGCGGAGCTCGCCGAGAAAGATCGGAGCTTACCAAAGAAGCTCGTTGGAACTCGCCAAGATCAAATCGTGAAGTCTAGGAGCTTGCCGGGAGTCCGCAGAATGGTTTCCGTGAGTTTATCGGAAGATCGTCGGAAGTTCGCTGGAAGCTCGCCGGAAGCTCGCCGGAAGAAGTCTTGACTTGCAGACTTTGTAATAGCTTAGAAAATGTCTTTAAATTCGTAGTTAGCACGTTAATTAGGGTTAGGATTAGGTGTTAATCCTATAACCCAAGTAGGGGCCAATTGGGCCCAAGTTCGGACTAGTTTGGGGCAAGATTGAAGCCTAACTAGTGGGCTGAAAACACTATAGGCGGTGGCACCGCCTGGGCTGGGCGGTGGCACCGCCCAGTGCCCGAGAGCTAGGCGGTGACACCTCCTGGCTGGGCGGTGGCACCGCTTGGCTGGGCGGTGGCACCTCCAACAGCGGGAACCCAAAGAGAATTCAAATTTTGAAGCTCAAATTTGAATCCTCTTGAGGCCTATAAATACCTCTCAAATCTCAGCTGAGAGAACAACTTTTTGAGCAGCAAGTGTTTGAGAGAAAAGCCTTAGAAAAGTGTTAGCTTGTCTTGTTTTCAATTTGCTAGTGTTCACCTCCTTCTTTCTTGTTGAAAATCTGTAAGAGAGTGAACCGCTTGTAAAAGTTGTAAGAGGGGTATTCACCCTTCACTTTCAAGAGATTTGCTAGTGGAAGGTGGAAGCCTCATCGAAGAGGGGCCTCGCAAGTGGATGTAGGTCACTTGACCGAACCACTTTAAAAACGGCGTAATCTCTGGTTTGCATTTCTTATTGTCATTTACATTACTGCAAATCTTCTTACTTGCTTTGTTTCATCATTACCTTTGCTGCGCAACTTTAAGAATACGCTTTCAAGTTAAGCTTTTCAAGTTCCGTTCTTATCGTACGAAAGATTTTACTAAAACCGAAGTTTTAATCCGCTGCACTAATTCACCCCCCCCTCTTAGTGCCACTCCGATCCTAACAGATTTCATATTTTCAATCAAAATAATTTTGTTTGTTTATCATAAAATATGCAATATTATCATTTTCGAAATTACTAGCATGATCATAATTTTGTAATTTTTTTTTTTAACATGTAATTTTCAAGAAAATTAATTCTAAACTAAAAAAGAAAACTACATCATGAAAGCATTAAGTAATTTCAAAATAAACCAAAGGCATTACCTCAACGTTGTAGGCTGTTAAGGAGTAGTTTGCCGCCTCGCTTTTGTTGATTTTTTCTTCGTCTTCGGAGGAGCTCGATTCATCCCAATTTTTGTTCTTCTTCTTGCGTTTAAAGCAAGTAGTTCCATTCTTTTCGCTTTTTAATTTTCGTTTCATTTGTAGTTTAAGTTCACTATCACTTGAGCTTATGCTTGAGTGGTCTTCAAATGTTCTATGTCCCAAATCCTTCCTGTTCTTTGGAAGGTTGTTTTGTTCATCATTTCCTCATCACTTGAGTCATCGCTCAAGTGGCATTCATTTGTCCAGAGTTCCAAATCCTTCCTGTTCTTTGGAAGGTGATTGTATTCAACATGTTCATCATGTGCATTGTGCACCATTTCATATATCATTAACGAGCCAATTAGTTCTTCAAGTGGTAAGTTATTTAGGTTTTTAGCTTCTTGTATTGCAGTTACTTTTGAATCTCACTTCTTAAACCAAAATCTTGTTCACAAGTTCAGAATTAAAAAAACATTTGCCAAGAGCTCTTAAACCATTGACGACATCTGTAAAACGGGTGTACATGTCACCAATGGTTTCGCTTGGCTTCATTTGAAAAAGCTCGAAATCATGCAGTAAAATATTAACTTTCGAGTCTTTGACTCTACTAGTTCCTTCGTGCGTGATTTCAAGAGTGCGCCAAATATCAAAAGTCGTTTTGCACAAAGAAACCCGATTGAACTCATTTTTGTCCAAAGCACAAAATAAGGCATTCATAGCCTTTGCGTTTAAAGAAAAATACTTCTTCTCTAAATCCGACCATTCGTTCATCGGTTTAGAGGGAAGTTGAAAACCGTTTTCAACGATATTCCATAAATCCATATTTAGAGAAATCAAGAAAACTCTCATTCGAGTTTTCCAATAAGTGTAGTCCAATCCGTTAAAGAACGGTGGACGAAAGACCGAAAAGCCCTCTTGAAGAGCCATTTCTCTTGGGTGTAAATCCGAAATGAGAAATACCCCGCTCTGATACCAATTATTAGGATCGAGAGCACTAAGAGGGGGGGGTGAATTAGTGCAGCGGAAATTTTACAGCGATTGAAACCGAAAGCTGCGTTCGTTCGATAGAAACTATTATGATGCAAAAGCTGATTCACAGTTTGTATCTAAGTGCAGTTTGCGTCTAAGCGCAGATTGCGTCTAAGCGCAGTTTGCGTCTAAACACAGTTTGCGTCTAAACACAGTTTGCGTCTAAGCGCAGTTTGCGTCTAAACACAGATTGCGTCTAAGCACAGTTTACGTCTAAACGCAGTTTGCGTCTAAACGCAGTTTGCGTCTAAACGCAGTTTACGTCTAAGCGCAGTTTGCGTCTAAACGCAGTTTGCGTCTAAACGCAGTTTGCGTCTAAACGCAGTTTGCGTCTAAACGCAGTTTGCGTCTAAACGCAGATGACAGTTTGCAGTTCTAAATGAAATCAAGACGTAAACATAAACTGCACAGAACCTTGTTCGTAAAAGCGCAGAAGACAGTTTGCAGTTGTAAATGAAATCAAGACGTAAACGTAAACTGCACAGAACCTTGTTCGTAAAAAAGCGCAGAAGACAGTTTGCAGTTGTAAGTGAAATCAAGACGTAAACGTAAACTGCACAGAACTCATTCGTAAAAGCGCAGAGAGCAGTAGCTATGTAGGAGGTTTGCAGTAATGATAAAGTTCTCAAAATAAACGCAAACCAGAGATTTAGAGTGATTCGGTCAGTCTTGACCTACTCCACTTTTGGCTTCCTCCACCAATGAGGTTACCGACGTCAACTAGAGGCCTTCCTTCAATAGGCGAAGGCCAACTACCCTCTTATAGATTCACTCCTTTTGACGGGCTTAGGAGACAACCCTTACAGATGTTTTCTCTCCTCTCTTTACAACTCAAACTTGAAGAACAGAAGGAGGAGGAAAACTAGCAGTTTTGAGCTCTAAGAACCACTGAAAAGATCAAGATTTCGGGTAAGTTCTTGCTATCTCAGTGCTGAATGGGTGGGGTATTTATAGGCCCCAACCCAATTCAAATTTGGAGCTCAAAACGGTCAAATCCCGGAATTCCGGGATCAGGCGGTTGCACCTCCTGACTGGAGAGGTTGCACCGCTTGGCAGAGCTCGAAGACCGAGCTCAGGCAATGCCACCTCTCTGTCAGGGACGTTGCACTGCCCAGTCTTGCTCGAAGACTAAGCTCAGGCGGTGCCACCTCTTGACTGAGGCGGTTGCACCTCTCTACCAGAGCTCGAAGACCGAGCTCAGGCGGTGCCACCTCTCAATCAGGGAGGTTGCACCGCCTAGTCTTGCTCGAAGACTGAGCTCAGGCGGTGCCACCTCCTGGCTGGGGAGGTTGCACCACTCAGTCTCGCTGGGAGGCTTAGCCAAGGCGGTGCCACCTCCTGGCTGGGGCGGTGCCACCTCTTTCACTATTTCAGCTCACTTGGTTTGGCTCCAAACTTGGCCCAAACCAGTCCGAACTTGGGCCTAATTGGCCCCTACTTGGGTTATAGGATTAACACCTAATCCTAACCCTAATTAACGTGCTAACTATGATTTTAAAGACATTTTCTAAGCCATTACAAAGTCCGCAAGTCAAGACTTCTTCTGGCGAGCTTCCGGCAAACTTCTGGCGGTCTTCCGATGTACTCTCGGAAACCATTCTGCGGACTCCCGGCAAGCTCCTAGACTTCACGATTTGATCTTAGCGAGTTCCAACGAGCTTCTTCGGCAAGCTCCGATCTTTCTCGGCGAGCTCCGCGAACTTCCAATGAACCTTCCGGCGAGCTTCCGAAAATCCTTCGGCAAGCTCCCAACTCATTCTCGGCTAGTTCCGGTAGCATTCCCGATGAACCTTCGGACTTCCGTCGAACTCTCGAACTTGCAACAAATCCTTCGCGCTTGACTCCGACACTTTGTTTCGCTTTATGTCTTCATCGTTATCATAGTTAATCCTGCACAATTAAAGCAAAACTTCGATCGAGACAATTAATCCTAAGCAATTAACCAAGTTGTCCGGCATGTCATTGGTCCCTCGACGCTTCGTCCGATTCTTCGGCGCATCGTCCTTTCCTGCAGCCTATTGCCCAATCGGCCTGTTGACTCCGCAACTCCGATATCCTTGGCACAATACCCGCTCTTCTTGGCCCGATGCCCGAGTCCACGGCCCGAAGCCTTCTGTCGATACGTCGACCGATCCACCGGCCCGACGTCCAATCTTCTGACATGTTCCTCCGGCACAACATGATTTTCCTGCTTTAATTGTCTCATCCTGATCGAGGCATCCTGCTTCACTCAAAACGCAGATTAAATCATAAACATATATCAAGTAGTTTCATCATCAAAATACGAGATTCAACACATTTGAAGTCATCTTATTTGATATAAAATTACAAAGGTTTACCTTATTCAAAAACAGGCATTAGACATACCAATAGGAGAAAGGAAATTGGAGCATTTCATTTGCAAAAGAAGCATTTAGGCATGTATCAAATGACACATGAAGCATTTAGGTGCATATCAAAGACATAAGAGTGTTTGGGGGCATAATAATGACAAACAAAACATTTCAAAGTATAACAAGTGAACGGAATAATAAATACAAGCTTGTATGCCATTTTTGATGTATTATGCATTCCATTTTTATCCAAAGCATAATATGAACTCATAAACAAAGCTTTGGATATCATATCAATAAACATAGATGGCGCTGTAGGACCACATACATAATGTGATTCATCCATTTCTGGATGACCACCAAGCATAAGTCTCCCACATTTGGGAGCTCCATCCACCCACGTTTGAGTGAAGTCAATGGGGCCGGCAGAGCAATCGCGGGCTCTAAGCATAACTCCCTTTGCCATTTCTGGCAAAGGTTCATAATATCCCACAAGACACCAGAGTACAATAAGGGTAGTATGAACAATAACATTGGCACATATCAGAAGAACATACGGAACAACGAAGATATGCATGTGCCTTTATCAAACAAGGTAATGCAAACAAAGCATTACATAATAAATTTCAGATATATAACAACTTTAGGATGAATAATACAAGAATTTCAAAGGACTATTATAATGCTCAATTGAAGAAGAATTTAGCAGAAATCAAATTTCCAATAGGATGAAAATTGAATAGGCAAAACCCAACAAAGTTTTCAATTCTGATAGAATTTGAATGGTACATTTCCTGAATTGTTTGAGTGACCAAGCATGCTCCAAATCAATAAAAATTGATGTCATTGGAAAGCTATATCAATCTATTTTCGGATGAACTTAGATTTATAGTTTTTTTGAGTCCTTAACAGGAAGTTACAACAAATAGAGTAAAGGAGGGTCAGAATTGATCATCCCTGTTTTACAGACTTGATAGAATCAACTTAAATAGATGTTTCAGAAGGCAAACATACTTCAAAATTTCTAAATTATATGTCAAAAAGAAAGATATGTGAATCTATTTTCCAAAGAACTAAGTTTTTCATAATTTAGAATTTTCACTAGAGAGTTATGAGCAATTTAGTAATAGAAGGTCATAATTGATCATCTCTGTTTTGCAGAATTGATAGAGTCAATTTAAACAGATGTTTCAGAAGGCAAACGTACTTCAAAATTACTAAATTATATATTAAAAGAAATATATGCGAATCTAGTTTCAAAAGAATGAAGCTTTGTATAATTCAGAATTTTCACTAGAGAGTTATGTGTAATTTAGTAACAGAAGGTCAGAAATTTCAGTCCCTATTTTGCAGAATTTATAGGGTTAATTGAAACAGAAGTCTTAGTAGGCATTTAAACTCCAAATCATTCAATCTCAGTGTCAAAATAAAGATATTTGAGTTTACTTTCAAATGGATTAGGCTTTGCCTAAATCAAAGTTTAGTGCTAAAAGTTAGATCCAAAAAAATGTATAAAAGTCAGATTACCGAAAAATTTCTGATTCATGGTTTTGTATCAAAAGGAAAGAAAGGTTTGGTACTAAGCCGAAATCTTTTGAATTATGAAGTATTAAAGGAAAACAGAGATTAGGAAGAGGTTAGAACACTTGCCTTAGATGAGTTTGATTCCCAAATATAGGGAGTTGATGCAAAACCTCAAACAAAGTTTCCACTTCTTCTTCTTCTCCTTCTTCTTCTTCTTCTTCTCCTCAAACTAACGGTGGCTGCAAAGTTTCTTTTTAATGGTGCTTTCAATTACTTAGGTTTGGCTCATGCTAAAATAGTGAGGTGGCAAGCATGCATGGGGGTTTAGGTGTCAACTTTAGAATAAATACAAGTGACTCATCCTTGTTAATGACACATGTCCTCCATTTTATTTTATTTTATTTTTATTTACTCAATTCTGAATATTCTATAAATCATATCAAAATTTTATTATTTACTCTTAGGTCCTTAGCCATAAAATTTAATATAATATTATTTGATAAAAAAAATTATTTAAATAATCCTCATATTTACAAACAAGCATTTACTAATTTTTTTTTTTTTTTAATGGGGGATGTTACAATAGAAATCCCACCCTTTTCTACATAAAAGAGCAATGGAAGTATTGGCATAATCTTGAGTCTTTGAAGTGTTAAAGAGTTGTAAAAGTGTTAGAGTCCTCTTCCTCCCTTTCTAAGTGTTGAGATCATTCAAGAGAGGTGTGAGACTTATAAGGGTTGTCTCTTAAGCTTGTGAAAAGGAGAAAGCGCTGTAAAAGGTGGTTGGTCTTCGCCTATTGAAGGAAGGCCTTTAGTGGATGCTAGTGACCTCGATGGAGGGGGAATCTGAAAGTGGATATAGGTCACAATGACCGAACTACTCTAAATTCTGGTTTGCTTTTCATTTGTACAATTTACTTTACTATAAACCTCCTTAATCTTCTCTTTGTACTTTTATGAAAGCTTTCAAATTCAATCTCTCTCCGAAACGGATTGAATTGAAATGAATATTTTTTGGAATCGGGTTTAATCGGGAAAGTTTTCTGATGCACTAATTCAACCCCCCCCCCCACTTAGTGCACTATTGATCCTAACACTCTCCACCTTAAAGTAGGCTTGGAGTTTTAAGGAGAATCGTCGCAGACCTATTATGTGGATCACCGCTAGAGAGGAGGGTGCTTGACCTCCTTCACCTTCTCCTAGAGATCTGTAGGGATTTAGGGATATACGATCTCCCTGGGTAACACAATCTATCTCACACGTGGTTTTTTATTTCACGGATTTTTGCGTACTAATCTTCACATGATGATGAACATATCTTTGGGAATTGAGGATTTTATTTTCTGTTCTTCTGTTACACATATGATGTTGCCCCTAAGATTTCCCAACAGTGGTATTAGAGCCAAGTTGTTCATATAAAAGATTGGTTTTGAACTGCATGTGTTATATTTTGGAGAAGCTTTTGATGTCAAAATCGTTAACGCTAAAGCGAGAAGCTTCCTACGATCTTTTGGTGATCTTCTAGTGAACTTTCAGTGATCTTCCGGTGAACTTCCAATGATCTCTCGGCAATGTTGCAGCGGACTCTCGGCAAGCTCTTGGACTTCACGACGATCATCTTGGCGACTTCTGATGAGCTTCTCTGGGAAGTTTCTTGACTTCTCAGTCAATTCCGATAGAACTTCTAATGAATGTTTGGACTTCCGATGAACTCTCGAACTCCCAACGAAATCTCGTTCTTGACTCCGGGACTTCATTTTGCTTCATTCCTTGATCGCTATCATAGTTAATCCTGCACACTTAAATCCTACTATGATCTAGATAATTATTATAAGGCTTAAATCAAATGTTGTTTGTCATGTCATTGCTTCATCGACGCTTCGTCCGATTCTTCAGCTCATCGTCCTCTCTTGTGGCCTATTGCCCAATTGGCCAGTTGACCTCTGCAACTCCGATTTCCTCAGCGCAATTTCCACTCTTCTTGGCTCGATGCCCGAACTCATGGCCCGAAGCCTTCTACCGATACGTCAACCGATCCTCCGGCTCAACATCCAATCTTTTGACATATTCTATTCTGGCCCAATATGATTCTTCCTGCCTTAATTATCTCTCCCTAATCGAAGCTTCCTGCGTCACTCAAAATGCAGATCAAATCATAAACACAATCAATTGGTTTCATCATTAAAATCCGAGATTCAACAATCTCCTCCTTTTTTATGATGACAACCAATTGATGACGAAGTTAACCTTAACTCCTAGAGTTTAAACAAACTCCCCCTATCAATATGCCATATTGATAGAAACTTTAAAATCATAGTATTTCAACATTGCATGCAACATGATTATTGAAATAACTAATTAATCACATCATTGCATGTATCATAAAATTATGCATAATCAAAATATCCAAGTACATCATCACATGCATGATTGTCATCATGACTTCTCCCCCTTTGTTATCAACAAAAAGGAGAAATGCAACTATGAAAGCTTAGTAATTTAGCAAAAAAAATTTTGTCACTTTTGAACATACAAGCTAGTGAGTTCTTTCTTATCTTTTAAGAAGTGCAAGCTAGCAATTTTTGCTTCCTTTGCAATGTTCGAGCTAGCAATTTTTGCTTCCTTTGCAAAGAGAAAGCTAGTAAAATTTTGCATCATTTGACAATGTAAGCTAGCAATATTTGAGATGTTCAAGAAAGCAACTTTTGCTTCTTGAATTATGTAAGTTAGCAATCTTTGCTTTTTCTTTTTAGATGAGAAAGCTAGCATGTTTTTGTCTCTTCTTGAAATGTGCAAGCAATCAAATTTTATCTCCCTCTTTGTCATTGTCAAAAAGAAGGGAAGAATACAATTTTGTAATTATTTTTTTCTTTACAATAATTTTCAAATTATGACAAAGGTAAAGTATCAATCCTATTTCAATATGTTTGTGCATCATTATAGTTTCAAATTAAAACATGCACAATTTCAAAACCTTACATATCATCCTTACTTTATGCATGATACTAAAAATAAATTATCACTGTGGGCATATCATACATGATACTCAAACAGTCATGATATATCATTTTATCAAACGAAATCGTAGTATTGCATGCATCATTTCAAATCGAAATATTTCATATCATGATGGTATCAAAATGTCAAATTTCATTACATCGTATCATACATGATTATAACTTCTCATGAGTATTTCATGCATAATTTCATTTCATCACATTCATTTCATCACAGGAAGAATATCAAGAAATATTAATTGGGTGATGAGATATACACTAAATGAATACAAGGGAGTATCATAAATAAATCATGGCATGAAAGATATGATCATGTGAATACCAAAAGACATAATTCATATAATAAATCTCTTCTTTAAATAAAATACCGAGAAAAAAAATCGTAAGAGTACAAAAAAGAGATCTTGATTAAGAAAAAATCTCAAGTAATTCCAAGAAATCAAGATCATGATTTGAATAAAACTCATTCAAATTCAAATCATCAAATCATCAAAATCATTTTCAAGAGATTCAAAATGACATAAGTTGATTTATCAATCTCTTGAGATGTTAGCAATTTTCTTTCTCCCCCTTTTTTTTATTGTAAATAAGAAAGAAGAATTTTTAATGGTGTAATTTATTTCTTTCTTCCATCAATGCTCTAAGCATCACATGAAGACAATGGTAATCATATGAAAATCATGACATAAAATATGAAAGATCAAGAAAGATCAATTCATAAATGATTCATCTTGATAAATCTTATTTTTTGTAAATAACAAAAAAAAGTCTTAGGAGATTAAATAGTCAATGATCTACAAGAGAGATCATTGGATAAATCTCATTTCATGTTATAAATTCTGAGTAATCAAGAGAGAAACCATGATTCATTTGGATAAATCTCAATAAGAAGATACAATAACATATAATAAGATATTGTTATGACCCTTTTTTTGAGCTTTTGAATAATGTTTATTTAGTCTGTTTAATCCAGTTGTTTATTGAGTCGGTTTGGTTCAGTTAGAGTCAAGTAGAGGTTTATTTAATATTTATTTATTATTGGAGTTCAAGTCCTGATGGATTCTGGGTGGAACTCTATAAATAGGGATGTAACTACTACTTTTCAATTATCTATGAAAAATACTAGTTTGTCTTTTGACAAACCCTGGCCGATCCACTCGAAGTGATCAAGGAGGCCGATCCCCTCGAAGTGATTATCCCCTTTCTCTTCTTTTTTACGATAAGACTTTAGGGTCTTATTATTTGGTATCAGAGCGACGATAAGACTTTAGGGTCTTATCATTTGGCATCAGAGCGACGATAAGACCTTAGAGTCTTATCATTTGGAATCAGAGCAACGATCCTTGGCGCAGCCCGCCGCATACTTGCTTCCCTTCTTCCCCACCATTACTACAAGGCAACTCTTTCTTCATCGTTGTCGCTATTTCCCCGGCCAGCGACCTTCGACCACCGCTCGACCTCCTCGCTGCCCCATCTCATTCTAAAAAAAAAAAAAAAGAAAGAAAAAAGAAAAGAAGAAACACGAGAGGAAGAAGAAGTCGTAGCCACCCATGCGTCCCCTACTTCCGGCCAGCCCACCCGCCGCTGCTGCTCTCCGGCCAGCGCCCACCATCGCCCCGCTTCCCGGCCGGCGACCACCACCGCCACTGTTCCCCGACCTGGAGACGACGCTGCCAGCATCCATCCCAGCCCTACTGCCACTGCCCGCCTCCCCTTGCATCGCAGCGCAACCGCTAAACCTCTCCTCCTCGGCGATCGTTGGTGACGCTGCTCCCAGCCGCGCCACCACCGCTGCCTCTCCACTGCCGCCTGCCTCCCCTTGGGTCGCAGCCATAGCCGTCGATTGTTGCCCTCCTCACGGCGACCGAAACAGGGCAACTCATGGATAGCCCTTGTTCCCAGCCGCGTCACCACCACTTTTCCCAGCCGCATCGCCGCCGCTCGATCACTCGGCCAGCAACCTCTTCTCCTCACATCCCCATCTCGCTCGAGTGAGAAGGACCGCCGGCACCGTAGCCACAGCCACCGGTTGCCGCAGCCCCTCCTTGCAGCGGTTGCAGAAACAGAGCTTCCTCTGTTGCCGCAGCCCCTCATCGATTGCAGTCATGAATCGAGTGTCGTCGCCTTCCAACCGACCCACCACCACTGCCAGCCATCGTGCAGCGACCGCTGCTAGCCTCCCAACCGCCGCTCCCCCTAGCTCGGGTGAGAACGACCGCCGCCACTCCCCCTTGCTCGACCCCCTTGTGACCGAAACAGGGCAATCCTCTTGCTACTACGAATGCCGGTTACCACCACCTTCGCCCTTGTTGCCCAACCAGCGACAACGCCGCTCGTTGCCCAGCCTGCCACCGTCGATTCCTATTTTCCACTGTAGCCTCAACCTCGGCAACGCCACCGCAGTCGCCCTCCAACAGCACACACAACAAGCTCTTGTGCGGCTGCTTCAACCTCGGCAACGCACGCATCGACTCCTCTTCTCAACCTCGGCCGCTTCAATGGCACCGTCGTGTCCTCAACCGCACGTGATCCCTCGGCGTCACCAATGCCTCCTTCTTTAGTGCAGTAGAGATAGAGCAACGCTGCCTTCCATCCGCACCATCGCAACCACTACAGCGACAAGCCCTTGGCGACGTTGCTGTTGAATCTCGTATTTTGATGATGAAACTACTTGATATATGTTTATGATTTAATCTGCGTTTTGAGTGACGCAGGATGCTTTGATCAGGATGAGACAATTAAAGCAAGAACATCATGTTGTGCCGGAGGAACATGTCAGAAGATTGGACGTCGGGCCGGTGGATCGGTCGACGTATCGACAGAAGGCTTCGGGCCGTGGACTCGGGCATCGGGCCAAGAAGAGCGGGTATTGTGCCAAGGATATCGGAGTTGCGGAGTCAACTGGCCGATTGGGCAATAGGCTGCAGGAGAGGACGATGCGCCGAAGAATCGGACGAAGCGTCGAGAGACCAATGACATGCCGGACAACTTGGGTAAATTGCTTAGGATTAATTGTCTCGATCGAAGTTTTGTTTTAATTGTGCAGGATTAACTATGATAACGATGAAGACATAAAGCGAAACAAAGTGTCGGAGTCAAGCGCGAAGGATTTGTTGCGAGTTCGAGAGTTCGACGGAAGTCCGAAGATTCGTTGGGAGTTCGCGGAGCTCGCCGAGAAAGATCGGAGCTTGCCGAAGAAGCTCGTTGGAACTCGCTAAGAACAAATCGTGAAGTCTAGGAGCTTGCCGGGAGTCCGCAGAATGGTTTCCGAGAGTTCATCGGAAGACCGCCGGAAGTTTGCCGGAAGCTCGCTAGAAGAAGTCTTGACTTGCGGACTTTGTAATAGCTTAGAAAATGTCTTTAAATTCATAGTTAGCACGTTAATTAGGGTTAGGATTAGGTGTTAATCCTATAACCCAAGTAGGGGCCAATTAGGCCCAAGTTCGGACTGGTTTGGACCAAGTTTGGAGCCAAACCAAGTGAGCTGGAATAGTGAAGAGGTGCCACCGCCAGGGTTGGAGGTAGCACCGCCCAGGGCTGTGGGGTTGGGAGGTGCAACCGCCCCAGCCAGGAGGTGCAACCGCCTGGGCTGTGAGGCTGGGAGGTGCAACCGCTCCAGCCGAGAGGTGCAACCGCCCAGAGCTCAGTCTTCGAGCTAGACTGGGCGGTGCAACCTCCTCTGCCAAGAGGTAGCACCGCCAGAGCTCAAGTTTCGAGCTCTGCCAGGCGATGCAACCACCGAGCTCAGTCTTCGAGCTCTGGCAGAGAGGTGCATCAGCTTGAGCTCAGTCTCGAGCTCTGCTAGGTGATGCTATCACCGAGCTCAGTCTTCGAGCTCTGGCAGAGAGGTGCATCAGCCTGAGCTCAGTTTCGAGCTCTGCCAGGTGATGCAACCACCGAGCTCAAGTTTCGAGCTCTGCCAGGTGATGCAACCACCAAGCTCAGTCTTCGAGCTCTGCCAGGTGATGCAACCATCGAGCTCAGTCTTCGAGCTCTGGCAGAGAGAAGCAATCGCCTGAGCTCAGTCTTCGAGCTCTGCCAGGCGGTGCCACCTCTCCAGTCAAGAGGTGCAACCGCCTGATCCCAGAATTCTGGGATTTGATCGATTTGATCGTTTTGAGCTCGAAGTTTGAATTGGGTTGGGGCCTATAAATACCCCACCCATTCAGCACTGAAAAGTAACAGATCCACACCGAATTCTTGATCTTTTCAGTGATTCTAAGAGCTCAAATTTGTGTAAAGTCCTAAAGTTCTCCTCCTTCTGTTCTTCAAGTTTTGAGTTGTAAAGAGAGGAGAGAAAGGATCTGTAAAGGTTGTCTCCTAAGCCTGTCAAAAGGAGAGAAGTTGTAAAGGGCAGTTAGCCTTCGCCCATTGAAGGAAGGCAGCTAGTTGACGTCGGTGACCTCGTCGGAGGAGGAAGCCAAAAGTGGAGTAGGTCAAGACTGACCGAACCACTCTAAATCTCTGGTTTGCTTTTACCTTGAGCACTTTATCATTACTGCAAACCTCCTACATTGCTACTGCCCTCTGCGCCTTTACGAACGGGTTTCTAAGCTCTGATCTTTCAGAATTTGCATTCAAACGTAAATCGTGTTTTCGTACGATCTTCACACTGCAGTTTACGCTTACATTCGGATTCCATTTATAACTGCAAATTGCTTTCTACGTAAAATGCTTTTCAAGGTTCAAAACTGCTTTTAGACGCAAAACTACATTTAGACGTAAAATTACGTTTAGACGTAAAACTGCGTTTAGACGCAAAACTGCGTTTAGACGTAAAACTGCGTTTAGACAAAAAACTGCGTTTAGACGCAAAACTGCGTTTAGACGTAAAACTACGTTTGGACGCAAAACTGCGTTTAGACGTAAAACTGCGTTTAGACGCAAAACTGCGTTTAGACGTAAAACTGCGTTTAGACGTAAAACTACGTTTAGACGCAAATCTGCGCTTAGACGCAAACTGCACTTAGATACAAACTGAGAATTAGCTTTTGCATCATAATAGTTTTTATTGAACAAACGCAGCTTTTGGTTTTTAATCGCTGTAAGATTTCCGCTGCACTAATTCACCCCCCCCCCTCTTAGTGCTTTCGATCCTAACAATTGGTATCAGAGCGGGGTTTTTCTCATTTCGGATTTACACCCGAGAGAAATGACTTTTCAAGAGGGCTGTTCGGTCTTTCGTCCACCGTTCTTTAACGGATTGGACTACACTTATTGGAAAACTCGAATGAGAGTTTTCTTAATTTCTCTAAATCTGGATTTATGGAATATCATTGAAAACGGTTTTCAACTTCCCTCCAAACCGATGAACGAATGGTCGGTTTTGGAGAAGAAGAATTTTTCTTTAAACGCAAAGGCTATGAATGCCTTATTTTGCGCATTGGACAAAAATGAGTTCAATCGGATTTCTACGTGTGAAACGGCTTTCGATATTTGGCGCACTCTTGAAATCACGCACGAGGGAACTAGTAGAGTCAAAGACTCGAAAGTTAATATTTTACTACTTGATTTCGAGCTTTTTTATATGAAACCAAGCGAAACCGTTGTTGACATGTACACCCGTTTTACGGATGTCGTCAATGGTTTAAAATCACTTGGTAAAAGCTTTTCGGATTTTGAACTCGTTAACAAAGTTTTGCGCTCACTTTCTAAAACTTGGGATTCAAAAGTAACTGCTATTCAAGAATCGAAAAACTTGAACCATTTTCCACTTGAAGAACTAATTGGTTCATTGATCACATATGAAATGACGTGCAATGCACGTGAAGAACTTGAGAACCACCTTCCAAAGAACAGGAAGGATTTGGGACATAGAACATTTGAAGACCACTCGAGCATAAGCTCAAGTGATGGTGAACTTAAACTACAAATGAAACGAAAATTAAAAAGCAAAAAGAATGGAACTACTTGCTTTAAACGCAAGAAGAAGAATAAAAATTGGGATGAATCGAGCTCATTTGAAGACGAGAAAGTCAACAAAAGCGAGGCGGCAAACTACGCCTTACTAGCTTACGACATTGAGGTAATTAAAATGCCTTTGGTTTATTTTGAAATTACTTGATGCTTTCATGATATATTTTCTTTTTTAGTTTAGAACTAATTTTCTTGAAAATTACATGTTTAAAAATAAAAATACAAAAATTATGATCATGCTGATAATTTCGAAAATAATATTGCATATTTTATGATAAACAAACAAAATGATTTTGATCATGGTTAAGAAGTAATAATGTGTATCATGTTTGATTAACATTGTTGAATGAAATCACGTTTGATTTAAAGTAATGCATAAAGATGTAATATGAAATGGTTATTAACAATTTTATGCATGTGATTTTAAGTTATCCATGATCATGAGCTTGTTTGATCTTCTTGACTTAATTTCAAGATCTATAGCAAAAATCATGTCTGAATGCATGAAAGTACTAATTTCATTTTCGGATTCACTTAACAATTGGTATCATAACAATCGGATTTTCTCATACACTTATGAAAAATATTTTTCTAAAATGGATTTGATGAAATGATTCCTGCTTATAAATTCCATCTTGAAATATGAATGATAGTGTCTTTGCTTGCAAAGATTTGTTTCACATACATATCTCCTATGATTCATGTGCAGAAAAAGAATTTATAAATCATAATACAATGAGATTTCTTATGCAAAAATAAAGTGCTTTTGTGATTCTTTGCTAAAGAGAATAATTATTAAAATCATGATCTTGATCATTATAACATGAAGCTCTTTATAAATCAAGATCGTTCATTATGCTCCCTACATTTATCAAAAAGGAGTTCTTCAAATGAAATGCAACTTGTCTTTTGATTTCATGATATTTTGTGAATTTCGAAATTAATTTTAATGACTTGATTATGAGTTTTCAAGTTGACGATTTGATTTGAATAAGTTATGTCTAAATCATAATCATGATCTTGCAAAATTGAAATCACAAATAATATCTTTTGGTATTCATGAATTGATACTCACAATATGAAAGTATTGGTATTCATGACTTGATTTTGATTGAAACATTACATGCTTAAATTAATCATTCTCCTATGTTTCAAAAATTCCATAAATGCCTTATGTGATGATTGAAAACTAACTTGCTTTATGATGAATCACGAATCATAACTTGATCTATGATGCCTTGAAATGATTGAAATATTTAACACTTTTATGCTCTACCCCCTACTTTCTTCTTGTTTTCAATGATAAAATGGGGAGAAGTTTTGATCATGCATGGTAGGATATAATTTGACAAAATTGATACCATCATGATATGAAACATTTATAATGTACAATTATGCATGCAATACTTGTGCTTTCTAATTATGATGTGATGTATTGCATATGATGTAAATCATGATTTAAAATGCTATGAGTGCCAAGTTACACATTTTGAGAAGAAATTGTTATATTGAAATATTAATGTAATTATGAATGGTGATATGATATCATGCATGTAATACTTCAATTTATGATAATGATGCATGCTATGATAAAATATTCATGATGAAAAATTATCTTGACATTCATAACTTGATTATTCATCATTTGTCATGATTTTGAAATCGTTGTAAAAGGAAAAGAGAACTACAAAACTGTATTCTCTCTTTCTTTTTTACAATGACAAAGGGGGAGATAGCTAGCTTGTACAAGTCAAGAAGATGCAAAAACTTGATTTGCTAGCTTACCTATTTTAAGAAGCAAAGATTGCTAACTTGCTTATTTCAAGAAGAAAAATTGTCTTCTTGAACATCACTATCTTGAATATCTCAAGAAGCAAAACTTGCAATTTGCACATTGCAATAGGAAGCAAGAATCATGAGCTTACACAAGAAATTTATCTTGCATTTGCTTTCGAAATTTTTGCTAGCTTATATATTGTGAAACTTGTATATCGTAAAAATTGCTAGCTTGTTGGTCTAAAGAGAAGCAAAAAGTTGCTATCTCAAAAGAAGCAAATGTGCTATCTTGCCTATCTCAAGAGGCAAAAATGCTAACTTGCGCATCTAGCAAAGTGAGCAAAATTTTCAAGAAGCAAGAGTTGCCTTCTTGAACATCTCTAATTTGCTAGCTTGCATGATGTAGAACTTGCTATCTTGAACATTACCAAAAGTGCTATCTTATATGCTATAAAACTTGCATATCTAAAACTTGATAGCATGAATGTTCTAAGCATGATGTAACACTTGCTAAATCTTCTAGCTCCAAGATTGCATGATGATAAAACTTGATACTATGTTTTTCATGCAATGAGTTGAACCAATATCACAAACACTTGATTGTGATACTTCTCCTTTTTGTTGATGACAAAGGGGGAGAAGTATGTTGATGAAAGTATGTTAATGACATGACATGTGATGCATAAGTTTATGCAAATGTTCATGTTGACGTATTGCAAGTATTCATGATGAATATTGCAATGACTTGAATTCAGTTTGAATTCAAGGTTCTATCAATATGGCATATTGATAGGGGGAGTTTGGTTAAACTCCGGGAGTTAAGTTTAACTCCGTCATCAAGTGGTTGTCATCATCAAAAAGGGGGAGATTGTTGAATCTCGTATTTTGATGATGAAACTACTTGATATATGTTTATGATTTAATCTGCGTTTTGAGTGACGCAGGATGCTTTGATCAGGATGAGACAATTAAAGCAAGAACATCATGTTGTGCCGGAGGAACATGTCAGAAGATTGGACGTCGGGCCGGTGGATCGGTCGACGTATCGACAGAAGGCTTCGGGCCGTGGACTCGGGCATCGGGCCAAGAAGAGCGGGTATTGTGCCAAGGATATCGGAGTTGCGGAGTCAACTGGCCGATTGGGCAATAGGCTGCAGGAGAGGACGATGCGCCGAAGAATCGGACGAAGCGTCGAGAGACCAATGACATGCCGGACAACTTGGGTAAATTGCTTAGGATTAATTGTCTCGATCGAAGTTTTGTTTTAATTGTGCAGGATTAACTATGATAACGATGAAGACATAAAGCGAAACAAAGTGTCGGAGTCAAGCGCGAAGGATTTGTTGCGAGTTCGAGAGTTCGACGGAAGTCCGAAGATTCGTTGGGAGTTCGCGGAGCTCGCCGAGAAAGATCGGAGCTTGCCGAAGAAGCTCGTTGGAACTCGCTAAGAACAAATCGTGAAGTCTAGGAGCTTGCCGGGAGTCCGCAGAATGGTTTCCGAGAGTTCATCGGAAGACCGCCGGAAGTTTGCCGGAAGCTCGCTAGAAGAAGTCTTGACTTGCGGACTTTGTAATAGCTTAGAAAATGTCTTTAAATTCATAGTTAGCACGTTAATTAGGGTTAGGATTAGGTGTTAATCCTATAACCCAAGTAGGGGCCAATTAGGCCCAAGTTCGGACTGGTTTGGACCAAGTTTGGAGCCAAACCAAGTGAGCTGGAATAGTGAAGAGGTGCCACCGCCAGGGTTGGAGGTAGCACCGCCCAGGGCTGTGGGGTTGGGAGGTGCAACCGCCCCAGCCAGGAGGTGCAACCGCCTGGGCTGTGAGGCTGGGAGGTGCAACCGCTCCAGCCGAGAGGTGCAACCGCCCAGAGCTCAGTCTTCGAGCTAGACTGGGCGGTGCAACCTCCTCTGCCAAGAGGTAGCACCGCCAGAGCTCAAGTTTCGAGCTCTGCCAGGCGATGCAACCACCGAGCTCAGTCTTCGAGCTCTGGCAGAGAGGTGCATCAGCTTGAGCTCAGTCTCGAGCTCTGCTAGGTGATGCTATCACCGAGCTCAGTCTTCGAGCTCTGGCAGAGAGGTGCATCAGCCTGAGCTCAGTTTCGAGCTCTGCCAGGTGATGCAACCACCGAGCTCAAGTTTCGAGCTCTGCCAGGTGATGCAACCACCAAGCTCAGTCTTCGAGCTCTGCCAGGTGATGCAACCATCGAGCTCAGTCTTCGAGCTCTGGCAGAGAGAAGCAATCGCCTGAGCTCAGTCTTCGAGCTCTGCCAGGCGGTGCCACCTCTCCAGTCAAGAGGTGCAACCGCCTGATCCCAGAATTCTGGGATTTGATCGATTTGATCGTTTTGAGCTCGAAGTTTGAATTGGGTTGGGGCCTATAAATACCCCACCCATTCAGCACTGAAAAGTAACAGATCCACACCGAATTCTTGATCTTTTCAGTGATTCTAAGAGCTCAAATTTGTGTAAAGTCCTAAAGTTCTCCTCCTTCTGTTCTTCAAGTTTTGAGTTGTAAAGAGAGGAGAGAAAGGATCTGTAAAGGTTGTCTCCTAAGCCTGTCAAAAGGAGAGAAGTTGTAAAGGGCAGTTAGCCTTCGCCCATTGAAGGAAGGCAGCTAGTTGACGTCGGTGACCTCGTCGGAGGAGGAAGCCAAAAGTGGAGTAGGTCAAGACTGACCGAACCACTCTAAATCTCTGGTTTGCTTTTACCTTGAGCACTTTATCATTACTGCAAACCTCCTACATTGCTACTGCCCTCTGCGCCTTTACGAACGGGTTTCTAAGCTCTGATCTTTCAGAATTTGCATTCAAACGTAAATCGTGTTTTCGTACGATCTTCACACTGCAGTTTACGCTTACATTCGGATTCCATTTATAACTGCAAATTGCTTTCTACGTAAAATGCTTTTCAAGGTTCAAAACTGCTTTTAGACGCAAAACTACATTTAGACGTAAAATTACGTTTAGACGTAAAACTGCGTTTAGACGCAAAACTGCGTTTAGACGTAAAACTGCGTTTAGACAAAAAACTGCGTTTAGACGCAAAACTGCGTTTAGACGTAAAACTACGTTTGGACGCAAAACTGCGTTTAGACGTAAAACTGCGTTTAGACGCAAAACTGCGTTTAGACGTAAAACTGCGTTTAGACGTAAAACTACGTTTAGACGCAAATCTGCGCTTAGACGCAAACTGCACTTAGATACAAACTGAGAATTAGCTTTTGCATCATAATAGTTTTTATTGAACAAACGCAGCTTTTGGTTTTTAATCGCTGTAAGATTTCCGCTGCACTAATTCACCCCCCCCCCTCTTAGTGCTTTCGATCCTAACAGTTGCCCCCAACTGCAGCCACATCAATGCAATCGCCTTCCAACCCCGGTGCTCTCACCCCACGCAGCGATAGAAACAGGGCAGCTACTCTTCCTCAAATGCAGCGACCGCAGCACTGCCCTTGGCATCCACCTCCTCGGCAACTATGCATCGATTTTGTTGATGCCCTTGACCGACACCAAAAATAGAAGTTGAGATTACAGATTTGCAGTCTTACGCAATGGCCACTGATAACTCGGTGAAAGCACAAATGAAGCATTGGAAATCAGAATTGAGAACCAACTGCAAGAAACACTTAATGATTTCAAAAAGAGCCTATTGGAGAGCCTTAGCAAATTTTAACAAAATGGGGGCTCAAGTTCTACGTTGCACATATCTGAAAATACAGGAAAAGGGTCCCAAGATTGTAACACAAATTACTCACACATGAAGATGGAATTTTCGAGATGGAAAGATGGAGATCCGACCAATTGGATCTCTAAGGAAGAAAATTTTTTTCATTTTCACAGAACCCCAGAAGAATCCAAGGTAAAAGTGGCCTTAATCCAGCTCAAGGGAGATGCACTCTAGTGGTACGATTGGTATGAAACTTTCCATGGAGTTCCTTCATGGGAGCAGTTCAAAAGAGGGCTTCTTGTTCGCTTTGGCCCATCCGAATATGAGAATATTGATTGCAAGCTCGCTAAAATTCGTCAGACTTCTATAGTGTTAGAATATCAGAGTAGGTTTGAAAGATTGTCAAATCAAGCTAGAGATTGGTCGGACCGACAACTTCTAGATACATTTATTGAAGGACTTATTCCAAAGATCCGGTGTGAAGTTAAGGCTCGTCAACCCCGCACTATGATAGCTGCGATCTCATTTGCAAATCTATATGAGAAAAAAATTAGCAAGGAAAGATCAGCAAGGGGTTTGTACTATGATGAAAAATGGAGTATGGAGCACCGATGTAAACAAGGGCAACTTCTGATGATTGAACCAATTGGAGAGGAGCAAAAAGCTAAGAATGTGGACTCCGATCACGAAGGTATAAATTCTAATGAAGACGTTGAACCTATCGTAAATACAATGTATACATTAGTCGACTATTCTAACCCGCAAACTATGGAAGTTGCCGAAACTCTAGAGCATCAGCCTATTATAGTTTTGATTGATGCTGGTAGCACTAACAATTTTATGGACAGTGAGATTGATGACCGATTGGCCCACCACATTGAAGACTATGACAGATTCGAAGTAAAGATCGTTGATGGACAGATTTTTACTTGTGATAGCAAAGGTTCAAAGATAAAATTGATTATATAGGGCCATAAGTTTCATGCAACGATTACTACACTGAAAGACCGACTTATTGCTTACACTGTTAAAAAGTAGAGACCATACTTACTTGATCAACGGGTTGTGATGCGTTACAGATAGCCTATGACTGAAGTGCTGAAAGAGAAGCTCCCCAAGATTGATACTGCTCAGCCTTGAGGACAAGGCTAAGTTGAAGAGGGAGGAATTGTTAGGACCCTTTTTCTAAGCTTTTGAATAATGTTTATCGAGTCTGTTTAGTTCAGTTGTTTATTGAGTTGGTTTGGCTCAGTTAGAGTCAAGTAGAGGTTTATTTAATATTTATTTATTATTAGAGTTCAAGTCTTGATAGACTTTGGGTGGAACTCTATGAATAAGGATGTAACTGTTTCTTTTCAGTTATCTATGAAAAATACTATTCTATCTTTTGACAAACCCTAGGAGGCCGATCCCCTCGAAACGATCAAGGAGGGCCGATCCCCTCGAAGCGATCAAGCCAATCCCCTCGAAGTGATCATCCCCTTTCTCTTCTTCTTTTTTATGATAAGACTTTAGGGTTTTATCATTTGGTATCAAAGCGACGATAAGACTTTAGGGTCTTATCATTTGGTATCAGAGCGACGATAAGACCTTAGAGTCTTATCAGATATCTTGATTCATAAACGATTTCAAGTTATAAATCTCGAAAAATCAAGATCATGATTTTGATAAAACCCATTAAATTTAAATAATTTTCATAATCCAAGAGATTCATAAAATTATAATATACATGGATTTATAAATCTTTTAGTAAAAAATCAATAGGATAGAGATGTTTCATTTTAAGTTGTTGGTTTCATATAAGCATGCCTTTGTCGTTTTATGCCAAATAAAAATATGCATCAATGTTTAGGATTGAAAAATAAATTTCATCATAAAAACCAAAAAGACCAAAAAATATAACACATTAAACATAAGGCTTCTTCAAACAAGAGATTTGATTCATCATTTTAATTTCAATGATAATATATTTTCCTTTTTATGTGATTCATTTTATGTGACTGATTTCATATAAATATGCTTAAGTTTTTCATATGAAAACCATTCATCTTGTTTAAAACCGAAAAAGCAACTTTCATTGTGACAAAGACCAATAAGCTATAAATCATAAAAATCATCATGTATAACTTCAAAATCTCATCCATAGTATAAAATCATCAAGCATGGTATCAAAACTTTAATATTTTCATTACATCTTACATCATTATGTCATTAAAACATCAAGTATGACTTCATTGAGCATTTTCAATCAAAGTTGAAAATCTATACAGAAATCATCAAAATACACATTATTACTTCTTAAGTATATTCATAAGATTAATCTTATTTGATGTACGAGCATTAGCTTTATATCTTATATTTTGTTATATTTTTATAAAATATGTAATTGTTATTATCATTTTCAAAATTACTAGCATGATCCTAATATATTTTTTTAAAATTTAAAAATAACTCATTAAAAGTATCATGTAATTTCAAAATAAAGCAAAGGGGTTTTGGTTACCTCATTGTCGAAAGTCGTTAAGGCGTAGTTTGCCACCTTGCCTTTGTTGATTTGTTCTTCATCTTCGGATGAACTCGATTCGTTCTAAGCCGCCTTGAGTGCTATCTTCTTCTTTGGCAACTTCTTTTTTAAGTTTATTTTTATTTTTTAATTCTTTTTTAATGAACATTTTAAATTTTATAGTGAGAAGTTCGAGTTCATCATCACTTCAGCTTTCGCTCGAGTGATCTTTATTTGTTCTAAGTGCCAAATCCTTCTTGTTCTTTAGAAGACTGTTCTCAAGCTCTTCATGAGCATTGCAAGCCATCTTATAGGTCATTAATGACCCGATAAATTCTTTAAGAGAGAAATTATTCAAATCCTTGGCCTCTTGAATGGTCGTTACTTTAGGGTCTCAACTCTTTGGAAGGGATCTCAATATTTTGTTAACGAGTTCAAAGTTAGAAAAACTTTTACCAAGTGCTTTTAGACCATTGATGACATCTGTAAACCGGGTGTACATGTCTCTAATGGTCTCACTTGGTTCCATCAGAAATCATTCAAATCATGCATCAAAACGTTGATTTTCGAATCTTTAACTTTACTAGAGCTTTCGTGTGTGATTTCAAGAGTATGCCAAATAATGAAAGCCGTTTCACAAATGAAAATACGATTAAACTCATTTTTGCTCAAAGCACAAAATAGAGCATTCATAGCTCTAGCATTCAAAGAAAAAGTTTTCTTCTCTAAATTATTCTATTCGTTCATTGGAGTAGAAGACTTTTAAAACCGCTTTTGACAATATTCCATAAATTCAAATCCAATGAAAGCAAGAAAACTCTCATTCGAGTTTTCCAATAAGTGTAGTATATCCCATTAAACATAGGAGCATGAACGATAGAAAAGCCCTCTTGAAATCCAAAAATAGCTATTTCTCTTGAGTGTTAAACCAAATGAGAAAATACATGGCTCTGATACTAACTATTAGGATCGAGTTGGCACTAAGAGAGGGGGGAGGGAAGGGTGAATTAGTGTAGCGAAAAAATCATTGATTTCGAAAAATATTCATTCATTGAAAACCAATCAGAAAAATGTTAACTTTTGTAAGCATGTAATGAGGAAGTAGAGCAGTGAGCAGGTAAAATGATTTACAATACAGGTAAAAAGTAAAGTAAAAGATAGCAAACCAATTTTATAGTTGTTCGATCGTCGTGACCTACATCTATTTCGTCGATTCCTCTTCCGTCGAGGCCACCGGCATCCACTAATGATCTTCCTTCAATGGGCAAAGATTAACTATCCTTTTATACCTCTCTTCTCTTTTTCATAGGTTTAAGAGACAACATGTCACCCCCACTTACTCCTCTCTTAAACCACACTAACACTTAGAGCTTGAGAGGAGTTCTCACAAAATTACAACAGTATTTTTCTACTTTTTTGCTCTCAATTCTTATGTAACTTAACCAAGGATGAGAGGGGTATTTATAGGCCTCAAGTGGATTCAAACTTGGAGCCTCAAAGAGTCTCATCCCTGGTTTCCTGAGTCCTAGCGGTACCATCGCCTATGCTGGGCGGTATCATCGCTTATAGCGCTAACACTAGGCGGTACCATCGCCGAGTCTATCGGTACCACTGCCTGGGAGACTGTGTTTGGGCGGTACCACCACCTAAACTAGCGATACCACTGCCTGACAGTCTCAAAGACTGAGTCTGGGTAGTACCACCGCCTGACACAGTCTCAGAGATTGTGCCATGACGGTTCCACCTATTGGGTCACTGGTTGGGCCTTTCACTTAGCCCAACATAGCCTAACCTTGGACCCAATTGGCCCCTAATTGAGTTGGCCCAATTCCAACCCAATTATTTGTTAACTATGAAATTTAAGGCATACACTAAGCTAAATAATTTTGGTTTCTTCTAGAAAGCTTCTAGTGATCTTCCAGCGAACTTCCGACAATCTCTCGGTAATGTTCCAATGAACTCCCAGCAAGATCTTGGACTTCACAATGATCTTCTTGGTGAGTTCTGATGAGCTTCTCTAGCAAACTCCTAGACTTCTTGGTCAATTCTGATAGAACTTCTAATGAACGTCCGGACTTCCAACAAACTCTTGAACTCCTAATGAAATCTCATTCTTAACTCCGGGACTTCATTTTGCTTTATGCCTTGATCGCTATCATAGTTAATCCTGCACACTTAAAACCTACTTCAATCTAGAAAATTATTTTAAGGCTTAAATCAAATGTTGTCCGACATTGGTTCATCGACACTTCATCCGATTCTTCGGCGTATCGTCCTCTTTTGCAGCCTATTGCCCAATCGCCCAATTGACCTCTACAACTCTGATTTCCTTGGCACAATTTTCGCTATTCTTGGCCTGATGCCCGAACCCATAGCCCAAAGCCTTCTGCCAATATGTCAACCGATCCTCCAACTCGACATTCAATCTTCTGACATAATCCATTCTAGCCCAACATGATTTTTTCTACCTTAATTGTCTCTCCCTGATCGAAGCTTCCTGCGTCACTCAAAATGCTGATCAAATCATAAATATTATTAATTAGTTTCATCATCAAAATCCAAGATTCAATAGAGGTGACTCTCCCGGAGCTCCTCAATATGTTGAGGGAGGCAGAGAGTACTATCAATAAAGAGAAGCCAATTCTTGACACTAGTAAGACCAAAAAGAAAAGGAAAGCAGAAAAGTCCCTTAAGAAGGGCAAGGGAAATGACATACTAGGTAAAGCAAAGGTTGCTAAGAAAAACCTAGCAAATGACAAAGGCCAATGCTTCCACTGCAGAAAGGATGGGCATTAGAAGAGGAACTACAAAGAGTGTTATAAACAAATCAATACTAAGAGGGGGAGTGAATTAGTGCAATGGATAAAAACGTCAATTTAAAATTTCTTCATACGATAAAATCCAATCTAGGAAATGCTTAACTTGAAAGCATGCAGAAGTGTAGTGAAAGTAAGAATTCCATTTGCAATAAAGGTAAATAGCAAAAAATAAATGCAAACTAGATTTTTATAGTGGTTCGGTCGTCGTGACCTACATCCACTCTACCGATTCCTCCTCCATCGAGGCCACCAACATTCACTAATGATCTTCCTTCAATGGATAAAGATCAACTACCCTTACAACTCAATTCTTCTTTTGATAGGTTCAGGAGAGAACCTTTACAACTCCTTTTTACATAGCTTCCCTCACACTCTCCCTTAGAATGGTCTCTAAATTTCAAGAGGAGGGACTCTATACTTTATAAGTTTTCAACTTTAGAAACATAGAGCTTTTAATCACCTTTCTTCCTCCTCTATGCAGGAACACTTAGGGAATTTATAGACCCCAAGTGGCTTCAAAACTTGGAGCCAAAATTCAAATCCCTAAAATTTTGGGGTACGGGCGGTACCACCACCTACAGCCTGACACTGGGTGGTATCGCCACCCAGACTAGTGGTACCACTGCCTGACAATCTCGAAGACTAAGTCTTAGAGATTGTGCCATGTCGGTTCCACCTGTTGGGTCACTGTTTGGCCTTCTCACTTGGCCCAACACAACCCAAACTAGGCCCAATTGGCCCCTAATTGAGTTTGCTCAATTCTAACCCAATTATGTGCTAACTATGAATTTTAATACATTTACTAAGCTAAATAAGTTTGTAAGTCTAGGTTTCTTCCTGCGAGCTTCCGGCGATCTTCCGGCGAACTTCTGATCATCTCTTGGAAAGGTTCCAATAGACTCTCGACAAGCTCCTAGACTTCATGACGATCTTCTTGGCAAGTTCTGATAAGCTTCTTTGGCAAGCTCCTTGACTTCTCGATCAATTCTGATAGAACTTTTGACAAACGTCCGTACTTCCGACGAACTCTCGAACTCCCAATGAAATCTCGTTCTTGACTTTGGGACTTCATTTTGCTCTATTCCTTGTGTTAAATCTCATATTTTGATGATGAAACCACTTGATATGTGTTTATGTTTTAATCTGCATTTTGAGTGACTTAGGATGCTTTGATCAGGATGAGACAATTAAAGCAAGAAAAATCATGTTGTGCCGGAGGAACATGTTAGAAGATTAGACGTCGGGCCGATGGATCGGTCGACGTATCGACAGAAGCCTTCGGGCCGTGGACTTGGGCATCGGGCCAAGAAGAGAGGGTATTGCGCCAAGGATATTAGAGTTGTGGAGTCAACTGGCCGATTGGGCAATAGGCCACAGGAGAGGATGATGCACCGAAGAATCAGACGAAGCGTCGAGGGACCAATGACATGCCGAACAACTTAGTTAATTGCTTAGGATTAATTGTCTCGATTGAAGTTTTGTTTTAAGTGTGCAGGATTAACTACGATGAAAGAAAGACATGCAGCAGGAGTTGTGCTGGAGTCAAGACTATGATCACGTTGGGAGTTCGAGAGTTCGACGGAAGTCCAAACGGTCGTCGGAGGTTCTGCGGGAACAAATCCGAGAAGTCCAGGAGCTTGCCAAAGAAGCTCATCGCAACTCGCCAAGTGGATCATCGCAAGTCCAGGAGTTTGCTGGAAGTCCGCCGGAGCATCGCCGAAGGTTCGTCGGATGTTCGTCGGAAGTTCGCCGGAAGCTCGTTGGAAGAAGCGATTGACGCACCGAAGCAACTTGCAGTAAATGTCTTAAGAAATTCATAGTTCGCACGATGATTAAGTTAAAAATGGGAGGTGATCCCATTAACTTAATCTTGGGGAAATTGGGCCCTTGACAGACCCAAATTGGGCCGAATGGATCAGCCCATTCGGACCCAGATTACTTGGCCAGAGGTGGCACCGCCCAAGGCTCAGTCTCTGAGCTCTGGCTAGGCGGTGCAACCGCCTCTGACAGAGGTGCAACTGCCTGAGCTCGGTCTCTGAGCTCTGGCAGAAGGTGCAACCGCCCTTGACAAGCGGTGGCACCACCTAGAGGCTCAGTCTTCGAGCTCTGCCAGGCGGTGCAACCACCCCAGTCAAGCGGTGCAACCGCCAGACCCCGGAATTCTAGGAGATGACAGTTTTGAGCTCGAAATTCAAATTGGATTGGGGCCTATAAATACCCCACCCTTTCAGCAATGAAAGGGCAACCCAAAGGCACAGAAAGCTTGATCTTACTCTGTGATTTTAGAGCTCAAAAGTGTTATAAAGTCTAAAAGTTCTCCTCCCTCTTTTCTTCCAAGTTTTGATCTTTCAAGAGAGGAGAGAAAAGTTTGTAAGGGTTGTCTCCTAAGCCCATCAAAAAGAGTGAAACTGTAAAAGGGTGGTTGGCCTTCGCCTATTGAAGGAAGGCTTCTAGTGGACATCGGTGACCTCGTCGGTGGAGGAAGCCAAAAGTGGATGTAGATCAAGATTGACCGAACCACTCTAAATCTCGGTTTGCATTTACTTTGAGCATATTATCTTTACTGCAAACCTCCTCAATAGATTACTGTATTTTACACATTTACGATCGTGTTTCAAAGTTCAGTATTTTCCGAATCGGCGTTTAGACGTAAATCAGTTTTATCGTACGAACATCATATTTCAGTTTGCGCTTACATTCTGATTTCCATCATAACTACAAACTGCCTTCATAGATTCGTTTTAACTGCATCTCGCTTGATCACAAGTTAAAGTGATTTATGAATCGGCTTTTCTATCGAAATCGCTTTTATCGCACGAACGCAATTTTAATCGTCGAAAGTTTTCCACTGCACTAATTCACATCCCCCCCCCCCTCTTAGTGCTCCTGATCCTAACAATTGGTATCAGAGCCCGGTATTTCTCATTTTGGATTTACAGTCGAGAGAAATGGCTCTTCATGGCTTTCAAGAGGGCTTATCGGTTGTTCGTCCACCGTGTTGAATCTCGGATTTTGATGATGAAATCAATTGATGGGTTAATTGATCTAATCCATATTATTGAGTTAAGTGTGCAGGATTAACTACGATAACCAGAAAACACAAAGCAAGAATACCGGAGTCAAGATCGATGGACGTTTAAGAGTCCGAAGAATCGTCGGAGATGCTGCCGGAACCAACCGAGAAGAAATCGGGAACCTATCGGAATTTTCGGATGTTCGCCGAAGAGATCATCGGAGGTTCACGGAGATCACCGAGAAGGCTCGGCTACTCGTTAAAGTCATCACAAGATCGGGAGCTTGATGGGAGTCCGTCGGAAGAAGTTCGTCGGAAAGCTCGCCGAAACAAGACTCGACGTTCGCGGTTGAAAGCTTGCTTAGGATGTGTTTTTATTATGTAGTTCACTTGTAATTAGGATTAGGATTAAGAGATAATCCTATATCCTAGTTAGGGGCCAACTGGGCCCAAAGTCGGATATGGTTTGGGCTAAAATTAAGCCAAACCAGTAAAATCGGAGAGCCAGGCGGTGGCACCGCCTGGCTGGGCGGTAGCACCGCCCAGCACCCGAGAGCTGGGCGGTGACACCTCCTGGGCTGGGCGGTTGCACCTCCCAGCACCCGAACGCTGGACGGTGGCACCGCTTGGCTGAGCGGTGGCACCGCCAACATCGGGAACCCAAAGAGAATTCAAATTTTGGAGCCCAAAATTTGAATCCTCTTGAGGCCTATAAATACCCCTCAAATCTCAACTGAGATTACAACTTTTGAGAAGCATTTGATTGAGAGAAAAGTCTTAGAAAGTCTTAGCAAGTCTTGTTTTCAATTTGCTAGAGAGTTCTCCTTCTTTCTTATTGAAAACTTGTAAGAGGTTGAACTGCTTGTAAAAGGTTGTAATAGGGGTACTTACCCTTCCATTTCAAGAGATTTGCTAGTGGAAGGTGGGAGCCTCATCGAAGAGGGGCCTCGCAAGTGGATGTAGGTCATTTGACCGAACCACTCTAAAATCAAGCGTAATCTCTGGTTTGCATTTCATTATCGCTATTTACATTACTGCAAACCTTCTTACATGCATTAGTTCCTTATTACCTTTGCTGCGCAACTCTAAGAATAAGTTTTCAAGTTAAGCTTTTCAAGTTCCGTTCTTATCGTACGAAAGATTTTTCTAAAACCGAAGTTTTAATCCGCTGTACTAATTCACCCCCCCCTCTTAGTGCCGCTCCGATCCTAACACACCGTTGTTTAACGGATTGGACTACACTTACTGGAAAACTCGAATGAGAGTTTTCTTGATTTCTATGAATTTGGATTTATGGAATATTGTTGAAAACGGTTTTCAACTTCCCTCTAAACCGATGAACAAATGGTCGGATTTGGAGAAGAAGTATTTTTCTTTAAACGCAAAGGCTATGAATGCCTTATTTTGCGCTTTGGACATAAATGAGTTCAATCAGATTTCTATATGCGAAACGGCTTTTGATATTTGGTGAACACTTGAAATCACGCACGAGGGAACTAGTAGAGTCAAAGACTCGAAAGTCAACATTTTATTGCATGATTTTGAGCTTTTTCGAATGCAACCAAGTGAGACTAAAGGCGACATGTACACCCGTTTCACGGATGTCGTCAATAATCTAAGAGTTCTTGGTAAATCTTTTTCGAATTTTGATCTCGTAAGCAAGATCTTAAGATCCTTTTAAAAAAGGTGGGATCCTAAAATAAAGGCAATAAATGAAACAAAAGATTTAAATATTTTTCCATTTGAAGAACTTATCGGTTCATTGATGACATATGAAATGGTGCACAATGCACATGATGAACATGATGAACAAAACAACCTTCCAAAGAACAGGAAGGATTTTAGACATAGAATATTTGAAGACCACTCGAGCATAAGCTCAAGTGATGGTAAACTTAAACTACAAATGAAACAAAAATTAAAAAGCAAAAAGAATGGAACTACTTGCTTTGAACACAAGAAGAAGAATACAAAGTGGGATGAATCGAGCTCCTTTGAAGACGAGGAGAAAATCAAGAAAGGTGAGGTGGCAAACTACGCCTTAACGGCATTCAACGATGAGGTAATCGAAACCCCCTTAATTTATTTTGAAATTACTTGATGTTTTTCATGATGCATTTTCTTTTCTTTTTATGGAATAATTATTTTTCTTGAAAATTGCATATTAAAAAAAAAATATTTGAAAATGCAAGAATATTATGATGCTCGTAATTTGAAAATAATAATGAAAATTTCATGTTTCATGTTAATGAAATAAAATGTTAGATTTAAATCTAATGATCATATGTATGTTTTTCTTAAGAAGAAAAAATGTGTATTTTGATTATTTTTTATTTTGATTAAAACCATGCTTAATGTCTTAATGAAAATATTAAGAAGTTTAATATTATACTACATATGGTTAAGAAGTAATAATGTGTATCATGTTGATTTCCATTGTTATTTCTCGATTTTGATTAAATAAAATCATGCTTGAAGAAATACATAATGATGTAATATTAAATATTTTGATACTATGATTGATAATTTTATGCATGAAATTTTAAGTTATACATGATGATAAGCATGTGTTATTTTCATGAGTGTATTTGAAAATCTATAGCAAAACCATGTCCGAATGCATGAAAGTGTTAAATTTCATTTTTGGATTTTCTTGATCCTAACAATTGATATTTTTAGATTTTCTCGATATATTATTCTCTTTCGGACTTAATAAATATATGTCACATCGAGTTTGATTCATATCATTGATTTTTGACATATGGAATCAACTAGCAAATGCATCTCTCATAGACTTATCTTGTGAAAAATATCTTTCGAGAAATGGATTTGATGATTCCTTCTTATATCTTTAGAGAAATAGTTTTACGTGCAAGGATTTGATTCACACACATATCTTGATCCTTGTAAAAATGAAGTGTGCTTTAATATCCTATCAATTTTAACTTCATTCAAGTAAGCTCACTAGTGACTTTCCTCCTTCATGCAAAAAAAGGATAATAACAAATAAAGAGGAAGAAGTAATAAAAGCTATCTCCATGTCATGTTTTTCTTAAGGTGTTTGTATAATTGATATCCTATCACTCATTGTTGAAAAATGACATAAACCTAGTTATGGCATGAATCATTACCGCACTTACGTTTAAAACTTGCTTATATCGTTCTCCTTTTTGTTGATGACAAAGGGGGAGAAAAATATGAATTGATACTATGAATGCTATATTTGAATGAGAAATAGATGAAATGCTATGATTGCTAAATACTTGAAATGTATGAATCATGTTAAGATATCAATAACTTGCATCATAATTTTACTTGCTGATATCTTGCCATGTGATGAAATGCTATGATTTGTTGCTAAAATGATGCATGCAATACTTATGCTTTTTATTATGATGTATGTGATGTATTGCATATGATGTAAATGATGATTAAAATTGCCTTAATTTGAATTCAAGGTTTATCTCAATTATGAAATTTTGAAATAAGAATGATTACTCACCTTTGTCATGATTTAGAAATTGACATAAAGGGTCTTCCCTTCTTTTTGACAATGATAAAGGGGGAGATAGCTAGCTTGCACAATTCAAGAAGAAAGCAAAAATTGCACTTCTCAAAAGAGAAGAAATTGCTATCTTGAACATCACCGAGAATTGCTAGCTTGAAATCTCAAAAAAATACAAAAAATGTGCTATCTTGCCTATCTCAAGATGCAAAACATGCTAACTTGCACTTTGCAACGGAAGCAAAATTGCTAACTCAAACTTTGCAAAGGAAGCAAGAAATTGCTCATCTCAAAAGAGAAGCAAAGATTCCTAACTTGCATATTTCTAGAAGCAAAAGTTCTATCTTACCTATCGCAAAGAAAAGCAAATATGCCAACTTGCATATCTTTGAATTTACTATCTTGTATGTTGTACAACTTGCATATCTAAAACTTGATAGCTTGAATGTTCTAAGCATGATGTAACACTTGCTAAATTTTTTAGCTTCAAAACTGCATGATGATAAAACTTGATATTATGTTTTTCATGTAATGAGTTAAACTTATATTCCAAACACAAGAATAGTTGGACTTCTCCTTTTTGTTGATGACAAAGGGGGAGAAGTATGATGTTATGCATAAGTTTATGCATAAGTCCATAATGACATGTTGCAAGTATTCATGATGAATATTACAATGACTTGAATTCAGTTTGAATTCAAAGTTCTATCAATATGGTATATTGATAGGGGGAGTTTGTTTAAACTCCGAGAGTTAAGGATAACTCCGTCATCAAGTAGTTGTCATCATCAAAAAGGGGGAGATTGTTGAATCTCGTATTTTGATGATGAAACCACTTGATATGTGTTTATGTTTTAATTTACGTTTTGAGTGACGCAAGATGCTTCGATCAGGATGAGATAATTAAAGCAGGAAAAATCATGTTGTGCCGGAGGAACATGTCAGAAGATTGGAAGTCGGGCCGATGGATCGGTCAACGTATCGACAAAAGGCTTCGGGTCGTGGACTTGGGCATTGGGCCAAGAAGAGCGGGTATTGCACCAAGGATATCGGAGTTGCGGAGTCAACTGGCCGATTGGGCAATAGGCCGCAGGAGAGGACGATGCGCCGAAGAATCGGATGAAGCGTCGAGGGACCAATGACATGCTGGACAACTTAGTTAATTGCTTAGGATTAATTATCTTGATCGAAGTTTTGTTTTAAGTGTGTAGGATTAACTACGATGAAAGAAAGAAATGCAGTAGGAGTTGCGTTGGAGTCAAGACTATAATCACGTTGGGAGTTCGAGAGTTCGACGGAAGTCCGGACGGTCATCGGAGGTTCTGCGGGAATAAATCCGAGAAGTCCATGAGCTTGCCAAAGAAGCTCGTCGGAACTCACCAAGTGGATCATCGCAAGTCCAGGAGTTTGCCGGAAGTCCGCTAGAGCATCGCCGAAGGTTCGTCGGATGTTCGTCGGAAGTTCGTCGGAAGCTCGCTGGAAGACGCGATTGACGCACCGGAGCAAGTTGCAGTAAATGTCTTAAGAAATTCGTAGTTAGCACGATGATTAAGTTAGAAAAGGGAGGTGATCTCATTAACTTAATCTTGGGACAATTGGGCCCTTGACAGACCCAAATTGTGCCGAATGGATCAGCCCATTCGGACCCAGATTACTTGGCCAGAGGTGGCACCGCCTCCATCGGCGGTGGCACCACCCAGGGCTCAGTCTCCGAGCTCTATCTGGGCGGTGCAACTGCCTTTGACAGAGGTGCAACCGATTGAGCTTGGTCTCCGAGCTCTGGCTGGGCGGTGCAACTGCCTTAGTCAAGCGGTGGCACCGCCTGAGCTCGGTCTACAAGCACTGGCAGGAGGTGCAACCGCCCCTGACAAGCGTTGGCACCGCCCAAAGGCTCAGTCTTCGAGCTCTGCCAGGCAATGCAACCGCCAGACCCCGGAATTCCAGGAGATGACAGTTTTGAGCTCAAAATTCAAATTGGGTTGGGGCCTATAAATACCCCACCCTTTCAGCAATGAAAGGGCAACCCAAAGGCACCGAAAGCTTGATCTTACTCTGTGATTTTAGAGCTCAAAAGTGTTGTAAAGTTTAGAAGTTCTCCTCCCTCTTTTCTTCCAAGTTTTGATCTTTCAAGAGAGGAGAGAAAAGTTTGTAAGGGTTGTCTCCTAAGCCCATCAAAAGGAGTGAAACTGTAAAAGGGTGGTTGGCCTTCGCCTATTGAAGGAAGGCCTCTAGTGGACGTCAATGACCTCGTCGGTGGAGGAAGCCAAAAGTGGATGTAGGTCAAGATTGACCGAACCACTCTAAATCTCAGTTTGCATATATTTTGAGCATATTATCTTTACTGCAAACCTCTTCAATAGCTTACTGCCTTCTGCGCATTTATGATCGTGTTTCAAAGTTCAGTATTTTCTGAATCGACGTTTAGACGTAAATTAGTTTTATCGTACGAACATCATATTTCAGTTTGCGCTTACATTCTGATTTCCATCATAACTGCAAACTGCCTTCATAGATTCGCTTTAACTACATTTCGCTTAATCACAAGTTAAAGTGATTTACGAATCGGTTTTTCTATCGAAATCACTTTTATCGCACGAACGTAGTTTTAATCGTCAAAAGTTTTCCGCTGCACATATTTACCCTCCCGCCCCCCCTCTTTGTGCTCCTGATCCTAACACCTTGATCACTATCATAGTTAATCCTACACAAATAAAATATACTTTGATCTAGACAATTATTAGAAAGCTGGAATCATGTTGTCCGGCATGTCATTGGTTCATCGACGCTTCATATGATTTTTGGCGCATCATCCTCTCTTGCGGTATATTGGCCAATCGGCCAATTGACCTCCGCAACTTTGATTTCCTTGGTATAATTTTTTCTCTTCTTGGCTTGATGCCCAAACCCATGGCCCAAAGCTTTCTGTTGATACGTCGACCGATCCTTCGACTCGACGTCCAATCTTCTAACATGTTTCTCTTTGGCTCAACATGATTCTTCCTACTTTACTTAAACACATATTAAATCATAAACACTATCAATTGGTTTCATCATTAAAATCTCCCCCTTTTTTATAATGACAACCAATTGATGATGGAGTTAACTTTAACTCCCCCTATCAATATGCCATATTCATAGAACTCTTGGATTCAAAAATCCAAATAACATGTTATGATAAAATTATGCATAACATTATCATACTTCTCCCCCTTTGTCATCAACAAAAAGGAGAAGTACAACTTTAAGTGTTTGAGATATAAGCTTTACAATATTCCATAACAAACATAATCTCAAGTTTTATCATCATTGCAATTTATAAGCTAGCAAATTTAGCAAGAGCTACATCATATTAGAACATACAAGCTAGTATATTTTATATCATTTCAGAGCATGCAAGCTAGCAAGTTTTTGTTGAATCTCGGATTTTGATGATGAAGTCAATTGTCATTTGTTATCTAATCTATATGCTGAGATAAGTGTGTCGGATTAACTACGATGAAAGTAAGACATGCAGCAGGAGTTGCGCCGGAGTCAAGACAATGATCACATTGGGAGTTCGAGAGTTTGACGGAAGTTCGGACA
Organism: Musa acuminata AAA Group; assembly: GCF_036884655.1. Classification (NCBI taxonomy): domain Eukaryota; kingdom Viridiplantae; phylum Streptophyta; class Magnoliopsida; order Zingiberales; family Musaceae; genus Musa; species Musa acuminata. The sequence goes on along the minus strand of NC_088332.1, from coordinate 29,542,055 downwards.
GTCGTCGGAGGTTCTGCGGGAACAAATCCGAGAAGTCCATAAGCTTGCCAAAGAAGCTCGTCTGAACTCACCAAGTGAATTGTCGCAAGTCCAAGAGTTTGCCGGAAGTCCGTAGGAGCATCACCGAGGGTTCATCAGATGATCGACGGAAGTTCGCCGGAAGCTCGCTGGAAGAAGCGATTGACGCATCGGAGCAAGTTGCAGTAAATGTCTTAGGGAATATCGTAGTTAGCACAATGATTAAGTTGGAAATGGGAGGTGATCCCATTAACTTAATCTTGGGGCAATTGGTCCCCTGAAAAACCCAAATTGGGCCGAATGGATCAACCCATTCGGACCCTGATTTCTGCCAGGCGGTTGAACCGCCCAAGGCAGGAGGTTGCACCACCTGGGCTTAGTCTCCGAGCGAGACTGGGAGGTGCAACCGCTCCAGCCAGGCGGTGGTACCGCCTGGGCTCAGTCTCCGAGCGAGACTAGGCGGTGCAACCTCCCCTAACAGGAGGTGGCACCGCCTGAGCTCGGTCTTCGAGCTCTGCCAAGCAGTACAACCGCCTCAATCAGGAGGTGCAACCGCCTGAGCTTCATCTTCGAGCTCTGGCAGGAGGTGCAACCGCCCCTGACCGGAGGTGGCACCGCCTAGAGGCTCAGTCTTCGAGCTCTGCAAGGCGGTGCAACCGCTCTAGTTAGGAGGTGCAACCGCCTGATCCCGGAATTCCGGGAATTGACAGTTTTGAGCTCCAAATTTGAACTAGGTTGGGGCCTATAAATACCCCACCCATTCAGCACTGAAAGGGTATGAACTTACACCGAAATGTTGATCTTTTTCTGTGATTCTTAGAGATCAAAATTGTTGTAACGGCCAAAAGTTCTTCTCCCTCTTTTCTTCCAAGTTCTGAGTTGTAAAGAGAGGAGAGAAAAATCTATATGGGTTGTCTCCTAAGCCCGTCAAAAGGAGTGAAACTGTAAAAGGGTGGTTGGCCTTCGCCTATTGAAGGAAGGCCTCTAGTTGACGTCGGTGACCTCGTCGGTGGAGGAAGCCAAAAGTGGAGTAGGTCAAGATTGACCGAACCACTCTAAATCTCGGTTTGCATTTACTTTGAGCATCTTATCTTTACTGCAAACCTCCTCAATAGCTTACTGTCTTCTGTGTTTTTACGAACGTGTTTCAAAGTTCAGTGCTTTCCGAATCGAGGTTTAAGACGCAAATCAGTTTTATCGTATGAATGTCGTATTTCAGTTTGCGCTTACATTCTGATTTCCATTATAACTGCAAACTGCCTTTATATCTTTGCTTTAACTGCATCTCGCCTTATCTCAAGTTAAAGTGGTTTATGAATCAACTTTTATACCGAAATCGCTTTTATCGTACGAACGTCGTATTTCAGTTTGCGCTTATATTCTGATTTCCATTATAACTACAAACTGTGTTCATATCTTTGCTGCATCTCTCCTAGTCAAAAGTTGAAGTGATTTATGAATCGGCTTTCTTACCAAAATCACTTCAATCGAACGAATGCAGTTTTTGATTTTAATCGCAGAAAGTTTTCCGCTGCACTAATTCACCCCCCCCCCCCCCCCCCTCTTAGTGCTCTTGATCCTAACAATTGGTATCAGAGCGAGGTTAACTCTCTAACAGATTAAAACCCAAGAGAGATGGCATACGCCGGAAACCAAGAGGGCCATTCTATTACACGTCCTCCCATGTTCAATGGGACGGACTACACCTATTGGAAGACCCGAATGAGGATCTTTCTTATTTCTATGGATTTTGAACTTTGGAATCTTGTCGAAAACGGATTTTCGAAGTCTTCTCTTCCAATGATCGATTGGAATGAATTGGAGAAGAAGGCTTTCGCTCTTAATGCAAAGGCTATGAATGCCTTATTTTGTGCACTTGATAAAAATGAATTTAACCGTGTTTCGACTTGTGAAACCGCATTTGATATTTGGCACACACTCGAAGTGACTCACGAAGGCACAAGTAGAGTGAAAGAGTCAAAAATCAATCTTCTGTTACATTCTTTCGAACTTTTTCGGATGAAACCGAGTGAGACCATTGGCGACATGTTTACCCGTTTCACGGATGTCGTCAACGGTCTAAAAGGACTCGGAAAAAGTTTTTCGGATTTTGAGCTCATAAATAAGATTCTAAGATCCCTTCCTAAGAGTTGGGATCCTAAAGTCACTGCTATTCAAGAGGCGAAAGATCTAAGCAACTTCCCTCTTGAAGAACTAATCGGATCATTAATGACCTACGAGATGACTTGCAAAGCTCATGAAGAGCAAGAAGACATCCTTCCAAAGAACAGGAAGGATATGGCACTTAGAACTTCAGAAGACCACTTGAGAGAAAACTCAAGTGATGAGGACTGTGACGATGACTTGGCACTTCTAACAAGAAAATTTAAAAAATTCATTAAAAGAAACAAGTTTAAGAATGACGCAAAAAATAAACTTGAACCCAAGAAGGACCAAGTTATTTGCTATGAGTGCAAAAAGCCGGGACACTACAAGAGTGATTGTCCCCAAGCCAAAAAGAGAACATCAAAGAAGAAGGCGCTCAAAGCAACGTGGGATGACTCGAGCGCGTCCGAAGAAGAGGAGTCCAACACCGAGCAAGTTGCTCACTACGCCTTAATGGCCATCAGAGAGGAGGTAACGAATTTAATAGATGCAGATTTATCATTTGATGAATTATTAAATGCCTTCCATGACTTATTTGATGAATGCAAGATTATTAGTAGAAAATACAAATTGCTAAAAAAGGAGCATGACAGTCTTACTTGTAATTTTGATAAGTTAAAAGCTGAATATCATGATAGTTTAGGCTCATGCATAAATGCCATGATTTAGAAACTCTCCAAAACGAAAACATGCTACTTAAGGACACATTGAAGAAATTCGAGGTTGGTAGCAAGTCATTGAACATGATCCTTGCAAACAAGGGTCACATTCCCAAAAGAAGTAGAATTGGATTTGTGAGAAATCCTCACCAAAATTCAACCACCTTCATAAAAGGCCCCATCTTACATGTTCGACACCAAAGCAAATGCAACTTTTGTTGCAAACTTGGACACAAAACACATTATTTTCCATGCAAGAAAATTAGTCCGAATAAATTAATTTGGGTTCCCAAAGGAACCATGACAAATTCTATGCAACATGATAAACAATATAGATCTATTTTTGAGGCACCCAAAAGCAAATGGGTTCCTAAAAATCATCCTTTCCTGTAAAGACATAAAAAAAAAAATTTATTATAAGCTGGAGCAAGAAATAATATCCTGCTCCTTGGATTCTCGATATTCATGACCCGAAGTCCAAAATGGAACTCGCGATGCTCTCTACCCCAAATAACAAAAGAGGATTAGAAAATTAAAATCACAAATACGATTTCAATATAATCCTATTTGATTTCTCAGAATTGGAAACTCATGATTTTCAATTCACATATCCTCTGGATTTTCGAACCCATCAATTTCATCCGTTCGTAACTTTCGAATCCGATTCTATATCATGAACTAACTAAGTTTGTCATGAACTTGCAAGGCTTACCAACTTGAACAATCTATCACAAACATGTGTACGACATTGAGAGTATGCATCTTGATCGTGCAAAAATTCTTATTCTTACGTAATTACATAAGTGAAGTTGATTGCTCCACAAATAAAAAGTCAAAAACATTCAAGACTATGCTCACTGCCTGCAGCGGTTGAACCGCCCCAACTGGAGGTAGCACCTCCAGTTGTCACGTGTTGCAAGCGGTTGCACCGCCCTAGCTAGAGGTGCAACCGCCCGTAATTCTGCCCTTTTTAACCCAAGGTAGGGCCGGCGGTGAAACCGACCCCAACTCACTCCCTTCCCCTCTTTACTCCTCCATCCCCATTTCTACCCTCATAGCATCCCAAATACTCCTCATTTCGGAGCAAAACATCAACAATCCTTTCCTCTCTTGAAGATCTCACTAAGCAGTAGTTATGGGATCTAGAAGATCCTCAAGGGACAAAGGGAAGAGGAGATTAGTGGAAGATTTTGATCTCACCCTTTTCGATTCAAAATACCATGCTGAAAAGTTTTCCTCTTTTGAACTTAGGAGTGTCAATAAGGGAAAACATGTAGATTTAAATGAACTAAGAGACTTAGAGACAATCCAATGGTTTGCAAACTTAGATCTACTCCCTATTTTACAAATTAATGAACCCATCTATCCAAGACTTGTTAGATTATTTTATAACAACATACAAATAGATGAAGAAGAAAGAATGTCTACCTATCTATTAGGACAACACATCTCCATTACAGATAAATTCATTTGCGACATGATAGGCATTCCCATAAAAAGTAGAGGACTTTACTTTAGAGGATCATGGGATGATGAAACTGTTGGAACAACATATGTTGAAGCCTTAGGAACAATTTTCGCCAATCCCAACTTAGCATTTGTTCCTAAAAGTTGTGAACATCTACTACCTCTAAACACTAAGGTACTTCATCATATCCTAACTAGCATCATTCTCCCTAAACAATACCAACATGATGAAGTAAGCCAATTAGAATTAGGAACTATGTATTTGATCATGAAAGGACATGACATCTGTCTTGGTTATCTTATCCAACAAAACATGTTAGAACTATCTAAGAAAGACATGATGCTCCAATATGGTGGTATAATCACTAGAATAATGAAAGCCTATGATATTCTAATACCACCGGAAGAAGAAGTAATAAAAGTAGATAGGTTTAGCATAATAAATAAAAATCTACTTCACCGATTAAGATGTTCTTAAAGAAACGGTAACTGGGTTAGAATGCCTAGAAGAACCGATCCCCCTCAACCTGAACCAGAACCGGAAACACTAGTCTTTAGGGGTACCCAATCTCCTCCGATCTGTCCCTTTGAGGAAACACATCCATTTGAGCAAACTCATACATCATCTGTCGAAGATATTGGGATTCGGATGGACCGATTCGAACAAAGACAAGAACGGCTTGAACATCGACAAGATCAAATCCTATCTGAGCTGCAGCAAATTCATCGACAATTTGACTCTTTATTTAGGCACTTTAATTTTCCACCTCATGAATGAGCTTGTATGAACACAATCACCTGTTGTTATTGTAAACTCCTTATGTTACTCACCATGATGGGCTTTTCCTTGATCCTTGATATGGTTACCTGATATATTTTTTTGAGCATATCTCTCATTGTTTATCTCGAATTTTATATTGAAACTAAATGTTTTGAAAACCTTGTGCCTTGATTTCCATGATAAATATAATTTGAGAAAATGATATAACAATGCAGTTGATAAGTCATGACATTTGCATGATATTAACACTAAACATCAACTAGCTGATATTTTTACAAAACCTCTAAGTGAAGAGCAATTTGATTTCATAAGAAGAGAATTAGGAATGTTGATGTGTCCGAATACATAAACTAGTTAAAATTATTTTTCGGACTTTATTGAATGATCAAATCACTTGATTGCCATTATATGCTTAAATAACATGTTGCAAATTATGTGTTGAATACAAAAATGTTTTGTCTTCATGATTGTATTTGAAAATCGGTAGCATAGTCTTGTCCGAATGCATGAAAGTGTTCATTTCATTTTCGGATTCGCTTAACAATTAAAATGCTAAAAATCGGATTTTCTCATACACTCTTATGAAAAATATTTTTCTGAAATGATTTGATGAAATGATTCTTGCTTATGAATTCCATCTTGAAATATGGATGATAGTATTTTTACTTGCAAAAAGCTATTTCACACACATATCTTGACTCAAAGTAAACTCACAAATAGCTGGTATCACAAATGGCTTTCCTCCTTCATGCAAAAAGATTATAACAAATAAAAAGGAAGAAGTATTCAAAGCAATCTACGTATCATGCCTTCCTTTATATGCTTGATTTCCTATCACTTACTATTGGAAAATAACATGAACCCAGTAAAGGCATGAACAATTATCGCACTTATACTCAAAATATGCTTATATTGTTCTCCTGGTATCACAACTACCATGCTTTTTGTTGATGACAAAGGGGGAGAAATATATGAATTGATGCTATAAACACTGATGCTATGATTATGCCATGCTTGCATCACCAAGAGATATATGAACAGATGCTATGATTAATTTGCATTATGCCTTGTTTGTATCGTGTCAAGATATCAAACAAAAAACTTGTATCGTAATTCTACGAGTTGATATCTTACCATGTGATGAAATGCAATACTTGCTAAAATATTTGAAATATGTGCATCATGTAATGATATCAAAATCTTACTTCGCAGCTTTACATGTTGATATCTTACAATATGATGAATTGCTACTATTACCATCATTCAAACTTGTTATATAAAATTTGAAAATGAATGTCAAGCCTTGACATCATCTTCAGGGAGATACATCATGATGGGAATCATGATGGGAGTATTGATAAGTTCAAATGATTCTAACTTATCAATATGTCTCTTGAATTCTTAGGTTTTGAATTCAAGAATGACTTATCTCAAGTATGGCATATAGATAGGGGGAGTTAAGCATAACTCCATTATCAATTGATTGTCATCATCAAAAAGGGGGAGATTGTTGAATCTCGGATTTTGATGATGAAGTCAATTATCATTTGTTATCTAATCTATATGCTGAGATAAGTGTGCAGGATTAACTACGATGAAAGTAAGACATGCAGCAGGAGTTGCGCCGGAGTCAAGACAATGATCACGTTGGGAGTTCGAGAGTTCGACGGAAGTTCGGACAGTCGTCGGAGGTTCTGCAGGAACAAATCCGAGAAGTCCATAAGCTTGCCAAAGAAGATCGTCCGAACTCGCCAAGTGAATCGTCGCAAGTCCAGGAGTTTGCCGAAAGTCCGCAGGAGCATCACCGAGGGTTCATCGGATGATCGACGGAAGTTCGCCGGAAGCTCGCTAGAAGAAGCGATTGACCCATCGGAGCAAGTTACAGTAAATGTCTTAGGGAATATCGTAGTTAGCATAATGATTAAGTTGGAAATGGGAGGTGATCCCATTAACTTAATCTTGGGGCAATTGGGCCCCTGAAAAACCCAAATTGGGCCGAATGGATCAACCCATTCGGACCTTGATTTCTACCAAGCGGTTGAACCGCCCAAGGCAGGAGGTTGCACCGCCTGGGCTCAGTCTCCGAGTGAGACTGGGAGGTGCAACCGCTCTAGCCAGGCGGTGGCACCGCTTGGGCTCAATCTCCGAGGGAGACTGGGCGGTGCAACCTCCCCTGACAAGAGGTGGCACCGCTTGAGCTCGGTCTTCGAGCTCTGCAGGGCGGTGCAACCGCCTTAGTCAGGAGGTGCAACCGCCTGAGCTCGGTCTTCGAGCTTTGGCAGGAGGTGCAACCGCCCCTGATCGGAGGTGGCACCGCCTAGAGGCTCAGTCTTCGAGCTCTGCCAAGCGGTGCAACCACTCTAGTCAGGAGGTGTAACCGCCTGATCGTGGAATTCCGGGAATTGACAGTTTTGAGCTCCAAATTTGAACTGGGTTGGGGCCTATAAATACCCCACCCATTCAGCACTGAAAGCACAGATCATACACACCGAAATCTTGATCTTGTTCTGTGATTTTTAGAGCTCAAAATTGTTGTAAAGGCCAAAAGTCCTTCTCCCTCTTTTCTTCCAAGTTCTGAGCTGTAAAGAGAGGAGAGGAGAGAAAATTCTGTAAGGGTTGTCTCCTAAGCCCGTCAAAAGGAGTGAAACTGTAAAAGGGTGGTAGGCCTTCGCCTATTGAAAGAAGGCCTCTAGTTGACGTCAATGACCTCGTCGGTGGAGGAAGCCAAAAGTGGAGTAGGTCAAGATTGACTGAACCACTCTAAATCTCGGTTTGCATTTACTTTGAGCATCTTATCTTTACTGCAAACCTCCTCAATAGCTTACCGCCTTCTGTGTTTTTACGAACGTGTTTCAAAGTTCAGTGCTTTCCGAATCGGGGTTTAAGACGCAAATCAGTTTTATCGTACGAACGTCGTATTTCAGTTTGCGCTTACGTTCTGATTTCCATTATAACTGCAAACTATCTTTATATCTTTGCTTTAACTGCATCTCGCCTTATCTTAAGTTAAAGTGGTTTACGAATCAGCTTTTATACCGAAATCGCTTTTATCGTACGAACGTCGTATTTCAGTTTGCGCTTATATACTGATTTCCATCATAACTGCAAACTGTGTTCATATCTTTGCTGCATCTCTCCTAATCAAAAGTTGAAGTGATTTACGAATCGGCTTTCTTACCAAAATCACTTCAATCGAACGAACGCAGTTTTCGATTTTAATCGCAGAAGGTTTTCCGCTGCACTAATTCACCCCCCCTCTTAGTGCTCTTGATCCTAACAGTTTTAGATATGCAAGGTAGTAAGATAGCAAGTTTTACAACATACAAGCTAGCAAATTTTTTTCATCATTTTAGAAAGTGTAAGCTAGCAATATTTGAGATGTTCAAGAAAGCAACTTTTGCTTCTTGAAATAAGCAAGTTAGCAATCTTTGCTTCTCTTTTGAGATGAGAAAGCTAGTATATTTTTGCATCTTCTTGAATTGTACAAGCTAGCAAATCTTTCTCTTTTGAGATGTGCATGCTAGCAATTATTTCTCCCCCTTTGTCATTGGAAAAAAGAGGGGAATAAAATAATTTTATAATTCTTTTTTCCTTTACAACAATTTTCAAACCATGACAAAGGTAAAGTATCAATGTTATTTCAATATATTTGTGCATCATTATAGTTTTAAATTAAAACATGCACAATTTCAAAACCTAATATTTCATCCTTACTGCATGCATGATACCAAAAATAAATCATCACTATGAGCATATCATACATGATACTCAAGCATTCATGATACATCATTTTAACAACAAATCATAGTATTGCATGTATCATTCCAAATCATTAATAATTCAAATCATGATGGTATCAAAATGTCAAATTACATTACATCCTACCAAGCATGATCATAACTTCTCATTTGTATGCATCAACATAAATTCATGAGTATTTTATGCATAATTTCATATCATTACGTGAAAAATATCAAGAGAATTTTGGTGATGAGATATACTTCATGAATACAAGGAATTATAAAAATCATATCATGAAAGATAAGATCATTTAAATACCAAAAGATATGATTCATATAGAAAATTTTCTCTTAAACAAAATGCAAGAATCATATGAAATTAAAGAGTAAGAAATCTTGATTCATAAAAGAAAATCTCAATTTAAAAAATCAAATGAAGGTTCATGATTCGATTGGAAAAATCTCATTCGGATTCAAATTATCAAATCATCAAAATCATAAGTGATTCAAAATGACATTAATTGATTTATCAATCTCTTGATATGCTAGCGATTTTCTTTCTCCCTCTTGTCATTGTAAACAAGAACGAAGAAGAGAAGAAATGCATAACAAAACTCAAGTCATATATTCTCAAGATGTCAAGTAGCATATCATGGTTTGTTAAGTTAAGTCTCCCCTTTTTTTTTAGTGAATAGCAAAAAGAAACAAGGAGAAAATTAGCTTAATTTATAGAAAGATTTTAAGTATCAAATATCGAGAAATCAAGATCATGAATTGGATTATTTTCCTCTTTAGTAAATGACAAAGAGAAACATAATAGATCAAATAAGAGATCTTGATTCATAAAAGATTTCATGTTATAAATCTCAAGAAATTATGATTTCGATAAAACTCATTCAAATTTATTTTCATAGTCCAAGAGATTCACAAAAGCATAATATACATAGATTCATAAATCTTTTATTGAAAAATCAATAATATAGAGATGTTTAATTTTAAGTTATTTGTTTCATACAAGCATGCATTTATCTTTTTTATGCCAAATAAAAAATACATTATTGTTTCAGACCGAAAAAAATAAATTTCATCATCGTGACAAAAAAAATGACACATTAAACACATGGCGTCTTTAAACAAGAGATTTTATTTATCATTTTAATTCCAATGATCATACATTTTCCATTTTATGTGTTTCATTTTATATTTCATATAAATATGCTCACGTTTTTCATATGAAAACCATCCATCTTGTTTAAAATCGAAAAGCAACTTTCATTACGACAAAGATCAATAAGCCATGAATTACAAAAATCATCATGCATAATTTTAAAATATAAACTTATTAAGCATGATCATTATGCATCACTACTTTAGGCATGACATCAAAACATGGTTTCAAGTTTTCAAAGTATAACATGCATAATTTCAAACTATAAACTCATTATGCATGATATCATCAAACATGATTTCATAAAGTATTTTTAATCAAAATAAAAAATCATCAATTTAGATACACATTATTTTTATAAAAAAAAACATACATAGGATTAATCATTAGATTTAAATCTAATATTTTATTATATTTTCATAAAACATGCAATTATCATTATCAATTTCAAAATTAGCTAAAAAAAGAACCATGATATATATTTTTTATTTACTAACTAATTTAAAAATAAATCATAAAAAGGCATCAAGTAAATTCGAAATAAGGCAAAGAGGTTTTGGTTACTTCGTCGTCGAAAGTTGTTAAAGTGTAGTTTGTCACCTCGCCTTTATCGGTTTGTTCTTCATCTTCGGATGAATTCGGTTCGTTCCAAGCCTCCTTGAGTGCTCTCTTCTTTTTTGGTAACTTCTTTTTAAGTTTATTTTTATTTTTTAATTCTTGTTTAATGAACCTTTTAAATTTTATAGTGAGAAGTTCAAGTTCATCATCACTTGAGCTTTCGCTCGAGTGGTCTTCATTTGTTCGAAGTGTCAAATCCTTCTTGTTCTTTGGAAGGTTGTTCTCAAGTTCAAGTGTCACATAAGTCATTTCATAGGTCATCAAAGACCCAATAAGTTCTACAATCGGAAAATAGTTCAAGTCCATTGATTCTTGTATTGACATTACTTTAGAATCCCAATTTTTAAAAAGTAATCGTAAAACTTTATTCACAAGTTCAAGATTTGAAAACTTTTACCAAGAGCTTTTAGACTATTGATGACATCCATAAAACAGGTGTACAGGTCTCCAATAGTCTCACTTGGCTTTATACGAAATAATTCAAAATCACACATCAAAATATTTATTTTAGAGTCTTTAACTCTACTAGTGCCTTCATGTGTGATTTCAAGAGTGTGCCAAATATCGAAAACCATTTCGCAAATAGAAACTCGATTGAATTTAGTTTTGTCTAAGGCGCAAAATAGAGCATTCATAGCTCTAGCATTTAAAAAAAAAGTTTTCTTCTCCAAATCATTCCATTCTTTTATTGGAGTAGAAGACTTTTTAAAATCATTTTCGATAATATTCCATAAATTCAAATCCATAGAAAGCAAGAAAATTCTCATCTAAGTTTTCCAATAAGTGTAGTTTGTCCCATTGAACACGGGAGGGCGAACGATAGAAAAACCCTATTGAAATTCGAAAAGAGCTATTTCTCTTGGGTGTTAAACCAAATGAGAAATAACGTAGTTCTGATACCAACTGTTAGAACGAGTCGGCACTAAGAGGGGGGGGGGGGGGGGGTGAATTAGTGCAGCGAATAAAAACATCGGTTTGAAATTTCTTTGTACGATAAAATCCGATCTCGGAATTGCTTAACTTAAAAACATACGGAAGTATAGTGAAAGTAAGAATTCCATTTGCAATAAAGGTAAATAGCAAGAAATAAATGCAAACTTGATTTTTATAGTGGTTCGGTCATCGTGACCTACATCCACTCCACTAATTCCTCTTCCATCAAGGCCACCGGCATCCACTAACGATCTTCCTTCAATGGGCGAAGATCAACTACCCTTACAACTCGATTCTCCTTTTGACAAGTTCAGGAGAGAACCTTTACAACTAGGCGGTACCACCACTTGCAGCCTGATACTGGCTGGTACCACCGCCTAGACTAGCGTTACTACTGCCTAACAGTCTCGGAGAATGAGTCTGGGCGGTACCACCGCATGACATAGTCTCGGAGATTGTGCTACATCAGTTTCACTTGTTGGGTCATTGTTTGGGCCTTTTCACTTGGCCCAACACAGCCCAAACTTGGCCTAATTGGCCCCTAATTGATTTAGCCCAATTCCAATCTAATTATGTGCTAACTACAAATTTAAGATATTTACTAAGCTAAATAAGTCTGTAAGTCTAGGTTTCTTCCGGCAAGCTTCCGACGAACTTCCGATGATCTCTTGGCAATGTTCCAGCGGACTCCCAGCAAGCTCCTGGACTTCACGATGATCTTTTCGACGAGTTCTGATGAGCTTCTTTAGTAAGCTCCTGGAATTCTCAGTCAATTCCGATAGAACTTCCGACGAACGTCCAGACTTTCGACGAACTCTCGAACTCCCAACAAAATCTCGTTCTTGACTCTGGGACTTCATTTTGCTTTATGACTTGATCACTATCATAGTTAATATTGCATAAATAAAACCGACCATCATTTAGATAATTATTACAAAGCTTGAATCATGTTGTTCGGCATGTCATTGGTTCATTGATGCTTCGTCCGATTTTTTTGTGCATCGTTCTCTCTTGTAGCCTATTGCCCAATCGGCCATTTGACTTCTGCAACTCTGATTTCCTTGGTGTAATTTTTACTCGTCTTGGCCTGATACTTGAACCCATGGCCCGAAACCTTATGTCGATATGTCGACTAATCCTTCGGCTCGATGTCCAATCTTTTGATATGTTTCTCTCCAGCCCAATATGATTCTTCCTGCTTTAATTGCCTATCCCTGATCGAACTTAGTCCTGCATCTCTTAAATGCACATTAAATCATAAATACTATCAATTGGTTTCATCATCAAAATCCGAGATTCAATAAATAGTACCTTGCAAAGAGGGTGAAACAGAAGCTTAGAGAAGCTTCAGGTACATTCATGATCAGTCTCTATTTGTCAGACTCTTATGATCACACATGGGTATTAGATACCGTTAGTGCTTATCATATTTGTAATTCGTTGTAGGTTCTGGCAAAGCCTAGGAGACTAGCTAAAGGTGAGATGGATCTCAAGATGGGCAATGGAGCAAAAGTTGCTGTAGTAGCTATTGGCGAGGTCACCCTACATCTGCCTGGTGGAGCTGTTATTGCATTGGATGCATTTCATTTTGTTCCTTCTATTATCAAAAATATTATTTAAATTTCATGTTTGATAGTTAGTGGATATAAATTAGTTTTTTAGAACAAGAATTGTTCAATATTATTAGATGATGAGATCATCACAAGAAGAACATTGCATAATGGTTTATTTATGCTGGACACTACTCCACATATCATGAATGTAAGTGTGTCTAAGAGGAAATGAGATGAGGTGAACAGTGCATGCCTATGGCATTATAGGCTAGGTCACATCCATGAGAGAAGGATTCAAAAGTTGCTAAAGGATGGATATCTAGATCCTTTCGACTATGAATCATATGCAACCTGCGAGTCTTGCCTTCATGGAAAACTGACCAACTCTCCATTTTGTGGAATTGGAGAAAGAGCCACTGAACTACTGAAACTCATACATAGTGATGTATGTGGACCCATGTCAATTCTTGTCATTGGTGGTTACTCCTACTTCATTACCTTAACTGATGATTTCTCAAGGTATGGACATATGTACTTAATGAAGTACAAGTCTGAGGCCTTTGAGAAATTCAAAGAGTATAAGAATTAAGTGGAGAACCAAATTGGAAAGAGTATCAAGACTCTTCGATCAGATCAAGGAGGTGAGTACTTAAATACAGAGTTTACCCAGTTCCTCAAGGACCGTGAGATTCTATCCCAATGGACACCTCCTTATACACCTCAGCTCAATGGTTTATTTGAAATAAGAAATCATACGCTGTCAGATATGGTACGGTCCAAGATGAGTTTCGTTGACCTACCCATCTCATTTTGGGGATATGCCCTAGGGACCATAGCTTACATTCTAAACAGAGTTCCAACTAAGTTGGTAGTATATACATCATTTGAGATATGGAAATGAAAGAAGCCCGATCTTAAGGTCGTTAAGATTTGGGGCTGCCCTGCCCACATTAAAAGACACAACCCCTTATAAGTTGGAATCAAGGACGGAGCTGTGCAAGTTTGTGAGATACCTTAAGGAAACTTATGGGTATTATTTCTATCATCTTGAGGACCAAAAGGTCTTTGTAGCCAAGAGAGCAATGTTCCTTGAGAAGGAACACATTCTTAGCGGAGACAGTAGGAGTATGATAGAGTTGAGCGAGGTTAGAGAACCTAGCTCAAGTACCACTCTACAGCCCGAGTTTGTTCAGGTACCTAACACACAAGTTCCAACTTTATGTAGGTCTAACAGAGTATCCCATTCTCTTGAGACATATGTGGGATATATTGAAGGAGAGTATGCTAAGGATATTGATCCTTAGACTTACGATGTGGCTATTATGAGTATAGACTCCAGGAAGTAGTAAGAAGCCATGAATTCTGAGATGGATTCCATGTACTCCAATAAGGTTTGGAACCTAGTTGATGGGCGCGAGGATATTGTACCCATCGGTTGCAAGTGGATCTTTAAGAAAAAGATCGAAGTAGATGGAAAGGTAAAGACCTATAAAGTAAGACTAGTGGCTAAGGGGTATCGTCAAAGACAAAGTGTTAACTATGATGAAACCTTCTCACCCGTAGCCATACTAAAATCCATCTAAATTCTATTGGCTATTGCAGCACACTATAATTATGAGATCTAGTAGATGAATATGAAAACCACATTCCTCAATGGCAACCTCGAGGAGGAGGTGTATATAATATATCTCGAGGGATTCGTATCTAAGGACTATCCAAATAAGGTGTGCAAGTTGCTTAGATCCATTTATGGACTAAAGGAAGCTTCCCGAAGTTGAAACATAAGATTTGATGAGGCAATCAGATCTTATGACTTTGTTAAGAACGAAGATGAGCCTTGTGTGTATAGGAAGGTAAGTGGGAACGCTATTACCTTCTTGGTGTTATATGTGGATGACATTCTGATCATTGGGAATAATGTAGGAATGCTATCCACAGTAAATGCTTAGTTTTCTAGACACTTCTCCATGAAGGACTTAGGGGAAGCATCCTATATCTTGGGGATTCAGATCTCTTGAATCTCGGATTTTGATGATGAAGTCAATTATAAATTATTTGATCTAATCTATATGTTAAGAAAGTATGCAGGATTAACTCTGATAGCAATAAGACATAAAGCAGGTGTTGTGCCGGAGTCAAGATCGAGATCTCATTGGGAGTTCAAGAGTTCATCAGAAGTCCAGATGTTCATCGGAAGTTCTACCGAAACCAACCGAGAAGTCCAAGAGCTTGCCAAAGATACTTATCAAAACTCACCAAGAGGATCGTCATAAAGTCCAGGAGCTTGCCGGGAGTCCGCCGGAGAATTACCGAGAGTTCGTCGGATGTTCACCGGAAGTTCTTTGGAAGCTCGCCGGAAGAGCAATTGACGCACCGAAAACAAAAGTGCTATGATTTAAGTCTTAATTGTCATAGTTAGATCATAAATTAAGTTAAGATTGGGAGGTAATACCACTAACTTAATTAGGGGCCAACTAGCCCTTAACAGGGTTGAATTGGGCTGAATTGAGTAGTCCATTCAGCCTTTGAATTCTTGGCCGGTGGTGGCACCGCTTGGAAAAGCAATGCCCTAGGTTATTTGGGCGGTGGTACCACCCAGATTGGGCGGTGGTACCGTTGGTAGGTTGGTAGTTATTACCTACCAACGGTGGTACTGCCCCAATCAAGCGGTGGTACTGCCAAAGCTCGATCTCCGAACTCCGTTAGGTGGTAGTACTGCCCAGACTGAGCGGTGGTACTGCCTAGTATCAGATTGGAGATGGTAGTACCACCCAGTAATGGCGGTGGTATCGTCAGTACCCTAAAAATCTAGGATGAGACACTTTTTGGCTCCATTTTTGAAGCAATTGGGGCCTATAAATATACCACCCTTTTCTGCATGAAAGGGCATGAAAAGCATTGGCATAATCTTGAGCTCTTGAGTCTTAAAGTGTTGCAAAAGTAAAGAGTTCTCCTCCTTCATCTCTTAACCTTGTAACCATCTAAGAAAGAGGAGTGAGACTTGTAAGCATTGTCTCCTTAACCCGGCAAATGGAGAAAGTGCTGTAAAATGTGGTTGGCCTTCGCCTATTGAAGGAAGACCTTTAGTGGACGCCGACGACCTCGTCGGAGGAGGAATCCAAAAGTGGATGTAGGTCACATTGACTGAACCATTCTGTCACGCCCCCCGAATTATCATATTCAGGAGGTGTGACCCTGTCTAAAATCGATAATATTATAATTCATCATCAATTCAATCCAGCATCGAATCTAACAATTTGAGGATACTAAGAATCATTCAAAAATCAATATTCACAATTCATAAACATGTACATTACATAAATCATAATCCACTTCACTCAGAGATTCACAAAATCCAAAGGCAACTCAACTAAACATCAGCCACAACACAAATCCATAATTGTAGAAGTATATACAATCAGAAAAAGATATTTATTTACCATGAGTTCTTATCCTTATACAACTTAAACTTATCATTCCAAAAACATGAGCGGTCCTTTAAACTTTTACAACACATATGTTTCAACAGATCCTTAACATTACATCAGAAGTAAAGTATACTATACAACAAAAACCTATCATCCAACAAAGATTAGCTCAAAAATCTTCTAGCCTTTCACTGCATTAACCCAATTCTAGCTTTTCAATGCGTGACAAGCTACCCTAAAAAATTTAAATAGCAACGGGGTGAGCATAAAGAGCTCAGCAAGCGACTAACATATTCATGGTGATAGAAAAAGTTCAAGCAGACTTAGTATTAAGATACAAAAGTAGAAATACAAGTGTTCATTTGAAATCATCTCATTTGATATAAAATCAAAAAAGTTTACCTCATTCATAAACAGGCATTAGATATAACAATAGGAGAAAGGAAATTGGAGCATTTCATTGGCAAAAGAAGCTTTTAGGCATGTATCAAATGGCACATGAAGCATTTAGGCGCATATCAAAGGCGTAAGAGTGTTTGGGGGCATAATAATAACAAACGAAACACTTCAAAGTATAACAAGTGAACCGAATAATAAACACAAGCTTGTAAGTCATTTTTTATGTAGCATGCATTCCATTTTTATCCAAAGCATAATATGAACTCATAAACAAAGCTTTGGATATCATATTAATAAACATAGAGGGCGCTGTGGGACCACATACATAATGTGATTTATCCATTTCTGGATGACCACCAAGCATAAGTCTCCCACGTCTGGAAGCTTCATCCACCTACGTTTGAGTGAAGTCAATGGAGCCGTCAGAGTAATCGTGGGCTCTAAGCATAACTCTCTTTACCATTTCTGGCAAAGGTTCGCAATATCCCACAAGACACCAGAGTACAAAAGGGTAGTATGAACAATAATATTGACACATATCAGAAGCACATGCAGAACAAAAAAGATATGCATGTGCCTTTATCAAACAAGGAAATGCAAATAAAGCATTACATAATAAATTTCATATATACAATAATTTTAGGATGAACAATACAAGAACTTTAAAGGACTAATATAAAGCTCAATTGAAGAAGAATTTAGCAGAAATCATATTTCCAATAGGAGAAAAATTGAATAGGCAAAACCCAACAAAGTTTTCAATTATGACAGAATTTGAATGGTACATTTTCTGAATTGTTTGAGTGTCCACATATACTCCAAATCACTGAAAATAGGTTTCATTGGAAAGCTGTATCAATCTATTTTCAGATGAACTTAGATTTCTAATTTTTTGAGATCTTAACAGGAAGTTACAACAAATAGAGTAAAGGACGGTCAGAATTGATCATCCCTATTTTGCAGACTTGATAAAATCAATTTAAACAGATGTTTCAGAAGCCAAACATACTTCAAAATTTCCAAATAGGTATCAAAAGAAAGATATGCGAATCTAGTTTCCAAAGAACTAAGTTTTGCATAATTCAGAATTTTTTCTAGAGAGTTATGAACAATTTAGAAACAGATGATTAGAAATTTTAGTCCATATTTTACAGAATCTGTAGGGTTAATTGAAACAGAAGTCTTAGTAGGCATTTAAACTCCAAATCATTCAATCTTAGTGTCAAAATAAAGATATTTGAGTCTACTTTCAAATAAATTAGTCTCTGCCTAAATCAGAGTTTAGTGCTAAAAGTTAGATCCAAAAAAATGTATAGAAGTCAGATTACCGAAAACTTTCATATTCATGGCTTTGTATCAAAAGGAAAGAAAGGTTTGGTACTAAGCTGAAATCTTTTGAATTATGAAGAATTAAAAGGAAAACAGAGATTAGGAATTCTGTAGGAAGAGGTTAGAACACTTGCCTTAGATGAGTTTGATTCCCAAATATAGGGAGTTGATGCAAAACCTCAAACAAAGTTTCCTCTTCTTCTTCTTCTTCTCCTTCTTCTTCTTCTTCTTTTCTTCTTCTCTTTTTCTTCTCTTCTTCTTCTTCTCCTCAAACTAACGTTGGCTGCAAAGTTTCTTTTTAATGGTGCCTTAAATTACTTAGGTTTGGCTCATGCTAAAATAGTGAGGTGGCAAGCATGCATGAGGGTTTAGGTATCAACTTTAGAATAAATGCAAGTGGCTCATCCTTGTTAATGACACATGTCCTCCATTTTATTTTATTTTATTTTTATTTACTCAATTCTAAATATTATATAAATCATATCAAAATTTTAATATTTACTCTTAGGTCCTTAGCCATAAACTTTAATATAATATTATTTAATAAAAAAATTATTAAATAATCCTCATATTTACAAACAAGAATTTACTAATTTTTTTTTTCAATGGGGGATGTTACACTCTCCCCTCCTTAAAAGAAAATTTAGTCCTCTAAATTTGTCATACCTCTTTCGGCGAAAAGATGAAGATAAGCTTTCTTCATTTCTTCCTCTAGCTCCTAGGTCGTTTCATTTGTAGAATGATGATTCCAAATTACTTTAACCAGAGTAATGATTATATTTCTTAAGATCTTCTCTTTTCTATCAATAATCCGAATGGGCTCTTCCTTGTAAAATAAGTCTTTCTCAATTACAATCGGCTCATACTCAATAACATGAGAGGGATCAGGTATATACTTTATGAGCATTGACACATGAAATATACCATGAATATGACACATCGATGGTGGTAAGGCAATCTTGTAAGCGATAAAGCCAATTCTTTCAAGGATTTCAAAAGGTCCAATGAACCTTGGGTTTAACTTTCCTTTCTTTCCAAATCTTACAATGCCTTTGGAAGGGGAGACTTTTAGGAATACAAAATACCCTACTTGGAACTCGATATCTCGTCTTCTTTTATCAGCATAGCTCTTTTGCCAATTCTGAACAGCCTTTAGCCTTTTTTATGATAACTTGAATCTTTTTAGGAGTCTCTTGTACTTTATCTAGTGCTAACAACTTTTTATCACCAACTTCCTCCCAACATATAGGCATTCTGCACTTTCGCCCATACAATGCTTCATAAGGAGCCATCTGAATGCTCAAATGGTAACTATTATTGTAAGTGAACTCAATAAGAGAAATATCTTTATCCCATTTGCCTCTCTAATCCATAACATAGGCTCTTAGCAAATCCTCAAGTACTTGAATTGTTCTTTCAGATTGACCATCAGTTTGAGGGTGATAGACAGTGCTAAACTTTACTTTGGTGCCCATAGAATCTTGTAATCTCCTCCAGAATCTAGAAAGAAATCTAGAGTCTCTATCCGAGATGATCTCCTTCAGGACAACATGAAGTCTTACTATTTCATCAACATACAAATCTGCAAGCCTATCAAGAGAATAAGTCATATTGATTGGTAAGAAATGTGCAGACTTGGTTAACCTATCAACAATGACCCAAATAGCATCGTGCTTTCTAGAAGTTCTGGGTAGTCCTGAAACAAAGTCCATAGTAATGCATTCCATTTCCATTCAGGAATATCTAAGGACTGTAACAAACCTCCAGGTCTCTGGTGTTCTGCTTTGATTTGCTGACAAGTCAAACACCTTGAAACATATATTGCAATCTCCTTCTTCATGCCTTTCCTCCAAGATTTGGTTCTTGATCTCTAAGTCATTTGGAATATATATTCTATCCCCAAATCTCAATAGGCCATCATTTGAAATTTGAAAATTCAACTTCAACCCCTTTTCAACTTCATTCCTCAAGTATATTAAATGTGGATCTCGTAGTTGTCCTTCTTTAATTTGTTGAATGAGATCAGTTTGCACCTGGATAGAGGCCATCAACATTATTGAGTCTTGCCCTTTCCTTATTACATTTGAATCATAATTTCTTTCTAATAGCTTCCATTGCTTCACAACCAGACTAACCATAAAACTTGTAGATTTTCTACTAAGTGCATCAGCTACAACATTTGCTTTACTTGGGTGATAACGGATGGTACAATCATTATCCTTTTGTTATCACTTTCTTATTCATTTCTAATCATATATATATATATTTTGGTAAAATTTTCCTTACTATTCCTGTCCTTGATCTCTAGGTATTCTTTTAATTATCAGAACAATTTCGTACATCAAATATCTTCTCAATTCGCATCATCCATTTTTCTGCCACCAATGGATTAAGTGCACCAAGCTTTTGCTACGCCACTCTGATTCAATATCCCCGATCACCCCTTTCATCTCACTTAATTAATCAAAACCAGATGAAGTAGGAGAATCAAATGTCCTCGTCATCTTAGATTCCTAAAATGCATTAAAAAAAAAAAATTCACCAATCACTATAGTTCATTAGACCTCAATATATTTTGCACATCAACATATCAAGTATTTCAGTGATCCTCAAAACATGCTTTGATACCAACTGTCACGACCCGAGTCTGATGAGCCAACAAGCTAATAACTCCATTTTGGTCCTTCAACCGCGGACCAAAATGCTTAAGCGTGAGTTAATTCGTCAAGGCCCGATATAACCCAGATCGAACCCTAGCATAGTACATGTGAGGTTTAACTCAGTGGTGGCTCCACGCCGTGATGAGTTCTCAACTCCATCCACGGGTAGCCCTTTCCTACTCGAGCCCTCTCACCCTACCCAAATGCTAGGTCGGCTTTAATACCAACTCTGTCACGCCCCCCGAATTATCATATTCAAGAGGTGTGACCCTGTCTAAAATCAATAATATTATAATTCATCATCAATTCAATCCAGGATCCAATCTAACAATTTGAGAATACTAAGAATCATTCAAAAATCAATATTCACAATTCATAAACATGTACGTTACATAAATCATAATCCACTTCACTAAGAGATTCACAAAATCCAAAGGCAACTCAACTAAACATCAACCACAACACAAATCCATAATTGTAGAAGTATATACAATCACAAAAAGATAATTATTTACCATGAGTTCTTATCCTTATACAACTTAAACTTATCATTCCATAAATATGAGCGGTCCTTTAAACTTTTACAACACATAAGTATCAACAGATCCTTAACATTACATCAGAAGTAAAGTATACTATACAAAAAACACCTATCATCCAACAAAGATTAGCTCAAAAATCTTCTAGCCTTTCACTGCTTTGACCCAATTCTAGCTTTTCAATGCGTGACAAGTTACCCTGAAAAATTTATATAGCAACGGGATGAGCATAAAGAGCTCAGCAAGTGACTAACATATCCATGGCGATAGGAGAAGTTCAAGCAGACTTAGTATCGAGATACAAAAGTAGAAATACAAGTGTTCATTTGAAATCATCTCATTTGATATAAATCTCAAAGGTTTACCTCATTCATAAACATGCATTGGATATAACAATAGGAGAAAGGAAATTGGAGCATTTCATTGGCAAAAAAAGCATTTAGGCATGTATCAAATGACAAATGAAGTATTTAGATGCATATCAAAGGCGTAAGAGTGTTTGGGGGCATAATAATGACAAACGAAACACTTCAAAGTATAACAAGTGAACCGAATAATAAACACAAGCTTGTATGTCATTTTTAATGTAGCATGCATTTCATTTTTATCCAAAGTATAAAATGAACTCATAAACAAAGCTTTGGATATCATATCAATAAACATAGAGGGCGCTGTGGGATTACATATATAATGTGATTCATCCATTTCTGGATGACCACCAAGCTTAAGTCTCCCACGTCTTGAAGCTTCATCCACCCACGTCTGAGTGAAGTCAATGGGGCCGGTAGAGCAATCGCGGGCTCTAAGCATAACTTCCTTTACCATTTCTGGCAAAGGTTCACAATATCCCACAAGACACCAGAGTACAAAAGGGTAGTATGAACAATAACATTGACACATATCAGAAGCACATGTGTAACAACGAAGATATGCATGTGCCTTTATCAAACAAGGAAATGCAAACAAAGCATTACATAATAAATTTCAGATATACAATAATTTCAGGATAAACAATATAAGAACTTCAAAGGACTAATATAAAGCTCAATTGGTGAAGAATTTAGCAGAAATCATATTTCCAATAGGATGAAAATTGAATAGGCAAAACCCAATAATGTTTTCAATTATGACAGAATTTGAATGGTATATTTTCTGAATTGTTTGAGTGACCAAGCATACTCCAAATCACTAAAAATAGGTGTCATTGGAAAGCTGCATCTATCTATTTTCAGATTAACTCAGATTTCTAATTTTTTGAGTTTTTAACAAGAAGTTACAATAAATAGAGTAAAGGAAGGTCAGAATTGATCATCCTTATTTTGCAAACTTGATAGAATCAATTTAAATAGATGTTTCAGAAGGAAAACCTACTTTAAAATTTCCAAATAGGTGTCAAAAGAAAGATATACGAATCTAGTTTCCAAAGAACTAAGTTTTGCATAATTCAGAATTTTCTCTAGTGAGTTATGAGCAATTTAGTAACAGAAGGTGAGAAATTTCAATCCCTTTTTTGCAGAATCTGTAGGGTTAATTGAAACAGAAGTCTTAGTAGGCATTTAAACTCCAAATCATTCAATCTCAGTGTCAAAATAAAGATATTTGAGTCTACTTTCAAATGAATTAGGCTTTACCTAAATCAGAGTTTGGCGCTAAAAGTTAGATCCAAAACAATGTATAGAAGCAGATTACCGAAAAATTTTAGATTCATGGCTTTGTATCAAAAGGAAAGAAAGGTTTGGTACTAAGCTGAAATCTTTTGAATTATGAAGAATTAAAAGGAAAACAGAGATTAGGAATTCTGTAGGAAGAGGTTAGAACACTTGCCTTAGATGAGTTTGATTCCCAAATATAGGGAGTTGATGCAAAACCTCAAACAAAGTTTCCTCTTCTTCTTCTTCTCCTTCTTCTTCTTCTTCTTCTTCTTCTTCTTCTTCTCTTCTTCTTCTTCTCCTCAAACTAACGTTGGCTGCAAAGTTTCTTTTTAATGGTGCCTTAAATTACTTAGGTTTGGCTCATGCTAAAATAGTGAGGTGGCAAGCATGCATGGGGGTTTAGGTGTCAACTTTAGAATAAATGCAAGTGGCTCATCCTTGTTAATGACACATGTCCTCCATTTTATT
Organism: Musa acuminata AAA Group; assembly: GCF_036884655.1. Classification (NCBI taxonomy): domain Eukaryota; kingdom Viridiplantae; phylum Streptophyta; class Magnoliopsida; order Zingiberales; family Musaceae; genus Musa; species Musa acuminata. The sequence continues at coordinate 29,518,477 of NC_088332.1, read as the reverse complement.
TTATTTTATTTTTATTTACTCAATTCTGAATATTCTATAAATCATATCAAAATTTTAATATTTACTCTTAGGTCCTTAGCCATAAACTTTAATATAATATTATTTAATAAAAAAATTATTAAATAATCCTCATATTTATTTACAAACAAGCATTTACTTTTCTTTTTTTTTTTTGTCAAATGGGGGATGTTACGCACTCTAAATTTCATTTGTACAATTTACATTGCTGCAAATCTCCTTAATCCTCTCTTGCACTTTTACGAAAGCTTTCAAGTTCATATTCTCTCTAAAACAGATTGAATCGAAACTATTGTCGTCGGAATCAGTTTTAATCAAAACAAACATTTTTCTGAAATCGGGAAAGTTTTCCACTGCACTAATTCACACCCCCTCTTAGTGCCACTTTTGATCCTAACAATTGGTATTAGAGCAAGGTTCACACTCATTTTAGTTTAAAACCCAAGAGATATAGCATTTACCAGCAACCAAGATGGTCATTCAATTACACGTTCGCCCATGTTCAATGGGACGGATTATACATATTGGAAGACTGTAATAAGGATCTTCATAATTTCAATAGATTTCTAATTATGGAATATTGTAGAAAATGGGTTTTAAAAGTCTTCTCTTCCAATGAACGATTGGAATGAGTTGAAGAAGAAGACTTTCGCTTTAAACGCAATGGCTATGAATGCCTTGTTTTGTACCTTAGATAAAAATGAGTTTAATCATGTGTCCATTTGTGAAACTGCTTTTGGTATTTGGCACAAACTCGAAGTGACTCATGAAGGAACTAGTAGAGTGAAGGAGTCAAAAATTAATCTTTTAGTGCATACTTATGAGTTGTTTCGATTGAAACCGAGTAAGACCATTGGAGACATGTACACCCGATTTACGAATGTCATCAATGGTCTAAAAGGAATTGGTAAAGGTTTCTCGGATTTTGAACTTGTTAATAAAATCTTAAGATCCCTTCCAAGGAGTTGGGACCCTAAAGTCACGGTCATTCAAGAGGCCAAAGACCTAAATAATTTTCCTCTCGAAGAACTAATTAGATCACTAATAACCTATGAGATGACTTATAAAGCTCATGAAGAGCTTGAGGATACCCTTCCAAAGAATAGGAAGGATATGGCACTAAAAACCCAAGAAGACCACTTGAAAGAAAACTTAAGTGATGAGGACCTTGATGAAGACTTGGCACTAAAAATTACAAGAGCAAATTTAAAAAATTTAAAAAAAAATTTTAAATTCATAAAGACCTTAACAAGGAAATTCAAAAAATTCATAAAAAGGAACAAATTTAAAAATGACACTAAAAATAAATTTGAACCCAAGAAAGATCAAGTAATATACTACGAATGTAAGAAGCTAGAATATTACAAGAGCAAATATCCCCTAGTCAAGAAGAGGCAACCAAAGAAGGCTCTTAAAGCAACATGGGACGACTCAAGTGTATCCGAAGAAGAGGAGCCTACCATCACCGAGCAAGTTGCTCACTATGCACTAATGGCTATTGGAGATGAGGTGAGTAGTTCATTTGATACAAATTTATCCTTTGATGAACTATTAAATGCTTTCATAATTTATTTGATGAGTGTAAATTAATTAGTAAAAAATATAAATTGTTAAAAAATGAGCATGCTTCTCTTATTAGTGATTTTAATAGATTAAAATTTGAGCATAATGATAGTTTAGCTCCATATACAAAATGTGTTGAACTTGCTACTCAAAGAAACCTTAGAAAAATTTGAGGTTGGTAGCAAGTCCTTGAACATGATCCTTGCCAACAAGGGTCACGTTTATAGAAAAGGCAGAATCGGATTTGTGAGTAGCTCTCACCAAAATCCAACCACCTTTGTTAAAGGTCCTACTTTACATGTTTCATCCTGAAACAAATGTAAATTTTGTTACAAATCTGGGCATGTAACTTATCATTATGCATTCAAGAAATGTAGTCCATATAAATTGATTTGGGTTCCTAAAAGAACCTCAAATGACTCAATACAACATAATAAGCTATGTAGATCAATTTTTGAGCCACCCAAGGTCAAATGGGTACCTAAAAATCATCCTTTTTTTGTAGAAAAATATACCATCACAAGCTAGGAGCAAGAGATGGTACCTTGATAGTGGATGCTCAAGGCATATGACCGGAGATCTATCTCAATTCTCTAAGCTCACTAGCATAGACGAAGGATATGTCACCTTCGGTGATAACAATAAGGGTAAAATCATTGGCAAAGGAACCATAGGTAATAAATCTAACTTCTTTATTGAAGATTTGTTATTGGTTGATGGCTTAAAGCATAATCTCTTAAGCATTAGTCAATTGTGTGAATACATCATTAAACTTGAATCCAATGCTTGCATTATTGAAAAACTAAACAAAAACACATATATGATTGCCTTAAAACAAAATAATGTATACACTATCGACATTAATGATCTATGTAATGAAATATGCTTTTCGATTCTGAATGACGATGCTTGGCTTTGGCATAGGAGATTAGGTCATGCTAGCATGAAACTAATCTCTCAAATTTCATCCAAAGAACTTGTAAGAGAAATTCCTCATATTAAGTTCGTCAAAGATAATGTGTATGATACATGTCAACTAGGAAGACAAATAAAAGATAGCTTCAAACCTAAGAACCAAATAAGCACCTCTAGACCTTTGCAATTGATCCATATGGACTTATTCAGACCAATTGCTACATCAAGCCTAGGAGGTAGCAAATACGCATTTATCATTGTGGATGATTTTAGTAGATACACATGGACTTTCTTTTTGGCACACAAAAGTAATTGCTTTAGTATTTCTTTATGTTTTGTAAACTAGTTCAAAATGAAAAGGGTTTTATGATTTCATCAATACGAAGTGATCACAATGGTGAATTTTAAAACTGTGATTTCCAAAAAATTTATGAATCTAATGGATACAACCACTACTTTTCTACTCCAATAAATCCTGAACAAAATGGAGTAGTAGAAAGAAATAATAGAAACTTACAAAAAATGACTAGAACCATATTAAATGAACATAGCCTACCCAAATATTTTTGGACCAAAGCCGTAAATACGACATGCTATGTCATGAATAGGGTTCTAGTCAGACCATTACTTTCCAAAACTCCTTATGAGTTGTGGAATAACAAAAAACCCAATATTTCATATTTTAAAGTTTTCGAATGTAAATACTTTATATTGAATGAAAAAGATACCTTAGGAAAGTTTAATGTAAAATCCGATGAAGGAATTTTTCTTGGTTATTCTTCCATTTCTAAAGCTTTTCATATCTTTAACAAAAGAACTTTGGTTATAAAAGAATCAATTCATGTGATTTTTAATGAAGTTTTCGAAGTTAAGAAAAATAATTTCGATGATGATGTGAATTTTGATACTTTGAATTTAAATGAAACCCCTTCTCCATCTAGCAACTTGGATGCATCTTCTTCCGAAACATCCTTACGTAAGGAATGAAAGTATATAGATGCTCATCCTAAGGAGCTAATCATAGGAGACATATCAAAAGGGGTTCAAACTCATTCCTCTCTTAAGAATTTTTGTGCAAACACCGCTTTTCTCTTCCAAATTAAACCTAAATGCATTGACGAGGCATTGAAAGATGATTCATGAGTCATCGCAATGCAAGATGAGTTAAATCAATTTGAGAGAAATGAGGTGTGGAAGCTTTGTTCTGAGGCCAAATGATTATTTAATTATTGGTACTAAATGGGTCTTTAGAAACAAGCAAGATGAACTAGGTATCATGGTTAGAAACTAGGCTAGATTAGTGACCAAAGGTTTCAACCAAGAAGAAGGGATCGATTATGAAGAGACCTTCGCTCCTGTGGCACAATTAGAAGCCATAAGGATGCTCCTTGCCTATGCTAGTAGTAACAATTTTAAGTTATTTCAAATGGATATTAAAAATATTTTTCTTAATGGCTTTATTTCTGAAGAAGTTTATGTTGAATAACCTCCCGGATTTGAGAATGATAATCTCCCTAATCATGTGTTTAAATTGACTTAAGCTCTCTATGGATTGAAACAAGCCCCAAGGGCTTGGTATGAGAGACTTAGCTCATTTCTTATCGAAAATAATTTCTCTAAAAGCAAGGTCGGTACTACATTGTTTATCAAAAATTTTGAAAATAATTTTCTTATTGTTCAAATTTATGTTGATGATATTACTTTCAGTTCCACGAATGAATCTCTATGTGAATCATTTGCAAGTATGAGTCTTGAATATAAAATGAGCCTAATGGGGGAGCTAACCTTCTTTTTAGGCTTACAAATCAAACAACTTAAGGATGGTATTTTTATTGGTCAAACAAAATATGTATTAGACTTGCTAAAATGGTTTAATATGGATAGTTCAAAGGCCATCAATACTCCTATGAATACCTCCACTAAGTTAGATATTGACGAAGGTGGAGAAAGCTTTGATCAAGAAGCCTATAGGGGTATGATAGGTAGTTTGCTATACCTCACCGCAACTAGACCAGATATTATGTTTAGTGTAGGGCTTTGTGCTAGAATTCAATCTAACCCCAAGCAATCTCATTTAAAAGTTGTCAAAAGGATTTTAAAATACCTAAAAGGAACTCCTAAATTAGGATTATGGTATCCAAAATCAAAAAATTTTGAATTGCTTGGTTACGCCGATGTTGATTTTGTTGGTTGCTGAATAGATAGAAAAAGCACATCTAGAACATGTCAATTTTTAGGACACACACTTGTCTCTTGGTCCTCCAAGAAACAAAATTCGGTTGCACTATCTACAACAGAAGCCGAATACATTACGGCAAGTGCATGTTGTGCACAAGTTATATAGATGAAAAATACATTAGAAGATTATAAAATTTTTCTTCAGAATATTCCTATAAAATGTGATAATACAAGTGCAATATGTTTAACAAAAATTCCTATTCAACACTCAAGAACTAAACACATTGACATTAGGCATCATTTCATATGAGATCTTATTAATAATCATGATGTAATATTAGAGTTTATTGATACAAAACATCAATTAGCCGATATCTTTACAAAATCCTTAAATGAAGAACAATTTGATTTCATTAGAAGGGAATTAGGGATGTTAAACTATCCGAATGCATGAATTAGTTAAATTTTTATTTTCAGACTTTCTTGATTACTCATCGGAATAATGATCTTATAGTGTGTGCAATGAGCCATATGCATTTTTCCATACGAGTTTTTACGATGTTTGCGTACAAATGATGAATCATAAACTTATGGTATGCATTTTACAATACGAGTTTAATATAATGTTTGAGTATGGTATGCATTTTATATGATGAATCATGAACGTACAATCTTCAATACAAATTTTCTTCTCTTATGATGCAAATTTTAAATGATAAGATTGTGTGGATCACAACAATAAAAATCTTGCATGATAAGGTTGTGTGGTTTATAAAAATAAAAATCTTGCAAGTTGGAATTGGTATCACCCCCCTCCCCCCCACACAACTATGTGAGCAGTGCTCACTGCCTATAGGTGGTGGCACCGCCCAGCTGGTGGTAGCATCGCTAGTTGTCACGGGTGGCAAGCGGTAGCACCGCTAGTGGTCACAGGTGGCAGGCGGTAGCACCGCCCAGCTAGCGGTGCCACCGCCCGCAACCTGCCCCTTATAAACACCAAGTTAGGGCCAACGGTAGAACCGACCCCAACATATTCTGCACTCCTCCAAACAACACCAAACCTCTTGAACATCTTGCTCTCCCTCTAGCAACTCAAAAATCTCCACTTCCTACTAGATCAAGGATCAATCTCCAAACAACCTTTTGAAGATCACTAGAAGGAAAATCTGCTAAGGTATTCTCTAAATCAAATTGATTCCCCTCTGTATTATTTATTCTTACTCCTTATTTGTCTTCATAATTGTAGTCTCCATGGGTTCTAGAAGATCCTCTAAGGACAAAGGGAAGAGGAGATTAGATGAAAATTATGACTCCCTACTTTTTGATTCTAATCAACATGCCCTAAAATTTTTATCCATAGAATCTAGACATGTGCATAAGGGTAAATATGTTGATTTAGATGAATTAAGTGATTTGGAACCTATTCAATTGTTTGCTAATCTAGACATTCTCCCAATCTTTCAAATGAGTGAACCAATCTACCCTAGACTTGTTAGGCTATTTTACAACAATTTATATGTAAATGAAGATGAAAGGGTATCTACCTATCTCTTAGGACATCATATACCTATTACGGATTGCACAACTTGCAATATCATAGGAATTCCGGTAAAAGAAAGAGGGTATTATTTTAGAGGACAATGGGATAAAGAAACAGTTGGAACTACTTACGTTGATGCCTTAGGAACAATTTTTAGTAATCCTAACTAAACTATTCTTCCAGAAAGCTAACTAAACAATTTACTACCCTTAAGCAACAACTAAACTATTTTTATTAATCCTAACTAAACAATTTTTAGTAACCCTACGAACATTTACTACCCTTAAGCACCAAAATACTTCATCACATCCTGATAAGTATTATTCTCCCAAAACAATATCATCATGATATAATAAGCCAAATGGAATTAGGTACCATGTATTAGATTATGAAGGGACATAACAATTATTTTGGTTACCTAATCTAACAAAACATGATTGAACTATCAAAAAGAGACATGATGCTTCCACATAGTGGCTTAATCATAACACTACTCCATGCCTATGATATTGCTATTCCACCAGACGAAGAAGTTATACAACTAGATAGATTTAGTGTCATAAATAGAAATCTACTTCGATGGATGAGATGTACATTCAAAAAAAGTATATGGACTAGATTGCCTAGAAGGACTGGTCCCCTCCAACTTGAACTAGAACCTGAAACACTAATTTTTAGGGGTAATCAATCTCCTCCAACTGATCCCTTTGAGGCATCATCTCTAGTAGAGCAAGCACCTCCTTCATCTATCTACAACATAGGAACTCAGATGGATTGATTTGAACAATGTCAAAATTGACTTGAATAATGCAAAGATTAAATTTTAACTAAGTTGCAGCAGATTTATCAATAACTCAATACATTGTTTAGACATTTTGACTTGCCACCACCTGAATAAATTGTGTATGACTTTTTGCTGATGACAAAGGGGGAGAAATGGATGAAATCCTCTCTTTTATTCTGCTTACTTTGATGTTGTAATCCTATGTTGTTTACCTTGATGTTGTAAACTTAAAATGCTGCTTACTTTGATGATTAAAATTCTGTGCTTTAATGCTAAAAATTTTCATGTTATTTCTTCAAATAATGAATTGCTATCTTTGTCATCTTTCATGTTTGAAATATCATACTTGAAAATGGATGTCATGGCTTAACATTATTTTGAGAATGTTAGATCATGATAGAAATCATGATATGCATGTTGATAAGTTTAATAAACTTATCTTATCAGTTTATTTCTTGAATTCAAAGGCCTTAAAATCAAAAATGTCTTTTCTCAAGTATGGCATATAGATAGGGGGAGTTAAGGTTAACTCCATCATCAATTGATTGTCACCATAAAAAAGGGGGAGATTGTTGAATCTCGGATTTTGATAATGAAGTCAATTGTAAATTATTTGATCTAATATATATGTTGAGAAAAGTGTGCAGGATTACCTACGATAGTAGTAAGACATAAAGCAAGTGTTGTGCTGGAGTCAAGATCGAGATCTCGTTGGGAGTTCAAGAGTTCGACGGAAGTTCTGTCGGAACCAACCGAGAAGTCCAAGAGCTTGCCAAAAAAGCTCGTCAGAACTCCCCATGAAGATCGTCGTAAAGTCCATGAGCTTGCTGGGAGTCCACCAGAGCATTACCAAGAGTTCATTGAATGTTCGTCAGATGTCCTAATGGTATCATAACCATGAAGAAAAATACCTTGAAACAGCTTTACCTTTGTGTAGGGAATATGCTGATGAGTTGTCTTATCTGAGTGGGCTGAGTTGAAGATTATGAGGTAATATTGTTGGCTAAAAAAATATCATATAATCAGCAAGGTCCATATGAGTAGATTGTAGTAAATTAGATACTCCCGTGTCAATGATAGCAATTTCTACCATAGCATCATCCTGTTGAATCTCGTATTTTGATGATGAAACTACTTGATATATGTTTATGATTTAATCTGCATTTTAAGTGACACAGGATGCTTCGATCAGGATGAGACAATTAAAGTAGGAAAATCATGTTGTGCCGGAGGAACATGTCAGAAGATTGGACGTCGGGCCGGTGGATCGGTCGACGTATCGACAGAAGGCTTCGAGCCGTGGACTCGGGCATCAGGCCAAGAAGAGCGGATATTGTGCCAAGGATATCAGAGTTTCGGAGCCAACTGGCCGATTGGGCAATAGGCTGCAGGAAAGGACGATGCGCCGAAAAATCGGACGAAGCGTCGAGGGACCAATGACATGCCGGACAACTTGGTTAATTGCTTAGGATTAATTGTCTCGATCGAAGTTTTGTTTACATGTGCAGGATTAACTACGATGAAAGTAAGACATGCAGCAGGAGTTGCGCCGGAGTCATGACAATAATCACGTTGGGAGTTCGAGAGCTCGATGGAAGTTCGGACAATCGTCGGAGGTTCTACGGGAACAAATCCGAGAAGTCCATAAGCTTGCCAAAGAAGCTCGTCGGAACTCGCCAAGTGTATCGTCGCAAGTCCAGGAGTTTGTCGGAAGTCCGCAGGAGAATCACCGAGGGTTCATCGGATGATCGACGGAAGTTCGCCGGAAACTCGCCGGAAGAAGCGATTGACGCACTAGAGCAAGCTGCAGAAATTGTCTTAAAATTTATCGTAGTTAGCACAATGATTAAGTTAGAAATGGGAGGTGATCCCATTAGTTTAATCTTGGGGCAATTGGGCCCCTGAAAAACCCAAATTGGGCCGAATGGATCTACCCATTCGGACCCTGATTGCTGTGGGAGGTGCAACCGCCCAGGCCAGGAGGTAGCACCGCTTAGGCTAAGTCTCCGAGTGAGACTAGGCAGTGCAACCGCCCCAGCCAGGAGGTGGCACCACGTGGGCTCACTCTCCGAGCGAGACTGGGCGGTGCAACCTCCCCTGACAGGAGGTGGCACTGCTTGAGCTCAGTCTTCGAGCTCTGACAGGCGGTGCAACCGCCTCAGTCAGGAGGTGCAACCGCCTGAGCTCAGTCTTCGAGCTCTGGCAGGAGGTGCAACCACCCCTGACAAGAGGTGGCACCGCCCAGAGGCTCAGTCTTCAAGCTCTGCCAGGCGGTGCAACCACTCCAGTCAAGAGGTGCAACCGTCTAATCCCGGAATTCCGGGAATTGACAGTTTTGAGCTCCAAATTTGAACTGGATTGGGGCCTATAAATACTCCACCCATTCAGCACTGAAAGAGCACAGACACACACCGAAATCTTGATCTTTTTCTGTGATTCTTAGAGCTCAAAATTGCTGTAAAGGCCAAAAGTTCTTCTCTCTCTTTTCTTCCAAGTTCTGAGTTGTAAAGAGAGGAGAAAAAATTCTGTAAGGCTTGTCTCCTAAGCCCGTCAAAAGGAGTAAAACTGTAAAAGGGTGGTTGGCCTTCGCCTATTGAAGGAAGGCCTCTAGTTGACGTCGGTGACCTCGTCGGTGGAGGAAGCCAAAAGTAGAGTAGATCAAGATTGACCAAACCACTCTAAATCTCGGTTTGCATTTACTTTGAGCATTTTATCTTTACTGCAAACCTCCTAAATAGCTACTGCCTTCTGCGCTTTTACGAACGAGTTTCTAAGTTCAGAGCTTTCCGAATTTGCATTTAGACGTAAATCGGGTTTTTCGTACGATCATTACATTTCAGTTTACGTTTACGTTTTGATTTCAATCATAACTGCAAACTGCCTTCTACGCATTTATAAAACGTATCTCAAAGTTCAGTATCCTCAAAATTGGCATTTAGACGTAAACCGATTTTATCGTACAAACGTCGCATTTCAGTTTGCGCTTGCATTCTGATTTTCATCATAAACTGCAAACTGCCTTCGTAGATTTACTTTAATGTCATCTCGCTTAATCTTAAGTTAAAGTAATCTTAGAATCGGCTTTTACATCGAAATCGTTTTTATCAAACGAACACAGTTTCGATTTTAATCGCAGAAAGTTTTCCGCTGCACTAATTCAACCCCCCCCCCCCCCCTCTTAGTGCTCTTGATCCTAACAATTGGTATCAGAGCCCGGTTTTTCTCATTTCGGATTTACACCAGAGAGAAATGGCTCTTCATGGCTTTCAAGAGGGCTTATCGGTCTTTCGTCCACCGTTGTTTAACGGATTGGACTACACTTATTGGAAAACTCGAATGAGAGTTTTCTTGTTTTCTATGAATTTGGATTTATGGAATATCATTGAAAACTGTTTTCAACTTCCCTCTAAACCGATGAACGAATGGTCGGATTTGGAGAAGAAGTATTTTTCTTTAAACGCAAAGGCTATGAATGCCTTATTTTGCGCTTTGGACAAAAATGAGTTCAATCGGATTTCTACGTGCGAAACGGCTTTTGACATTTGGCGAACACTTGAAATCACGCACGAGGGAACTAGTAGAGTCAAAGACTCGAAAGTTAACTTTTTATTGCATGATTTTGAGCTTTTTCGAATGCAACCAAGCGAGACTATAGGCAACATGTACACCCATTTTACAAATGTCGTCAATAGTTTAAGAGCTCTTGGAAAATATTTTTCGGATTTTGAACTCGTAAACAAGATTTTGCGTTCTCTTTCTAAGAAGTGGGATTCAAAAGTAACTGCAATACAAGAAGCTAAAAACCTAAACATCTTACCACTTGAAGAACTAATTGGTTCATTGATGACATATGAAATGGTGCACAATACACATGATGAACATGTTGAACACAATCACCTTCCAAAGAACAGGAAGGATTTGGAACTCCGGACAAATAAATGCCACTTGAGCGATGACTCAAGTGATGAGGACAATGATGAACTTGAACTTCGAACACTAAATCTTAATAAATTTATTAAACAAAAATCTAAAATAGACAATGAACTTGAACGAAGGAAGAGGCCAAAGAAGAGGAAGGCAACCAAGGATGAATCAAGAACTTCCAAAGGTGAAACGGCGAATTGGGCTTTAACAGGCTTCAACTACAAGGTAAGTAACTCAACTCTCTTGAATTATTTTGAAATTACATGATGCTCTTCATAATACATTTTCTTTTTAATATAGAATTAATTTTCTTGAAAATTACATGTTAAAAAAAAAATATTAATATGATGAAAATGCAAAATTTATGATCATGCTAGTAGTTTTGAAAATAATCATGAAAAATACATATTTTATGATAAACAAACAAAATGATTTTGATTGAAAATATGAAATCATGCTTGGTGATATAATGATGTTTTGATACCATGATTTTATTCTATGCATGAGATTTTAAAAAATCGTGTGTGTTGGTTTTATAATTATGGATGTTGAATCTTGCGATTTTCGATTTTCATGGTAATGAAAGTGCCTTATTGATCTTTGTCGTAATAAAACTTGCACTTTCGATTTTAAAACATGCTACATGTTTGGCATAGATGAAATAAAATCATATGAACTAAAACAACTAAAAAGAGAAAAGTATTTTTCTTGAAAATTTATTTTTCTCTACCGTATTGACTTTTTCACTAAGAGATCAATAAAATTATCTATGCCATTTTGAATCTCTTGAAAGTAATGTTGAGATTTTGATGATGTGTTTTATTGAAATTTATTGAAATGAATCGTGATTTCTTGGAATTAGAACTTGAGAATTCTTTTTATAAATCAAAATAACTTACTGTGATTCTTTCTTTTTGCTATTTGAGTTATCTAAAAAGAATCATAATATGTCTCTTAATATTCATAATTTGTCTACATGATTCGTAAATCTCATTACCAACTCTTCTTGATATTCCTTATGTGATGATATGAATACATGAAATATTCATTAATTTATTTTGATGAAAAGTTATGATCATGCATGGTAAGATATAATTTGATAAAATTGATACCATCATGATATGAAGCATTTATGATTTGCAATGATGCATGCAATACTTAGCTTTTTAATTATGATGTGATGTATTGCATATGATGTAAATCATGATTTAAAATGCTATGAGTTGTTACTAAAATGATGTATGTTGATTTAATGTCATGAATACTCTAAATGATGAATGTTTGGTATCATGATCAAAATTTTGATAAATAATTAAAAATTTAAGTATCATGTATGATATGCTCATAATATTGATTGATTTATTCAGTATCATGCATGAATGAAATATAAGGTTTTTGAAATTATGCATGTTCGAATTTGAAAATATAATGATGCACAAATAAGATTGAAACCTTCCCTTGTCATGATTTAGAAATTAATGTAAAGGGTCTTCCCTTCTCTTTCCCAATGACATAGGGGGAGAAAGAGTTACTAATGTGCATATCTCAAAGAGAAAATTGCTAGCTTTCGTGTCTTAAAATGTTGAAAAGTTTTTGCTAGCTTGTATATTGTAAACTTGCTATCGTACTATCATGATGATGAGCATGTCTTATCTTCATAATTGTATTTGAAAAACTATGGCAAAAATATGTCCGAATGATTGAACTTGTTAAAATTAATTTTCGGACTTTCTTGATTGAATGATCAAATCACTCGATTGCCATGATGATTTTACACAATTACATGCCCTAATAACAGGTTGGAAATTATGTGCCTTGGATACAAAAATTTCCATGATAATAAGCATGTTTTGTCCTCATGATTGTATAGCACAGCCTTGTCCGAATGCATGAAAGTGTTAATTTCATTTTCGGATTCTCTTAACTATTGGTATCCTAACAATTGGATTTTCGAATTATCCTCTTCCAGACTTAATAAGCATATGTCATATCAAGTTTAATTTTTATCATTGATTTTTGACATATAGAATCAACTAGCAAATACATCTCTCGTACACTTATTATGTGAACAATATTTTGTTTTGAGAAATGGATTTGATGAAATGATTCCTGCTTATAAATTCCTTCTTGAAAAAGGAAGTCATTTTTATGTACAAGGATTTGATTCACATACATATCTTGATACTTGTAAAAATGAAGCATGCTTTAATATCTTATCAATTTTAACTTCATTCGAGTAAGCTCAGAAATAGCTTTCCTCATTCATGCAAAAAGATTATAACAAATAAAAAGGAAGAAGTATTCAAAGCAATCTACGTATCATGCCTTCCTTTATATGCTTGATTTCCTGTCACTTACTATTGGAAAATAACATGAACCCAGTAAAGGCATGAACAATTATCGCACTTATGCTCAAAATTTGCTTATATGGTTCTCCTGGTATCACAACTACCATGTTTTTTGTTGATAACAAAGGGGGAGAAATATATAAATTGATGCTATGAACACTGATGCTATGATTATGCCAAGCTTGCATCATCAAGAGATATATAAATTAATATGATTGTCATATTTGCAATGCTTGCATCATCAAGAGATATATGAATTGATGCTATGATTGCCAAATTTGCATTATGCCATGTTTACATCATGCGTTAAGATATCAAGAACTTGTATCATAATTTTATGCGTTGATATCTTACCATGTGATGAAATGCTACAATTGATAAACACTTGAAATGTTTGCGTTATGATATCAAAAGCTTACATCGCAATTTTACATGTTGATATTTGATAATAGCAAACTTGCATGATGATAAAACTTGATATTATGTTTTTCATACAATGAGTTGAACCAATATCACAAACACTTGATTGTGGTACTTCTCCTTTTTGTTGATGACAAAGGGGGAGAAGTATGTTGATGACATGACATGTTATGCATAAGTTCATGCATAAGTTCATGATGACGTGTTGCAAGTATTCATGATGAATATTGCAATGACTCGAATTCAGTTTAAATTCAAAGTTCTATCAATATGGTATATTGATAGGGGGAGTTTGTTTAAACTCCGGGAGTTAAGTTTAACTCCGTCATCAAGTGGTTGTCATCATCAAAAAGGGGGAGATTGTTGAATCTCGTATTTTGACGATGAAACTACTTGATATATGTTTATGATTTAATCTGCGTTTTAAGTGACATAGGATACTTCGATCAGGATGAGACAATTAAAGGAGGAAAATCATGTTGTACCGGAGGAACATGTCAGAAGATTGGACGTCGGGCCGGTGGATCGATCGACGTATCGACAGAAGGCTTCGGGCCGTGGAGTCGGGCATTGGGCCAAGAAGAGCAGGTATTGTGCCAAGGATATCGGAGTTGCGGAGCCAACTGGCCGATTGGGCAATAGGCCGCAGGAAAGGACGATGCGCCGAAAAATCGGATGAAGCGTCGAGGGACCAATGACATGCCAGACAACTTGGTTAATTGCTTAGGATTAATTGTCTCGATCGAAGTTTTGTTTACATGTGCAGGATTAACTACGATGAAAGTAAGACATGCAGCAGGAGTTACGCCGGAGTCATGACAATGATCACGTTGGGAGTTCGAGAGCTCGACGGAAGTTCGAACAGTCGTCGGAGGTTCTACGGGAACAAATCCGAGAAGTCCATAAGCTTGCCAAAGAAGCTCGTCGGAACTCGCCAAGTGTATCGTCGCAAGTCCAGGAGTTTGCCGGAAGTCCGCAGGAGAATCACCGACGGTTCATCGGATGATCGACGGAAGTTCGCCGGAAACTCGCCGGAAGAAGCGATTGACGCACCGGAGCAAGCTGCAGAAATTGTCTTAGGATTTATTGTAGTTAGCACAATGATTAAGTTGGAAATGGGAGGTGATCCCATTAGCTTAATCTTGGGGCAATTGGGCCCCTGAAAAACCCAAATTGGGCCGAATGGATCTACCCATTCGGACCCTGATTGCTGTGGGAGGTGCAACCGCCTAGGCCAAGAGGTAGCACCGCCTAGGCTAAGTCTCCGAGTGAGACTGGGCGGTGCAACCACCCCAGCCAGGAGGTGGCACCGCCTGGGCTCAGTCTCCAAGCGAGACTGGGCGTTGCAACCTCCCCTGACAGGAGGTGGCACCGCTTGAGCTCAGTCTTCGAGCTCTGACAGGCGGTGCAACCGCCTCAGTCAGGAGGTGCAACCGCCTGAGCTCAGTCTTCGAGCTCTGGCAGGAGGTGCAACCACCCCTGACAAGAGGTGGCACCGCCCAGAGGCTCAGTCTTCAAGCTCTGCCAGGCGGTGCAACCGCTCCAGTCAGGAGGTGCAACCGTCTAATCCCGGAATTCCGGGAATTGACAGTTTTGAGCTCCAAATTTGAACTGGGTTGGGGCCTATAAATACTCCACCCATTCAGCACTGAAAGAGCACAGACACACACCGAAATCTTGATCTTTTTCTGTGATTCTTAGAGCTTAAAATTGTTGTAAAGGCCAAAAGTTCTTCTCCCTCTTTTCTTCCAAGTTCTGAGTTGTAAAGAGAGGAGAAAAAATTCTGTAAGGGTTATCTCCTAAGCCCGTCAAAAGGAGTGAAACTGTAAAAGGGTGTTTGGCCTTCGCCTATTGAAGGAAGGCCTCTAGTTGACATCGGTGACCTCGTCGGTGGAGGAAGCCAAAAGTGGAGTAGGTCAAGATTGACCGAACCACTCTAAATCTCGGTTTGCATTTACTTTGAGCATTTTATCTTTACTACAAACCTCCTAAATAGCTACTGCCTTCTGCGCTTTTACGAACGAGTTTCTAAGTTCAGAGCTTTCCGAATCTGCGTTTAGATGTAAATCGGCTTTTTCGTACGATCATTACATTTTAGTTCACGTTTACGTTTTGATTTCAATCATAACTGCAAACTGCCTTCTGCGCATTTATAAAACTTATGTCAAAGTTCAGTATCCTCAAAATTGGCATTTAGATGTAAACCGGTTTTATCGTACGAACGTCGCATTTCAGTTTGCGCTTGCATTATGATTTTCATCATAAACTACAAACTGCCTTCGTAGATTTACTTTAACGTCATCTCGCTTAATCTTAAGTTAAAGTAATCTTAGAATCGGCTTTTACATCGAAATCGTTTTTATCGAACGAATGCAGTTTCGATTTTAATCGCAGAAAGTTTTCCGCTGCACTAATTCACCCCCTCCCCCCCCCCCCCCCTCTTAGTGCTCTTGATCCTAACACATCCGACATTCGGTAGTAGCAAAAGTAACATTCGGCATGCGAAATCCACCCTACCGGTTCTCCTTCCCATCGTGGAAAGTCCACCCTCATGCATGGCTGAAGTATATTTAAGGGATGTCCCTCCTTCCATGGAGGCCGCTCTGAACTCTCTCCTCTATCAAATTTGGTTGGACTTGGTGGTTGTCTTATTCTGAATTCTACAAATAAAGCACATAATTTGTCCTCCAAGCACAATTCAATCCGAGATTCCAATGCTTTAAATTTGGCATCAATTGGATCTTGAGAAGTCATAGCATATGCCTATAGATCAAAGATGTCCCTATCTTTTTTTTGTTGATGGGTTAATGGCATGGGGTGGTGGAAGATTCAGAAAAATTGAGGATCACGGAAAGGTACTATAGTAGATTTTTACATCTAAAGTATAGCAATTTGGATGTAAAAGATCAATGGTTTATATTGAGAATTTTTTAATGAAACCAAAGAGAAATATGCTATTATGAAGTGTCAAAGCTGTTGTAAAAATTTTGTAGAGAATTGGACAAAAAAAACACAATATCAAGATCAAACAAACTGTGCAATGCAATTGGAATTCTGTAATGCATCTAGTAGTTTAGACGTAAAAGATCAGTGGTTTATTTTGAGAATTTATTGACGAAACTAAAGGGAAATCTGCTGTTAGGAAGTGTTAAAATTATCGTAAAAATTTTGTAAAAATTTAGATAGAAAAAATGCAGTAGCAAAATCAAACAAATTGTGCTGTGGTTGGAATTCTATAGTGCATCTTTTGTCGTAGAGATGAAAACTTTATGATGAAAAGTTTATGCAGCAATATTGGAACAATTTTGCTTTTGGATTTTTTAATAAGGATAACTAAATTGCAGCAATAGTAACATAGGAAATAAGAACCTATTGCAATTCATTGGGAGATCAAAGGATGAAACTAGTGGTGGAGAAGATGGTGGAATTCGGTGACGACTTTTAAGCAATTGTGGGAATTACTTTGGGCGATTATGGAGGGCTAATGGATGGCTATAGAAGGGCAGCGAGACACCAAGAACGCTGCTCTAATACCAAGTGATAGAACCCTTGTGGATTCTAAGCTAGGAGTTGATCTCTTTAGGGGATCGGCAACCTTGGAACTCTATAGGGGTTCCTTCCTCCGTGTTGCTACTCAAAGGCTACTAAAAAGATTCGTCTATTCATTAAGATAAGAGGATGAATACTATTGAAAAATCTTGGGGGCGACATCACATGCGTAGCGGAAGAACAGAAAATAAAATCCTCAATTTCCCAAAGATTTGTTTGTTGTTGTGCGAAGATTGGTGCACAAAAATCCACGAAACTTAAAACTGCGTATATAGTATATTGTGTTACCTAGGGAGATCGTATATCCCTGAATCCTTGTAGATCTCTAGGAGAGGGTGAAGGAGGTCAAGTACCCTCCTCTCTAGCGATGATCCACACAGTAGGACTGCGACAACGCTTCTCAAAACTCCAGGCTTGCTTTGAGGTGGATAAGGGGGAGAAAAATAGGAGAGGCAAGCAAAGGCTCTAGCCTATGAACCACTTAATCCCTCCTATTTATAGAGGTCCCCTATCAACTTAACCCTAATGGATCCTCCCCTATTGGGTATTGGATCTTCATCCAACTACCCAAGCCTCTTAGATTAGTGGATCTCTATCCAATAATCTCTTATAGGCTTTTATTGGATCTCATCCATGGGATCCAATATTTCAGGGGCTTATTGGATATCCAATAAGATAGGGGCTCCACCGGATATCTCATATCCGAACCTCTACTCGTCGCAACACCTACCATATGTGTGTGACCCTCTAGGCCCAATATCAAGCTGGCCGTGAGTCATACCTATCAGAACTCCTTCTAGCTCAGGGAATGATTATCTCCATAATAATTCACTCGACTCATCGACTACGGACGTACTAGGCTACTATGTCATAGTCCCCAAACGATACAGGGAAATCCAATCCATTTGACATGTCTGTCTTCGGTTACCGTTTACCAATAGTCATCCATCTAATTTTTAGGAAAAGAGTCGACACTAAGAGGGAGGGTGAATTAGTGCAGCGGTAAAATACGTTAGTTTCGGAAAATTCTTTCATACGATAAAAACTAATTTCAGAAACTTAACTTGAAATACATGTTCGTAAATGTATTAAAGGAAATAAGTAAGTAAAATGGTTTGCAATAAAGTAAATGGAAACAATAGAAATGTAAACCAGAGAACACACCAATTTTGTAGTAGTTCGGTCGTCGTGATGTACATCCATTCCACCGATTTCTCTTCTGTCAAGGCCACCGGCATCCACTATCAGTCTTCCTTCAATAGGCAAAGACCAACCACCTTTTACACCCCTCTTCTCCTTTTCACAGGTTTAGGAGACAACCATTACAAGCACACACACTCCTCCTAAATAGAATTCTAGACTTAGACTAGAGGAGGGGATTTCTCAAGTGATTGCAACAGCGTTTTTCATTTTTAAACTCTCTATGCTTGTATATCTTAACTAGGGATGAGAGGGGTATTTATAGGCCTCAAGTTGATTCAAATTGGAGCCTAAAAATATCTCATACTGGGTTTCCTGAGTTCGGGCGGTACCATCGCTAGTGTCAGTCTGACACTAACACTGCACTAGACGGTACCACTGCCTAGTCTGGCGGTACCACCACCTGGCACTAGGCCATTGGGTGGTACCACCGCTTGGCACCCTGCTAGGGGTGGTACCACCGCCCAGACTAGTGGTACCATCGCTTGACATAGTCTCGAAGACTGTGCCACGATGGTGCTATCACTTGGATCACTATTTGGGCCTTTCATTGGGCTCAACACAGTCCTTACATGGGCCCAACTGGCTCATAATTGGGTTGGCCCAAATCTAATCCCAATTACGTGTTAACTATGAAATATAAGGCATACTTAAGCTAAACAAGTCCCTAAGTCTTGGTTTCTTCCGGCGAGCCTCCGGTGATCTTTCAGCGAACTTCCAACGATCTCCCGGCAATGTTCCAATGGACTTCTGGCAAGCTCTTGGACTTCACAACGATCTTCTTAGTGAGTTCCAATGAGCTTCTTCCGATAAGCTCCTGGACTTCTCGGCTGGTTCCTATAGAACATCCGACGAACGTTTGGACTTCCGACGAACTCTTAAACTCTCAACGAAATCATGTTCTTGACTCTAGGACTTTATTTTGCTTCATGCCTTGCTATCGTAGTTAATCCTGCACATGTAAAACACACTTCGATCTAGACAATTATTACTAAGCTTGAATCATATTGTCCGGCATGTCATTGGTCCATCGACGATTCGTCCGATTCTTCGGCGCATCGTCCTCTCTTGTGGCCTATCGCCCATTCGGCCAGTCACAATACCGATATCCTTGGCTCAATATTCACTTTTCTTGGCCCAATGTCTGAATCCATAGCTCGAAGCCTTCTATCGATACGTTGACCAATCCTCTATCTGACGTCCAATCTTCTGACATATTTTCCTCCGGCTCAACATGATTCTTCCTGCTTTAATTATCTCATCTCGATCGAAGCATCTTGCATCACTCAAAACGTAGATGAAATCATAAATACTATCAATTGGTCCATCATCAAAAAACGAGATTCAACAATCTCCCCCTTTTTAATGATGACAATCAATTGATGACTGAGTTAACCTTAACTCCCCCTATCAATATGCCATATTGATAGAACCTTGAATTCAAGCAGAATTCAAGTCATTGTTGTTGAATCTCGGATTTTGATGATGAAGTCAATTGTCATTTGTTGTCTAACCTATATGTTGAGATAAGTGTGCAGGATTAACTACGATGAAAGTAAGACATGCAGCAGGAGTTGCGCCAGAGTCATGACAATGATCACGTTGGGAGTTCGAGAGCTCAACGGAAGTTAGGACAATCGTCGGAGGTTCTACGGGAACAAATCCGAGAAGTCCATAAGCTTGCCAATGAAGCTAGTCGGAACTCGCCAAGTGGATCGTCGTAAGTCCAGGAGTTTGCCGGAAGTCCGCAGGAGAATCACCAAGGGTTCATCGGATGATCAACGGAAGTTCCCCGGAAACTCACCAGAAGAAGCGATTGACGCACCGGAGCAAGCTGCAGAAATTGTCTTAGGATTTATCGTAGTTAGCACAATGATTAAGTTGGTAATGGGAGGTGATCCCATTGGCTTAATCTTGGGGCAATTGGAACCCTGAAAGACCCAATTTGGGTCGAATGGATCTACCCATTCGGACCCTGATTACTGTGGGAGGTGCAACCGCCCAAGCCAGGAGGTAGCACCGCCTGGGCTAAGTCTCCAAGGGAGACTGGGCGGTGCAACCGCCTCAGCCAGGAGGTGCAACCGCCTGGGCTCAGTCTCTAAGCGAGACTGGGCGGTGCAACCTCTCCTGATAGGAGGTAGCACCACCAGAGCTCGGTCTTCGAGCTCTGGCAGGCGGTGCAACCGCCCTAGTCAGGAGGTGCAACCGCCTGAGCTCGGTCTTCGAGCTCTAGCAGAGAGGTGCAACCGCCCCTGACAGAGGTGGCACCGCCCAGAGGCTCAGTCTTCGAGCTATGCCAAGCGGTGCAACTGCCCCAGTCAGGAGGTGCAACCGCCTGATCTCGGAATTCCGGGAATTGACAGTTTTGAGCTCCAAATTTGAACTGGGTTGGGGCCTATAAATACCCCACCCATTCAGCACTGAAAGGTAGCAACTAACACTCTAAGTCTTGACATCTTTTTGTGATTCTTAGAGCTCAAAATTGTTATAAAGGCCAAAAGTTCTCCTCCCTCTGTTCTTCAAGTTTTGAGTTGTAAAGAGAGGAGAGAAAATTTCTGTAAGGGTTGTCTCCTAAGCCCGTCAAAAGGATTGAAACTGTAAAAGGGTGGTTGGCCTTCGCCTATTGAAGGAAGGCCTCTAGTTGACGTCGATGACCTCGTCGGTGGAGGAAGCCAAAAGTGGAGTAGGTCAAGATTGACTGAACCACTCTAAATCTCGGTTTGCATTTACTTTGAGCATATTATCTTTACTGCAAACCTCCTATGAAGCTTACTGCCTTCTGCACTTTTACGATCGGGTTTCAAGCCTTTTTCTTTCCGAATCAGCGTTTAGATGTAAATCGGCCTTTTTCGTACGATTATCATATTTCAGATTACGTTTATGTTTTGAGCTTTACCATAACTACAAACTGCCTTCATACTCTTGCTTAAACTGCATCTTGCCTAATCAAGTGATTTACGAATCAGCATTTAGACGTAAATCAGTTTCTTCATACGAACGTCGGATTTCAGTTTACGCCTATATTCTGGTTTTCATCATAGCTGCAAACTGCCTAGATTAACTTTAATATCATCTTGCTTAGAATTAGATTTTACACAGAAATTGTTTTTATCATTCGAACGCTGTTTCGTTTTAATCGCAGAAAGTTTACCACTGCACTAATTCACCCCCCCCCTCTTAGTGCTCTCGATCCTAACAATTGGTATCAGAGCAGGGTTAACTCTCAAACGGATTAAAACCCTAGAGAGATGGCTTACGCCGGAAACCAAGAGGGCCATTCTATTACACATCCACCCATGTTCAATCGGACGGACTACACCTATTGGAAGCCCCGAATGAGGATCTTTCTTATTTCTATGGATTTTGAACTTTGGAATCTTGTCGAAAACAGTTTTTCGAAGTCTTCTCTTCCAATGATCGATTGGAATGATTTGGAGAAGAAGGCTTTCGCTCTTAATGCAAAGGCTATGAATGCCTTAGTTTGTACACTTGATAAAAACGAGTTTAATCGTGTTTCGATTTGGGAAACCGCATTTGATATTTGGCACACACTCGAAATAACTCATGAAGGCACAAGTAGAGTGAAAGAGTCAAAAATCAATCTTTTGTTACACTCTTTTGAACTTTTCCGGATGAAACCGAGTGAGACTATTGGCGACATGTTTACCCGTTTCACGGATGTCGTCAATGGTCTAAAAGGACTCGGAAAAAGTTTTTCGGATTTTGAGCTCGTAAATAAGATTCTAAGATCCCTTCCTAAGAGTTGGGATCCTAAAGTCACTGCTATTCAAGAGGCAAAAGATCTAAACAACTTCCCTCTTGAAGAACTAATTGGGTCATTAATGACCTACGAGATGACTTGCAAAGCTCATGAAGAGCAAGAAGACATCCTTCCAAAGAACAGGAAGGATATGACACTTAGAACTTTGGAAGACCACTTGAAAAAAAACTCAAGTGATGAGGACTGTGACGATGACTTGGCACTTCTAACAAGAAAATTTAAAAAATTCATTAAAAGAAACAAGTTTAAGAATGACACTAAAAATAAACTTGAACCCAAAAAGGACCAGTTATTTGCTATGAGTGCAAAAAGCCGGGACACTACAAGAGTGATTGTCCCCAAGTCAAAAAGAGAACAACAAAGAAGAAGGCATTCAAAGCAACATGGGATGATTCGAGCGCGTCCGAAGAAGAGGAGTCCAACACCGAGCAAGTTGCTCATTACGCCTTAATGGCCATCGGAGAAGAGGTAACGAATTTAATAGATGCAGATATATCTTTCGATGAATTATTAAATGCCTTCAATGACTTATTTGATGAATGCAAAATTATTGATAGAAAATACAAATTGCTAAGAAAGGAGCATGATAGTCTTACTTGTGATTTTGATAAATTAAAAACTGAATATCATGATAGTTTAAATTCATGCATCAAATGCCATGATCTAGAAACTTTCCAAATGGAAAACTTGCTACTTAAGGACACCTTAAAGAAATTTGAGGTTGGTAGCAAGTCACTGAACATGATCCTTGCAAACAAGGGTCACGTTCCCAAAGGAAGTGGAATTGGATTTGTGAGAAGTCCTCACCAAAATCCAACCACCTTCATAAAAGGCCCCATCTTACATGTTCGACACTAAAACAAATGTAACTTTTGTTGCAAATTTGGACACAAGACGCATTATTGTCCATTCAAGAAAATTAGTCCAAACAAATTGATTTGGGTTCCTAAAGGAACCATGATAAACTCTATGCAACATGATAAACAATGTAGATCTATTTGTGAGGCACCCAAAAGCAAATGAGTACCTAAAAATTATCCCTTCCTGTAAAAACATAAATATTTTAGGCTGGAGTAAGAAATAATATTCTGCTCCTTGATTCTCGATATTCATAACCCAAGATCCAAAAAGGAACTCGCAATGCTCTCTAGCCTAAATTACAGACGGAGATTAGAAATTTAAAATCACAAATGCGACTTAGATACAACCTTATTTGACTTTTCAGAATTAGAAACGTATGATTCCCAAATTCACATATCCCTTGGATTTTCGAACCCATCAATTTCATCCGTTCATAACCTTCGAATCTAACTCTGTATCATGAAGTGACTAAGTCTGTCATAAACTTGCAAGACTTACCAACTTGAAGAAACTATCACAAACATGTGTACGACATTGAGAGTATGCACGTTAAAAATCTATCTTGATCGTGCAAAAGTCCTTGTCTTAAAATAAAAATTCTTACGTAATTACGTAAGTAAAGTTGATTGCTCTGAATGAAAATTCTCCTCAAGACAGAAAAACTCTCAGATCAGATCACACTGATCAGAACAAGTGCTCACCGCCTGCAGGCGGTGGCACCGCCCTAGCTGGAGGTAGCACCTCCAGTTGTCACGTGTTGCAAGCGGTTGCACCGGTCCAGCCAGAGGTGCAACCGCCCGCAACTCTGCCCCTTTTTAACCCAAGCTAGGGCCGGCGGTGAAACCGACCCCAACTCACTTCCTTCCCTCTCCTGCTCTTCCAAGCCTCCTCCATCCCCATTTCTCCCATCGTAGCATCCCAAATACCCCTCATTTCGAAGCAAAGCATCAACAATCCTTCCCTCTCTTGAAGATCTCACTAAGGTACTCTCTAAGAAGCCCTTAAACTCTGTTTTTTGATTCATTTACTCTTGCTCATCACTATTGTTCTAAACAGCAGTAGTTATGGGATCTAGAAGATCCTCAAGGGACAAAGGAAAGAGGAGATTAGTAGAAGATTTTGATCTCACCCTTTTCGATTCAAAATACCATGCTGAAAAATTTTCCTCTTTCGAACTTAGGAGTGTCAATAAGGGAAAATACGTAGACTTAAATGAACTAAGAGAGTTAGAGACAATCCAATGGTTTGCAAACTTAGATCTACTTCCAATTTTGCAAATTAACGAACCCATCTATCCAAGACTTGTTAGATTGTTTTACAACAACATACAAGTAGATGAAGAAGAAAGAATGTCCACCTATCTTTTAGGACAACACATCTCAATTACGGATAGATTCATTTGGGACATGATAGGCATTCCCATGAAAAGTAGAGGACTTTACTTTAGAGGATCATGGGATGATGAAACTGTTAGAACAACATACGTTGAAGCCCTAGGAACAATTTTTGTCAATCCCAATTTAGCATTTGTTCCTAAAAGTTGTGAACATCTACTGCCTCTAAACACTAAGGTACTTCATCATATCCTAACTAGCATCATTCTCCCTAAACAATACCATCATGATGAAGTAAGCCAATTAGAATTAGGAACTATGTATTTGATCATGAAAGGACATGACATCTGTCTTGGTTATCTTATCCAACAAAACATGTTAGAACTATCTAAGAAAGATATGATGCTCCCATATGGTGGTATAATAACTAGAATAATGAAAGCCTACGATATTCTAATACCACCGGAAGAAGAAGTAATAAAAGTAGATAGATTTAGCATAATTAATAAAAATCTACTTCACCGATTAAGATGTTTTTATAGAAACAGTAACTGGGTTAGAATGCCAACAAGAACTGATCCTCCTCAACCTGAACCAGAACCGGAAACACCAGTATTTAGGGGTACCCAATCTCCTCCGATCTGTCCCTTTGAGGAAACACATCCATTTGAGCAAACTCATACATCATCTGTCGAAGATATTGGGATTCGGATGGACCGATTCAAACAAAGACAAGAACGGCTTGAACAACGACAAGATCAAATCCTATCTGAGCTGCAGCAAATTCATCGTCAATTTGACTCCTTGTTTAGGCACTTTAATTTTCCACCTCATGAATGAGCTTGTATGAACACAATCATCTGTTGTTATTGTAAACTCCTTATGTTACTCACCATGATGTGCTTTGACTTGATCCTTGATATGGTTACCTGATATATTTTGAGCATATGTAGAGTTGTAAACATCTATCGTGGTGAATATATGCCCTGTGCCTTGTGGTAAATATAAACTAAATGGTTATCTCAGATTTTATATTAAAACTAAAAGTTTTGAAAACCTTGTGCTTTGATTTCCATGATTAATATAGTTTGAAAAAGTGATATACCAATGCAGTTGATAAGTCACCGTCATTGATACTAAACATCAACTAGCTGACATGTTTTGATTTCATAAGAACAATTTGATTTCATAAGAAGAGAATTAGGAATATTGATGTTGGGAAATCATTGGGGGCGACATCATATACGCAGCGGAAGAACAAGAAAACAAAAATCCCCGATTCCCAAAAAGATGTTCATCGTCGTGCGAAGATTGGTGCGCAAAAATCCGCAAAACATAAAACTGCGTATAGAGATTGTGTTACCTAGGGAGATCGTATATCCCTGTTTCCTTACAGATCCTTAGGAGAGGGTGAAGGAGGTCAAGCGTCCTCCTCTCTAGCGGTGATCCACACAGCAGGGTTGCAACGACGCTCCTCAAATCTCCAGGCCTAGTCTGAGGTGCGGAGGGAGAGGAGAATAGGAAAGGCAAGCAAAGACTCTAGCCTATGAGGCTCTGAATCCCTCCTATTTATAGAGGTCCCCTATCAAACCCTAATGGGTCCTCCCCTAGTGGGTATTGGATCTGCATCCAATAAGACAAGGGCTCCGTTGGATATCTCATATCCGAACCTCTACTCATCGCAATACCTACCATATGTGTGTGACCCTCTAGGCCCAACATCGAGCTGGTCGTGAGTCATACCCGTCAGAACTCTTTCTAACTCAATAAATTATTATCTCTGTAATAATTCACTCGACTCATCGACTACGGACGTACTAGGCCACTACGCCATAGTCCCCAGACGATACAGGGGAATCCAATCCATTGGACCTGTCTGTCCTCAATTACCGTGTACCTATAGTCCCTTATCCATCTAATATCCCAGAGACCGTATATCGATCATGGTGTTGTCAGACCCATACGGTTTCTACTCGAGTCTCGCTCTAATCGGATTCTCCCGAAGAACTCTTTCTCTCTCAACCCGAATGACCCTGGCCAGGGATTTGTCTGAGCAAGAACACATGAGATATTCCTCTCATGACGCCGAGAGTGGATGATCCTCTGTCGACACTCAATAGCCCTCGTAAGGTCGACTACCACTCCCAATGACCAGTTGTACTAGATCTGGGAACAGCCAAACCTATAAGTCTGGTATCAAAGAGTGGAGCACTCATACAGGACATCCTTGGTGTCTCAAGTCTAAGGACCAGATACACCACTAGGACTACGGAATCGCTGTCTGACAATAAGGCATCATCAACCATCCAGCATTCCGTAAGCGGATCAATCAGTGAACTCATTCTCCAATGAGCACATGTACTGTATCCCTAGTGTCCCTACACGAGCAGCTATGAGACCAGCTGCATCCATCATATGGACGGGTATACAGCACACCAGTCTATCCGGTTATCACGATGTCCCTCTCGAGTAACCTATGACCGGGATTATTTAGGATATGTGTTTAAAGGTGAATCGATCTCATTATCGTGATCTCATCACGATCCGATTCCCATTGCACAAATCCAAGGACATCACAATATATATATGCATTTATGCAATAGTTATAAAGTGATATATGCCAAAATATAATAAGCAAAAAGATTCTGTATCAAGTCACACGTGCCATCACTCACGTGATTAGCTTGCTGGGCACCTATGACTAGCAATTGATGTGTCCGAATAGATAAACCAGTCAAAGTTATTTTTCAGACTTTATTGAATGATCAAATCACTTGATTGTCATGTGTTGAAATGTTTTGATTTTTGAAAAACTGTAGCATAATCTTGTCCGAATGCATGAAAGAATTCATCCCATTTTCGGACTCGCTTAACAGTTGGAATGACAAAAATCAAATACACTCTTATGAAAAATATTTTGAAATGGATTTGATAAAATGACTTTCCTCCTTCATGCACAAAGGATTATAACAAAAAAAGGGAGAAGAAGTATTCAAAGCATTATACGTATCATGCCTTACTTTATATGCTTGATAACTTGCTTATATTGTTCTCCTGGTATCACATCTATCATGCTTTTTGTTGATGACAAAGGGGGAGAAATATATGAATTGATTTGATGCTATAAACACTGATGCTATGATTATGCCATACCTGCATCATCAAGAGATATATGAACAGATGCCATATATAGAATATGCTATAAACACTGATGCTAATGATATCAAAATCTTACTTCACAGCTTTACATGTTGATATCATACAATATGATGAATTGCTTCGATTATCATCATTCAAAATTATTATGTAAGAATGAATGTCAAGCCTTGACATCATCTTCAGAGATGTCACTTGAATTCTTAGAATGACTGATCTCAAGTATGACATGTAGACAGGGGGAGTTAAGGTTAACTCCATTAACAATTGATTGTCATCATCAAAAAGGGGGAGATTGTTGAATCTCGGATTTTGATGATGAAGTCAATTATCATTTGTTGTCTAACCTATATGTTGAGATAAGTGTGCAGGATTAACTACGATAAAAGTAAGACATGCAGCAGGAGTTGCGCCGGAGTCATGACAATGATCACGTTGGGAGTTCGAGAGCTCGACGGAAGTTAGGACAGTCGTCGGAGGTTCTGCGGGAACAAATCCGAGAAGTCCATAAGCTTGCCAAAGAAGCTCGTCGGAACACGCCAAGTGGATCGTCGCAAGTCCAGGAGTTTGCCGGAAGTCCGCAGGAGAATCACCGAGGGTTCATCGGATGATCGACGGAAGTTCGCCGGAAACTCGCCGGAAGAAGCGATTGACGCACCGGAGCAAGCTGCAGAAATTGTCTTAGGATTTATTGTAGTTAGCACAATGATTAAGTTGGTAATGGGAGGTGATCCCATTGGCTTAATCTTGGGGCAATTGGGCCCCTGAAAGACCCAATTTGGGCCGAATGGATCTACCCATTCGGACCTTGATTACTGTGGGAGGTGCAACCGCCCAAGCCAGGAGGTAGCACCGCCTGGGCTAAGTCTCCCAGGGAGATTGGGCGGTGCAACCGCCCCAGCCAGGAGGTGCAACCGCCTGGGCTTAGTCTCCAAGCGAGACTGGGCGGTGCAACCTCTCCTGACAGGAGGTAGCACCGCTTGAGCTCGGTCTTCGAGCTCTAGCAAGCGGTGCAACCGCCCTAGTCAGGAGGTGCAACCGCCTGAGCTTGGTCTTCGAGCTCTAGCAAAGAGGTGCAACCGCCCCTGACAGAGGTGGCACCGCCCAGAGGCTCAGTCTTCGAGCTCTGCCAAGCGGTGCAACCGCCCTAGTCAGGAGGTGCAACCGCCTGATCCCGGAATTCCAGGAATTGACAGTTTTGAGCTCCAAATTTGAATTGGGTTGGGGCCTATAAATACCCCACCCATTCAGCACTGAAAGGTAGCAACTAACACTCGAAATCTTGACATCTTTCTGTGATTCTTAGAGCTCAAAATTGTTGTAAAGGCCAAAAGTTCTCCTCCCTCTGTTCTTCAAGTTTTGAGTTGTAAAGAGAGGAGAGAAAATTTCTGTAAGGGTTGTCTCCTAAGCCCGTCAAAAGGAGTGAAACTGTAAAAGGGTGGTTGGCCTTCGCCTATTGAAGGAAGGCCTCTAGTTGACGTCGGTGACCTCGTCGGTGGAGGAAGCCAAAAGTGGAGTAGGTCAAGATTGACCGAACCACTCTAAATCTCGGTTTGCATTTACTTTGAGTATATTATCTTTACTGCAAACCTCCTTTGAAGCTTACTGCCTTCTGCGCTTTTACGATCGGGTTTCAAGCCTTTTTCATTCCGAATCAGCGTTTAGACGTAAATCTGCCTTTTTCGTACGATCATCATATTTCAGATTACGTTTATGTTTTGAGCTTTACCATAACTACAAACTGCCTTCATACTCTTGCTTAAACTGCATCTTGCCTAATCAAGTGATTTACGAATCAGCATTTAGACGTAAATCAGTTTCTTCGTACGAACGTCGGATTTCAGTTTACGCCTATATTCTGGTTTTCATCATAGCTGCAAACTGCCTAGATTAACTAGATTAACTTTAATATCATCTTGCTTAGAATTAGATTTTACACAAAAATCGTTTTTATCATTCGAACGCTGTTTCGTTTTAATCGCAGAAAGTTTACCGCTGCACTAATTCACCCCCCCCTCTTAGTGCTCTCGATCCTAACAATTGTAAATTTCATCATCAATATTTGCAATACCTCATCATGCATAACATGATCATATTTCTCCCCCTTTGTCATCAATAAAAAGGAGAAGTGCCACTATCAAGTGTTTGAGATATAATGTCTAACATTGCATTTATCATCATGCAATTTGTAAGCTAGAAAATTTAACAAGTGTTCCATCATGCAAGCTAGTAAATTTTTCATCACTTTATAATATGCATAATCACCAAATCATCATTATTTTTAAAGATGTGTAAGATTGTAAATTATGCAAGTTTGCATTTTTGCTTCTTAAGATAGGCAATCTATCAATTTTTTGGTGATGTTCAAGATAGCAAGCTCTTTCTTCTCTTTAGAGAATTGTCATTTTTGCTTCCTTTGCAAACTGCAAGCTAGCAAAATTTTATATTATTTTATACAAGCTAGCAATTTAACAAGTGTTACTTCTCCTTGAAGTATGAAGGCTAGCAAGTTTTTGAAAAATAATGCAAGATAAAAAGCTAGCAAGATACAATGTTTTACATGAAGCAAGCTATATGAAGTACGTTTGCATCTTCTCTTTAGATGTGCTAGCAAGCAAGCAAGTTTTTTTCCTTACAATTTGTGAGCTAGCAAATTTTACACATATGAAAGTTGGCAAGATTTTTGCATCTTTTTGAGATGAGCAAGCTTTTTGCTTCTTCTTGAAGTATGCAAGCTAGCTAGCAAGCTAGCTATCTCCCCCTTTATCATTAACAAAAAGAAGGGAAGAATATAATTTTGTATCTCTTTTTTCCTTTACATCAATTTCTAAACCATGACAAAGGTAAATAACATAGATGAAAAATCAAGTCATGAATGTCAAAATAATTTTTCATCATAAATATTTTATCATTGCATGCATCATTATCATAAGTTGAAGTATTGCATGCATAATATCAAATTATCATTCATAATTACATCAATGTTTCAATCATTATTTCCATATGCTTGTGCATCATTATAGTTTCAATTTACAATATGCACAATTTTAAAACTTTACATATCATCCTTACTCTATACATGATACTAAAAATAAATCAATCATCATATCATACATGATACTCATAAGCTAGTAAATTTATATCATTTTAGAGCATCAAAACTGTTAGGATCAAGAGTCGGGGTCGGCACTAAGAGGAGGGGTGGGGTGAATTAGTGCAGCGGTAAAAATCACATCTTCAAAAACATCATTGTGATAAAACCGTTTTCGACAAAAAATCAATTTCGAAAACTTAACTTGAAAGTGTACGTAATAAATTGAAGGCAGTAAGCACTTAAGGAAGTTTGTAGTAAGGTAATAGCAGGAATGAAATGCAAACTAGAGAACACGACAGTTTATAGTGGTTCGGTCATCGTGACCTACATCCACTCCTCCGATTCCTCTTCCGTCGATGCCACCGGCATCCACTAACGATCTTCCTTCAATAGGCGAAGACCAACCACCTTTTACACCCCTCTTCTCCTTTTACCAGGTTTAGGAGATAACCCTTACAAGCAATCACTCTCCTCTCTTAAACAAAATTCTAACACTTAGACTTGGAGGAGGGAATTTCTAAAGAGATTGCAATAGCGTTTCTTTGCTTTTAGACTCTATGTGCTTATGTGTTTTAACCAGGGATGAGAGGGGTATTTATAGGCTTCAAGTTGATTGAAACTTGGAGCCTAAAACTTTCCCATCCTGGGTTCCCCGGGCATGGGTGGTACTACTGCCTACGCTAGGCGGTACCACCGCCCAAGTTTGGCAGCACCACTGCCTGGGGGGTAGTGCTGGGCGGTACCACTGCCCAGACTAGCGGTATCACCACCTGATATAGTCTCGAAGATTGTGCCATGACGGTGAGACTTCTTAGGGCATTGTTTGGGCCTCTTATTGGGCCCAACACAATCCTTACATGGGCCTAGTTGGCCCCTAATTGAGTTAGCCCAAACTCAAATCCAATTATGTGCTACCTACGAAATCTAAGACATAATCTTAGCTAAACAAGTCCGTAAGTCTATTCTTCCGACGATCTTCCAACGAACTTCTGACGATCTCTCGACAATGTTCTGACGGACTCCCGGCAAGCTCCTGGATTTCACGACGATCTTCTTGGTGAGTTCCAATGAGCTTCTCTGGCAAGCTCTGAGACTTCTCAGCTAGTTTCGACAGAACTTCCGATGAATGTCCGGAATTCTAACGAACTCTCGAACTCCCAACGAAATCGCGTCTTTGACTCTGAGACTTTATTTTGCTAAATGCCTTGCTATCGTAGTTAATCCTGCACATGTAAAACATACTTCGATCTGGATAATTAATACTAAGTATTAATCAAGTTGTCCAGCATGTCATTGGTCCCTCGACGCTTCGTTTGATTCTTCGACGCATCGTCCTCTCTTGTGGCCTATTGCCCAATCGGCCAGTTGACTCCACAACTCCGATATTCTTGGTGCAATATCCGCTCTTCTTGGCCTGATGCTCGAATCTACAGCCCGAAGCCTTCTGTCGATACGTCAACCGATCCACTGGCCCGACGTTTAATCTTCTGACATGTTTTCCTTCGGCACAACATGATTCTTCCTGCTTTAATTGGCTCATCCTGATCGAAGCATCCTGCATCACTCAAAACGCAGATTAAAATATAAATACATATCAATTGGTTTCATCATCAAAATACGAGATTCAACAAAAACAACATCATGAGTATTTCATACATTCATATCATCACATGAAGAATATCAAGAAGAATTAGGTGATGAGATATACTTCAAGAATACAAGGAATTATACAAAGCCAAAAAATCATATCATGAAGGATGAGATCATGTGAATACCAAAAGACATGATTCATTTTGACAAATCTCCTCTTAAATATTCAAAGAGAAATATTAGGAGATCAAATAATAAAAGATATTCAAATAAAATTTTAAGTCATAAATTTTGAAAAAGATATTCAAATGAAATTTTAATTCATAAATTTTGAAAAAGATATTCTCTTTAATAAATTGCAAAAGGAAATATAGGAGAAAAAGATTTCAATTCATGCGAAAGAAATCTTATGATTCACATAGAAAAATCTCCTCTTTAGTAAAATACCAAGAAAAATTATAGGAGTACATAGAAGAGATTTTGATTAAAAAAAATATCGCAATTAAATCTAATAAACCAAGATCATGATTTTGATAAAACTTATTCAAATTCAGATCATTAAAATCATCAAAATCTCAATATTTCTTTCAAGAGATTCAAAATGGCATAAATAATTTTATTGATCTCTTAGTGAAAAATCGATAAGATACCGAAAAAGAAAATTTTCAAAAAATGCTTTCCTCCTTTTGTTTCAACTTATTAATTGATTTCATACATGCATGTTCTTTTTTTTCAAATCCATGCATCATTCATTAACACCAAAAAAGAACTTTCAAAAGATCACAAAAATTATCATACATAAGTTCAAAATATAAACTCGTTAAGCATGCTTTCAAGTCATCATTATATTTTCATTAAGATATATTTCTTTTTATGTGTTTAATTTTAAGTGATTGATTTCATATAAGCATGATCAAGTTTTTTTTTTTTTTGTATGAAAACAGACATCATAGTTTAAAATTGAAAAGGTCACGTTCATTATCGTAAAAATCGATAATCCATAAATTTCAAGAATCATCATGCATAAATTCGAAACATAAACTTATTAAGCATGATATTAAATCATTACTTCAAATCAAACATGATTTCATGAATCATAGAGCATCGTCAATCAAAATCAAAAAATAATATGAATCATCTTGTTGGCTGTACAAGCATTAGATTTATATCTAACATTCTATTGCATTATTAAAACATCAAGCATGATTTCATAAAGCATTTTTAATCAAAATCATTTTGTTTGTTTATCATAAAATATGTAATTTTTATTATTACTTTTAAAATCACTCGAAAGGTATGTTGAATCTCGAATTTTGAAGATGAAGTCAATTGTCATTTGTTATCTAATCTATATGTTGAGATAAGTGTGTAGGATTAACTACGATGAAAATAAGATATGCAGTAGGAGTTGCGCCGGAGTCAAGATAATGATCACGTTGGGAGTTCGTGAGTTCGACGGAAGTTCAAACAGTCGTTGGAGGTTCTACGGGAATAAATCCAAGAAGTCCATGAGCTTGCCAAAGAAGCTCGTCGGAACTCGCCAAGTGGATCGTCGCAAGTCCAGGAGTTTGCCGGAAGTCCGCAGGAGCATCACCGAGGGTTCATCGGATGATCGACGGAAGTTCGCCGGAAGCTCGCCAAAAGAAGCGATTGATGCAACAGAGCAAGTTGCAGTAAATGTCTTAGGAAATATCGTAGTTAGCATAATGATTAAGTTGGAAATGGGAGGTGATCCCATTAACTTAATCTTGGGGCAATTGGGCCATTGAAAAACCCAAATTGGGCCGAATGGATCAACCCATTCGGACCCTGATTTCTGCCAGGCGGTTGAACCGCCCAAGCCAGGTGGTGGCACCACCTGGGCTCAGTCTCCGAGAGAGACTAGGCGGTGCAACCGCCCTTGACAGGAGGTGGCACCGCCTGCGCTCGGTCTCCGAGCTCTAGCTGAGCGGTGCAACCGCCTTAGTCAAGCGGTGGCACCGCCTGAGCTCGGTCTCCGAGCTCTAGCTGAGCGGTGCAACCGCCTTAGTCAGGCGGTGGCACCACCTGAGCTCGGTCTTCGAGCTCTGGCAAGAGGTGCAACCACCCCTGACAGGAGGTGGCACCGCCCAAAGGCTCAATCTTCGAGCTCTGCCAGGCGGTGCAACCGCCAGATCTCGGAATTCCGGGAATTGACAGTTTTGAGCTCCAAATTCAAACTGGGTTGGGGCCAATAAATACCCCACCCTTTCAGCACTAAAAGGGCACTCAGAAACTACCAAAATTCTGATTTTACGTTGTGATTTTTAGAGCTCACAAGTGTTGTATGAGTTGAAAGTTCTTATTCCTCTTTTCTTCCAAGTTCTAATCTGTTGAGAGAGGAAAAGAAATTTTGTAAGGGTTGTCTCCTAAACCCGTCAAAAGGAGTGAAACTATAAAAGGGTGGTTGGCCTTCGCCTATTGAAGGAAGGCCTCTAGTTGACGTCGGTGACCTTGTCGGTGGAGGAAGCCAAAAGTGGAGTAGGTCAAGATTGACCGAACCACTCTAAATCTTGGTTTGCATTTACTTTGAGCATCTTATCTTTACTGCAAACCTCCTCAAAAGCTTACTGCCGTCTGCGTATATACGATCGTGTTTCAAGCTCTGCATTTTCCGAATCGGCGTTTGGACGTAAATCAGTTTTATCGTACGAACATCATATTTCAGTTTGCGCTTACATTTTAACTTTCATCATAATTGCAAACTACCTTCATAGATTTCCTTTAACTACATCTCGCTTGATTACAAGTTAAAGAGATTTACGAATCGGCTCTTCTACCAAAATCGTTTTTATCGTACGAACACTTTTTTAATCGTCGAAAGTTTTTCGCTGCACTAATTCACCCCCCCCCCCCCTCTTAGTGGGGGGTTAACAATTGGTATCAGAGCGGGGTTAACTCTCAAATGGATTAAAACCCTAGAGAGATGGCATACGCCGGAAACCAAGAGGGCCATTCTATTACACGTCCACCCATGTTCAATGGGACGGGCTACACCTATTGGAAGACCCGAATGAGGATCTTTCTTATTTCTATGGATTTTGAACTTTGGAATCTTGCCGAAAATGGATTTTCGAAGTCTTCTCTTCCAATGATCGATTGGAATGAATTGGAGAAGAAGGCTTTCGCTCTTAATGCAAAGGCTATTAATGCCTTATTTTGTGCATTTGATAAAAACGAGTTCAACCGTGTTTCGGTTTGTGAAACTGCATTTTATATTTGGCACACACTCGAAGTGACTCACGAAGGCACAAGTAGAGTGAAAGAGTCAAAAATCAATCTTTTGTTACATTCTTTCGAACTTTTCCGGATGAAACCGAATGAGACTATTGGCGACATGTTTACCCGTTTCACGGATGTCGTCAACGGTCTAAAAGGACTCGGAAAAAGTTTTTCGGATTTTGAGCTTGTAAATAAGATTCTAAGATCCCTTCCTAAGAGTTGGGATCCTAAAGTCACTGCTATTCAAGAGGCGAAAGATCTAAACAACTTCCCTCTTGAAGAACTAATCAGGTCATTAATGACCTACGAGATGACTTGCAAAGCTCATGAAGAGCAAGAAGACATCCTTCCAAAGAACAGGAAGGATATGACACTTAGAACTTCAGAAGACCACTTGAGAGAAAACTGAAGTGATGAGGACTGTGACGATGACTTGGCACTTCTAACAAGAAATTTTAAAAAATTCATTAAAAGAAACAAGTTTAAGAATGACACAAAAAATAAACTTGAACCCAAGAAGGACCAAGTTATTTGCTACGAGTGCAAAAAGCCGGAATGCTACATAAGTGATTGTCCCCAAGTCAAAAAGAGAACATCAAAGAAGAAGGCACTCAAAGCAACGTGGGATGACTCGAGCGCGTCCGAAGAAGAGGAGTCCAACACCGAGCAAGTTGCTCATTACGCCTTAATGGCCATCGGAGAGGAGGTAACGAATTTAATAGATGCAGATTTATCATTTGATGAATTATTAAATGTCTTCCATGACTTATTTGATGAATGCAAGATTATTAGTAGAAAATACAAATTGCTAAAAAAGGAGCATGATAGTCTTACTTGTAATTTCGATAAGTTAAAAACTGAATATCATGATAGTTTAGGTTCATGCATAAAATGCCATGATCTAGAAACTCTCCAAAAGGAAAACTTGCTACTTAGGGACACCTTGAAGAAATTCAAGGTTGGTAGCAAGTCCTTGAACATGATCCTTGCAAACAAGGGTCACGTTCTCAAAAGAAGTGGAATCGGATTTGTGAGACGTCCTCACCAAAATCCAACCACTTTCATGAAAGGCCTCATCTTACATGTTCGACACCAAAGCAAATGCAACTTTTGTTGCAAACTTGGACACAAAACGCATTATTGTCCATTCAAGAAAATTAGTCCGAACAAATTAATTTGGGTTCCTAAAGGAACCATGATAAATTCTATGTAAAATGATAAACAATGTAGATCTATTTTTGAGGCACCCAAAAGCAAATGGGTACCTAAAGAACATCCTTTGTTGTAGAAACCTATACCATTGCAAGCCAGGAGCAAGAGATGGTACCTTGATAGGGGATGCTCAAGGCATATGACCGGAGATCCATCTCAATTCTCTAAGCTCACTAGCATAGACGAAGACTATGTCACCTTCGGAGACAACAACATGGGTAAAATCATTGGCAAAGGAACCATAGGTAACAAATCCAACTTCTTTATCGAAGATGTTTTGTTAGTTGATGGTTTAAAACATAACCTCTTGAGCATTAGTCAATTATGTGATAAAGGATATATTGTCAGATTCGAATCTAATGCTTGCATTATTGAAAATCCACACAAAAGCACATCTATGATTGTATTAAAACAAAATAATGTATACACTATTGACATCAATGATTTGTGTAATGAAATGTGTTTTTCGGTTTTGAATGAGGATGCTTGGCTATGGCATAGAAGATTAGGACATGCTAGCATGAAACTAATCACTCAAATATCATCTAAAGAACTTGTAAGAGGAATTCCTCATATCAAGTTCATCAAAGATAATGTATGTGATGCTTGCCAATTAGGTAAACAAATTAAGGGTAGTTTTAAATCTAAGAATCAAATAAGCACCTCTAGGCCTTTACAATTGATCCATATGGACTTGTTCGGACCAATCTCTACATCAAGCCAAGGAGGTAGCAAATACGCCTTCGTCATTGTGGATGACTATAGCAGATACACATGGACTTACTTCTTAAACCAGAAAAATGAATGCTTTAGATATTTTACCATGTTTTGTAAACTTGTTCAAAATGAGAAGGGTTCTATGATTTTGTCAATTAGAAGTGATCACGATGGTGAATTTCAAAACCATGATTTCCAAAAATTTTGTGAACTCAATGGATACAACCATAATTTCTCTACTCCAAGAAATCCTCAACAAAATGGAGTAGTAGACAGAAAAAATCAAAATTTACAAGAAATGGCAAGAACCATGTTGAATGAACATAGCCTACCCAAATACTTTTGGGCCGAAGCCGTAAACACTGCATGCTATATTTTGAATAGAGTTCTAGTAAGACCCTTACTCACCAAAACTCCCTATGAGTTATGGAACAACAAAAAACCCAATGTTTCATATTTTAAAGTCTTTGGGTGTAAGTGTTTTATCTTGAATGAAAAAGATAACTTAGGAAAATTTGATGCTAAATCCGATGAAGGAATCTTTCTTGGTTATTCTTCGGTTTCTAAAGCTTTTCGTATCTTCAATAAAAAGAACTTTAATTATTGAAGAATCCATTCATGTTGTTTTCAATGAGATTTCCGAAATCAGGAAAAACGATTTTGATGATTATGTTAATTTTGATTCCTTGAATTTAAATGAAACCCCGTCTCCAACTAGCAACTTGGATGCATCCACTTCTAAAACATCCTTACCCAAGGATTGGAAGTATGTAGATGCTCATCCTAAGGAGCTAATCTTAGGAGACACATCAAAAGGGGTTCAAACACGTTCTTCTCTTAAAAATTTTGGTGCCAACGCCGCTTTTCTCTCCCAAATTGAACCCAAATGTGTTGACAAAGCCATGAAAGATGATTCATGGATTATCGCAATGCAAGATGAATTAAATCAATTTGAGAGAAATGAGGTGTGGAAGCTTGTTCCTAGGCCAACTAACCATTTAGTTATTGGTACTAAATGGGTTTTTAGAAACAAGCAAGATGAATATGGTATCGTGGTTAGAAACAAGGCTAGATTAGTGGCCAAAGGTTTCAACCAAGAAGAAGGTATCGATTACGAAGAAACCTTCGCTCTTGTGGCTCGATTAGAAGCCATAAGGATGCTCCTTGCCTACGCTAGTAGTAATAATTTTAAGTTGTTTCAAATGGATGTTAAAAGCGCTTTTCTTAATGGATTTATTTCCGAAGAAGTCTATGTTGAACAACCTCCTGGATTTGAAAATAATAGCCTCCCTAATCATGTGTTTAGATTAACTAAAGCTCTCTATGGTTTAAAACAAGCTCCGAGGGCTTGGTATGAGAGACTTAGTTCTTTTCTTATTGAAAATAATTTCACAAAAGGCAAGGTTGATACTACATTGTTCTTCAAGAATTTTGAAAATAATTTTCTCATTGTTCAGATTTATGTTGATGATATTATCTTTGGTTCTATGAATGAATCTCTTTGTGAATCTTTTACTAAAACTACGAGTCTTGAATTCGAAATGAGTTTAATGGGAGAATTAACATTCTTCTTAGGCTTACAAATCAAACAACTAAGCAATGGCATCTTTATTAGTCAAACTAAAAATGCTATGAATTTGCTGAAAAAGTTTAATATGAATAGCTCAAAAGCTATTAACACTCCTATGAGCACCTCCACTAAGTTAGAAATTGATGAAAGTTGAGAAAGCTTCGATTAAAAAACTTATAGGGGCATGATAGGAAGTTTACTTTACCTCACTACAACTAGACCAGATATCATGTTCAGTGTAGGACTTTGTGCTAGATTTCAATCAAACCCTAAGATATCTCATCTCAAAGCAGTTAAAAGAATACTTAGATATCTTAATGGTACCACAAATCTAGGATCATGGTACCCAAAATCAGAGAATCTTGAGTTAATTGCTTATGCTGATGCGGACTTTGCTGGCTGTAGACTAGATAGAAAAAGCACATCAAGAACATGTCAATTTTTAGGACATGCCCTTGTTTCCTAGTCATCTAAGAAACAAAACTCGGTTGCACTATCAACAACCGAAGCTGAATATATTGCAACAAGTGCATGCTGTGCACAAGTTGTATAGATGAAAAACACCTTAGAAGATTATAAAGTTCATCTTAAAATTATTCTCATTAAATGTGATAACACAAGTGCAATATGCTTAACGAAGAATCCTATACAACACTCAAGAACAAAACATATTGATATTAGACATCACTTTATACGAGATTATGTTACTAATTATGATGTAATCATAGAGTTCATTGATACTAAACATCAACTAGCTGATATTTTTACGAAACCTCTAAGTGAAGAACAATTTGATTTTATAAGAAGAGAATTAGGAATGTTGATGTGTCCGAATACATAAACTAGTTAAAATTATTTTTCGGACTTTATTGAATGATCAAATCACTTGATTGCCATTACATGCCTAAATAACATGCTAGAAATTATGTGTTGAATACAAAAATTTCTATAACAATAAGCATGTTTTGTCTTCATGATTGTATTTGAAAATATATAGCATAGTCTTGTCCGAATGCATAAAAGTGTTAATTTCATTTTCGGATTCGCTTAACAATTGGTATCCTAACAATCGGATTTTCTCATACACTTATAAAAAATATTTTTCTAAAATGGATTTGATTAAATGATTCCTGATTATAAATTCCATCTTGAAATATGGATGATAGTGTTTTTACTTGCAAAGATTTATTTCATATACATATCTTGATCCTTGTAAAAATGAAGCATGATTTAATCTCTCATCGATTTTAACTTCACTCAAAGTAAAATCACAAATAGCCTTCCTCCTTCATGCAAAAAGATTATAACAAATAAAAAGGAAGAAGTATTCAAAGCAATCTACATATCATGCTTTCCTTTATATGCTTGTATAATTGATTTCCTAACACTTACTATTGGAAAATAACATGAACCTAGTAAAGGCATGAACAACTATCACACTTATGCTCAAAATTTGCTTATATTATTCTCCTGGTA
Organism: Musa acuminata AAA Group; assembly: GCF_036884655.1. NCBI lineage: Eukaryota > Viridiplantae > Streptophyta > Magnoliopsida > Zingiberales > Musaceae > Musa > Musa acuminata. The sequence continues at coordinate 29,478,007 of NC_088332.1, read as the reverse complement.
TCACAATTACCACACTTTTTGTTGATGACAAAGGGGGAGAAATATATGAGTATTAATGTCATGCTTGCATCACCAAGAGATATATGAATTGATGCTATGATTGCTATAATTTGCATTATGCCTTGTTTGTATTATGTAATGATATCAAAATCTTACTTCGCAGTTTTACATGTTGATATCTTACAATATGATGAATTGCTACTATTACCAACATTCAAACTTGTTATGTAAAATTTGAAAATGAATGTCAAGCCTTGACATCATCTTCAGAGAGAAACATCATGAAGGGAATCATGATGGGAGTATTGATAAGTTTAAATGATTTTAACTTATCAATATGCTCTTGAATTCAAAGGTTTTGAATTCAAGAATGACTTATCTCAAGTATGGCATATAGATAGGGGGAGTTAAGATTAACTCCATTATCAATTGATTGTCATCATCAAAAAGGGGGAGATTGTTGAATCTCAGATTTTGATGATGAAGTCAATTGTCATTTGTTATCTAATCTATATGTTGAGATAAGTGTGCAGGATTAACTACGATGAAAATAAGATATGCAGTAGGAGTTGCGCCGGAGTCAAGACAATAATCACGTTGGGAGTTCGAGAGTTCGACGGAAGTTCGGACAGTCGTCGGAGGTTCTGCGGGAACAAATCCGAGAAGTCCATGAGCTTGCCAAAGAAGCTCGTCGGAACTCGCCAAGTGGATAGTCGCTAGTCCAGGAGTTTGCCGGAAGTCCGCAAGAGCATCACCGAGGGTTCAACGGATGATCGACGGAAGTTTGCTGGAAGCTCGCGGGAAGAAGCGATTGACGCATCGGAGCAAGTTGCAGTAAGTGTCTTAGGAAATATCGTAGTTAGCACAATGATTAAGTTGGAAATGGGAGGTGATCCCATTAACTTAATCTTGAGGTAATTGGGCCCCTAAAAAACCCAAATTGGGCCGAATGGATCAACTTATTCGGACCCTGATTTCTGCCAGGCGATTGAACTGCCCAAGCCAGGCGGTGGCACCGCCTGGGCTCAGTCTCCGAGCGAGACTGGGTGGTGCAACCGCCCTTGACAGGAGGTGGCACCGCTTGGGCTCGGTCTCCGAACTCTGGCTGAGCGGTGCAACCGCCTCAATCAAGCGGTGGCACCGCTTGAGCTCGGTCTTCGAGCTTTGGCAGGAGGTACAACCGCCCTTGACAGGAGGTGGCACCGCCCAGAGGCTCAGTCTTCGAGCTCTGCCAGGCGGTGCAACCGCCTCAGTCAGGCGGTGCAACCGCCAGATCTTGAAATTTCGGGAATTGACAGTTTTGAGCTCCAAATTCAAACTGGGTTGGGGCCTATAAATACCCCACCCTTTCAGCACTGAAAGGGCACCCAAAAACCATCGAAATTCTGATTTTACGTTGTAATTTTTAGAGCTCAAAAGTGTTGTATGAGTTGAAAGTTCTTCTTCCTCTTTTCTTCCAAGTTCTAATCTGTTAAGAGAGGAAAGGAAATTCTGTAAGGGTTGTCTCCTAAGCCCGTCAAAAGGAGTAAAACTGTAAAAGGGTGGTTGGCCTTCGCCTATTGAAGGAAGGCCTCTAGTTGACGTTGGTGACCTCGTCGGTGGAGGAAGCCAAAAGTGGAGTAGGTCAAGATTGACCAAACCACTCTAAATCTCGGTTTGCATTTACTTTGAGCATCTTATCTTTACCGCAAACCTCCTCAAAAGCTTACTGCCTTCTGCGCATATACGATCGTGTTTCAAGCTCTGCATTTTTCGAATCGGCGTTTGGACGTAAATCAGTTTTATCGTACGAATATCATATTTCAGTTTGCGCTTACATTTTAACTTTCATCATAACTACAAACTGCCTTCATAGATTTCCTTTAACTACATCTCGCTTGATTACAAGTTAAAGAGATTTACGAATCAGCTCTTCTACCAAAATCGTTTTTATCGAACGAACACTTTTTTAATCGTCGAAAGTTTTCCACTGCACTAATTCACCCCCTCCTCTTAGTGCTCTTGATCCTAACAAGGTAAGCATGATCCAATTTTATTTTTACATTTTTATTAAACATGCAATTCAAAAAAAATATAATTTTTCTAAACTAATTTAAGAACAACTCATGAAAAGCATTATGTAATTTTGAAATAAATTAAAGGAGTTTTGTTTAAGTTGTTTACCTCATTGTCGAATGTCGTTAAGGCATAGTTTGCCACCTTGCCTTTGCTGATTTTCTTCTTATCTTCGGATGAGCTCAATTCATCCAAAGTCGTCTTCTTCTTCTTTTTAAGTTCATTTTTAATTTTTAATTTTTGTTTTAAAAATTTCATGAGGAGTTCAAGTTCACCATCACTTGAGCTTATGCTCAAGTGCTCTTCAATTGTTCTAAGTCCGAAATCCTTCCTGTTCTTTGAAAGGTGGTTCTTAGGTTCTTTACGTACATTGCACATTATTTCGTAGGTCATCAAATACCCTATAAGTTCTTCAATTAAAAAATGGTTCAAGTTCTTTAATTCTTGTATTGCCGTTATTTTCGATTCCTAATTTTTAGAAAGCGATCGTAAAATCTTGTTAATGAGTTCAAAATCCGAAAAACTTCTATCAAGTGCTTTTAAACCATTGACGACATCCGTAAAACGGGTGTACATGTCTCCAATGGTTTTGCTTGATTTCATATGAAATACTTAAAAATCATGCATTAAAAGATTGACTTTATAATCTTTTACTCTACTCGTGCCTTCGTGTGTGATTTCGAGAGTGTGTCATATTTTGAAAGTTATTTCACAAGTAGAAACCCGATTAAACTTAGTTTTATCTAAAGCGCAAAATAGAGTATTCATAGCTCTAGCATTTAAAGAAAAAGTCTTCTTCTCCAAATCATTCCAATGGTCTATTGGAAGAGAAGACCTTCGAAAATTGCTTTCAATAATATTCCATAAATTCAAATCCAATGAAAGTAAGAAAACTCTCATTCGAGTTTTCCAATATGTGTAGTCCGTCCCATTGAACAAGGGAAGATGAATAAGAGAGTGAACCTCATGAAAGCCGAAAAGAGCATTTCTCTAGGGTGTTAAACTAAATGAGAAATATGAGGCTCTGATATCAATTATTAGGAAAAGAATTGGCACTAAGAGGGGGGGTGAATTAGTGCAGCGATAAAATATGTCGGTTTTAAAAAATTATTTTGTACGATAAAAATCAATTTCAGAAACTTAACTTGAAACACGTGTTCATAAATGTATTAAAGGCAGTAAGCTAAGTAAAATGGTTTGCAATAAAGTAAATGGCAACAATAGAAATGCAAACCAGAGAACACGCCAATTTTATAATGGTTCGGTCGTCGTGACCTACATCCACTCCGTCGATTCCTCTTCCGTCGAGGCCACCGGCATCCACTATCAGTCTTCCTTTAATAGGCGAAGACCAACCACCTTTTACACCCCTCTTCTCCTTTTTACAGGTTTAGGAGATAACCTTTACAAGCACACACACTCCTCCTAAACAAGGCTTAGACTAGAGGAGGGGATTTCTCAAGTGATTCCAATAGCGTTTCTTCACTTTTAAACTCTCTATGCTTGTATATCATAACTAGGGATGAGAGGGGTATTTATAGGCCTCAAGTCGATTCAAACTTGGAACCTAAAAACATTTTATCTCGGGTTTTCTGGGTTCGGGTAGTACCACCACCTATGTTGGGCGATACCACCGCCAGTGTCAGTCTGACACTAACATTGCACTGGGCGATACCACCGCTAAGTCTAGCGGTACCACCACCTGGCACTGGGCCATTAGGCAGTACCACCACCCAGACTGGTGGTACCATCGCCTGACATAGTCTCAAAGATTGTGCCACGACGGTGCCATCTCTTGGGTCACTGTTTGGACGTTTCATTGGGCCCAACACAGTCCTTACATGGGCCCAACTGGCCCATAATTAGGTTGGCCTAAATCCAATCCCAATTATGCACTAACTATGAAATCTAAGGTATACTTAAGCTAAACAAGTCCCTAGGTCTTGGTTTCTTCTGGCAAGTTCCAACGAACTTCTGATGATCTCCCGACAATATTCCAACGGACTTCTGGCAAGCTCCTAGACTTTCGGCATTTCATTGGTCTATCGACGTTTCGTTCGATTCATCGGCATATAGTCCTCTCATACGGCCTATTGCCCAATAGCCAGTTGACTCCGCAACTCCGATATCCTTGGCTCAATATCCGCTCTTCTTGGCTCGATGCCCGAATCCATGTCTCGAAGCCTTCTATCGATACGTCGACCGATCCTCCAGCCCAACATCCAATCTTCTGACATGTTTTCCTCCGACCCAACATGATTCTTCCTGCTTTAATTGTCTTATCCTGATCAAAGCATCCTGCGTCACTCAAAATGCAGATCAAATCATAAATACTATCAATTGGTTTCATTATCAAAATATGAGATTCAACACTAATATCCCAGAGACCGTATACCGGGCATGGTGCTGTCAAACTCATATGGTTTCTACTCGAGTCTGCTAGTCATAGGTGCCCAGCAAGCCAATCACGTGAGTGATGGCACGTGTGACTCGATACAGAATCTTTTTGCTTATTATATTTTGGCGTATATCACTTTATAACTATTGCATAAATGCATATATATATTGTGATGTCCTTGGATTTGTGTAATGGGAATCGGATCGTGATGAGTTCACGATAATGAAATCGATTCACCTTTAAACACATATCCTAAATAATCCTGCTCATAGGTTACTAGAGAGGGACATCGTGATAACCGGACAGACTGGTATGCTGTATACCTATCCATATGATAGATGCAGCTGGTCTCATAGCTGCTCGTGTAGGGACACTAGGGATATAGTACAGGTGCTCATTGGAGAATGAGTTCACTGATTGATCCGCTTACGGAATGCTGGATGGTTGATGATGCCTTATTGTCAAACAGCGATTCCGTAGTCCTAGTGGTATATCTGGTCCTTAGACTTGAGACACCAAGGATGTCCTGTATGAGTGCTTCACTCTTTGATACCAGACTTATAGGTTTGGCTATCCCAGATCTAGTACAGTTGGTCATTGGGACTGGTAGTCGACCTTACGAGGGCTAATGAGTGTCGATAGAGGATCATCCACTCTCGGCGTCATGAGAGGAATATCTCATGTGTTCTTGCTCAGACAAATCCCTAGCCAGGGTCATTCGGGTTGAGAGAGAAAGAGTTCTTCGGGAGAATCCGATTAGAGCGAGACTCGAGTAGAAACCGTATGGGTCTGACAACACCATGCTCGATATACGGTCTCTGGGATATTAGATGGATAAGGGACTATAGGTACACGGTAATTGAGGACAGACAGGTCCAATGGATTGGATTCCCCTGTATCGTCTGGGGACTATGGCGTAGTGGCCTAGTACGTCCGTAGTCGATGAGTCGAGTGAATTATTACAGAGATAATAATTTATTGAGTTAGAAAGAGTTCTGACGGGTATGACTCACGACCAGCTCGATATTGGGCCTAGAGGGTCACACACATATGGTAGGTATTGCGATGAGTAGAGGTTCGGATATGAGATATCCAACGGAGCCCTTGTCTTATTGGATGCAGATCCAATACCCACTAGGGGAGGACCCATTAGGGTTTGATAGGGGACCTCTATAAATAGGAGGGATTCAGAGCCTCATAGGCTAGAGTCTTTGCTTGCCTTTCCTATTCTCCTCTCCCTCCGCACCTCAGACTAGGCCTGGAGATTTGAGGAGCGTCGTTGCAACCCTGCTGTGTGGATCACCGCTAGAGAGGAGGACGCTTGACCTCCTTCACCCTCTCCTAAGGATCTGTAAGGAAATAGGGATATACGATCTCCCTAGGTAACACAATCTACTCTATACGCAGTTTTAAGTTTCGCGGATTTTGCGCACCAATCTTCGCATGACGACGAACATCTCTTTGGGAATCGGGGACTTTATTTTCTAGTTCTTCCGCTGCGCATATGATGTCGCCCCCAAGATTTCCCAACAGTGGTATCAGAGCCAGGTTGTTCGTGCGAATGATTGGTTTTGAACTGCGTGTGTTGTGTTTAGGAAGAATTTTGACGTCAAAATCGTTGACGCAAAAACAAGGAAGGGCAGCAATAGTTGCTGCCCTCGATCTGCGTGCATGCAGCGCAGCCGAAGGCGGGTAGCACAGGGGTTGCGTCTGCAGCAGCCGGCCGATGGCTTTCTTGCAGCAGGCTTGCGTCCGGCGAGACTAGCAGCCCGCGGGCAGAGGCGCCTGTGGCCGCTTCTCCCGCGGGGTGAGGCGCCGCAAGGTAGCGGCGCCTACCTCCGCTGCTCCCGCGGGCGAAACCCCCCCGCAGGGGCGACCGCCCATCGAGACAGCACCGCCTGCGAGCGATGCCCTGCCGGCAAAACCGCCCGCGGAGGCGGCGACGCCCGTAGGGGCGCCAACCTGCAAGGGCAGCACCGCCCGCTAGGGCGCCCACCCGCAGCGACAGCGCCGCCAGCGGGCGTTCCGCCTGCAAATGAGGGCAGCGCCCTCGCCCCGCCGCACAGGCCGCAGCCAGCAGGGTGGCGGTGGCGGCAGCAAAGGGGAGTAGGGCATTAGGGTTTTCTGGGCAAAAGATAGTTTTGCCCCTCGAATTTAAGAAATTCCATTTTCTGCCTTTTGTCCAAATTACGAAAATACCCCTATGAATTCATAAATTCCCTATATGTCCCTGATTTCAGAAAATATTAATTAATTAAAAAGTTTAGTTGATTATTATTTTTATTATTATCTAGTAGTCCTACATGAAGATGATTATTTATACATGTGATGTATGATGTGTGGATGGATGATCATGGACCGTGTGATGTGTGTACTTGTGATTATTATTATTGAGGTTTGCGAGCCTCCATTATATTTCTCGTTTATTGTCGGGCCTACGTGCCTATGATTAAGTTGTAATCACATGAGGAGGCGCAGCGGGAGCATGGATGCGATAGCGGGACCCACGAGACGGACGATCGTGATGTATGAAGATGCATCAAGATGTCAACGGAACCGACGAGGACGAGATGGACGATCACAGGGTATGGAGATGCACCGTTGTACACATAGATCTTGATGTGAGTGATTAGGCCTACTGGCTCGGGCCTAATCATATTAGGTTGTGGTCCATGATCATCTGGTGTAATTGCTTATACACATACTAGATATGTATATATATTTGCATGCGATGTAGATATATATTAAATATGTATATGTGTGACATGTCATATTAGGAGACCAAATCATAGAAACATCTCTCGATAATATTAAGTCGGTAAACGTGAGGCAATTAGATTGACCCACGTGGCCTTCCATCGTTATACGTAGGAACCGATTCTCGGTATAGGTTGAGTTGGTCGTGTCACGCCCCTCAAAATATCCATGATTTTTAAAATTTTCGTCACAGACCAAATCCAGGATCCAAACTAACGTTTGAGGACACTGAAAAACATTCAATCAAATTCACATCCATAAAACCTGTGCAGTTTATAATCATATATCACATCACTCGATAATTCACATTTATGGCAACCCAAGCCAACTTGACAAACATGAACAACATTTATAAATCCACAAGCTAAATAAATTATACAATCAGAACTCCAACTATTCACCACAAGTTCATATCGTCATAAATTAGACTTAACATTCCGAAATTCCAAATAAGAGAGATCTTCTAACACTTTTACACAGTATATCCATTTCGATCATCAGAACAATTCATTACATACAAAATATGCTTATACAACAATAGCATAACAACCAACAGGACTTGCCCATAATTCTGAATAGCTATCCACTGCCTCAGCCCAAATCAAACATCTCGAAGAGTGACAAGCTGACCTGAAAGGTTTATATAACAACGGAGTGAGCCAAAAACGGCTCAGCAAGTGACAAAGCATATTCAGAACAAAAGGAACGGTTTGAAACGAGTAAGGTATCATAATGCAAGGCAGAATACCAGAATTCTCAAGGATACCATCTCAATAGATACCAAATCATACGTATCATGTCATTCATAACATATTTGATCCATAACGAATGAAGCATAGAGTAATTGGAACATATCAATGGCAAATAGGACATTTCAGAACAAATCAGCTCATAGCAAATGGAGCACAGAGTAATTTGGAGCATATCAATGGTAGATAGGACATTTCAGAACATATCTGTTCATAGCAAATGGAGCACAGAGTAATTGGAGCATATCAATGGCAAATAGGACATATAAGAACATATCAGTTCATAGCAAATGGAGCACAGCGTAATTGGAGCATATCAGAAGCAAAGGAAACATATCAAGCTTATCAATGGCATATAAAATGTTCCGAAGCATATCAACGGCATATGGAACATTTCGAAACAAAATCATCAGGGAATGAAGCCTTTCAGAGCATATCGGTACACATATCGTACAAGAGCTCAAACGTCGTCCTTGACGTTGCAATCATATCAATCTTATCCAGAGTATGAACAGAAACAAACTCACCAAAACTCTGGATGTCATATCAAACACATAGAGGGTGTAGTGGGATCTCAGTCAGAATGTGATTCATCCATTTCTGAATGACCACCTGACAAAAGTCTCCCACGTCTGGGAGCTCTATCCACCCACGTCTAGGTGAAGTCAAAGGGGCCGGCAGAGCATCGCAGGCTCTAAGCAATATCCCACAAAGCGGGACCCCACAAAGCGGGCAAATAAGCGCATACCAGAATATCCCACAAAGCGGGACCCCACAAAGCGGGCAAATCAGCGCATACCCTTTACCATTTCTGGCAAAGGTCCAGACAATCCCACAAACACCAGAGTACAAAAGGGCAGTACGAACAATAAATAGCATATATCGGAAGCACACGCGGAACAACAAACGTACATGTGCCTTTACGAGTCAAATATGATGCAAGGAACAAATCTCTCACAAATGTATTCAGATTTGGAAACGAAATGAAAGCAAGAGCATTCAAGGATTCCAAACAATCATATATAGCTCAATTCAAATAAGAAGGTTAGATAAATTCAATGTCAAAATGAATGAACTGGAATAGGCACATATCGGGAGCAAATGCGGAACAAAGGAATATACATGTGCCTATATGGGTCAATACGATATAGCATAAACGTTCCACAATGGTTTTCAAGAATGCAATAATTTTAAGGACAAGAGTATACAAGAACTCAAAGCAGTAATATAAAGCTCAATTGAATAAGAAAGCTAAAGGATATCAACTTCCAAGGGAATGAAACCAGAATATGAGAAATCGACCAAAGCTCGATTTCTGGCAGAATACAAGAGGCACATTGAACAAATGATTCAAACTATCAATCGTGCTCCAATTTACTCAGAAATAATCATTGGATAATACTTTCAGATAAGACAGGCTTCATAGGAATTGAACTGTCCAACAGAGAGAGTTACAAATAATTTGGTAAGCAAGTGTCGTAGAACAAAATCTCTGTTGGCAGAATTCATAATGTCAGATTCAATAGATAACTGGGCAGGTGTTTGGATTCCAAATCTTTCAATCCATATATCCAAGAAAGGTCTACGAGTCTAGTTTCCAATGAAATCAGTTTTGAACAAATCAGAGTTTCCAACAAAGACTTATAGGTAGCTCGGTATCAAAAGGTCAGAATCTCAAAAGTTGCACAGATTCGAATCGTTACGTTTAAACAGGAGATATAACAAATGCAAGGCTAGAACAATTCAAAGTTCCTCATATTCAAAGCAAATGTAGAGATAAAAATGGTAGTGAGGAAGATTAGGATACTTGCAATAAGACATATCAGAGCAATTATAGGAGAAACGATCAGGGAACTTGCAATAGAAAGGATCGAAACAAGTGGGAAACTTGCCTTTCAAAGATTTCGATCCGAAGATCCAAAGAAGGTGCCAGCCCAAATCCTTCTACTTTTCCTCCGTGTCCTCTCTCTGTTTCGTTTTGTGCTCCCGTTTTCTTCCTTTCTTCGCAACTACACCACGAGTCGAACATCGAGGCACAGTCACCTGCTCTCTCTTACTCTCATTCCTTCTTTTTCTTTCCCAAACGCAGCTGCCACAGCCGCCGCCGCTGCCACAATCGCAACTGCGGTCACAACCGCAGCCCCCTTCCACTGCACTATTTCCTTCTTCCCTTCTCTCGTTCCTACTCTTTCTCTTTCCCAAAAGCAGCTACTGCAGCTACTGCAGCCACCACCACTGCCGCAGCTACCGCAGCCAACGTCGCAGCCGCAGCCGGAGTCGCAGCCACGGCCGCAGCCACCACACTCGCAGCCTCTTCTTCCTCCCCTGCTCTATTTCCTCCTCCTCTTCTAGCTGCAGCTACCACTGCCGCAGCTGCCACCCCTTCTCCTCTTCCTCTCTTCTTCCTCTCCTTCCCTTTCTCTTCTTCTTCCTTTCCTTCTCTTCTTTCCCAGCCACAGCTGCAGCTGCCATCGCCGCAGCCGCAGCCCCTTCTCCTCTTCCTCTCTTCTTCCTCTCCTTCCCTTCCAGCTGCAGCTGCCACCGCCGTAGCCGCAGCTCCTCCTTTCCTTTCTCTTCTTCCTCTCCTTCCTTTCTTCTTCTTCTCTTCTTCTTCTTCCTCCCCTTCTTCTCCCCGACGTCACACACACCCTCTCCTCTGTTTCCTCTGCAGGAAACAGAGGTATCACAACCTCTTCTCCTGCTTCCTCTTCCTCTTCTCTTCCTTCTTCTTCTTCTTCTCCTCTTCGAACGCCCCACCTCTCCTCTGTTTCCACCTGCAGGAAACAGAGGTGCTGCAGCCCTAGCTGCTGCCACCTCTCGCTCCTCTCCCTCTTCTTCTCCTTCTTTTCTTCTCCTCTTCCCTTTTCCTCCCCAACCCCACACACCTCCTCGCTACAGCCTTGCCGCAGCTATCATCCTCTCTTCTTCTTCTTCTTCTTCTTCTTCTTCTTCTGCTTCTTCTTCTTCTTCTTCTCTTCTCCTCACGCCCCACCGCTCTCTCAGTTTCTGGAAAGAAACAGAGTGCGTGGGAGGCGGTGGGATAATACCGAATTTTCGGTTTTTCCTTTTCTTTTTTTTTTTCTTTTTGCAACTTAGCAGTTTAGTCCTTGTAATTTCTATATTTACATATAGGTCCCCCAATTTACATATAAATCCTTATTAATACATTTTTAAAAGTGGGGGATATTACAGGTCGAGTCCCTCGAGACTCACCTATATCACGATTCGCTATCTTGCTTACGACATAGAGATGTCACCGGTGACCTGAGGGCATGGTATGCTTGGTCGAGTATCTCGAGGGTATATCATCAAATCAGACTCATCTTGTAACGAAGGTGTTGACTTAACCGAGCATCATGGTTGGTCGAGTCCCTCGAGGCTATGGTGATTCGGAGGCCGAATAGGACGGGAATCACAAGGAGTTGTGATCGGCAAGAGTTGCCTACCTTTTAGGCTTAGTGTGATTGGTCGAGTCCCTCGAGGTTATACTAAAACGCTGATTGGATCTTGATCCCCACTAGAAGTCTGCCGGAGGCTTCCGTTTCACGTGCTGAGGGTGTCGCATGACTCGTTAGTAAAATAGTGGGAGCATATTAAGATAGAAGTCCATATCTTGATAGTTTATTTCTTGCAAAATCTGCATGTTATTCATTTCTGCTGCATCTTTATTTTCAGAAAATGTCGCTTTCAAATCCCTTACGTGGCATACTTGATGTCAACCGCCTCACTAGTCCAAATTTTACGGATTGGCTCCGTAACTTGAGAATTGTTCTCACAGCGGAGAAAATCGTGTACGTCCTTGATACAGTGATGCCTACGCCCGAAGAAGGGGCAAACGAGGATGAGATCGCTCTCTAAGTGAAGTACATTGATGACTCCACTCTTGCTCAGTGCTATATGTTGGGCTCTATGACTCCTGAGTTACAGAGACAAAATGAAAAGATGGATGCCAGATCTATTCTCCTACATGTCCACAAATTGTTTGAGGAATAGGGAAGGACTCAGCGATATGAGATATCTAAGAGCCTCTTCCGCGCTAGGATGACTAAGGGGACACCGGTTCAGAACCATGTCCTAAAGATGATTGAGTGGATAGAGAAACTCACAGGTCTAGGAATGGTCCTAGAGGATAACTTGTGTGTGGACATTGTGCTTCAGTCCCTACCAGATTTCTTTTAACAGTTCATAATGAATTTTAATATGAACAAGCTTGAGGTGACTCTCCCAGAGCTCCTCAATATGTTGAGGGAGGTAGAGAGTACTATTAAGAAAAAGAAGCCAGTTCTCTATACTGGTGAGACTAGAAAGAAAAGGAAAGTAGAAAGGTCCCTTAAGAAGGGAAAGGGCAAGGGCAAACCAGGTAAAGCAAAGGTTGCTAAGAAAGACCCAGCAAAGGACAAAGGCCAGTGCTTCCACTGTGGTAAAGATGGGCACTGGAAGAGGAACTACAAAGAGTACCTTGCAGAAAGGGCGAAATAGAAGCTTGGAGAAGCTTCAGGTACATTCATGATCAATCTCCAATTGGCAGATTTTTGTGATAGTGCATTGGTATTGGATACCAGTATTGCTTATTACATCTACAATTTATTGTAAATTCTAGCAAAGCCAAGGGGAGATTGACGAGAGGAATATTGCATAAAGGTTTGTTTATGCAAGGCACTACTCCACATATCATGAATGTAAGTGTCTAAGAGGAAACGAGATGAGGTGAACAGTGCATACCTATGGCATTGTAGGCTAGGTCATATCCATGAGGGAATGATTCAAAAGTTGCTAAATGATGGATATCTAGATCCATTCGACTATATGTCATATGCAACTTGCGAGCCTTGCCTTCGTGAAAAATTGACCAACTCTCCATTTAGTGGAATTGGAGAGAGAGCCACTGAGTTGTTGGAACTCATACATAGTGATGTATGTGGACCCATGTCAACTCATGCCATTGGAGGTTACTCCTACTTCATTACATTTACTGATGATTTCTCAAGGTATGGATATGTGGTACTTAATGAAGTACAAGTCCGAGGCCTTTGAGAAATTTAGAGAGTATAAGAATGAGGTGGAGAACCAGACTGGAAAGAGTATCAAAACTCTTCGATCAGATCGAGGAGGTGAGTACTTAAGTACAGAGTTTACTCAGTTCCTCAAGGACCATGGGATATTATCCCAATGGACACCTCCTTATACACCTCAGCTCAATGGTGTCTCTGAAAGGAGAAATCGTACGCTATTAGATATGGTACGGTCCATGATGAGTTTCGCTGACCTACCTATCTTATTCTAGGGATATGCCCTAGAGATCGCAGCTTACCTTCTGAACAGAGTTCCAACTAAGTCGGTAGTGTCTACACCATATGAGATATGGAAAGGGAAGAAGCCTGATCTTAAGGTTGTTAAGATTTGGGGCTGCCCTACCCACGTTAAAAGACACAACCCCGATAAGTTAGAATCAAGGACAGAGCGATACAAATTTGTGGGATACCCCAAGGAAACTTGTGGGTATTATTTCTATCATCTCGATGACCAAAAGGTCTTTGTTGCTAAGAGAGTAGTGTTCCTTGAGAAGGAACACATTCTTGGCGGAGACAGTGGGAGAATGATAGAGTTGAGCAAGGTTGGAGAACCAAGCTCAAGCACCACTCTACAGCCCGAGTCTGTTCAGGTACCTAATACACAAGTTTCAACTTTACGCAGGTCTGATAGAGTATCCCATCCTCCTGAGAGATATCTGGGACATATTAGAGGAGAGGATGTTGAGGATATTGATCCTCAAACCTACGAGGAGGCTATTATGAGTATAGACTTCGGGAAGTGGCAAGAAGCCATGAATTCTGAGATGGATTCTATGTACTCCAATAAGGTTTGGAACCTAGTTGATGCGCCCGAAGGTATTGTACCCATCGGTTGCAAGTGGATCTTTAAGAAAAAGATCGGAGTAGATGGAAAGGTAGAGACCTATAAAGCAAGGCTAGTGGCTAAGGGGTATCGTCAAAGGCAAGGTGTTAACTACGACGAAACCTTCTCACCCGTAGCAATGCTAAAATCCATCAGAATTCTATTGGCTATTGCAGCACACTATGATTATGAGATATGGCAGATGGATGTGAAAACTATATTTCTCAATGGGAACCTCGAGGAGGAGGTGTATATGATGCAACCTGAGGGATTCGTGTCCAAGAACTACCCAGATAAGGTGTGTAGGTTGCTTAGATCCATTTATGGACTAAAGCAAGCTTCCCGAAGTTGGAACATTAGATTTGATGAGGCAATCAGATCTTATGACTTCGTTAAGAATGAAAATGAGTCTTGTGTGTACAGAAAGGTAAGTGGAAGCGCTATTACCTTTTTGGTGTTATATGTGGATGACATCCTCATCATTGGGAACAATGTAGGAATGCTATCCACAGTAAAGGCTTGGTTATCTAGACACTTCTCCATGAAGGACTTAGGGGAAGTATCCTATATCTTGGGGATTAGAATCTATAGAGATAGATCCAAGAGGATGCTTGGCTTGTCCCAGTCCAGGTACATAGAAACCATTGTTAAAAGGTTTGGCATGGAAAATTCCAAGAGAGGTCTCATACCGATGAGACATGGGATATCGCTTTCTACGAGTATGTCCCCAAAGACTCCAGAAGAAAGGGCGAACATGAATATGATACCTTATGCCTCAGCAATAGGGTCTATCATGTATGTCATGCTATATACTAGGCCTGATATAGCGCATACTCTGAGTGTCACGAGCAGGTATCAAGCGGATCCAGGCTTGGAGCATTGGAAAGCAGTAAAGTGTATCCTTAAGTACTTGAGAAGGACTAAGGATCTTTTACTAGTATATGGAGGTAATAGCCTTAAGGTTAAAGGCTACACAGACTCAAGTTTTCAGTCTGATGTCGATGATAGCAAGTCGAATTCAGGGTATATGTACACCTTGAATGGAGGAGCAGTGTGTTGGAAGAGTTCCAAGCAAGATACCACTACTGACTTGACCATAGAGGCGGAGTACATTGCTGCATCAGATGCAGCAAAGGAGGGAGTATGGTTGAAGATGTTCATCACAGATTTGGGAGTCGTTCCGGATAGCGAGAAGTCGACTTCCTTATATTGCGACAACTATGGGGCGATTACTCAAATAAGAGAACCTGGGTCTCATCAGAAGTGTTCTGAGGAGGTTCCAGCTTATCAAAGAGATCATAACCCGAGGAGATGTAGTAGTGGAAAGAGTTCCATCCGAAGATAACATTGCAGATCCACTGACAAAGCCGTTGTCTCAGATTGTCTTTGAGCGTCACAGGGTTCTGATAGGGATCAGACACATAGGTGATTGGCTTTAGGTCAAGTGGGAGATTGCTAGTCATAGGTGCCCAGCAAGCCAATCACGTGAGTGATGGCACGTTGTTAGAACCCTTGCAGATTCTAAACTTGGGGTTGATCTCTTTAGGGGATCGGCCTCCTTGGAACTCTATAGGGGTTCCTCCCTCCAAGTTGCTGCTCAAAGGCTGCAGAAAAGATTCATCTATTGCTTATCAAAAGAGAAGGAATACATGGCTATTTATAGGGCTTCTAAACCCTAACTCCTAATAGGACTCCTACTTAAGACTCTTACTTCTAACCAACTCCTAATAGGACTCCTAGTTAAGACTCCTATTCCCTTACAACTCCTAATTCTTCTCTAAGAAAACACCTCCTACATGAATGCCCCTCTCAATTAGGACTCTCCTAGCTAGAGTCCTAACAGTTTTAAATGGATGCCCCTCTCAATTAGGACTCTCTTAGCTAGAGTCCTAATAGTTTTACATGAATGTCCCTCTCAATTAGGACTCTCCAAGCTAGAGTCCTAACAGACCCGCCCTCTTCAAATCAGCCTTGTCCTCGAGGCTGATGATTCATGAATTCTGGGAATTTGATCTTCAAGTCGTCATAGTTCTCCCAAGTGGCATCTTCTATTGGTAGGTTCGCCCACTGTATTAGAACTTCATTAGTGGGTCGTCGTCGTCGAGTCACGATCCGTCGATCAATAATGGCACTTCGCTGGGTCTGGAGTTCTCTTTGGGTAGTCATATTTGGTGGGTGGCTTTGGGCTGTCTCCAAGCACCTATTTATAACTGTCTCATCGTCGATTTGTGGGTGATATGCCATACTCCTTTTCAATTTAGTACCCTGCATATAGAATAACTTGGTCCAAAATCTACTCGTGAATATGCAAGTAGAATTTATCATAAGCACAATGCGTCCCTTATAGTGTAATTCTTTTGAGTCCCAATTGTAATGAGCCACGGAGCTTGGTGTTTCCTCCAATTTTTTTATAAACTTACTAGTCTCTGAATCTTCCTACCATTTCATCTTAATATCCTTAAGAAAGTTGCTGGTCGGAAGTGAAATGGCCGAAACTTCAGCTTGCTCGGGTAGTTGCGAAAGCGCATCTGCAAGAACATTCTCTTTCCCCTTTTTGTAAGTTATTTCATAATCAAATCTAAGAAGTTTTGTTACCCATTTTTGCTGCTCAGGGGATGATATCTTTCGCTCCAAAAAGTACTCGAGGCTTTTATGATCAGTTTTAATTTGAAATCGTCGACCAATCAAGTAGGGTCTCCACCTCGTTGCTGCGCGCACAATGGCAAGCATCTCCTTATCATATGTTGACTTATTTTGATAGGAGGGAGATAATGCCTTGCTAGTGTATGTGAGTGGTTGACCATCTTGCATGAGAATGACTCCAATTCCGACTCTAGATGCGTCGGCCTCAATAATGAAGGGTCGGTTGAAATCTGGTAGTGTTAGCACCGGCGTCGGCGTCATGGCTGTCTTAAGTTTGTCGAAGGCAGTGGAGGCTCTGTCTGACCATTGGAAGACATCTTTTTTCAGTAAGGAAGTAACTGGTGCACTAATCTCTCCATAGTTTTTCACGAACTTACAGTAGTATCCTGTTAAACTCAGAAAGTCATGTAGTAATTTTATATTCCTCGGGGTCAGCCAGTTTTGCATTGCTCCAATTTTGAAGGGGTCTACTGCCACACTTTCCTCTGATATGATATGCCCAAGATATTCCACCTTCTTTTGAAGAAAGCAAAAATTCATAGCGGTTGTTGTGTGTTCAAAAGGTGGTTTTCGGTATGTCTTCTTCGCATACTCGTATTTGATGATACCCGGATCGAAGGTCCAGCTTTGTAAAGATTTGTGCTCCCTTTCATCTAGTAATTCATCTGCTATTGGAATAGGGTATTTATCCTTGATGGTTATTCTATTGAGAGCTCGGTAATCAACACATAATCGCCATATTCTATCCTTCTTTCGTATGAGGAGCACCGGTGAAGAATAGAGGTTGCAACTTGGCCGAATAACTCCTGTTTTGAGCATTTCTTTTACAATCCTTTCTATTTCATCCATCGGGAGATATTGATATGGCCGAGTATTTGCTGGAGGTTTGCCTGAAAGAGTCATTATATAATGATCATGCCGACGGGTAAGAGGTAGGTTGTACGGTTCGTCAAATATATCTGAAAATTCAGCAAGCAAAGGAAGTAGGTTTGGATCTTCAAATTGTATTGGCTCTCCCTTAGTTTGCTGCTCAAGTTGTATAAAAAATCTGCTGCATGCTTTATGCAAAACCTTCTCCATTTGTTGTGTGCAAATCGTCGTTATATCGCCCCCACGTTTCCCGTTCAGTATCACCTGTTTCTCCTTACTGTAAAATTTCATAATTAGTTGCATAAAATTCCAAGAAATATCACCTAATGTCGTCAACCATTTAATTATGAACATAGCCTTATGATCATCAGGAGGGAGAAGGAAGAAATATGCAATTATCTCTTGGTCCTGCAGCAATAGTTTCTCCTGTGGGCGCCTACGATCACAATTCAAAATCCGTCCGTCGACGACCTTAACGTCAAACCTGCTGCAATTCTCAATAGGTAAGGCCATTTGGATAGTAACCTTACTATTTATAAAGTTATTAGAACTGCCCGTGTCGATGAGAACAGTGATCGGTGGTTGTTTGAGAAGGCCTCCAACTTTCATCGTTTCCGGGTTTGAGTAGCCGGCTAGTGCATGCACCGTAACTTCAGTCGGTTGTGGCTCTTCTTCTGCATCTTCTTCTTCATGTTCAAGGCTCTCTTCTGGATGTTCAATGACCTCTTCTTCTATTGGTTCAATCATAAGAAGTCTCCCTTTACTACAGCGATGCTCACGGCTCCACGGCTCGTCACAATGCCAACATAACCCCTTCGTATATCGCTCCCGAAGCTCTTCTCTTGTTAACCTCTTTGGTGTAGGGACTTGGTCAATAGTAGGGGGGGCTGAGGGCTTCAATATTACTGGTTGAGGAACAACCCTAGTCCTCCGAGCTTCATGGTTCAATTGCTCCTCTTGATGTCGTGCGAAAGAGATGGCTGCCATAAGCGTATACGGTTGTCGCGCTTTAACTTCTCCTCGGATCTCCGGCTTCAAGCCCTCAATGAATGTCCTCAATAGCTATTTTTGAGACCAATCATGATTTTGATTAGATAACCTTTCAAACCTGGTTTGGTACTCCTGAATGGTGGAGGTTTGTCGGATCTTTGCTAGTTGTTCGTCAATATTCTTGTAATCGGTTGGTCTGAAGCGGATCATCAGTCCTTCTTTGAATTGTTGCCATGAAAGGACTCCATAAGTATGTTCAAACTGTTTAAACCACTGTATAGCATCCCCTTCAAGATGTATAGCTGCAATTTTCACCATAGATGCATTTGCGATTTTGTGGTGCCGAAAATATCGCTCCGCGCGTGAGATCCAACCAATCAGGTCTCCTTCTTCCCATCTAGGGAAGTCCACTCTCATGCATGGATAGTTGGTGTCGGTCATAGAGCCTCCCCTCCCTTGGAAGTCATCTCTTCGGGCTTGGTGTGATTGGGCAAAGCTCTCTCCTTGATATGATTTCTTCGGGCTTATTGGTCGGCCCAATCTGAGTTCGGTAAAGAGCATCCGAATCTTATCCTCCATTCGCGCCTCCAAGGCTTCGAATTTAGCATTGATTGCTGCCTTAGATGCCATAGTATATGGCCCAAAATCTATGATGTTAAGATCTCTCTTTTGTTGTTGGGTTAAGGGCATGTATAGGTTGAGAGAAGTGATGGTTGAAAGGGTTGGTGGATTGGTGGATGTAGGCTGCGGTTTAGGCTTGTTTTGTGGCTGTTTTGGGTGCAGTTTGAGGGTGTGGTTTGGCAGAGTTTTAGGGTTGTGGATGAAAGTTTTGGATCTGTGGTAGATGGTAGCAAAGGTTTGACAGAAATCCGTGGAAGTTGCAGCAAGTATGTGCTATCTTGGAAGAGTAGAATTATCGTCGAAGAAACAACGGTTTCTCGACGTAATTTCCACCAAAAACTTGAGAGAATTGAGGAGGGAATTGATAGCAAAATCACAGTTTATATGACAGCAAGGATATCTAATTTAATCAAGAAAATTTCGACAGTATAACAGCAAGGAAATTGGTGCAAGTTGCAATTGCAGAATTGTCGTCGAAAAATTTCAGCGGGTTACGATGAAAATTTGCAGCAACATAAAATCGTTTTTAGAGATGAATTTCTTAATAGATCAATCTTAGATGGAAGCTAAGACGATCTATGAAGTGTATAAGAAATTTCATTCAAAAAAGGATTGCAAATAGATGGGTTAAGGCAACGATATGCAGCTGAAATTTTCTGCAGCATAGATTTTCAAGTGCAGCAGATTGGACATAAAAGATCAGTAGTTTATATTGAGAATTTTTCGATGAAACCAAAGGTAAATCCACTGTTAGGAAGTGTCAAAGATTTCATAAAAAATTCGTAGAAATTTGGATAGAAAAAATACAGTAGCAAGATCAAACAGCTGGTGCTATGCGGCTTGAATTCTGCAATTCAAGTGCAGCAGAATGTTCATAAAAGATCAGTAGTTTAGATTGAGAATTTTTTGATGAAACCAAAGGGAAATCCACTGTTAGGAAGTGTCAAAGATGTCATAAAAATTTCGTAGAAATTTGGATAGAAAAAGCACAGTAGCAAGATCAAACAGATATATGGCTGGAATTCTGCAATGTATCTTTCGTCGTAGAGATAAAAACTTTGTGACGAAAAGTTTATGCAGCAATATAGGAACAATTTTTTTTTTTTTGGATTTTCGAATAAGGATAACTAAATTGCAGCAGCAGTAAGGTAGGAAACCAGAACCTGTTGCAATTCACGGGGAGATCAAAGGATGATCCGCGGTGGTGGAGATGATGGCGGAATTCGGTGATGATCTTTTTAGCAATTGTGGGAATTGCTTTGGGCGGTTGTGGAGGGTTGATGGATGGCTGTGGAAGGGCAGCAAGACGCCAAGAATGCTGCTCTGATACCAGGTGTTAGAACCCTTGCAGATTCTAAACTTGGGGTTGATCTCTTTAGGGGATCGGCCTCCTTGGAACTCTATAGGGGTTCCTCCCTCCAAGTTGCTGCTCAAAGGCTGCAGAAAAGATTCATCTATTGCTTATCAAAAGAGAAGGAATACATGGCTATTTATAGGGCTTCTAAATCCTAACTCCTAATAGGACTCCTACTTACGACTCTTACTTCTAACCAACTCCTAATAGGACTCCTAGTTAAGACTCCTATTCCCTTACAACTCCTAATTCTTCTCTAAGAAAACACCTCCTACATGAATGCCCCTCTCAATTAGGACTCTCCTAGCTAGAGTCCTAACAGTTTTAAATGGATGCCCCTCTCAATTAGGACTCTCTTAGCTAGAGTCCTAACAGTTTTACATGAATGTCCCTCTCAATTAGGACTCTCCAAGCTAGAGTCCTAACACACGTGTGACTTGATACAGAATCTTTTTGCTTATTATATTTTGGCATATATCACTTTATAACTATTGCATAAATGCATATATATATTGTGATGTCCTTGGATTTGTGCAATGGGAATCGGATCGTGATGAGATCACGATAATGAGATCGATTCACCTTTAAACACATATCCTAAATAATCCTGGTCATAGGTTACTCGAGAGGGACATCGTGATAACCGGACAGACTAGTGTGCTGTATACCCGTCCATATGATGGATGCAGTTGGTCTCATAGCTGCTCATGTAGGGACACTAGGGATATAGTACAGGTGCTCATTGGAGAATGAGTTCACTGATTGATCCGCTTACGGAATGCTGGATGGTTGATGATGCCTTATTGTCAGACAGCGATTCCGTAGTCCTAGTGGTATATCTGGTCCTTAGACTTGAGACACCAAGGATGTCCTGTATGAGTGCTCCACTCTTTGATACTAGACTTATAGGTTTGGCTGTACCAGATTTAGTACAGTTGGTCATTGGGAGTGGTAATCAACCTTACGAGGGCTATTGAGTGTCGATAGAGGATCATCCAATCTCGACGTCATGAGAAGAATATCCCATGTGTTCTTGCTCAGACAAATCCCTGGCCAGGGTCATTCGAGTTGAGAGAGAAAGAGTTTTCTGGGAGAATCCGATTAAAGCGAGACTCGAGTAGAAACCGTGTGGGTCTGATAACACCATGCTCGATATACGGTCTCTGGGATATTAGATGGATGAGGGACTATAGGTACACGGTAATCGAGGACAGACAGGTCCAATGGATTGGATTCCCCTGTATCGTTTGGGGACTATGGCGTAGTGGCCTAGTACGTCCGTAGTCGATGAGTCGAGTGAATTATTACAGAGATAATAATTCACTGAGTTAGAAGGAGTTCTGACAGGTATGACTCACGGCCAGCTCGATATTGGGCCTAGAGGGTCACACACATATGGTAGGCATTGCGATGAGTAGAGGTTCGGATATAAGATATCCGACGGAGCCCTTGTCTTATTGGATGCAGATCCAATACCCACTAGGGGAGGACCCATTAGGGTTTGATAGGGGACCTCTATAAATAGGAGGGATTCAGAGCCTCATAGGCTAGAGTCTTTGCTTGTCTTTCTTATTCTCCTCTCCCTCTCCAACTCAGAGCAGGCCTGGAGTTTTGAGGAGCATCGTTGCAACCCTATTGTGTGGATCACTACTAGAGAGGAGGACGCTTGACCTCCTTCACCCTCTCCTAAGGATCTGTAAGGAAACAAGGATATACGATCTCTCTAGGTAACACAATATACTCTATATGCAGTTTTAAGTTTCGCGGATTTTGCGCACCAATCTTCGCATGACGACGAACATCTCTTTGGGAATCAGGGATTTTGTTTTCTTGTTCTTCCGCTGCGTATATGATGTTGCCCCTACGATTTCCCAACAGAGTCTTGTTCTAATCGAATTCTCCTATAGAACTCTTTCTCTCTCAATCCGAATGACCTTGGCCAAGGATTTGTCTGAGCAAGAACATATGGGATATTCCTCTCATGATACCAATAGTGGATGATCCTCTATCGACATTCAATAGCCCTCATAAGGTTGACTATCACTCCCAAAAACTGATTGTACTAGATCTGGGACATCCAAACTATTGAATCTCGGATTTTGATTATGAAACTAATTGATTGTGTTTAGATGTTTAACTACATTTTGAGTGATGCAGGTCTACTCGATCAGGATTAGACAATTGACGCAGGAGGAATTGAGATTGCGCCAGAGGATATCACGTCAGGATATTGGACGGCAGAAGGCTTCAAACGTCGGGTATTGGGCCAAGGAGAGCGGGATTGCACCAAGGATATCGGGGTTGCGGAGGTCAACCGCCGATTGGGCAACAAGATGCAAGAGAGGATGATGCACTGAAGAATCGGACGAAGCGTCAACCAATGACGTGCCGGGCAACATAATGTCAATTCGCGTTATAATAATTGTCGAGATCGGAGTAGAGTTTTGGCTTGTGTGTGTAGGATTAACTACGATAACGATGAAGACATAAAGTGAAACAAAGTGTCGAAGTTAAGCACGAAGGATTTGTTGCAAATTCAAGAGTTCGACGAAAGTTCGTAGGTTCATCGGGAATGCTGCCGGAACTAGCCGAGAATGAGTAAGGGAGCTTGCCGAAGGGTTTTTCGAAAGCTCGTCGGAAAGTTCGTTGGAAGTTCGCGGAGCTCACCGAGAAAGATCGGAGCTTACCGAAGAAGCTCGTTGGAACTCACCAAGATCAAATCGTGAAGTCTAGGAGCTTGTCAGGAGTCCATAGAATGGTTTCCGAGAGTTTATCGGAAGACCGCCGAAAGTTGACCGGAAGCTCGCCGGAAGAAGTCTTGACTTGCGGACTTTGTAATAGCTTAGGAAATGTCTTTAAGTTCATAGTTAGCACATTAATTAGGATTAGGATTAAAAGATAATCCTATATCCTGGTTAGGGGCCAACTGGGCCCAAAATTAGACTTGGTTTTGGCTAAATTTAAAGCCCCACCAGTGAACCGAAGGGTTTGGCGGTAGCACCGCCCAGCACCCGAGAGCCAGGCGGTGGCACCACCTGGACTAGGCGATGGCACCACCCAGCACCCGAGAGCCAGGCGGTGGCACCGCCAGTACACTGTCAGTGTCAGACACTGACAGGCAGTGGCACTGCCACTGACAAGCGGTGGCACCGCCAGCACCAGGAACCAAAGAGAATTCAAATTTTGGAGCCCAAATTTGAATCCTCTTGAGGCCTATAAATACCCCTCAATTCTCAGCTGAGATTACAACTTTTTGAGAAGCAATTGATTGAGAGAAAGGTCTTAGAAAAGTCTTAACAAGTCTTGTTTTCAATTTGCTAGAGTGTTCACCTCCTTTCTTGCTGAAAATTTGTAAGAGTGTGAACCGCTTATAAAAGTTTGTAAGAGGGGTATTTGCCCTTCCCATTCAAGAGATTTGCTAGTGGAAGGTGGGAGCCTCATCGAAGAGGGCCTCGCAAGTGGATGTAGGTCATTTTACCGAACCACTTTAAAATCGACGTGATCTCTGGTTTGCATTTTCTTTTTGCTATTTACATTACTGCAAACCTTCTTACGTGCTTTATTTCCTCATTACCTTTGTTGCACACCTTTACGAACACACATTCAAGTTAAGCTTTTCAAGTTCGATTTTTATCGTACGGAAGATTTGTCGAAACCAAACGTTTTAATCCGCTGCACTAATTCACCCCCCACCCCCCCTCTTAGTGTCGCTCCGATCCTAACACAAACCTATAAGTTCGGTATCAAAGAATCGAGCACTCATACAGGACATCCTTGGTGTCTCAAGTCTAAGGACCAGATACACCACTAGGACTACGGAATCGCTGTATGACAATAAGGTATCATCAACTATCCAGCATTCCATAAGCAGATCAATTAGTGAACTCATTCTCCAATGAGCACATGTACTGTATCCCTAGTGTCCCCACATGAGCAGCTATGAGACCAACTGCATCTATCATATGGATAGGTATACATCATACCAGTCTGTCCGGTTATCACGATGTTTCGTTTGAGTAACCTATAACCGGGATTATTTAGGATCTATGTTTAAAGGCGAATCAGTCTCATTATCGTGATCTCATCATGATATGATTTCCATTACACAGATCTAAGGGCATCACAATATATACATGCATATATGTAATAATAAATATAAAGTGATAAATGTCAAAATATAATAAGCAAAAAGATTATGTGTCAAGTCACATAGGCCATCACTCACGTGATTAGCTTGCTAGGCACCTATGACTAGCAATCTCCCACTTGACGTAAGTCAATCACCTATGTGTCTGATCCCCATCAGACCCCTGTGATACTCAAAGACAATTTGAGACAATGGTTTTGTTAGTAGATCTGCAATGTTATCTTCACATGGAACTCTTTCCAATGCTACATCTCCTCGGGTCATGATCTCTCTGATTAGGAGGAACCTTCTTAGAACACTTCTGATGAGACTTGGGTTCCTTCACTTGAGCAATCGCCCCGTTGTTGTCGTAATATAAGGAAATCGGCTCCTCACTACCCGGCATAACTCTCAGATCTGTGATGCACTTCTTCATCCACTCCCTCCTTTGCTACCTCTGTTACAGTAATGTACTCTGCCTCTGTGGTCGAGTTAGCAATAGTATCTTGTTTGGAACTTTTCTAGCACACTACTCCTCCATTCAAGGTGTACACATATCCTGAATTCGACTTGCTATCATCGACATCAGATTGAAAACTTGAGTTTGTGTAGCCTTTAATCTTGAGGCTACGACCTCCATATAGTAGTAAAAGATCCTTATTTCTTCTTAAGTACTTAAGGATGCACGTTACTGCTTTCCAGTGTTCCAAGCCTGGATCCACCTAATACCTACTCGTGACACTCAAAGCATGCGCTATATCAGGCCTGGTACATAGCATAACATACATGATAGACCCTATCACTGAGGCATAGGGTATCTTATCTATGTTCGCCCTTTCTTCAGGAGTCTTTGGGGACATACTTCTAGAAAACGATATCCCATGTCTCATCAGTATGAGACCTCTCTTGGAATTTTTCATGCCAAACCTTTTGACAATGGTTTCTATATACGTGGACTGGGACAAGCTAAGCATCCTCTTGGATCTATCTCTATAGATCCAAATCCCTAAGATATAAGATGCTTCCCTTATGTCCTTCATGAAGAAGTGTTTAGATAACCAAGCATTTACTATGGATAGCATTCCTACATTATTTCCAATGATCAGGATGTCATCCACATATAACAACAAAAAGATGATAGCGCTCCCACTTACCTTCTTGTACACACATGACTCATCTTCATTCTTAACGAAGTCATAAAATATGATTGTCTCATTAAATCCTATGTTCCAACTTTGGAAAGCTTACTTTAGTTCATAAATGAATCTAAGCAACCTGCATACATTTTCTAGGTAGTCTTTAGATATGAATCCCTATAGTTGTATCATATATACCTCCTTCTCGAGATTCCCATTAAGAAATTCAGTTTTCACATCCATATACCAGATTTCATAATCATAGTGTGCTGCAATAGCCAATAAGAATTCGGATTTCATATCCATATACCCCTTAGCCACTAGCTTTGCTTTATAGGT
Source organism: Musa acuminata AAA Group (assembly GCF_036884655.1). Lineage (NCBI taxonomy): Eukaryota > Viridiplantae > Streptophyta > Magnoliopsida > Zingiberales > Musaceae > Musa > Musa acuminata. The sequence continues at coordinate 29,452,074 of NC_088332.1, read as the reverse complement.
CTCTACCTTTCCATCTACTCCGATCTTTTTCTTAAAGATCCACTTGCAACCGATGGGTACAATACCTTCGGGCGCATCAACTAGGTTCCAAACCTTGTTGGAGTACATAGAATCTATCTCAGAATTCATGGCTTCTTGCCACTTTCCGGAGTCTATACTCATAATAGCATCATCATAGGTTTGAGGATCAATGTCCTCAAAATCCTCTCCTTTAATATGTCCCACATATCTCTCGGGAGGATGGAATACTCTACTAGACCCACGTAAAGTTGAAACTTGTGTATTAGGTACTTGAATAGACTTGAGCTATAAAGTGGTGCTTGAGTTAGGTTCTCCAACATCGCTCAACTCTATCATGCTCCTATTGTCTCTACCAAGAATGTGTTCTTTCTTAAGCAACATCGCTCTCTTAGCTACAAAGACCTTTTGGTCCTTGAGATGATAGAAATAATACCTACAAGTTTCCTTGGGGTATCCCATGAACTTGCACCACTCCGTCCTTGATTCTAACTTTTCGGGGTTGTGTCTTTTAACATGGGCAGGGCAGCCCCAAATCTTAACAATCTTAAGATTGGGCTTCTTCCATTTCCATATCTCTTATGGTGTAGATATTACTGACTTAGTTGGAACTCTGTTTAGAAGGTAAGCTGCGGTCTCTAGGGCATATCCCAGAATGAGATGGGTAGGTTAGCAAAACTCATCATGGACCGTACTATGTCTAACAGCATACGATTCCTCCTTTCAGATACACTATTGAGCGGAGGTGTATAATGAGGTGTCCATTGGGATAAAATCTCATGGTCCTTGAGAAACTATGTTAACTCTGTACTTAAGTACTCACCTCCTCGATCTAATCGAAGAGTCTTGATACTCTTTCTAGTCTGGTTCTCCACTTTATACTTATACTCTCTGAATTTCTCAACGGTCTCGAACTTGTACTTCATTAAGTACATATATCCATACCTTGAGAAATTATCAGTGAAGGTAATGAAGTAGGAGTAACCACCAATGGCATGAGTTGACATAGGTCCACATACATCACAATGTATGAGTTCCAGCAACTTAGTGGCTCTCTCTCCAGATCCACTAAATGGACAATTGGTCATTTTTCCACGTAGGCAAGACTCATAAGTTATATATTACTCATAGTCGAATGGATCTAGATATCCATCCTTTAGCAATTTTTGAATCCTTCCCAAATAGATGTGACCTAGCCTATAAAGCCACAAGTATGCACTGTTCACCTCATCTAGTTTCCTCTTAGACACACTTATATTCATGATATGTGGAGTAGTGTCTAGCATAAATAATATTGAATCTCAAATTTTGAAGATAAAGTTAATTGTAATTTGTTTGATCTAATCTACATGTTGAGATAAGTGTACAGGATTAACTACGATGGTAGTAAGACAAAAAGCAGGTGTTGTGCCGGAGTCAAGATCGAGATCACATTAGGAGTTCGAGAGTTCGATGGAAGTCCGGACGTTTGTCGAAAGTTCTGTGGGAACCAACCGAGAAGTCTAGGAGCTTGCCATAGAAGCTCATCGGAACTCGCCAAGGAGATCATCATAAAGTCCAGGAGCTTACCGGGAGTCCGTCAAAGCATTGCCGAGAGTTCGTCAGATGTTCACCGGAAGTATGCCGGAAGCTCGCCGGAAGAGTAATTGACGCACCAGAACATGAAGTGTAGTAATCATGTCTTACTTATCGTAGTTAGAGTATAAATTAATCTAGGTTTGGGAGGTAATCCTACTAACTTAATTAGGGGTCAACTGGGTCCTAAGTTGGGCTGGTTTGGGTCAGATTCAGGCCCAACCAGGACCCTAAATTCTTGGCCGACGATGGCACCGCTTGGGAGACTCAGTCTCCCAAGAATTATGGGCGATGGTACCACCCCTATCAGGTGGTGGTACTACTGGCAGTTATTGCTGCCAATGGTGGTACTGCCCTTGTCAAGCGGTGGTACCGCCAGAGCTCGGTCTCCGAGCTCTGTCAGGCGATGGTATCGCCCAGATTGAGCGGTAGTATCGCCCAGTATCAAGTGTTAGGTGGTTGTACCACTCAGTAATGACGATGGTACCACCAGGACCGTGGAAATCCGGGATTAGAAACTTTTGGGCTCTATTTTTGAAGCTATTGGGGCCTATAAAAACACCACCCTTTCCTTCATAAAATGGCATGAAACCTAATGGCATAATCTTGAGTTCTTGAGCCTTAAAGTGTTGTAAAAGTTAGAGTTCTCATTCTTCATCTCTTAAGCCTTATAACCATCTAAGAAAGAGGAGTGAGACTTGTAAGGGTTCATCTCCTAAACCCAGGAAAATAGAAAGTGCTGTAAAGAGGTATTCGGTCTTCACTTATTGAAGGAAGGCTTTTAGTGGATGTCGGAGACCTCATCGGAGGAGGAATCTGAAAGTGGATGTAGGTCACGTTGACCGAACCACTCTAAATCTAGTTTGCATTTCGTTTTGAGCAATCTTCTTTAACTGTAAATCATTTCATAGCAAAGAGCTTCTTCTCCTCATCTTGCTTTCACTACACTTATGCTTTCAAGTAAACACCTTCCGAGATTAGCTTTAATCGTATAAAGACTTTACAAAACTAACGCTTTTCATTTGTGCAATTTACATTACTACAAATCACCTTAGTCTTCTCTTGCACTTTCACGAAAGCTTTCAAGTTCAAATTCTTTCTGAAATAGATTGAATCGAAGCCATTCTCGATAGAATCAGTTTTAATCGAAACAAGTTTTTTGAAATCGCAAAAGTTTTCTGCTGCACTAATTCACCCCCCCCCCCCTCTTAGTGCCACTCTTGATCCTAATAATTGGTATCAGAGCAAGGTTCACTCTTATTTGGTTTTAAACCCAAGAGAGATGGCATTTGCCGGCAACCTAAAGGGCCATTCAATTACACGTCCGCCCATGTTCAATAGGACATATTACATATATTGGAAGACTAGAATGAAGATCTTCCTAATTTTAATGGATTTTGAGCTTTAGAACGTTATTGAAAACAGTTTTCAAAAGTCTTCTCTTCCAATAAACGATTGGAATGAGTTGGAGAAGAAGACTTTTACTTTAAACGCAAAGGCTATGAATGCCTTCTTTTGTACATTAGATAAAAACGAGTTTAATCAAGTATCGTTTTGTGAAATGTCTTTTGACATTTGGCATACACTCAAAGTGACTCATGAAGGCACTAGTAGATTGAAGGAGTCAAAAATCAATCTTTTGGTGCATTCTTTTGAGTTATTTCAAATGAAGTCGAGTGAGACCATTGGAGACATGTATACCCTATTTACGGATGTCGTCAATGGTCTAAAAGGACATGGTAAAGGTTTCTCAGATTTTGAACTTGTTAATAAAGTTTTAAGATCCCTTCCAAAGAGTTGGGACCCTAAATTCACAGCCATTTAAGAGGCCAAAGATTTAAATAATTTTTCTCTTGAAGAACTAATTGGGTCACTAATGACTTATGAAATGACATGTAAATCTTACGAAGAGCTTCAAGACACCCTTCTTAAGAACAGGAAGGATATGGCGCTGAGAACATAAGAAACCACTTGAAAGAAAACTCAAGTGATGAGGGCTTTGATGATAATTTGGCACTCTTAACAAGAAAGTTTAAAAGATTCATAAAAAAAATAAATTTAAAAATGATACTAAAAATAAATTTGAACCCAAGAAAGATCAAGTAATATGCTACGAAGCAAGAAGCCATTACACTACAAGAGCGAATGTCCCCAAGCCAAGAAGAGGACACCAAAGAAGAAGGCTCTCAATATAACATGGGATGACTCAAGTGAATCCGAAGAAGAGGAGCCAACTAACACCGAGCAAGTTGCTCACTACGCATTAATGGCCATTGGAGATGAGGTAACAAATTCATTAGACGCAAATTTAACTTTCGATGAGCTTTCAAGTGCTTTTTATGAATTGTTTGATGAATGTAGAATTTTGAGTAAAAAATATAACTCTTTAAAAAAGGAACATGCTTCTCTTATTAGTAATTTTGATAGATTAAAAGTTGAGCACAATGATAGTCTATCTTCATGTACGAAATGTGATGATTTAGAAATACTTCAAAAGGAAAACTTGCTACTCAAAGATACCTTAAAGAAATTTAAGGTTGGTAGCAAGTCCTTGAACATGAACCTTGCAAACAAGGGTCACGTTCAGAGGAAAGGCAGAATCGGATTTATGAGTAGCTCTCATCAAAATCCAACCACCTTTATTAAAGGCCCTACCTTGTATGTATCATCTCACATCAAATGTAACTTTTGTTGCAAACTTGGATATATAACTTATCATTGTCCATCTAAGAAGTGTAGTCCACACAAATTGATTTGGGTTCCTGAAGGAACCGTAAAGAATTCCATGCAAAATGATAAGTTAAGCCGATCGATTTTTTAGGCACCCAAGGTCAAATGGGTACCTAAAAATCATCCTCTTTTGTAGAAACGTATACCATCATAAGCTAGGAAAATGAGATAATACGTTGATTTTGGATGCTCAAGACTTATGACCAAAGATCCAAAATAACTCATAAAGCTCTCTAGCCAAAATAATTAAAAGGGGATCATAAGAATTAAAAATGTTAGTTATAAAATAATACTTATAAGATCATGATGCAATAATTATTTGAAATCTTGTGTGATAAACACTTGATCTTGATCTCTCAAACTTGAAAATTCTTATGCACAAGTTCCCTTTCTAAATTCTTCCGGATTTCTAAACTTCTATGATACAATCCCTCCTAAATTTTTTTTTATGATCGAATTTTGTCTAACAAGATCATGAATGTGTTAAATTTTCGCTTTCGGACTTTCTTGATCACTCACCTGAATCATGATCTTATAGTGTGCACAATGAGCCATATACATTTTTCCATACGAGTTTTTACAATGTTTGCGTACAAATGATGAATCATGAATCATATGTATTTATGAGTTCTATATGAGGTTTAGATATGAATCATTATGATGAATCGTTGCATTAATATGAATCGTGCATGCGTGGTATGCATTTGTGTGTTGACATGAATCTACTCCCCTTATGTTATATTTTGATATGAATGTGAATGAGTAAATTTTGTGAGAAGTGCTCACTGCTTGTAGGCGGTGGCACCGCCCCAGCTGGTGGTAGCACCACCCAATTGGAACCTATTATAGGCAGTAGCACCGCCAGCAAACAAGTGTTGTAGGCAGTAGCACTGCCCAGCCGGTGGTGCCACCACCCGGAACCTACCCCTTTATAAATCCAAGCTAGGGCCAGCGGTAGAACCGACCCCAACTCATTCTCCAGTCCCCCAAACAGCTCCAAACCCCCTTTGAACACCATTCTCTCCCTCTAGCTATCCAAAAAAAAAAAAAATCCTTATTTCCTACTAGATCAAGGATAAATCTCCTACATCCTCTTGAAGATCACAACTAAGGTATTCTCTAAATGGCATTGATTTCTCTTTTATAATATCTACTCTTGCTCATTATCTATCTTCATAATAGCAGTCTTTATGGGTTCTAGTATATCCTCTAGGGATAAAGGGAAGAGGAGATTAGAAAAAAATTATGACTCCCTACTTTTCGATTCTAATCAACATGCCCTAAAATTTTCATCCATAGAATCTAGACATGTTTATAAGAGAAAATATGTTGATTTAGACGAATTAAGTGATTTGGAACCAATTCAATTTTTTACAAATCTAGACATTCTCCCAATTCTTCAAATAAGTGAACTTATCTACCCTAGACTTATTTGGCTATTTTACAACAATTTACGTGTAGATGAAGAAGAAAAGGTATTTACCTATTTATTATGATATCATATATCCATTATGGATAGATCAATTTGCGACATCATAAGAATCCTGGTAAAAGAAAGAGGGTGTTATTTTAAAGGACAATGGGATGATGAAACAGTTGGGACCACTTACGTTGATGCCTTAGGAACAATTTTTGGCAATCCTAACTTAACGATACTTCCAAAAAGCTGTGAACATTTACTACCTTTAAGTACCAAAATACTTCATCATATCCTGATAAGTATCATTCTCCCAAAGCAATATCATCATGATGAAGTAAGCCAAATGTAACTAGGTACCATGTATTGGATTGTGAAAGGACATAACAATTGTTTTGGTTACCTAATCCAACAAAACATGATTGAAATATCAAAAAAGGATATGATGCTTTCATATGGTGGCTTAATCACAAGACTACTCTATGCCTATGATATTGTCATTTCATCCGAAAAAGAAGTTATAAAACAAGACAGATTTAGTATCATAAATAGAAATCTACTTTAACGGATGATATGTACATTTAGAAATAGTATATGGAATAGACTGCCTAGAAGGATTGATCTCCTCTAACCCGAACTAGAACTTGAAATACCAATTTTTAGGTTTAATCTATCTCCTCCAACTGGACCCTTTGAGTAATCACCTCCAGAAGAGCAAGCATCTCCCTCATCTATCAACGACATAGGGACTCGGATGGATCATTTTGAACAACGACAAGATCAACTTGAATAATGCCAAGATCAAATCTTAACTGAGTTGCAACAAATTCATCAACAGTTTAATACTTTGTTTAGACATTTTAACTTTCCACCACCTGAATAAGCTGTGTATATATTTGAGGAGAAGTGGACACAATTCTTCTTTGTTATGCTATTTACCTTAATGTTGTAAACTTAAAATGCTGCTTACTTTGATGGTCGCAATGTTGTGCTTAAAATGCTACTTGCCTTGATGATCGCAATATTGTGCTTTAATGCCTAAAATGCTACTTACTTTGATAGTAAAATTCTGCGCTAACTACCTTGATGGTTAAATTCTAAGCTTACTTTAATGAATATATTACTCTAAGAATTAGACTTGATATATCTTTCGAATGGATAAATTCCTTGATATATTTAACTGTTGGTATCTATAACTTGATGTATTATGATCATTTGCAAAATTATGAATGATAATTTGTCCGAACGCATGAATTTGTTAAATTTTATTTTTGGACTTTCGCAAAAGTTTACTTTGCCGTTGGAAATTTTATGCTTTGATGCTAAAAGTTTCTATGATGATGAGCATGTTATCATAAAATGGTGCAATATCATGTTTACTTTGATGATTATGATTTCTATTGAATATTGAGTAGTTTTAATCATACATCAAATTCTTAATCTTTGAGTACTACAAAGCACTAATGATATTACCTCATGCAAGTAGGGATGAAAAGCTATGACAAAACATTTTATAAATGCATGAAGTATTTATACATATCTTAATGTTTAATTCATAAAAGTCATTGACAAATGTATCTCTCACAAATTTCACTCATATGAATTTTTGATGAGAAATGGATTTGATGTGATGCTTCTCTAATTATGAAGATTTATTCATGGAATTTCTTTTATCCTTCATATGATGATTCTTTCACATGAATTCTTTCCTAATAAAGGAAGAATTTTTATGATTCTTTTTTATGAGATGAACACTTGCAAGAATGAGGATTTGATTTCACATGAATATTTTGATCCTTGTGAAAATTGAAGCATGATTTAATGAAACTCTTTTATCATTTTTAACTTCATTCAAAGTTGGTTCTCAATGGATTTATCTCCTTACTCTCCTTCTTCATGCAAAGTTTTGATGAAAAATAAAAAGGGAGAAGTTGATGGAAGCTATCTCTTTAATAATTATAACTTTTAATGTTGAGAACTTTTGAATAATACCATGTTATGAATGCTTGAAATATGATTGATATGAATTTTTTTTTATAATTTGAAATGTGACATGAATTTTTACCATACTTACATTGTTGAATTGTTCTCCTTTTTGTTGATGACAAAGGGGGAGAAATAATACCAAAATGTGGTAAATTGATGCCAAATGTATACAATATATTTCATCATATATACTTGAAATATTTGCTTGATAAATTTTCTTCATTATGATAAGATATCTAGAGCTTAACTTGTAATTTTACAAATTGATATCTTGCCATAGAATCATGAATTGTTATGTTTGTCATCCTTCATATTTGAAATATCAAATCTTGAAAATGGATGTCATGTCTTGACATCATTTTGAGAATGTTAGATCATGATATGAATCATGATGTGAGTATTGATAAGTTTAAATAAACTTAACTTATCAATATGTCTCTTGAATTCAAAGGTCTTGAATTCAAGAATGTCATTTCTAAAGTATGACATATAGATAGGGGGAGTTAAGGTTAACTTTATCATCAATTGATTGTCATCATCAAAATGGGGGAGATTGTTGAATCTCAGATTTTGATGATGAAGTCAATTGTAATTTGTTTCATCTAATCTATATATTGAGAAAAGTGTGCAGATTAACTACGATGGCAGTAAAACATAAAGCATGTATTGTGCTGGAGTCAAGATTGAGATCATGTTGGGAGTTCGAGAGTTCGACGGAAGTCCGGACATTCATCGAAAGTTCTGCGGGAACCAACCGAGAAGTCCAGGAGCTTGCTATAGAAGCTTGTCGGAACTTGCCAAGAAGATCGTCGTAAAGTCCGGGAGCTTGCCGGGAGTCCGCCGGAGCATTGCCGAGAGTTCATCGGATGTTCGTCGGAAGTACGTCGGAAGCTCGCCGGAAGAGCAATTGACACACCGGAACATAAAGTATAGTAATCATGTCTTACTTATCATAGTTAGAGCGTAAATTAAGTTAGGTTTGGGAGGTAATCCCACTAACTTAATTAGGGGCCAACTGGGCCCTAAGTTGGGTTGGTTTGGGCTGGATTCAAGGCCCAACTAGGACTTTGAATTCCTAGTCGGCGGTGGCACCGCCTGGGAGACTCAATCTCCCAAGAATTCTGGGCGGTGCTACCACCCATGTCAGACGGTGGTACTACTAGACCTCAGTCTCCGAGCTCTGTCAAGCGGTGGTACCGCCCAAACTGAGCGATAGTACTGCCCAGTATCAGGTGTCAGGCGGTAGTACCGCCCAATAATGGTGGTGGTACTGCTAGGACCCTAGAAATCCGGGATTAGACAATTTTTGGCTCCATTTTTTAAGCCATTGGGGCCTATAAAAACTCCACCATTTCGTGCATGAAAGGGCACGATACCTATTGGCATAATCTTGAGTTCTTGAGCCTTAAAGTGTTGTAAAATTTAGAGTTCTCCTCCATCATCTCTTAAGCCTTGTAACCATCTAAGAAAGAGGAGTGAGACTTGTAAGGGTTCATCTTTTAAACCCGGGAAAAGGAGAAAGTGCTATAAAGATGTGTTTGGTCTTCACGTATTGAAGGAAGGCTTTTAGTGGACGTCGGAGACGTTGTCGGAGGAGGAATCCAAAAGTGGATGTAGGTCACATTGACCAAACCACTCTAAATCTGGTTTGTATTTCGTTTTGAGCAATCTTCTTTAACTGTAAATCATTTTATAACAAAGAGCTTCTTCTCCTTATCTTGCTTTCACTACACTTACGCTTTCAAGTAAACACCTTCCGAGATCGGCTTTAATCATACGAAGACTTTACGAAACCGATGCTTTTCATTTGTGCAATTTACATTACTGTAAATCACCATAGTCTTCTCTTGCACTTTCATGAAAGCTTTCAAGTTTAAATTCTTTCCGAAACAGAGTGAATCGAAACCATTCTCGACGGAATCGATTTTAATCGAAACAAGTTTTTTAAAATCGTAAAAGTTTTCTGCTACACTAATTTACACCCCCTCCTAGTGCTGCTCTTGTTCCTAACAAATAAAACATTATGCAATGTTCCTTTCGTGATGGTCTCATCATCAAATAATTTTGAATAACCATTGTTCTCAAAAACTAATTTATATCCACTAACTATCAAACATGAAATGGAGATAATATTTTTTATGATAGTAGGAACAAAATAACATGCATCTAATGCAATAATAACTCCACCAAGCAGATGTAGGGTGATCTCGCCGATAGCTACTATAGTAACTTTTGCTCCATTGCCCATCTTGAGGTCTATCTCGCCTCTCGCCAATCTCCTAGGCATTGCCAGAACCTGCAATGAATTGCATATATCATGAGCACTATTGGTATCCAATACCCAAGTGTTATCATAGGAATTTGACAAATGGAGACTGATCGTGAATGTACCTAAAGCTTCTCCAAGCTTCTATTTCACCCTCTCTGCAAGGTACTCTTTGCAGTTTCTCTTCCAGCGCCCATCTTTGCCACAATGGAAGCACTAGCCTTTGTCATTTGCCAGGTCTTTCTTAGTAACCTTTGCTTTACCTGGTTTGCCCTTGCCCTTGCCCTTCTTGAGGGATTTTTTTGCTTTCCTTTTCTTTCTGGTCTCACTAGTGTAAAGAACTAGCTTCTCTTTCTTGATAGTGCTCTCTGCCTCCCTCAACATATTGAGGAGCTCTAGAAGAGTCACCTCAAACTTGTTCATATTAAAATTCATTATGAACTGTGAAAAGATATCTGGTAGGGACTGAAACACAATGTCCACACACAAGTTATCCTCTAGGACCATTCCTAGACTTGTGAGTTTCTCTATCCACTCAATCATTTTTAGGACATGGCTCTGAACCAGTGTCCCCTCAGTCATCCTAGCTCGGAAGAGGCCCTTGGATATCTCATATCGCTGAGTCCTTCCCTGTTCCTCAAACAGTTTACAGACATGTAGTAGTATGGATATAGCATCCATCTTTTCATGTTATCTTTATAACTCAAGAGTCATAAAGCCTAACATGTAACATTGAGCAAGAGTGGAGTCATCAATGTACTTCACGTAGCGAGTGATCTCATCCTCGCTTGCCCCTTCCTTAGGCGTAGGCATGATGCCTACGTGATTTTTTCCACCGTGAGAACAATTCTCAAGTTGCAGAGCCAATCTATATAATTTGGACCAGAGTGAGGCGGTTGACATCAAGTATCGTAAGGGATTTGAAAGTAACATTTTCTAAAAATAAAAATACAATAGAAATAAATAATTTTTAAATTTTTAAAAATAAATATTCAAGATATAGACTTCTATCTTAATATGCTCCTACTATTTTACTAGCGGGTCACACGACACCCTCAGCACATAAAACGGAAGTCTCCGATAGACTTCTAATGGGGATCATGATCCAATCAACATCTTAGTGTAACATCGAGGGACTTGACCAATCACACTAAGCCCGAAAAGTAGGTAACTCTTGCCGATCATAACTCCTTGTGATTCCCATCCTGTTTGACCTCCGAATCACCATGGTCTCGAGGGACTCGACCAACCATGATGTTCAGTTAAGTCAACACCATCGTTATAAGATAAGTATGATTCGATGATATACCCTCGAGGGACTCGATCAAACATACCATGTCCTCAGATCATCGATGACATCTCAATGTCGTAGGCAAGATAGTGAATCACGATGTAGGTGAGCCTCGAGGGACTCGACCAACTCAACCTATACCGGGAATCGGTCTCTACCTATAACAATGGAAGGCCACGTGGGTCAATCTAATTGCCTCATGTTTATCGACTTAATATTATCGAGCAAGGGGTTTCTATGATTTGGTCTCCTAATATGACATGTCACACATATACATATTTAACATATATCTACATCGCATGCAAATATATATACATATCTAGTAGGTGTACAAGCAATCACAACAGATGGTCATGGACCACAAACTAATGTGATCAGGCCCGAGAGAGTGGGCCTAATCACTTACATCAAGATCTATGTGTGCAGCGGTGCATCTTCATGCCCTGTGATCGTCCATCTCGTCCTCGTCGATTCCATCGACATCTCAATGCATCTACATACATCACGATCGTCTGTTTCGTGGGCCCCGCTATCGCTTTCACGCTCCCGCTATGCCTTCTTGTATCATTACAACTTAATCATAGGCATGCAGACCCGACAATAAATGAGAAATATAATGGAGGCTCATAGGCCCCAATAATAATAATCACAAGTACACACATGACACGGTCCATGATCATTCGTCCTTACATCCTACATCACATGTATAAATCATCATCATGTAGGTCTACTAAATAATAATAAAAATAATAATCTATTAAATATTTTAATCAATTAATATTCTCTGAAATCAAGGACATGTAGGGAATTTTTTAAATTCTGAGGGGCATTTTCATAATTTGGATAAAGGACATAACCCTAAACCTTTCTCCCTCTCCCTTACTACTGTCGTCGCCGTCGCCACCCTACTGGCGGTGGCCTGTGCAGTGGGGGGCGGTGGCACTGCCCTTGCTTGCGGGCAACGCCGCTCTTGCAGGTGGGCACCCTTATGGGCGGCGCTATGCCCGCGGGTGCAGTGCCCATAGGCGCTGCACTTGTGGGCGGCGCCCTCGGGGGTGGGCACCCTTGCGGGTGGCGCCCCCGTGAGTAAGCGACCCTACGGCTGGCGATGCCCCCGCGTGCAAGTTGCCCCTAGGAGCCTCACTTGCGGGCAAGTTGCCCCTACGGTCGGCGACCGCCTCTGAAGGCCGCTTGCCCACGGGCGAGCTATCACGGACTTAGCTAGTTTTGCCTAAGTCGTGTGGCACCCTTGCGTGTCCGTCTCCAAAGGTCGGCCTCCCTAAAGCCTCCCATAGTCCCTTAGGACCTACAAAAGAGAAAATGGGATAGAGAAAATGCCTTACTCGGGATCCACAACAAACATCTTCAAAAACATTTCATAGATAATGCAAATTATAAACAGACTTTACAAGCTCTGAATAGTTGCACAACAAATTATAATTACATGAGGAGGCACAACAGGAGAGCGGAAGTGATCGCGAGACCCACGAGGCCAAGATGAACGATCGCGATACATGGAGATGCGTCGAGATGCCGATGTGACTGATGAGGATGAGATGGACGAACACAGGGCATGGAGATGCCCTGCTGCACACATAGATCTTGATATGAGTGATTAGGCCCATTGGCTCGGGCCTGATCATATTAGGCTATGGTCCATAATTATCTGGTGTGATTGCTCATGTAATGTGTGATTACTTGTACACCTACTAGGTATGTATATATATTTACATGCGACGTAGATATACATTAAATATGTATATGTGTGACACGTCATATTAGGAGACCAAATGAAAATCTCCTCCCTCGATAATATTAAATCGATAAACATGAGACAATTAAATTGACCAATGTGACCTTCCATCATTATAAGTAGGGACTAATTCCCGATGTAGGTTGAGTTGGTCGAGTTCCTCGGGGCTCACCTATATCATGATTCACTATATTGCCTAAGACATAGAGATGTCACCGGTAACCTAAGAACATGGTATACTTGGTCGAGTCCCTCTAGGGTACATCATTGAATTAGACTCTGTTGAATCTTGTATTTTGATGATGAAACCACTTGATATGTGTTTATGATTTAATCTACGTTTTGAGTGATGCAGGTCTACTCGATCAGGATTACACAGTTAACGCAGGAGGAATTGACGTTGCACCGGAGGAGATCACATTAGGATATTGGATGGCAGAAGGCTTCGGACGTCGGGCATCGGGCCAACCAATGACGTGCCGGGTAACAGAATGTCAATTCGCGTTGTAATAATTGTCTAGATTGGAGTAGAGTTTTGGCTTGTATGTGCAAGATTAACTACGATAACGATGAAGACATAAAGCGAAACAAAGTGTCGGAGTCAAGCGCGAAGGATTTGTTGCGAGTTCGAGAGTTCGACGAAAGTCCGAAGGTTCGTCGGGAATGCTGCCGGAACTAGCCGAGAATGAGTAGGGAGCTTGCCGAAGGGTTTTTCGGAAGCTCGTCGGAAGGTTCGTTGGAAGTTCGCGGAGCTCGCCGAGAAAGATTGGAGCTTGCCGAAGAAGCTCGTTGGAACTCGCCAAGATCAAATCGTGAAGTCTAGGAGCTTGCCGAGAGTCCGCAGAATGGTTTCGAGAGTTCGTCGGAAGACCGCTGGAAGTTTGTCGGAAGCTCGCCGGAAAAAGTCTTGACTTGCGAACTTTGTAATAGCTTAGGAAATGTCTTTAAATTCGTAGTTAGCATATTAATTAGGGTTAGGATTAGGTGTTAATCCTATAACCCAAGTAGGGGCCAATTGGGCCCGAGTTCGGATTGGTTTGGGCCAAGTTTGGAGCCCAACTAGTGAGTTGAAATAGTATAGGCGGTGGCACCGCCAGATTAGGTGGTGGCACCGCCTAGAACCCGAGAACTGAGTGGTGGCACTACTGGACTGAGCGGTGGCACGTCCAACACCCGAGAGGTCGGGCGGTGGCACCGTCAGCCTCGGAAACCCAAGAGAATTCAAATTTTGGAGCCCAAATTTGAATCCTCTTGGGGCCTATAAATACCCCTCAATTCTCAGCAGAGAACACAACCTTTTGAGGAGTAAGAAATTGAGATAAAGCCTTAGCAAAGTCTTTAGCAAGTCTTGTTTTTCAATTGCTTGAGTGTTCACCTCCTTCTTTCTCGTTGAAAACTTGTAAGAGTGTGAACCACTTGTAAAAGGTTGTAAGAGGGATATTTGTCCTTCTCCTTCAAAGTGATTTGCTAGTGGAAGTTGGGAGCCTCTTTGAAGAAGGCTTCGCAAGTGGATGTAGGTCATTTTGACCAAACCATTTTAAATTGGCGTGTTCCTTGAATGTGTGAGTTTTTACTTTCTTGAAATTATTATTTACACTACTACAAGCTTTCGGTTTTCATCTACTCAAGTTACTATCAAAACGAAATCTCCTTGCATTTACGAAATCGTTTTCAAACTTACGAGTTTTAATCCACTGCACTAATTCACCCCCCCCCCCCCCCCCTCTTAGTGCTACTCCGATCCTAACAGACTCATCTTGTAACAAAGGTGTTGACTTAACCGAACATCATGGTTGGATGAGTTCGTCGAGGCCATGATGATTCGGAGGCCGAATATGATGGGAATCACAAGGAGTTAGATAAGAGTTGTCTACCTTTTGGGCTTAGTGTAATTGGTCTAGTCTCTCGAGGTTACACTAAGACACTAATTGGATCCCGTTCCTTACTAAAAGTTTGTCGAAGACTTCTATTTCATGTGTTGAGGGTGTCGCGTGACTCGCTAGAATAATAGTGAGAGTAGATTAAGATAGAAGTTCATATCTTATTTATTTATTTTTATAAAATCTACATGTTATTTATTTTTTACTGCATCTTTATTTTTTAAAAAGTATTGCTTTCAAATCCCTTACGTGGCATACTTAATGTCAATTACCTCACTAGTCCAAATTATACAGATTGGCTCCGCAACTTGAGAATTATTCTCACAGTGGAGAAAATTACATACATCCTTGATATAGTGATGCCTACGCACAAGGAAGGGGAAAGCGAGGATGAGATCGCTCGCTATGTGAAGTACATAGATGACTCCATTCCTGCTCAGTATTACATGTTAGGCTCCATGACTCTTAAATTATAGAGATAGCATAAAAAGATGGATGTCAAATTCATTCTCTTATATGTCCGTAAATTGTTTGAGGAACAGGAAAGAACTCAGCGATATGAGATATTCAAAAGCCTCTTCAATACTAAGATAATTGAGGGGACACCAGTTCAGAACTATGTCCTAAAGATGATTGAGTGGATAGAGAAACTCATAGGTCTAGGAATGGTCCTAGAGGATAACCTGTATGTGGATCTTGTGCTTAAGTCCCTACTAGATTTCTTTTCACAATTCATAATAGATTTTAATATAAACAAGCTCGAAGTGACTCTCCCTAAGCTCATCAATATGTTGAGAGAGGCAGAGAGCACTATCAAGAAAGAGAAGCCAGTTCTCTATACTAGTGAGACCAAAAAGAAAAGGAAGGTAAAAAAGTTCCATAAGAAGGGCAATTGAAAGGGTAGACCAGGTAAAGTAAAGGTTGCTAAGAAAGACCCGACAAAAGACAAAGGCCAGTGCTTCTACTGCGGTAAAGATGGGCATTGGAAGAGGAACTACAAAGAGTACATTACAGAGAGAGCGAAACAAAAGCTTGGAGAAGCTTCAGGTGCATTAATGATCAGTCTCCATTTGTCAAACTCTTATGATAACACATGAGTATTAGATACCGGTAGTGCTTATTATATTTATAATTTGTTACAAGTTCTGGTAAGACCTAGGAGATTGGCGAGAGGCGAGATGGACCTCAAGATGGGCAATGGAGCAAAAGTTATTGCAGTAGCTGTTGGAGAGGTCCCCCTACTTCTGCCCGGTTGAGCTATATACATTATCGACATTGATGATCTTTGTAATGAAATGTGCTTTTCGGTTTTGAATAATGATGCTTGGCTTTGGCATAGGAGATTAGGTCATGCTAGCATAAAACTAGTCTATCAAATCTCATCTAAAGAACTTGTAAAAGGTATTCCTAACATTAAGTTTGTCAAAGATAATGTGTGTGATGCATGTCAACTAGGAAAACAAATAAAATGTAGTTTAGTTTGAAACCAAAGAATCAAATAAGCACCTCTAGACCATGCTAGTCATAGGTGCCCAGCAAGCCAATCACGTGAGTGATGGCACGTGTGACTTGATACAGAATCTTTTTGCTTATTATATTTTGGCGTATATCACTTTATAATTATTGCATAAATGCATATATATATTGTGATGTCCTTGGATTTGTGCAATGGGAATCGGATCGTGATGAGATCACGATAATGAGATCGATTCACCTTTAAACACATATCCTAAATAATCCCGATCATAGGTTACTCGAGAGGGACATCGTGATAACCGGATAGACTGGTGTGCTGTATACTCGTCCATATGATGGATGCAGCTGGTCTCATAGCTGCTCGTGTAGGGACACTAGGGATACAGTACAGGTGCTCATTGGAGAATGAGTTCACTGATTGATCCGCTTACGGAATGCTGGATGGTTGTTGATGCCTTATTGTCAGACAATGATTCCGTAGTCCTAGTGGTGTATCTGGTCCTTAGACTTGAGACACCAAGGATGTCCTGTATGAGTGCTCCATTCTTTGATACCAGACTTATAGGTTTGGCTGTCCCCAGATCTAGTACAGCTGGTCATTGGGAGTGGTAGTCGACCTTACGAGGGCTATTGAGTGTCAATAGAGGATCATCAACTCTCGGCGTCATTAGAGGAATATCCTATGTGTTCTTGCTCAGACAAATCCCTGGCCAGGGTCATTCGGGTTGAGAGAGAAAGAGTTCTCCGGGAGAATCCGATTAGAGCGAGACTCGAGTAGAAACCGTATGGGTCTGACAGCACCATGCTCGATATATGGTCTCTGGGATATTAGATGCATGAGGGACTATAGGTACATGGTAACTGAGGACAAACAGGTCCAATGGATTGGATTCCCCTGTATCGTCTGGGGACTACGGCGTAGTGGCCTAGTACGTCCGTAGTCGATGAGTCGAGTGAATTATTACAGAGATAATAATTCACTGAGTTAGAATGAGTTCTGACAGGTATGACTCACGGCCAGCTCGATATTGGACCTAGAGGGTCACACACATATGGTAGGCATTGCGATGAGTAGAGGTTCGGATATGAGATATCCGACGGAGCCCTTGTCTTATTGGATGCAGATCCAATACCCACTAAGGAAGGACCCATTAGGGTTTGACACGGGATCTCTATAAATAGGAGGGATTCACAGCCTCATAGGCTAGAGTCTTTGCTTGCCTTTCCTATTCTCCTCTCCCTCTCCACCTCAGAGTAGGCCTGGAGTTTTGAGGAGCGTCGTCGCAACCCTGCTGTGTGGATCACCGCTAGAGAGGAGGACGCTTGACCTCCTTCACCCTCTCCTAAGGATCTGCAAGGAAACAGGGATATACGATCTCCCTAGGTAACACAATCTCTATACGCAGTTTTGTGTTTTGCGGATTTTTGCGCATTAATCTTCGCACGACGACAAACATCTTTTTGGGAATCTGGGATTTTTGTTTTCTTGTTCTTCCGCTGCGCATATGATGTCGCCCCCCAATGATTTCCCAACAATGGTATCAGAGCCAGGTTGTTCGTGCGAATGATTGGTTTTGAACTGCGTGTATTGTGTTTAGGAAGAATTTTGACGTCAAAATCGTTGACGCAAAAGCGAGGAAGGGCAGCATCAGTTGCTGCCCTCGATCTGCATGCCTGCAGCCACCTACAGCGGCAGCCGCAGCCGCAGCCAGGCAGCACAGCGCTAGCGCATGCGCAAGCGCTGTGCCTGCAGCAGCCGGCCGGCGGTCTGCTTGCAGCATGCTTGCTGTTGGCGGGGCTGGCAGCCCACGGGCAGAGGCGCTTGCCGCCGCTGCTCCCGCGGGCGAAACCCCCCCCCCCCCCCCCCCCCCCACAGGGGCGGTCGCCCGGCGGGACAGCACCGCCTGCGGAGGCAGCGGCGCCCGAAAGGAGAGCCCACCTGCAGCGGCAGCGCCGCCAGCGGGCGTGCCGCCTGCAAGCGAGGGCAGCGCCCTCGCCCCGCCGCACAGGCCGCCGCCAGCAGGGTGGCGGCGGTAGCAGAAAGAGGGAATTAGGGTTTTCTGGGAAAAAGACAGTTTTGCCCCTCGGAATTTGAGAAATTCCAGTTTCTATCTTTTGTCCAAATTACGAAAATACCCTTAGGAATTGAGAAATTCCCTACATGTCCCTGATTTTAGAAAAATATTAATTAATTAAAAGGGTTAGTTGATTATTATTTTTATTATTATCTAGTAGTCCTACATGATGATGATTATTTATACATGTGATGTATGATGTGTGGACGGATGATCATGGACCGTGTGATGTGTGTACTTGTGATTATTATTATTGAGGTCTGCGAACCTCCATTATATTTCTCGTTTATTGTCGGGCCTGCGTGCCTATGATTAAGTTGTAATCACATGAGGAGACGCAGCGGGAGCGTGGATGCGATAGCGGGACCCACGAGACGGACGATCGTGTTGCATGGAGATGCATCAAGATGTCGACGAAACCGACGAGGACGAGATGGACGATCACAGGGCATGGAGATGCACCATTGCACACATAGATCTTGATGTGAGTGATTAGGCCTACTGGCTCGGGCCTAATCATATTAGGTTGTGGTCCATGATCATCTGGTGTGATTGCTTATACACATACTAGATATGTATATATATTAAATATGTATATGTGTGACATGTCATATTAGGAGACCAAATTATAGAAACATCTCTCGATAATATTAAGTCGGTAAACGTGAGGCAATTAGATTGACCCACGTGGCCTTCCATCGTTATGAGTAGGAACCGATTCCCGGTGTAGGTTGAGTTGGTCGAGTCCCTCGAGACTCACCTATATCGCGATTCGCTATCTTGCTTACGACATAGAGATGTCACCGGTGACCTGAGGGCATGGTATGCTTGGTCGAACCCCTCGAGGGTATATCATCAAATCAGACTCATCTTGTAACGAAGGTGTTGACTTAACCGAGCATCATGGTTGGTCGAGTCCCTCGAGGCCATGGTGATTCGGAGGCCGAACAGGACGGGAATCACAAGGAGTTGTGATCGGCAAGAGTTGCCTACCTTTTAGGCTTAATGTGATTGGTCGAGTCCCTCGAGGTTACACTAAGACGCTGATTGGATCTTGATCCCCACTAGAAGTCTGCCGGAGACTTCCGTTTTACGTGCAGAGGGTGTCGCGTGACTCGATAGTAAAATAGTGAGAGCATATTAAGATAGAAGTCCATATCTTGATAGTTTATTTCTTGCAAAATCTGCATGTTATTCATTTCTACTACATCTTTATTTTCAGAAAATGTCGCTTTCAAATCCCCTACGTGGCATACTTGATGTCAACCGCCTCACTGGTCCAAATTATACGGATTGGCTCCGTAACTTGAGAATTGTTCTCACAGCGGAGAAAATCGTGTACGTCCTTGATATAGTGATGCCTACGCCCGAAGAAGGGGCAAGCGAGGATGAGATCGCTCGCTACGTGAAGTACATTGATGACTCCACTCTTGCTCAGTGCTATATGTTGGGCTCTATGACTCCAGAGTTACAAAGACAACATGAAAAGATGGATGCCAGATCCATTCTCCTACATGTCCGCAAATTGTTTGAGGAACAGGGAAGGACTCAACGATATGAGATATCCAAGAGCCTTTTCCGTGCTAGGATGACTAAGGGGACACCGGTTTAGAACCATGTCCTAAAGATGATTGAGTGGATAGAGAAACTCACAGGTCTAGGAATGGTCCTAGAGGATAACTTGTGTGTGGACATTGTGCTTCAGTCTCTACCAGATTCCTTTTCACAGTTCATAATGAATTTTAATATGAACAAGCTTGAGGTGACTCTCCCAGAGCTCCTCAATATGTTGAGGGAGGCAGAGAGTACTATTAAGAAAGAGAAGCCAGTTCTCTACACTGGTGAGACCAGAAAGAAAAGGAAAGCAGAAAGGTCCCTTAAGAAGGGAAAGGGCAAGGGCAAACAAGGTAAAGCAAAGGTTGCTAAGAAAGACCCAACAAAGGACAAAGGCCAGTGCTTCCACTATGGTAAAGATGGGCACTGGAAGAGAAACTGCAAAGAGTACCTTGCAGAAAGGGCGAAACAAAAGCTTGATGAAGCTTCAGGTACATTCATGATCAGTCTCCATTTGTCAGACTCTTATGATAACACATGGGTATTGGATACCGGTAGTGCTTATCATATATGCAATTCGTTGCAGGTTCTGGCAAGGCCTAGGAGACTAGAGAGAGGCGAGATGGACCTCAAGATGGGTAATGGAGCAAAAGTTGCTGTATTAGCTGTTGGCGAGGTCGCCCTACATCTGCCTAGTGGAGCTTTTATTGCATTAGATGCATGTTATTTTGTTCCTTCTATTATCAAAAACATTATCTCCATTTCATGTTTAACAGTTAGTGGATATAAATTTATTTTTGAGAACAATGGTTGTTCGATATTATTAGATGATAAGATCATCACGAAAGGAACATTGCATAATGGTTTATTTATGTTAGACACCACTCCACATATCATGAATGTAAATGTGTCCAAAAGGAAACGAGATGAGTTGAACAGTGCATACTTGTGGCATTGTAGGCTAGGTCACATCCATGAAAGAAGGATTCAAAAGTTGCTAAATGATGGATATCTAGATCCATTCGACTATGTGTCATATGCAACTTGTGAGCCTTGCATTCGCGGAAAACTGACCAAATCTCCATTTAGTGGAACTGGAGAGAGAGCCACTGAGTTGTTGGAACTCATACATAGTGATGTATGTGGACCCATGTCAACTCATGCCATTGGAGGTTACTCCTACTTCATTACATTTACTGATGATTTCTCAAGGTATGGATATGTGTACTTAATGAAGTACAAGTCCGAGGCCTTTGAGAAATTCAGAGAGTATAAGAATGAGGTGGAGAACCAGACTGGAAAGAGTATCAAAACTCTTCGATCAGATCGAGGATGTGAGTACTTAAGTACAGAGTTTACTTAGTTCCTCAAGGACCATGGGATATTATCCCAATGGACACCTCCTTATACACCTCAGCTCAATGGTGTCTTTGGAAGGAGGAATCGTACGCTATTAGATATGGTACAGTCCATGATGAGTTTCGCTGACCTACCCATCTTATTCTAGGGATATGCCCTAGAAACCGCAGCTTACCTTCTGAACAGAGTTCCAACTAAGTCGGTAGTGTCTACACCATATGAGATATGGAAAGGGAAGAAGCCTAATCTTAAGGTTGTTAAGATTTGAGGCTGCCCAGCCCACGTTAAAAGACACAACCCCGATAAGTTAGAATCAAGGACAGAGCGATGCATATTTGTGGGATACCCCAAGGAAACTTGTGGGTATTATTTCTATCATCTCGAGGACAAAAAGGTCTTTGTAGCTAAGAGAGCAGTGTTCCTTGAGAAGGAACACATTCTTGGCGAAGACAGTGGGAGAATGATAGAGTTGAGCGAAGTTAGAGAACCAAGCTCAAGCACCACTCTACAGCCCGAGTCTGTTTAGGTACCTAATACACAAGTTTCAAATTTACGCAGGTCTGATAGAATATCTCATCCTCTTGAGAGATATGTGGGACATATTAGAGGAGAGGATGCTGAGGATATTGATCCTCAGACCTATGAGGAGGCTATTATGAGTATAGACTCCGGGAATTGGCAAGAAGCCATGAATTCTGAGATGGATTCTATGTACTCCAATAAGGTTTGGAACATAGTTGATGCGCCCGAAGGTATTGTACCCATCGGTTGCAAGTGGATCTTTAAGAAAAAGATCGGAGTAGATGGAAAGGTAGAGACCTATAAAGCAAGGCTAGTGGCTAAGGGGTATCGTCAAAGGCAAGGTGTTGACTACGACGAAACCTTCTCACCCGTAGCAATGCTAAAATCCATCAGAATTCTATTGGCTATTGCAGCACACTATGATTATGAGATATGGCAGATGGATGTGAAAACTATATTTCTCAATGGGAACCTCGAGGAGGAGGTGTATATGATGCAACCTGAGGGATTCGTGTCCAAGAACTGCCCAGATAAGGTGTGTAGGTTGCTTAGATCCATTTATGGACTAAAGCAAGCTTCCCGAAGTTGGAACATAAGATTTGATGAGGCAATCAGTTCTTATGACTTCGTTAAGAACTAAGATGAGCCTTGTGTATACAGGAAGGTAAGTGGGAGCGCTATCACCTTTTTGGTGTTATATGTGGATGACATCCTCATCATTGGGAATGATGTAGGAATGCAATCCACAGTAAATACTTGGTTATCTAGACACTTCTCCATAAAGGACTTAGGGGAAGCATCCTATATCTTGGGGATTAGAATCTATAGAGATAGATCCAAGAGGATGCTTGGCTTGTCCCAGTCCAGGTACATAGAAACCATTGTCAAAAGGTTTGGCATGGAAAATTCCAAAGGGCAAACATGAATATGATACCTTATGCCTCAGCAATAGGGTCTATCATGTATGCCATGCTATGTACTAGGCCTGATATAGCGCATGCTCTGAGTGTCACGAGCAGGTATTAGGCGGATCCAGGCTTGGAGCACTGGAAAGCAGTAAAGTGTATCCTTAAGTACTTGAGAAGGACTAAGGATCTTTTACTAGTATATGGAGGTAATAGCCTTAAGGTTGAAGGCTACACTGACTCAAATTTTCAGTCTGATGTCGATGATAGCAAGTCGAATTCAGGGTATGTGTACACCTTGAATGGAGGAGCAGTGTGCTGGAAGAGTTCCAAGCAAGATACCACTGCTGACTCGACCACAGAGGTGGAGTACATTGCCGCATTAGATGCAGCAAAGGAGGGAGTTTGGGAGTCGATACAGATAGCGACAAGTCGACTTCCTTATATTGCGACAACTATGGGGTGATTATTCAAATAAGGGAACCCGGGTCTCATCAGAAGTGTTCCGAGGAGGTTCCAGCTTATAAGAGAGATCGTAACCCGAGGAGATGTAGTAGTGGAAAGAGTTCCATCCGAAGATAACATTGTAGATCCACTGACAAAGCCGTTGTCTCAGATTGTCTATGAGCGTCATAGGAGTCTGATGGGGATCAGACACATAGGTGATTGGCTTTAGGTCAAGTGGGAGATTGCTAGTCATAGGTGCCTAGCAAGCCAATCACATGAGTGATGGCACGTGTGACTTGATACAGAATCTTTTTGCTTATTATATTTTGGCGTATATCACTTTATAACTATTGCATAAATGCATATATATATTGTGATGTCCTTGGATTTGTGCAATGGGAATCGGATCGTGATGAGATCACGATAATGAGATCGATTCACCTTTAAACACATATCCTAAATAATCCCGGTCATAGGTTACTCGAGAGGGACATCGTGATAACCGGATAGACTGGTGTGCTGTATACCTGTCCATATGATGGATGCAGCTGGTCTCATAGCTGCTCGTGTAGGGACACTAGGGATACAGTACAGGTGCTCATTGGAGAATGAGTTCACTGATTGATCCGCTTACGGAATGCTCGATGGTTAATGATGCCTTATTGTCAGACAGTGATTCCGTAGTCCTAGTGGTGTATCTGGTCCTTAGACTTGAGACACCAAGTGTTGAATCTCGGATTTTGATGATAAAATCAATTGATGGGTTAATTGATCTAATCCATATTATTGAGTTAAGTGTGCAGGATTAACTACGATAACCAGAAAACATAAAGCAAGGATACCGGAGTCGAGCTCGATGGACGTTTAAGAGACCGAAGAATCATCGGAGATGCTGCCGGAACCAACCGAGAAGAAATCGGGAACGTGTCGAAAGTTCACCGAAGAAATCGTCGGAGGCTCGCGGAGATCACCGAGAAGGCTCGGCTACTCGTTAAAGTCATCACAAATATTGGGAGCTTGCAGGGAGTCCGTCGGAAGGATTCGTCGGAAAGCTCGCCGGAACAAGACTCGACGTTCGCGGTTGAAAACTTGCTTAGTATGTTTTTGTGTTATGTAGTTCACTTGTATTTAGGATTAGGATTAAGAGATAATCCTATATCCTGGTTAGGGGCCAATTGGGCCCAAAGTGGGATTTGGTTTGGGCTAAAATTAAGCCAAACCAATGAATCGGAGAGCCAGGCGGTGGCACCGCCTGGCTGGGCGGTGGAACCGCCCAGCACCCGAGAGCTGGGCGGTGACACCTCCTTGGCTGGGCGGTTGCACCGTCCAGCACCCGAGCGCTGGGCGGTGGCACCGCTTGGCTGGGCGGTGGCACCTCCAGCATCGGAAACCCTAAGAGAATTCAAATTTTGGAGCCCAAAATTTGAATCCTCTTGAGGCTTATAAATACCCCTCAAATCTCAGCTGAGATTACAACTTTTGAGAAGCATTTTGATTGAGAGAAAAGTCTTAGAAAGTCTTAGCAAGTCTTGTTTTCAATTTGCTAGAGAGTTCTCCTCCTTCTTTCTTATTGAAAATTTGTAAGAGGTTGAACTGCTTGTAAAGGGTTGTAAGAGGGGTGTTTACCCTTCCATTTCAAGAGATTTGCTAGTGGAAGGTGAGAGCCTCATCGAAGAGGGGCATCGCAAGTGGAGTAGGTCATTTGACCGAACCACTCTAAAATCGACGTAATCTCCGGTTTGCATTTTATTATTGTCATTTACATTACTGCAAATCTTCTTACTGCTTTAGTTCCTTATTACCCTTGCTGCGTAACTTTAAGAATACGCTTTCAAGTTAAAATTTTCAAGTTCCGTTCTTATCGTACGAAAGATTTTTTTTTTAAATCGAAGTTTTAATCCGCTGCACTAATTCACCCCCCCCCCCTCTTAGTGCTGCTCCGATCCTAACAAGTGGTATCAGAGCGAGGTTATCTCTCATATTTGGTTTAATACCCAAGAGAGATGGCTTACTCCGGCATGCAAGAGGATCATTCTATTGCACGACCACCTTTGTTTAATGGGTCGGATTACACATACTGGAAGACTCGCATGAGGATCTTCCTCATTTCTATGGACTTTGAGCTTTGGTCTATTGTCGAGAATGGATTTCAAAAATCTTCTCTTCCGATGAGCGAATGGGATGAATCGGAGAAGAAGGTTTTTGCTTTAAATGCAAAGGCTATGAATGCCTTGTTTTGTGCACTAGACAAAAATGAATTTAATCGTGTTTCAATGTGTGATTCGGCTTTTGATATTTGGAGAACTCTTGAGGTCACTCATGAAGGCACTAGCCGAGTGAAAGAGTCCAAAATCAACATCCTTGTGCACTCTTATGAACTTTTCCGAATGAAACCAAGTGAGTCCATCGGAGACATGTACACCCGGTTTACGGATGTCATCAATGGACTCAAAGCTCTTGGTAAAGATTTTACTAACTTTGAACTAGTAACTAAAATCTTAAGATCCCTCCCTAAAAGTTGGGATCCAAAAGTTACGGCCATTCAAGAGGCCAAAGACCTTAAAGCATTCCCTCTTGAAGAACTCATTGGGTCTCTAATGACCTACGAAATGACATGTCAAGCTCATGACGAGCTCGAGAACCCCCTTCCAAAGAACAGGAAGGATATGGCACTCAAATCACAAGAAGACCACTTGAAAGGAACATCAAGTGATGAGGACAGTGACAATGACATTGCACTTTTGACTCAAAAATTTAAAAAATATTTAAGAAAGAACAAATTTAAAAATAATACAAAAAATAAATTTGAACAAAAGAAGGACCAAGTGATTTGCTATGAATGCAAAAAACCGGGACACTATAAGAACGATTGTCCTCAAACCAAAAAGAGAACATCAAAGAAGAAGGCGTTCAAGGCAACGTGGGATGATTCAAGCGCATCCGAAGAAGAGGAGTCCAACACCGAGCAAGTTGCTCATTACGCGCTAATGGCGTTAGGAGAAGAGGTATGTGATTTATTTAATGAAGATTTATCTTTTGAAGAACTATCTATCGCTTTTCATGAATTATTTGATGAATGTAGAACTGTTAGCAAGAAGTTAAGTATCTTAAAGAAAGAGCATGCTTTGCTACAAGATAAGTTTGATAGTCTTCAAACTCCTCCATGCTCTAAGTGTGAGCACTTAGATGCAATAAAAAATGAAAATTTGCTTCTTAAGGAAACCTTAAACAAGTTTAAGGTTGGTAGCAAAGGATTAGATATGATCCTTGCACACAAGGGTCACATCGCAAATAGAAATGGAATTGGATTTGTAAAAGGATTACATCAAAATCCTACCACTTTCATAAAAGGACCTACATTACATGTTTCCTCTTATATGAAATGCAACTTTTGTTGCAAATCCGGACATATTGCCTACAAATGCCCATTTAGGAAAATTAGTTCACAAAAATTAATATGGGTTCCTAAAGGAACTATAAAGAATTCAATAATAAATAACAAAGTTAGTGGGTCAATTTTTGAGGCACCAAAAATCAAATGGGTACCTAAAAATCATCCTCTTTTGTAGACAAACCCACAAGCTAGGAGCAAGAGATGGTATCTCGATAGTGGTTGCTCAAGACATATGACTGGAGATCCATCTCATTTCTCTATGCTCACTAGCAAAGAAGAAGGGTACGTTACCTTCGGAGACAACAACAAAGGCAAAATTATTGGCAAGGGAACTATTGGTAACAAATTTAATTTTTCCATTGATGATGTCTTACTAGTTGATGGATTGAAACATAATCTCTTGAGTATTAGTCAACTATGCGATAAAGGTTACATCGTTAGATTTGAATCAAATATGTGCATTATTGAAAAACCAAATCATAACATGACTATGATTGCTTTAAAACAAAATAATGTCTATACCATCAATCTTGATGAACTAAGTAATGAAATGTGTTTCTCCGCCGTAAATGATGATGCTTGGCTTTGGCATAGGAGATTAGGCCATGCAAGCATGAAAACAATATCTAAGATCTCATCTCAAGAATTAGTACGAGGAATTCCAAATATAAAGTTTATTAAGGACAAAGTATGCGATGCATGTCAACTAGGCAAACAAATAAAAACAAGCTTCAAACCAAAAAATCAAATTAGCACTACTAGACCATTACAATTGATCCATTTGGACTTATTTGGACCAATTGATACAACAAGTCTAGGTGGAAGCAAATATGCTTTTGTGATTGTGGATGACTACTCTAGATACACTTGGACCTATTTCTTAGCTCACAAAAGTGATTGATTCAAGTGTTTCTCTAAATTTTGTAAACTCACTCAAAACGAAAAAGGCTTCATGATTTCATCAATTCGGAGTGATCATGGTGGTGAATTTCAAAACCATGACTTTCAAAATTTTTGCGAAGTTAATGGATACAATCACAACTTTTCAACTCCAAGAAATCCTCAACAAAATGGTGTAGTTGAAAGAAAAAATAGAAACCTACAAGAAATGGCAAGAACTATGTTAAATGAACATAGTTTACCCAAATATTTTTGGGCCGAAGCCGTAAATACGGCTTGCTACATTATGAATAGGGTTCTAATAAGACCATCTCTATCAAAAACTCCCTATGAATTATGGAATAACAAAAAACCAAATATTTCTTATTTTAAAGTTTTCGGTTGTAAATGCTTTATTTTAAATGAAAAGGATGCCTTAGGTAAATTTGATGCTAAATCTGATGAAGGCATCTTTCTTGGCTACTCTTCCGTTTCTAAGGCTTTTCGGATTTTTAATAAAAGAACCTTAGTAATAGAAGAGTCTATTCATATAGTTTTTAATGAAATTTCCGATTTAAAGAAAAATGATTTTGATGATGATCTTGGTTTTGATAATTTGAATTTAAATGAACCCTCTCCTTAAAATAGCCATTTGAATGCATCTTCTTCCGAAATTTCTTTACCAAAAGAATGGAAGTATGTAGATGCTCATCCAAAAGAGCAAATTATAGGAGATACATCAAAAGGGGTTCAAACTCGTTCTTCTTTCAAAAATTTCTGTGCTAACGCCGCTTTCCTTTCTCAAATTGAACCTAAATGCATTGACGAAGCCTTAAAAGATGATTTTTGGGTCATTACAATGCAAGAAGAATTGAACCAATTTGAGAGGAATGAGGTATGGAAGCTTGTTCCTAGACCAAGTGACCACTTAGTCATAGGTACTAAGTGGGTCTTTAGAAACAAGCAAGACGAAAATGGTATCGTGGTTAGAAACAAGGCTAGATTAGTGGCCAAAGGTTTCAACCAAGAAGAAGGTATCGATTACGAAGAAACCTTCGCTCCCGTGGCTCGATTAGAAGCCATAAGGATGCTCCTTGCCTATGCTAGTAGTAATAATTTTAAACTATTTCAAATGGATGTTAAAAGTGCTTTCTTGAATGGTTTTATTTCCGAAAAAGTATATGTCGAACAACCTCCCGGATTTGATAATTCTCTTCTTCCTAATCATGTATTCAAATTGACTAAGGCCCTCTATGGCTTGAAACAAGCTCCTAGAGCTTGGTATGAAAGGCTTAGTTCCTTTCTTATTTTAAATAATTTTACTAAAGGCAAGGTTGATACTACATTGTTTATTAAACATTTTGAAAATAATTTTTTTATTGTGCAAATTTATGTTGACGATATTATCTTTGGCTCTTCGGATGAATCACTATGTGAATCATTTGCCAAATGTATGAGTCTTGAATTTGAAATGAGTTTAATGGGTGAATTAACTTTCTTTTTAGGATTACAAATCAAACAACTTAGTGATGGTATATTTCTTAACCAATCTAAATATACATTAGAATTGTTAAAACGATTTAACATGGATAATTCAAAAGCAATAAACACCCGTATGAGTACTGCGACTAAGTTAGATATGGATGAAAATGGTGAGAGTTTCGATCAAAAAACATATAGGGGAATGATAGGTAGTCTACTCTACCTCACCGCGACTAGACCGGATATTATGTTTAGTGTAGGACTTTGCTCTAGGTTTCAATCTAATCCTAAATTATCTCATCTTAAGAGTGTTAAAAGAATATTTAGGTATCTTAAAGGAACTCCAAATTTAGGATTGTGGTATCCAAAATCTGAAAAATTCGATCTAATAGCTTATGCAGATGCCGATTTTGGCGGAAGAAGGATAGATAGAAAAAGTACATCCGAAACATGCCAATTTTTAGGACATGCACTTGTTTCTTAGACTTCCAAGAAACAAAATTCAGTTGCACTATCTACGGTGGAAGCCGAATACATTGCTGCAAGTGCATGTTGTGCACAAGTAATTTGGATGAAAAATACATTAGAAGACTATGGAATTCACTTTGAAAATATTCCCATAAAATGCGATAATACTAGTGCCATATGCCTTACTAAAAATCCAATTCAGCACTCTAGAACTAAGCACATTGACGTTAGGCATCATTTCATACGCGATCATGTCCTTAACAATGATGTTGTTCTAGAATTCATTGACACAAAGCATCAATTAGCAGATATATTTACAAAAGCTTTGAATGAAGACCAATTTGAATTCATCCGAAGGGAATTAGGCATGCTAAATAGTCCCTAAAATGAACTTCACAAAAAGGACTCGTTCTTTTCCCTTCGTTTATGAATTTGAATTCTTCCTTCTTCTTCAATTCAAAATGATCCATTAAAGTATAACTTATGATCTTGAGGGAAGAAGCTAAACAAAAGGAAGGAAGAAAAAATTTTTTTTTCTTTCCTCCGCGTGATGCCAGCGCTAGCACCGCCAGATCCGGCGGTTGCACCGCCTGGCGCTCGGGCGCCAGGCGGTGACACCGACCGAGTAACTCTTTTAACCCGAGGGGTTAGGGCCGGCGGTGACACCGCCCCCAACCCGAAGAAAAACCTCTCAAAAACCCTCTCCCATTCCCTCTAACCCTCATTCTAACTCTTAGAAACATTGGAGAAGGATTCTTGGTGGTCCAAGCTTTCCATCTCTCAACATAATCTCCACAAGGTAACACTTGAAATCCCTCTTTTCTTTTCTCTTTCTCTTGCTTATTTTTCACAATTTCATCATCATCTTGTCTAGAAAATGGCTCCTAAGAGATCAAAAGGAATAAGGATTGAAGGAGATTCATATAACCATGACCTTTTTAGATCAAAAGAGGTAGCCCTTAGCTTTCCAAAATTTGAAACACGATGTGTCCATAAGGGAAAATACGTTGATTTGGATGAACTAGAAGACTTAGATCCCATTAGGTGGTTTACACACCTAGAAGCTCTACCTCTACTACAAATAGAGGAACCAATCTATCCACGGTTAGTGAGATTGTTCTATGCCAACCTATATGAGGACAATGATAGCCTAAGCACTTACCTTCTAGGAACACCCATTAGAATATTTGACAGCACCATTTGTGAGCTAATTGGCATAACTGAAAAAGATAGGGGATGCTATTTTAAAGGTAAATGGGACGTCAAAACAATAGGAGCAACCTATACCGAAGCCGTGAAAACAATTTTTGCAAATCCTAACCTTGATTTCCTACCCAAGAGCTGTGAACACTTACTTCCTTTCAACTCTAAAATTCTTCATCACATTATCACAAGCATCATATTCCCCAAACAATTTCATCTTGACGAAATAAGTCAAATAGAAATAGGAACCATGTATTGGATTATGACCGGTCAGCATAATTGTTTTGGGTACTTAATTCGCCAACACATGCAGGATATTATGACTAAAGATACTATATTGCCATATGGGAGGTTAATCACTAGAATTCTTCATGCCTATGACATTTGCATTCCACCCGATGAAGAATCTATTCAAAATGATCGATATAACATAATAAATAAAAACCTGCTGAAAAGACTTAGGTGCACTTTTAGCAATGGCATATGGGTTAGGCAGCCTAGAAGGACGGATCCAATTCCTCCACCAATAGAACAACCCGAAACACCAATTCTTATGGGAAATGAATCTCCTCCTCCTAGTCCCTTTGGCGCAGCACCTTCAGCTCCTGTTTCCTCCTCTGAAGATATCATTATGGCGGAGCTATCTCAGATCAAATCACAGCAAGAACAAATTCAGAATCAACAAGTTGAAATTTTGAAGACACTACGACAGATGAATGAAAAAATAGATATCATGTATCAGCACTGTGGATTACCTCCTAAGGATTAAATTGATGTATCTTTTTATTCTGTTCTGTTTGCTTTTAACAACAAGTTCAAGTTTGTCATCGATTGAACGATAACTGATCTTTCCTTTTAGATAACTACTGTTTTAATCTGCATAAATGATTATGTCTTTTGGATAAACTATTTCTGGCAAATTTGAATGATGAACTTTGATAAATGCGAAACCTTTTTCTATGATCATCAATTAGCTGGCTTGTCTCTTTTTGTTGATGACAAAGGGGGAGAAGTGATGACTAAGTGATGACTTACACCATAACGATAGCATGACTAATATGAATTACAAAAAACTTGTGTGATATGAATGTCTTATATGCCTTGCAAATCCTTGAAAATATCACAAGATTGATATCATGAAATTTATATTGAAAATCTTTATCTTCTGTCGTAGCAAAATTCGTCCCTTATCATTTAACTTATGATTTTCATCGAAGTTTCGTACTTACTATTGTGTAATGAGGATAACGATAAGTTCTACGATTAGAACTTATCGGGTTATGCTTGAATCCAATGGGATGGAATTCAAGTGTTTTTTATCTTCTCATAATATGGCATATAGATAGGGGAGTTATGTTTAGCTCCGTCATCAATTGATTGTCATCATCAAAAAGGGGGAGATTATTGAATCTCGGATTTTGATGATAAAATCAATTGATGGGTTAATTGATCTAATCCATATTATTGAGTTAAGTGTGCAGGATTAACTACGATAACCAGAAAACATAAAGCAAGGATACCAGAGTCGAGCTCGATGGACGTTTAAGAGACCGAAGAATCATCGAAGATGCTGCCGGAACCAACCGAGAAGAAATCGGGAACGTGTCGGAAGTTCGCCGAAGAAATCGTCGGAGGCTCGCGGAGATCACCTAGAAGGCTCGGCTACTCGTTAAAGTCATCACAAAGATTGGGAGCTTGCAGGGAGTCCGTCGGAAGGATTCGTCGGAAAGCTCGCCGGAACAAGACTCGACGTTCGCGGTTGAAAACTTGCTTAGGATGTTTTTGTGTTATGTAGTTCACTTGTATTTAGGATTAGGATTAAGAGATAATCCTATATCCTGGTTAGGGGCCAACTGGGCCCAAAGTGGGATTTGGTTTGGGCTAAAATTAAGCCAAACCAATGAATCGGAGAGCCAGGCGGTGGCACCGCCTGGCTGGGCGGTGGAACCGCCCAGCACCCGAGAGCTGGGCGGTGACACCTCCTTGGCTGGGCGGTTGCACCGTCCAGCACCCGAGCGCTGGGCGGTGGCACCGCTTGGCTGGGCGGTGGCACCTCCAGCATCGGAAACCCTAAGAGAATTCAAATTTTGGAGCCCAAAATTTGAATCCTCTTGAGGCTTATAAATACCCCTCAAATCTCAGCTGAGATTACAACTTTTGAGAAGCATTTTGATTGAGAGAAAAGTCTTAGAAAGTCTTAGCAAGTCTTGTTTTCAATTTGCTAGAGAGTTCTCCTCCTTCTTTCTTATTGAAAATTTGTAAGAGGTTGAACTGCTTGTAAAGGGTTGTAAGAGGGGTGTTTACCCTTCCATTTCAAGAGATTTGCTAGTGGAAGGTGAGAGCCTCATCGAAGAGGGGCATCGCAAGTGGAGTAGGTCATTTGACCGAACCACTCTAAAATCGGCGTAATCTCTGGTTTGCATTTTATTATTGTCATTTACATTACTGCAAATCTTCTTACTGCTTTAGTTCCTTATTACCCTTGCTGCGCAACTTTAATAATACGCTTTCAAGTTAAAATTTTCAAGTTCCGTTCTTATCGTACGAAAGATTTTTTTCGAAGTTTTAATCCGCTGCACTAATTCACCCCCCCCCTCTTAGTGCTGCTCCGATCCTAACACCAAGGATGTCCTGTATGAGTGCTCCACTCTTTGATACCAGACTTATAGGTTTGGTTGTCCCCAGATCTAGTACAGCTGGTCATTGGGAGTGGTAGTCGACCTTACGAGGGCTATTGAGTGTCAATAGAGGATCATCCACTCTCGGCGTCATGAGAGGAATATCCTATGTGTTCTTGCTCAAACAAATCCCTGGCCAGGGTCATTCGGGTTGAGAGAGAAAGAGTTCTCCCGGAGAATCTGATTAGAGTGAGACTCGAGTAGAAACCGTATGGGTCTGACAGCACCATGCTCGATATACGGTCTCTGGGATATTAGATGGATGAGGGACTATAGGTACATGGTAACTGAGGACAGACAGGTCCAATGGATTGGATTCCCCTGTATCGTCTGGGGACTACGGCGTAGTGGCCTAGTACGTCCGTAGTCGATGAATCGAGTGAATTATTACAGAGATAATAATTCACTGAGTTAGAAGGAGTTCTGACAGGTATGACTCACGGCCAGCTCGATATTAGGCCTAGAGGGTCACACACATATGGTAGGCATTGCGATGAGTAGAGGTTCGGATATGAGATATCCGACGGAGCC
This sequence comes from Musa acuminata AAA Group, assembly GCF_036884655.1. NCBI lineage: Eukaryota > Viridiplantae > Streptophyta > Magnoliopsida > Zingiberales > Musaceae > Musa > Musa acuminata. The sequence continues at coordinate 29,418,185 of NC_088332.1, read as the reverse complement.
CTTGTCTTATTGGATGCAGATCCAATACCCACTAAGGAAGGACCCATTAGGGTTTGACACGGGATCTCTATAAATAGGAGGGATTCACAGCCTCATAGGCTAGAGTCTTTGCTTGCCTTTCCTATTCTCCTCTCCCTCTCCACCTCAGAGTAGGCTTGGAGTTTTGAGGAGCGTCATCGCAACCCTACTGTGTGGATCACCGCTAGAGAGGAGGACGCTTGACCTCCTTCACCCTCTCCTAAGGATCTGCAAGGAAACAGGGATATACGATCTCCCTAGGTAACACAATCTCTATACGCAGTTTTGTGTTTTGCGAATTTTTGCGCACCAATCTTCGCACGACGACGAACATCTTTTTGGGAATCGGGGATTTTTGTTTTCTTGTTCTTCCGCTGCGCATATGATGTCGCCCCCCAATGATTTCCCAACAGACCATTGCAATTGATCCATATGGATTTGTTTGGACCAATTGATACATCAAGCCTAGGAGGTAGTAAATATGCCTTTGTATGTAGACGATTAAAGTAGATACACTTTGACATACTTCTTAGCACACAAAAGTGATTGCTTTAGGTATTTTTTAAAGTTTTGTAAACTTGTTCAAAATGAAAAAGACTTTATGATTTCATCAATTTGGAGTGATCATAGTGGCGAATTTGAAAATCATGATTTTCAAATTTTTTTGAATCTAATTGATACAACCATAATTTCTCTACTCCAAGAAATCCTTAACAAAATGTAGTAGAAAGAAAAAATAGAAACTTACAAGAAATGACAAAAACCATATTAAACGAACATAGTCTACCCAAATATTTTTGGGTCAAATCCATTAATACGGCATGCTATATCATGAATAGGGTTTTAGTAAGACCATTACTTTTCAAAACTCCTTATGAATTATGGAACAACAAAAATTCCAATATTTCATATTTTAAAGTTTTCGATTATAAATGTTTTATCTTGAATGAAAAAGATGCCTTGGGAAAGTTTGATGCAAAATCCGATCAAGGGATTTTTCTTAGCTATTCTTCTAGTTCTAAACCCTTCCGTATTTTTAACAAAAGAATTTTGGTTATAAAAAAATCTATTCATGTTATCTTTAATGAAGTTTTCGAATTTAAAAAAAATAAGTTTGATGATGATCTTAATTTTGATGCTTTGAATTTAAATGAACCTTCTCCTTCAACTAACAACTTGGATGCATCTTCTTCTGAAATATCCTTACCTAAGGAATGGAAGTACGTAGATGCTCATCCAAAGGAGCTAATCATAGGAGACACATCAAAAGGGTTTAAACTTGTTCTTCTCTTAAAAATTTCTGTGCCAACGCCACTTTTCTTTCTCAAATTGAACTTAAATACATAGACGATGCCTTGAAAGATGATTCATGGGTTATCGTAATGTAAGAAAAGTTGAATCAATTTGAGAGAAATGAGGTATGGAAACTTGTTCTAAGGCTAAATGACCATTTAGTTATTGGTACTAAATGGGTCTTTAGAAATAAGCAAGATGAATTTGGTATCATGGTTAGAAATAAGGCTAGATTAGTGGCCAAGGGTTTCAACCAAGAAGAAGGTATCGATTATGAAGAAACCTTCGCTCCTGTGGTACGATTATAAGCTATAAGGATGCTTCTTGCCTATGCTAGTTGTAATAATTTTAAGTTGTTTCAAATGGATGTTAAAAGTGCTTTTTTTAATGGCTTTATTTTCGAAGAAGTTTATATTGAACAACCTCTCAGATTTGAGAATGATAATATTCATAATCATGTGTTTAAATTGACTAAAGCACTCTATAGATTGAAACAAGCCCCAAGGGCTTGGTATGAGAGACTAAGCTCATTTCTTGTTCAAAATAATTTCTCTAAAGGCAAGGTCGATACTACATTGTTTATTAAAAATTTTGAGAATAATTTTCTTGTTATTCAAATTTACGTTAATGATATTATTTTTGGTTCTACAATTGAATCTCTATGTGAATCGTTTGTCAAGAGTATGAGCCAAGAGTTTGAAATAAGCTTAATGGGTGAACTAACCTTCTTTTTAGGCTTATAAATCAAATAACTTATTAATGATATTTTTCTTAGTCAAACAAAATATGAATTAGACTTGCTAAAATGACTTAATATGGATAATTCAAAGGCTATCAATACTCCTATGAGTACCTCAACTAAGTTAGACATTGACAAAAGTGGAGAAAGCTTTGATCAAAAAGCTTATAGGGGCATGATAGGTAGTTTACTATACCTCACCGTAACTAGACCGGATATCATGTTTAGCGTAGGACTTTGTGCTAGGTTTCAATCTAATTCTAAACTATCTCATTTTAAAGTAGTTCAAAGAATTCTTAGAAATCTTAAAGGAACCACTAATATAGGATTATGGTATCCAAAATCTGAAAACTTTAAATTAATTACTTATGCCGATGCAGATTTTGCTGGATGTAGATTAGATAGAAAAACACATCAAAAACATGTCAATTTTTAGGTCATGCACTTGTCTCTTGGTCTTCCAAGAAACAAAATTTAATTGCACTATCTATGACCGAAGCCGAATACTTAGCAGCTAGTGCATGTTGTGCACAAGTCGTATGGATGAAAAATACATTAGAAGATTATAGAATTTATTTTAAGAATATTCCCATAAAATGTGATAACATAAGTGTAATATGTTTAATGAAAAATCCTATTCAAAACTCTAGAACTAAACATATTGACATTAGGCATCACTTAATACAAGATCATGTTAATAATCATGATGTAATCTTATAATTTATTGATACAAAACATTAATTGGGTGATATCTTTACAAAACATTTAAATGAAGAACAATTTGATTTCATTAGAAGGGAGTTAGGAATTTTAAATTGTCCGAATGCATGAGTTTGTTGTATTTCTTTTCCGGACTATCTTTCTCTTAATGTATTTAATGAATGAAGCTTTCATGAATTTATTTCGTTTTTATCTTCCTTGATATCAAGTTTACTTCATATCCTTGCTCTATCACTTAATGATTTTTCATACACTTAGTCCCTCCACTCATGAAATTCATTAACAAATGCATCTCTGATGGATTTCACTCTTGTGAATTTTTAACGGATTTGAATTATGAAGTTTTATTCATGAATTTCTTTTTCATGTGATGCTCCTCTCCCATGAATTCTTTCTTATTCTTCTCATAAAAGAT